>NC_091955.1:10345133-10945133 GCF_031021105.1 Erythrolamprus reginae | reverse complement strand
CTTGACTGGTGGGGCTGATTCGAATGCTGCCTGTCAGTGGGATGATTAGAGTCAGTTTGGTCTAGTGGTGAGAGCACCAGCCTAAAAAGTGGAAGGTTGTTAAGTTCTAGCCTTGCTTGCCGGCTGGGTGACTTTGCGTCAATCTGTCTCTCAGCCCAGCCCACTTTACAAGGGTGTTGTCAGGAAAATAAGGATATTATGTAAAATAATAAGTTTTAAAAGTACAACTGTAGACACACGGGATGTTTGGGCAGCAGGTTTTATTTGTTTTGTATATTTGCTTATTTATATACCGTATTTTTAGAGTATAAGACACACCTTAGTTTTGGGGGAAGAAAATAGGCGGAAAAATCTATTTACCAGGCTAGCATCCTTAGTCTGTTCAGCACATTATTTTATCCCCTGGTTACAGCTGAAAAAGACTTTTTCAGAGGGAGAAGGAATGAAACAAGCCTGCAAAGACTTAGGGCTGGAAAAAAAACCTCCTTCAGAGAGAATAGGAAGCTGGGAAGATCTTTAAGCACCTAGTTAGGGCTGGGGGAAAAAACTTTGAAAAAGCTACATCCAAAGTATAAGACACACCTAAATTTTAAGCCTTTTTTTTAAGGAGGAAAAAGGTGCATCTTATACTCTGAAAAATACGGCATATGCTTGGGAACTGCCTAGGATGACTTAGATGAGACAGACATTGTAGAAATTTGATAAACCAATAAAGATAAAATACGAAGCATAGAGGCTGCCTGCCACAATAATGCTTTAAAAACAACAAAGCAAATAATTTTGGAGCCCTTGGCAATTGATCCTTTTTTTCTTCATTTCAGAATTAAGAATATTTGTTTCCTTGTATTTGGAGGGGACAAATGAAGCCAAGAAGATCCAGCGCTAGCGTTCATATATGAATAAAATAATGAATGAAAGAAAGAAAAACATATCACTGATTCTCCATCCGATGGGGAAACTCCTTTAAAGCACTGAAACAACCTGCAATGGAATAACACTAAACCAGGCTGTCTTAAAAGGGCCTGCCTCTTAAAAGCAGCGGATGTAGCATTTTCGCAATTAGGTTTTCCTCATTAGCTTCTTTGTACTACCTGTGTAAATAGTTTTTACATTATGTAGCACATAAACCTTTCTCCCCTCTTTGTGGGAGGGGGCGGAGGAATTTTGGGGAGGGATTTCTGTTTTGTGAAGGGGTGGAGCTAATAAAAGGTGATGGGTTAAAAAAAAAAAATCTGCTTCCAAATCCCAGGAAGAAGCAGATTTGTTTATTAAAGGAACATTGTCCCCCCCTTTCCTTGTGTGTGTGTGTGCGTGTGTGAAAATCCAAGGCAGAGGTCTTCAAACTTGGCAACTTTTAAGACTTGTGGACTTCAACTCTCAGAATACTCCAGCCAGGATTCTCGGAGTTGAAGTCCACAAGTCTTAAAAGTTGCCAAGTTTGGGGACCTCTGGTCGAAAGTAATAAAATAAATTGCATTTAATCATAGTTTTCCAGCAGGTTAATGAATCCCGCTGGTGAAATTTATGTGTCAAGGATACAATCTGGCCTGCGGATGACCTCACTGAAAGAGACAGGAGTTTTGGAGAAGTACCCAGTTTCTAAGGTGGCCTGAGATGCTTTGCGATCACGCCGGGCAAAAGTCTGTGTAGGAGGCTCAGTTCTCTCTTCTGGAGCTACAAATGCCCCTTAAAAGAGGAACTCTTTTTAAGGGGCATTTTCTCATAGATTTTTTTGTTTTTTTTTGGCCTCCTTACTTTTTAAAAGTCCTGCCCAACAACATACACAGAATAGAGGAGAAAATAATAAATTCTTGACCTCCAGACTCTTAATTTGCTCACTTTTCTGGGTAAATGAAAAGGAAAACAGTATTTTTATTTTTACATTTTTCTGGGTGGGGTTTTGGTTTTTTGTTTTTTTGAAAAAAAAAAAGTTTTGAAATGTACCTGTGTACATAAACTGTAAAGACACTGAGAAATTATACTAACTTATTTATGTTAAAAAGATTTTTTTTTTTAAATCTAGAAGATATTTTCCCAGAAAGCCAAAGTGGCGCGTGGTTTTTGTGCATTTGTAAATGCTCTATTTGGTAGGGGATTTTTTGTTGTTGTTGTTGTTAGCCTCTGCGGGGAGTTTGTTTTGTTAATTAATATGGCTGTGCTTAAATGATTGCAGACTGAGCCAGTTCAATTTTTTTTTTCTTTTGTAATGTGCAAATAAAATCCAGTTGCCACGTGATACTGTTTTACATCAAGCAATCAATAAAGACAACTGCCATACATTAAAAAAAAATGTCTTTGTGTGTTTTATAAAACCTGGGAACTATTTGACAGATACAGATTAAGAGAGTTGGGAGGGACCTTGTAGGTCATCTAGTCCAACCCGTGTCCCAGACCGGAGACCCTACATCAAGGATGGCGAACCTTTTTTTCCGCAGGTACCAAAAGTGTGTGCACACAAGCTATTGCATGTGCACAAGCTATTGAATGTGTGCAGATAAATAATTCAATGCCTTCTGCCCCCCTGCACATGCGCGCATGACCTCTTCCCGCTGTCCCTGCTCCCCTGCGCATGCGTGGACAACCCCTCCTCCTGTTTCCTGACTTCTAATGGGCCTGGTGGGATCATTTTTTTGCTCTATCCATGCTCCAGAGGTGCTCATGGAGCCTGGGGAGGACAAAAACTGCCTCCCTCGCTTTGTATCATCTACTAGCCCCTTCAAAGAACTTTGTGGTTTCTTTCTGATCCGACTTTCCAGAATATTGTTCAATGAATTATGAGTTTATTCATATTTACAAATTTAGGGATAAGGACACGAGGAATATAGCAATATCAGTTCTCCTCGGGTGGTGGATTTTCAAAATTCATTTCTATCCTGCCTTTAATTGTTTCTAACTTACAACCCAAGGTAGCAAATAGACCTAATACTACTACTTGATTGATTGATTGATTGGATTTGTATGCCGCCCCTGTCCGTAGACTCGGGGTGGCTCACAACATACAATAAAACAATTCACAACAAATCTAATAAATTTTAAAAATTAAAAAAACCCATTATTAAACCAGACATACACACAGACATACCATACATAAATTGTATAGGCCCGGGGGAGGGGGGAATGCCTCAATTCCCCCATGCCTGACAGCAGAGGTGAGCTTTAAGGAATTTACGGAAGGCAAGGAGGGTGGGGGCAGTTCTAATCTCTGGGGGGAGCTGGTTCCAGAGAGTTGGGGCCACCACAGAGAAGGCTCTTCCCCTGGGACCCGCCAGATGACATTGTTTAGTCGACGGGACCCGGAGAAGGCCAACTCTGTGGGACCTAATCGGTCGCTGGGATTCGTGCGGCAGAAGGCGGTCCCGGAGATATTTTCTCCTATTTTTCCCCAACAACAACCTTGGTAGGGTGGGCCGTGAGAGTGTAACTGGGCCAAAGTCACAGAGCCTGCTTTCGGGCCTAAGGTGGGACTAGTATTCACAGTTCCTAGCCTGGTGCCTTAAACCACTACAACAAACTGGCTTTCCATACATCAAAGACAAAGACAAAGACAATATCAGGCCAAACATATTAACTGAAGAACTGGAAAGAATAAAAATGATGAAATTTGGAAATACGTTAATTGGAAATCCACAAATGCTCTGAAACTTTTATTCATCAATCCATCCATCTTTTGGGTTTAACTATTTATAATTGTTAGAATTTCTTCCTAATGTGATTCCCACAAGATGAAAAAAACTGATTCAAATCATGGATTATAAAGCCTAAAATGGATTGTGGTCATAATTTGGGCATGTTGTGAGCCGCCCCGAGTCTGCGGAAAGGGGCGGCATACAAATCTAATAAATAATAATAATAATAATTGACATCTAGAGTTTTGTTTCAACCTAAATCAGGATTTAAAGGAGTTAAAAAGCACAGAAACTGCTCTAGTTAAAAAAAAATCAAACAATCAAAGCAACTGTAGCATTTCATTTCCAAATAAATTGCCCCCAAATGCCTGGCATTTGACTCTGGTTTTTGTTCTTTGCATACTTCAGAAGTGCATTTTTGAGCTTTCGTGTCTGATTATTTTATTCTGATCCCCACAATCACTCTTTATTTGCTAATAAATTTACGATTCTACTGCCTGGCTGTACACCAGTGCTGTACTGTATAATACTGACTCCTTCGGGACCGGGCTGCATAGAAGTTGAATAAAAATAATAAAATTTAAAAATAAAAATAAAATAATAAATACACTGCTCAAAAAAATAAAGGGCACACTCAAGTACCTCATCCTAGATCTGAATGAATGAAACATTCTCGTTGAATACTTTGTTCCCTACAAAGTTGAATGGGCTGACAACAAATGAAATTGATTGTCCATCAGCGTTGCTTCCTAAGTGGACAGTTTGATTTCACAGAAGTTTGATTTACTTGGAGTTCTATTCTGTTGTTTAAGTGTTCCCTTTATTATTATTTTTGAGCAGTATATTTTGTGCCTGCTTGAAGCTGCACTTTATAAAGATGACCCACATCTGAAATAATCACCCCGCAGCCTGGGGTGCCCCCCAAAATGTCAAAAGTTTGCCACAAAAGAGAATTCAAGAAGAGAAATGTGGATTAGAAGGAGCATTTTGCACCTGTAGGTAACACAGTCTTGTTGTGCCTTATTTTTTTTCAGAGAGAGAGAGAAACTTCCTGTTTTGGAAATACAAAGCCTAACAAAAACAAGCAGTAAAGCTCCTCTTATCTTTTGCTTGCTTGGGGGTTGTTGTTTTTTTTGGAAACTTAAACGAAGGGAATTGCACCTCTTTGCTTTGTAAAACATTTTTTTAAAATAATTGCTGGGTGTGTGGAAGAAAGAGAGAGACCAAATAACGCGACGCTGAGTCAAAAAGTCAAGTTTGAAAGAGAAATTATATCGGTTCCCTCTCCATTCGGCTCGTCGGTGGCTTCTCGCCTGCGCACCGCCACAACTCGCACCCTTCACACTGTGTGTTGTGTTAACCTCAGCCGGACCTGAGGAGAGATTTGAGGGAGGGGGAAACCCTGGTAAGGCTTTGACCCGAGAAGTCTTTTCACTCAGATTAAAAATAATAATAATTGCCACACCGTCATTTTATTGGAAAATAAAAATGCATATGTTTTTAATTTTTATTTTTAGAGCCAAGCCGAACCAGTTGCCCTTTTCACCATTTCTCCTAAAGCCTTTTCTGGTTTGTTTTTCACCTCAGAGGGGAAAATGGGAGCGGTTTGTGTGTGTGTGTGAGAGAGAGAGAGACAGACACGTTTGGCTGGGCTGGGCAGATTGAAATCTTTGAAAGAAAGGAGGTTTAAAAAAGAAAAGAAAAGAAAAAAGAAAAAGCAGCCCTACGAAACTCTTGAAAGCAGCAGAGTGAGGTAATCGTGGACATTTGCTTCAGCTTACGCGCGTTGTGGGTGGGTGGGGGAAACGTTGAGGGTGAGCGCGCATGCGCTCTCGCACAGGCACCGTGCACCTTTTAATGGTGCGTTATGTAAAACGCGAAAAAACGCACGCACGCACGTAACACTTGGAAGCGTTGGACCGAGCAGGCTGGCTTTCCGACGCGTTCAGCTTGCACGGCCTCCCCCTCTCCGGAGGTTGAAATGGTTCGGTCCACCTCAAACCCTCCCTTCGGAGTTCCTCTGTTATTCACCTGCGTTGCGCAGGGAAAGGGGGGACTGGTTCTTGCGCACATATCCCCAGGTCTTCAAACTTGACAACTTTTAAAACTTGTGGACTTCAACTCCCAGAATTCCCCGGCCAGCAAGATCTTGAAGTTCACAAGTGTGAAAGATTCTGAGTTTGAGACCCTCTGGTTCAGAGGTCTCCAAACTTGGCAACTTTTAAGACTTGTGGACTTCAACTCCCAGAATTCTCGAGCTGGAGAATTCTGGGAATTGAAGTCCACAAGTCTTAAAAGTTGCCAAGTTTGGGGAGCCCTGTCCCCAGGCCTTGGCTTAGAGAGATGTTTCTGCTTGTGGTCACTAAATGTGAATGGTATCCAGATAAGAATTCCCTAAGTGTGAGAATTTTCCCCTTGGAGATTTGGGAGGTGTTTTGGGAGAGATGTTTGGGAGAGATTTGGGAGAGATGTTTCTGCTTGTGGTCACTAAATGTGAATGGTATCCAGATAAGAATTCCCTAAGTGTGAGAATTTTCCCCTTGGAGATTTGGGGAGGAAAAAATGGAATGGATCCATAAGCCCAAATCTTTCCACAGGGGGAAGAAGGAATGAACTTGGAGTCACTACGATTTAATTCGCAAAGTGTACTTGAAATCTCTTTCCTGGTTTTATTCCTACATGGGCGAAAGGTACTGAAGGATGAATAATATTGTGTTGGTGGACTGCCATCTAGCATCTTTGCTTTAAAGCAGCGGTTCCCAACCTTTCTAATGCCGCGACCCCTTAATACAGTTCCTCATGTTGTGGTGACCCCCAACCATATGTCTAGCACCAAGTCTCCCAACAGAGCTATAAACTGATTGGCAGGAAGGTCAGAGACTCCCCCCACTGTAAACGCCTAATTGGTTGGATTGTAAAAATATGTCCCAATAAATAACAGAGCAAGTAATGAAAAAGAAATGTCCAAAGTGCCAGAATAGAAGTTTTAGTTCCTAACACAATGGGAAATTTGTCTTTTCCCAGGGTCTTAGGGCGACTCCTGTGAAACGGTCATTCGACCCCCAAAGGAGTCCTGACCCCCAGGTTGAGAACCACTGCTTTAACGTGATTTGTGATCTTGCACTTTTGCTGGTAAAAACCACTTAGATCCAGTGCAATCTTGTCTCCACATTGCAGAGTCTTGGCGGCAACTAGGATCTCGTTTTATTGCATTATCTGGGACTCCTTTGGCCTGTGTTTTTCTTCTCTTTTTTTGAGGAAAACAATGGGATTAAGTCTTGTTTCTCCTATTACTTGTTCTTTGGACCTTTGCCTATTCTTCAGCGAGGAGTGGGAGGAAGACTCGGTCAATGTGGCTTTTCCTTGCCACAATTGTGGCGAGGTGGCTAAGTTGTCCTCAGGTGCCCCTATGCTATTATTGTGCCGCTATTGTTTATTATACTTCTTCTGTTGGTTTATTCTAAGTTCGCTGGCTTGGGGACCGCTTGGATTTGCCTGGACATCAACATTACTTCATGGGAAAGGAATCAACAAGCAGCCTTAAAAATAAGTGTGGTGTGTCCCCTTCAGAAGAGAGGGTCAGAAGAGGCAGCATCAGATGAGTAACATAAACTTAGAGTAAAGAGTTACTTTATATAGGCTTATATAGTTTTATGTATGGTATGCTTGTGTTGTATTGTTTTATATAATGGGCTTTTAGATATCTCTTTTAAATATTAGATTTGTTTACTGTATACTGCTTGTTGCTGTTGTGAGCCGCCCCGAGTCTTCTAAATTATTATTATTATTATTATTATTATTATTATTATTATTATTATTATGTCAGTACAACTCAGCAAACGAGATCACTATGCTGGATTTCGTATTTCATCACCAGTCGGGCGCTTCCCAAGCACCTAGGACTGTGTGATGTAGCGGCGAATTATGTTTGCCGATCCCAGTAAAGCGGCCTTTTGCAATTGACAGATGGAGATTTTGTCAATTCTGATGGTTTTCAAATGTCCACTGTTCCAAGGGCGGACTTATGAAATGCCATCAGCTTAAGGACAAACATACTTCGTATTATTATTATTATTATTATTATTATTATTATTATTATTATTATTATTATTATATGCAGAAAAGATATAACCTTATTGCCTTGAGATTCGACTCCTGCAATGCTCTCTACATGGGGCTACCTTTGAAGAGGGTTCGGAAACTAGAAATCGTGTAAAATGCAGCCGTCATGGGCCTTCCTAGGCATGCCTATGTTACTCCAACACTCCACGGACTGCATTGGCTGCCGATTGGTTTCCGGACAAAATTCAAAGTGTTGGTAATGACCTATAAAGCCCTACATGGCATCAGACCAGATAACCTCCGGGACCACCTTCTGCTGTATGAGTCCCAGCAACCTGTTGGGTCCCACAGAATTGGACTTCTCCAGGTCCCGTCAACCATAAAATGTCGCTTGGTGGGGCCTAGAGGAAGAGCCTTCTCTGTAGTGGCCCTGGATCTTGCGCCGACGTGCGTGCCCTCCCACCAATCAGCTGGAGCTGAATGCGCAGCTCCATTTTTCCAACCAGGACTGCACACCTGACCGTTTCCGACTGCAGCCCAGTCCTATCCATGTCCACCTCGGGGGAAGGGAGGGACACTCCACGATTTGAGAAGCACTGCAGTATGCGAAGCCCACCTCTGCAACCAGAACCGGGGTGGCGCAGCAGGTAGAGTGCTGTACTGCAGGCCACTGAAGCTGACTGTAGATCTGTAGGTCAGCGGTTCAAATCTCATCACTGGCTCAAGGTTGACTGAGCCTTCCATCCTTCCGAGGTGGGTAAAATGAGGACCCGGATTGTTGGGAGCAATAGGTTGGCTCTGTTAAAAAGTCCTGTTGCTAACATGTTGTAAGCCGCCCTGAGTCTAAGGAGAAGGGCGGCATAAAAATCTAATCAAATCAAGAAAGAAGGAAAGGAAGAAAGAAAGAAAGAAAGAAAGAGAAAGAAGGAAGGAAGGAAGGAAGGAAGGAGGAAGAAAGAAAGAAGGAAGGAAGGAAGGAGGAAGAAAGAAAGAAGGAAGGAAGGAAGGAAGGAAGGAGGAAGGAAGAAAGAAAGAAAAGAAGGAAGGAAGAAAGGAAGGAATGAGGAAGGAAGAAAGAAGGAAGGAAGGAAGGAAGAAAGAAAGAAGGAAGGAAGGAAGGAAGGAGGAAGAAAGAAAGAAAGAAAGAAAGAAGGAAGAAAGAAAGAAGGAAGGAAGGAAGGAAGAAAGAAAGAAAGAAAGAAGGAAGGAAGGAGGAAAAAAGAAAGAAAGAAGGAAAGAAAGACAGAAAGACAGAAAGACAGAAAAAATAAAGAAAGCTCCCCTTTCAGCACCCAGAAGTGGATAATTATTAGACCACATTTGTTTGTTGGGAGCAATAGGCTGGCTCCGTTAAAAAGTGCTGTTGCTAACATGTTGTAAGCCGTCCTGAGTCTAAGGGCGTCATAAAAATCAAATCAAATCAAATCAAATCAAGAAAGGAAGGAAGGAAGGAGGAAGAAAGAAAGAAGGAAGAAAGAAAGAAAGAAAGAAGGAAGGAAGGAGGAAGAAAGAAAGAAAGAAAGAAAGAAAAAAGAAAGAAAGAAAGAAAGAAAGAAAGAAGAAAGAAAAAAGCAAAACAAACAAACAAACAAACAAACAAAGCTCCCCTTTCAGTACCCGGAAGTGGATAATTATTAGACCACTTTTAGTCTGGGTTCAGGACAGGACGTGTCTGTCGTTCTCCTGGAGGAACAATGTTTCCTTGTTTGTTATTCCATCCATGTGTACAGCCGCTCATTTTACAAACCCGACTCTGGGAGGTGCACGCGGGATTTAAAACCAACAAAACAAGCATAATAAACAATAGCGACACAATAATAGCATAGGGGCACCCGAGGACAACCTAGCGTGTATCGCATAACCGGACCCGTGCCAAGAAAAAGCCACAATGACAAGCTCGCCCAACCTGCAGGTCCACGTCAGAGGGAACAGCCAGGGTTCCAAGGACGGACTTATGAAATGCCATCAGCTTAAGGACAAACATATCTCGGTGTGTGTGTTGGGTTCAGGTGACGCAGCGGAGAAAGTCCACTTCCTGGATCTTCTTGGCCGATGGGATCTGGAGCACGCCCAGCCCTGTCAAACCACGCAAGCGGAAGACAATAATTTGGACCTGTGCCAACAATGAGCTTTAAAGTAGAGCAGTGTTTCCCAACCTTGGCAACTTGAAGATATTTGGATTCAACTCCCAGAATTTGCCAGCCAGCGAATGCTGGCTGGGGAATTATGGGAGCTGAAGTCTAGATATCTTCAAGTTGCCAAGGTTGGGAAACACTGGAGTAGAGGACAATTACCTGAAAATGCAGCCAGCAGTGTCACACAGTGGCCCACCAATTGTCCATGGGGATCTTGAGCAGAAGGAGAAGGCAAGACCCTCTCTTTCCCCTGACCCCCAACAAGTGGTACTCAAGAGAATCCTGCCTATCTCAACCAACGTAGAGGCGGCATATGGACATCCGTTTCAGTAACCTCTATGAATCTGTCTAATCCTGCCTTGAAGCTATCAAGGCTGACAGCTGTCTTGACTTCTTCTGCAAGTGAATTCCATAAACCAACGATCCTCTGGGTGAAGAAATATTTCCCTTGATTTATCCATGTTTGTTTGTTTATTTATTTATTTATATTTATTTATTTATTTTTTTATTATTATTATTTATTATTATTATTTATTTATTTGTTTGTTTGTTTGTTTATTTGTTCATTCATTCATTCATTCATTCATTCATTCATTCATTCATTCATTCATTCATTCATTCGATTTGTATGCCGCCCCTCTCTGCAGACTCGGGGCGGCTCACAGCAGTGATAAAATAGTATACAATGACAAATCTAATATTAAGTCTAAAATAACAATTTTACATTAAAAATCTAAAAAAAACCTTATATAAAAAACATACACACAAACATTCCATACAAAAAACTACATAGGCCCGGGGGAGATGTCTCAGTTCCCCCATGCCTGACGGCAGAGGTGGGTTTTAAGGAGTTTACAAAAGGCAAGGAGGGTGGGGGCAGTCCTGATCTCCAGGGGGAGCTGGTTCCAGAGGGTTGGGGCCGCCACAGAGAAGGGCTCTTCCCCTGGGTCCCGCCAGACGACATTGTTTAGTCGACGGGACCCAATTATATTTCTTTCTAAGGGGGCGGAACAAAAAATAATTGAGAAGCACTGCCATAGACAGCGACATTTGGCCTTCTACCATCTGATTAGATTACCGCGCTCTTTGCGTGGTGATGCCCTTGAACACTTCTGGGAAGCCACAGCTAGTCCAGAACACAGCAATCCCTGTGTTCCTTAGCTTTTGGCATCGAGAGCACATATCACCAATTCTGTGGATTCTGCACTGGTTGCCATGTGGGTTTTGGTTACAATTTGAGGTGCTGGAATTGACCTACAGGCAATTTTTGACTAATGAACCTTATTATTATTATTATTATTATTATTATTATTATTATTATTATTATTATTATTATTATTATTACTACTACTACTACTATTACTACTACTATTACTATTACTATTATTATTAATTGGCATTGTCGCCAGGCTTGGGGGAGTTAGGATATTCCTTCCCCCTAGGCCAGCGGTCCCCAAACTACGGCCCGCGGGCCACATGCAGCCCGCTGAGGCCATTTATCCGGCCCACGGGTGAGTGACAGGAGCACATGTACATACTTTTCTTTTAATTAAATTCTCTCCTTAATGTTCCTTCAAAAAGTACAATACCAATTATATTTCTAACTTATTAATCATTATGCCAAAGTGCTTCCTTCTTTCTTTATATATTTTTCTATAAACATTTTTATACATTTTTCTATAAACCAAGAAAACCTTGTATCGCCTATCAGATGTTAACAAAAGAAAATTAAAAACAAAATATAAACATATATGAATTTCAGATTTCTTCCTCCCCTCTAAATAGTATGTTCCCATTTTGTTTTTTACTTTAAAATAAGGTATGTGCAGTGTGCATAGGGAATTGTTCATAGTTTTTTTTTATAGTCCGGCCCTCCAACAGTTCGAGGGACAATGAACTGGCCCCCTGTGTAAAAAGTTTGGGGACCCCTGCCCTAGGCCATTACAAGTTATGTATGGTATGTTTGTGTGTATGTTTGGTTTTTATAATAAGGGTTTTTAGTTGTTTTATTAAATTGGATTGTTACATGTTGTTTTTTATCGTTGTTGTTAGCCGCCCCGAGTCTGCGGAGAGGGGCGGCATACAAATCCAATAAATAATAATAATAATTTGTATGCCGCCCCTCTCCGCAGACTCGGGGCGGGGGAAAGAATAACTCAGTTCCCCCATGCCTGACAGCAGAGGTGGGTTTTAAGAAGCTTACGAAAGGCAAGGAGGGTGGGGGCAATTCTAATCTCTGGGGGGATTATGGGCTAGAATGATGGTCACAAATGGTGCTGGTTAAAAAGGCCATCATGTGCTCGTCCCTATCTGACCATATTTGTGACATTCATTAAGCAAGTCTACTCTCCGCCACAGGCATTTTTAGTTGGAAACCAGAAATAAACCCTATTTACTGGCAAAACATGTAAATTGTGGGATGCAGCCACCGGCTATACACACAAGCTGTTTTGCCTGAAAAAGCCACATTCGGAGTACAGTGTCCCCTCGATTTTCGTGGGTTCAAACTTCATGAAAAGTCTATACCACGGTTTTTCAAAAATATTAATTTAAAAAATACTTAGCTGTTTTCCCCCCTATACCACAGTTTTTCCCGCACGATGATGTCATATGTCATCGCTAAACTTTCGTCCGCCTTTAATAAATATTTTTTTAAATAAACTTTAATAAATAAACATGGTGAGTAATAATCTAAATGGTTGCTAAGGGGAATGGGAAATTGTAATTTAGGGGTTTAAAGTGTTAAGGGAAGGCTTGTGATGCTGTCCATAGCCAAAAATAGTGTATTTACTTCCGCATCTCTACTTCGCGGAAATTTGACTTTCATGGGCGGTCTCGGAACGCATCCCCCATGAAAGTCGGGGGGACAGACGCACCCAAATTTTCAGCCTCTTTTAGGGGAGAAAAAGGTGCATCTTATACTCTAAAAATACAGTATATGGTATACAGCAGTGTTTCCCAACCTTGGCAACTTGAAGATATCTGGACTTCAACTCCCAGAATTCCCCAGCCAGCATTCGCTGGCTGGGGAATTCTGGGAGTTGAAGTCCAAATATCTTCAAGTTGCCAAGGTTGGGAAACACTGGTATACAGCAATAGAGTGGTCAACGTCTAGGATGCTCAACCTGACTCTGTTGTTACATCCTCAAACCTCCATAGCTTAATCTTAAACTCTCTACTGCTGACCTCATCTTATTCCTAAGAGGTCCATCAAGGGGGCATGTATAAGCACATCAGTGTGCCTACCATCCCTGTCCTACTGTCACCATTTATTTGTATTCATTTCTTTCATTCATGTCCATGTTCATATTCCTACCTGCTATCTTTATTATTATTATTTTTTACTTTGTCAAGTACGTATTGGTAGTACACATATATATAACACTTTTTATATACGTGAGATGGGTACTAATAAGAGGGAAACATTAGGACAGGGGATGGTAGGCTCTCTGGTGCACTTATGCACGCCCCTTACTGACTTGTGAGGTCAACAGTGGATGGTCTAAGGGTAAAGTTTTGGGGACTTGGCGACGAAACTACAGAGTCAGGTAGTGAGTCCTCGGAGAGGGGCGGTATATAAATCCAATAAATAAATAGATAAATAAATTAATTTCTCGGTCACTGAAGTCGTGTTTTCTACAGTCAAATTTGGAGTGGTTTACTTTGAGTTTTTATCTGTTGTGTGCTTGTGTATTATTGTGGTGGAAGCAGTACATGTTAGAGGAAGGAAGGGAGGAAGGAAGGAAGGAAGGAAGGAAGGAGGGGAATGGCAGGAAGGATGGAAGAGAGGAAGGAAGAGAGGGAGGGAAAAAGGAAGGAAGGAAGGAAGGATGGAAGGAAGGAAGGAAGAAAAGAAGGATGGAAGGAAGGAAGGATGGAAGGAAGGATGAAAGGAAGAAAGGAAGGAAGGATGGAAGGAAGGAAGAAAAGAAGGAAGGAAGGATGAAAGGAAGGATGGAAGGATGGAAGGAAGAAAAGGATGGAAGGAAGGAAGGATGGAAGGAAGGAAGAAAGGAAGAAAGGAAGAAAGGAAGGATGAAAGGAAGGAAGGAAGAAAAGAAGGAAGGAAGGATGAAAGGAAGGATGGAAGGAAGGAAGGAAGAAAAGAAGGATGGAAGGAAGGAAGGATGGAAGGAAGGAAGGAAATAAATAAATAAATGAATAAATGCATAAGTGAATAAATGAAGAAAGAAAGAAAGAAAGAAAGAAAGAAAGAAAGTAAGTAAGTTAAGTGGTGGCATGTCTTAAAGTTGACATGTCTTAAAGCAGGAACCGTCCCTTGTAGCAGCTGCTTTGATGACTTGATGTTGACAATAATTACGACATTTAACAGCCTTTGATCCCAGAGCATTTTGTGTCTCCTCGGCTTTTTACATCCTGCTCATTAGCCCTGCCTTTCTTTCCAGCCAGGATAATTAAAGGGAAGATGCACAGTCTCCTTGGCGACAGGGATCTTGCAGGAGGAGGTCAGAAAAGTCAAGATGGAAGCCTCCGTTGTCCCCTCCCCCAAGACCTGGAAGAAGGCCGGAACCAGTAGCATTTCACCTCTGATTTATTCGCCTTCTTTTAAGCCCAGTCTAACAATGCTTGCTGGCTTCTGTTGTACATTATAACAAAAATGCAAATATCCATGGTATGACTGACTAAGATCATGTCGCAAAACCCTAGAAGTGAAAACAATGACGCCGAAATTTCAATTTCAAAATGAGCCCGGTTTTAGAGCAAGGGAGCATCTGCTCATATAACTGTTTTTAACATGTTCCTGTACATATTAAGACAGCTTGATCTGTCCCGAAGCATTGACGCCATCACGGGAAAATGGGAGTTTTCTGGTTTCAATCTCCACCACCTCTTAGAACTACTAAAAAAAATAAAGGGAACACTCAAAGAACACATCCTAGATCTGAGTGAATGAAATATTCTCCTTGAATACACTTTGTTCTGTACAAAGTTGAATGTGCACAACAGCATGTGAGATTGATTGTCAATCAGTGTTGCTTCCTAAGTGGACAGTTTGATTTCACAGATGTTTGATTTACTTGGAGTTTTATAATAATAATAATAATAATAATAATAATAATAATAATAATAATAATAATAATAGTCTGCAGAGAGGGGCAGCATACAAATCTAAATAAACATAAACATAAACATATTATTATTAATTAGATTTGTATGCCACCCCTCTCCGAAGACTTGGGGCGGCTCACAACAACATAAACAGTGTACAAATCCAATTTTTAAAAATCCAATTTAAAACCCTTATAATAAAATAATCACACAATCCAATCAAAACATACACGAACCTTGACAATTGGGGTGTATGTTAATTTCCCCATGCCTGGCCGCAGAGGTGAGTTTGTGTTAAGTGTTCCCTTTATTTTTTTTTTAGCAGTATATGAGTAATCCTCAAATGGTCGCTGAGTGGCCAAAGTTCCGATAGACTTCCCCAAGACTACTTACGACCAGAGGTGGGTTCCTGCCAGGAATTTCCATTCATTCATTCATTCATTTTTCCCAGATAAATCAACCAAGTTTAAAAACCAAAACATATCAGAGACCTACATTTAAAACCGAAAAGTCTTGAAGACCTGGTTGGGCTGACAGGCCTGGGGGCCGTGAGAATTAACGGCTTATCTCCTCCCAAACATTTTCTGACTGATATATGTAACGGTATGATAGTATTGATTGGATTAAGGTTTTTTTTAAAATTATTTTTAAAATTATTAAGGTTTTTTAATGTTTGTAAAGGCGTTTATGTTAAGGAGTTGTTATTATTATTATTATTGTTGTTGTTATTGTTGTTGTTGTTGTTAAATTTGACTTTTTACTCTATTACTTATGTGTTGTGAGCCGCCCTGAGTCCTGTGTGAACTGGGCAGCATAGAAGTCAAATTAAAGCCTTTCATGGCACTGGACCAGGATATCTCCGAGACCGCCTTCTGCCGCACGAATCCCAGTGACCGATTAGGTCCCACAGAGTGGGCCTTCTCCGGGTCCCGTCAACTAAACAATGTCGGTTGGCGGGCCCCAGGGGAAGAGCCTTCTCTGTGGCGGCCCCGACTCTCTGGAACCAACTCCCCCCAGAGATTAGAACTGCCCCTACTCTCCTTGCCTTCCGTAAACTCCTTAAAACCCACCTTTGTCGTCAGGCATGGGGGAACTGAAACACGTCCCCCGGGCATGTACAATTTATGCATGGTATGTTTGTGTGTGTGTTTGTTAGAAAAATGGGGTTTTTAAAAAATATTTTAAAGTTATTTGGATTTGTTATGAATTGTTGTGTCTTACTGTGAGCCGCCCCGAGTCTGTGGAGAGGGGCGGCATACAAATCTAAATAATAAATAATAATAAATAAATAAATAAATAATAAATAAATAAATAGAATAACTAAATAAAACTGGGTTTAAAACAACAGCAGGAAAGAAGTCGGTTTCAACTCAAGAGATGGGTCCTGGAGCCCAGCTCAGCCTCTTAAGTATTTTGTTTGTTTGTTTTGTCAGCTATATATTGGTGGTATACAAAGATGTAACAATGTTTATATACATGATACTAGTAAAAAAAGAAACATTAGGACAGGGGACGGGAGGCGCACTGGTGCTCTTATGCCCGCCCCTTACTGACAACTTAGGATTCGGGAGAGGTCAACAATGGATAGTCTAAGGGTAAAGTTTTAACTAGGGTTTCAAAAAATTTTTTTTTGACTTTTTATTGTTGTTTGTAATTTTATATGGTAATTTTATATTGCTGTAAGCCACCCTGAGTCCTTTGGGATTGGGCGCCATAGAAGTAAAATTAATTAATTGATTAATTAATTAATTAAATAAAGTAAGTAAATAAGTAAGGAAGGAAGTTAGTTAGTTAGTTTTGGGTGTTAGGTGATGAAACTAGAGTCACGTAGTGAGTTCCAGGCATTAACTACTTGGTTCCTAAAGTCGTATTTCCAGCGTAAGGAGGAGAGGCTGGAGTGGGGAGGGTGGCAGGTGAAGATTTTAATTTTTTAATGTATGTATGTATGGTTAATATTAACCGCTCCAAACTTGACTGTAAAAAATACGACTTTACTAATCGAGTTGTGGAAGCGTGGAATTCACTACCGGACTCTGTAGTATCATCCCCAACCTCCAACACTTTACCCTTAGACTATGCACAGTTGACCTCACCAAGTTCCTAAGGTCAGTAAGGGGCATACATAAGCGCACCAGAGTGCCTACCGTACCCTGTCCTATTGTCTCTCCTATATCTTCTCTTCTATACCTATATCTTTTTCTGCTATTCTCTCAGTTGTATTTCACTCCTTTATTTTCTCCTCTATTCCCCTTTAATACATTCTACCTGATTATATCCTCTACAACAGTGTTTCCCAACCTTGGCAACTTGAAGATATTTGGACTTCAACTCCCAGAATTCCCCAGCCAGCGAATGCTGGCTGGGGAATTCTGGGAGTTGAAGTCCAAATATCTTCAAGTTGCCAAGGTTGGGAAACACTGGTTTGTGTGTCCTGTGTATGTCCGCTGTTGCTTGCGTCCTGTGTCTAGTGTGTGTATGTCCGCTGTGCGTGTGTATGTGTGTCGTGTGTATATGTCCGACGTCTGTTTGTCTAGTATGTGTCTCGTGTGTGTAGGTCCAGTGTGCTTGTGCGCATGCCCAATGTGTGTGTCTGTCCAGTGTGTGTGTCTAGTGCGTGCGTGCTGTGTGCAATATGTCCTGTGTGTGTGTGTCCAATGTGTATCCTGTCTCTCTATTTGTGCGTATTCTGTCTATGTGTGAAACAACTGGCCGGGCCGATGCCTTTGAGCCTGGAGCACTTTGTCGGAGAGGAAGTCTTGGCCACGGCCGTGTGTTTATATGTGCGCATGCGTGTACGTCTGCGTGCGTGCGTGCGTGTGTGTTTGTGTTGGGGGAGGGGGGGGCCCCCATCGGCTCTCCCTCCTGCTTAAGGTGGGTCCGGATTTTCCGCGCCCCGCCCGGGTGGGGAAGCCGCAGCAGCCGAGGGGGGTGGGGGCAGGCTCCGATCCTCTCCTCTCCCCTCCTCCCTCTGCCGCCGTGCGCTCATTGGCCGAGCCCTGCAGTTTGAATCTAGCCCCGCCTTCCGTGTGCCGTGGAGACTGACAGCCGCCTTTGGGTGTTTTGGGGGCGGGTGTGTCTGTGTGTGTGGAACGCGGTTGTTGCTTCGCTTCAGCCTCTCTCGCTTTTTACGCCTCCCAGCCAGGCTAAGCGTGTTTGTGTGTTTGTGAGGGTGTGTATGTGTGTGTCTGAGGGGGAGACCGAGAGCTTTTTGGCTCCTCGGCCGAGAGGCGCCGTCCCTGAGCGGGTCTGTTTTGTGGTCACACTCCGCTGGTTGTGAGGGAATTCTTTGCAGCGAGACGGCGGTGCAATTGGAAGGCCTGCCCTGCCTAACAACAACAACAGAGTTGGAAGGGACCTTGGAGGTCTTCTAGCCCAGTGTTTCCCAACCTTGGCAACTTGAAGATATCTGAACTTCAACTCCCAGAATTCCCCAGCCAGCGTTTGCTGGCTGGTGAATTCTGGGAGTTGAAGTCCAAATATCTTCAAGTTGCCAAGGTTGGGAAACACTGTTGTAGTCCAACCCCCTGCTTAGGCAGGAAACCCCACACCACCTTCTATGCCTCTTCTTCAAATACAGGAGGGATTTAATTTTGATTCAAAACAAACAAATCAATCAACCCAGGCCTTAAAACTCTGGATTTTGCTAAATCCAAGAGGCTGTAGAGTCAATCAATGGAAATTTACTGACAATGCTTCCTTGCACGCAGGGAAGCCAAAAACCGCACCGAAATACAGGCGCATCTGCGTCTCCGTGTGAGATTTTGCTACCTGCACAGGTGCAGGAGCAAAATCACGCCGGACTCCGCTACCACTTAGAGCCACGTGGACGAGCGCATGTCACCGTTCCACCTTAGCAGCCCACCCCTGGTTATCCAACATAGAATAGAATAGAATAGAAGTTTATTGGCCAAGTGTGATTGGACACACAAAAATTTGTCTTGGTGCACATGCTCTCAGCGTACATAAAACAAAGAGATGCATTTTTCAAGAATCATGAGGTAGAACACTTAATGATTGTCATGGGGGTCAAATAAGCAATGAAGAAACAATATTAATCTTAAAAACGTCCAGTGTTGGAGCATTCATAATTTCTTGAGGCAAGTTGTTCCATGGATTAATTGTTCTGATTGTCAGGAAATTTCTCCTTAGTTCTAGGTTGCTTCTCTCCTTGTTTAGTTTTCACCCATTGCTTCTTTTTCTACCCTCAGGTGCTTTGGAGAATAACCTGACTCCTTCTTTGTGGCAACCCCTGAGATGTTGGAACACTGCTATCATGTCTCCCCTGGTCCTTCTTTTCATTAAACTAGCCAGGCCCAGTTCCTGCAACCGTTCTTTGTTATGTTTTAGGCTCCAGTCCCTTAATCATCTTTCTTGCTCTTTCTCTGCACTCCTTCTGGAGTCTCAACATCTTTTTTTTTACATTGTGGTGACCAAAACTGAATGCAGTATTCCCAGTGTGGCCTTACCAAGGCCTTATAAAGTGGTATTAACACTTCCCGCGACCTTGATTCTATCCCTCTGTTTGTGCAGCCTACAAATAGTGTGTAAACTCGAGCCTTCCTTCCCAGGATAGATGGAAAATTGAAAAAAAAGACCCATCCTATTCGACTGGCTTGGAGATCCGATGGAGAGAGGAGGGACAACCATTGGAAACAGCCAAGGACTTCTTTGATCTTAAAAATGATTGCCAAGGCCCTGGAATAAAGGTGGGAAGCAGAATCGTTTATTCTGGATTGGTGGAAAACAAAGCAGAGATGGGGCTTCCAAGACTGAAATATAAAGTGGGAAGTTTCTGCTATAATAGCCCCCCACCCTGCATTCGGATCTTGTTATTCTGCTTGCTCAAATCTGCATAAACAGGCCTCCCCTAATTTCCCCCCAGCAATGCCAAACAGAGAGCTGGTAACAATGTAGGATTTGTTAAGACTTAACCGAGAGCTTTAGAACTTTGCTAGATGGCAAAAGTTTCTTCCAACGTATCATGAAATGAACAGTTTCTATATGAATCTCCTCTGTATTCCCTGGTATTATGGTTGATTGCATAGTCAGCCAGATGTTCAGAATGAATTTTTATCCAGCTATGAAGTCCTTCCCAAGGACCTAGGATAGCAGATGTTGATGTCTGGTGGTTTATTATTTATTTGTTTTAAACTGTATTTTAATCATTGGATTTGTATACTATGTATTGTTTTGTTGTGAGCCGCTCTGTGTCCTTGGAGAGGGGCGGCATACAAATCTAATAAATTATTATTCATTCCTTCATTCATTCATTCCTTCATTCATTCATTCATTCATTCATTCCCCAGGTATGCCCATGTTACACCAACACTCCGCAGTCTGCATTGGTTGCCGATCAGTTTCCGGTCACAATTCAAAGTGTTGGTTATGACCTATAAAGCCCTTCATGGCATTGGACCAGAATATCTCCGGGACTGCCTTCTGCCGCACGAATCCCAGCAACCGGTTAGGTCCCACAGAGTCGGCCTTCTCCAGGTCCCATCAACTAAACAATGTTGTCTGGCAGGACCCAGGGGAAGAGCCTTCTCTGTGGTGGCCCCGACCCTCTGGAACCAGCTCCCCCCAGAGATTAGAATTGCCCCCACCCTCCTTGCCTTTTGCAAACTCCTTAAAACCCACCTCTGTCGTCAGGCATGGGGGAATTGAGATATTCCTTTCCCCCCAGGCCTATACAAGTTATGCATGGTATGTTTCTGTGTATGTTTGATTTTTTAAATAAGGGTTTTTAATTATTTTAAATATTATATTTGTCATATGCTGTTTTATTATTGTTGTTAGACGCCCCGAGTCTACAAATCAAATAAATGAATGAATGAATGAATGAAGAAAAAAGAAAGAGAAAGAAATGAAAGGAAAAGAGAAGAGAAAGAAAAAGAAAGGGAGGGAGAGACAGGATGGAAAGAAGAAAGAAAGAAAAGAGGAAAAGAGAAAGAAAAGAAAGAAGGGAGGGAGGGAGAGAATAAGGATGGAAACAAAGATAGGAAGAAAAGGAAGGGAAGAAAAAAGAAGGAGCGATGAAGAGGATTGAAAGAAAAAGGGAAAAAAGGAAGGAAAGAGAAAAGAAAAAGAAAGGAAAGAGAAAAAAAGGTGAGAGGTAGGAAGAAAGGATAGAAAGAAGAAAGGAGGGAAAGAAAGAAACAAGAAAAAAGGGAGGGAGGAGAACAGGAGAGGAAGAGTAAGGAAGGAAAAATGAAAGACAAGGGAAAGAAAGAAAAGGAAGATGGGAAGGAAGAAAAGAGGGAAGACAAAGCGATGAAGGAAGACAGGAAAAGAAAAAAAAAAGAAAGAGAAGATTTACATCTCTCCCCAGATGCCTCTCTTCCAGTATTCCCTTGCAATTAACCTTCGCTCGCTTGGTGTGGGAGTTTCCCTCCGGCCAAAGGAGACTTTCCTAAGGGCAAGGAGTGGCAGGCAAAGGATAGAGAGTTCCTCTCTGGGTCGTAATTAAAGAAGTCTCTTTGTCTGCTTTCCTTTTTTTCCCCTGCTGCCTTCCTTTGAAACTGCCTTCTTTAATCTCGCTCTGATCTATTTCTGGACTGAAAAAAACACCGTCATGGCGCCCCGGCCTGCGAAGCAGAAGGGAGAACCCGTTTCCTGCAGTTCAGACTTGCAGCCTGAGCCTCCGGGGCATCTCCTTGGTGTCCTAATTTCTACGAAGGGCATATCTCCCCGTGGAGCCAAGAAAGCATCTGGAGATCGCTCCCAGTTAGAAGGAAACAAACACGGCTTAATCCAGGACGGGGCAATTAATTCCCCCACGGGATCCCATGAGAAACTGGGATTGTTGTAGAGGGCTGGATCAAAAGGACTGCAGTAGCGGGCTGCAGTTGGTGCGCTCAGGTGCACAGTCCCGGTTGGAAAAATGACTGGCGGGCAGGCGCATTGGCGCAAGATTCGACTTCTGCGCATGGCAGGAAGCCAAAGCTTAGAACTACACCACCTTAAACATGATCTAACTATTGCCCACAAGATCACATGCTGCGATTTTATTTATTTATTTATTTATTATTTAGATTTGTATGCCGCCCCTCTCCGAAGACTCGGGGCGGCTCACAACAAGATAGAACAAATCCACCCCAGAGCACCCTATCTATCTATCTATCTATCTATCTATCTATCTATCTATCTATCTATCTATCTATCTATCTATCTATCTATCTATCTATCTATCTACCTACCTACCTACCTACCTACCTACCTATCCATCCATCCATCCATCCATCCATCCATTCATCCATTTAGTTATTTAGTTATTCGGTTATTTGGTTATTTAGTTATTTATTTAATTATTTAGTTATTTATTTATTTATTTAGTTATTTAGTTATTTATTTGTCAAACAATTATAGGGTGATAATTTGTACAAATTAAACATTAGATAAGTAATGATAAAAAGTAACAAAAGAAGACAATAGGACAGGGACGGTAGGCACAATGGTGCGCTTATGCACGCCACTTATAGAAGGGGGAAAGGTCAATTGTAGATAGTCTAAGGTTAAAGATTTTGGGGTTAGGAGTAGAAACCACAGAATCAGGTAGTGCATTCCAGGCGTTGATGACTCTGTTGCTGAAGTCGTATTTTTTGCAGTCAGGTTTGGAGCGGTTGACATTGAGTTTAAATCGATTCCGTGCTGATGTGTTGTTGATGTTGGAACAAAATGCATAAGCCATGCCCACAGTGTGGTAGTAAAAATTTTGGTAGCCCATCACTGACTGAGAGCCTATGCACCAAAGACAAATTCCTTGTACGTATGCCCAATCACACTTAGTCAATAATTCTAGTCTAGTCTAGTCCATATTTTCCATTCCATTCTATTCTATTCTGTTCTGTTCTGTCCTGTTCTGTCCTGTCCTGCTCTGCTCCATATTTTCTAGTCTAGTCTAATCTAGTCTATAGTCTAGTCTAGTCTAGTCCATATTTTCTATTCTATTCTATTCTATTCTATTCTATTCTATTCTAGTCTAGTCTATTCTATTCTATTCTAGTCTAGTCTAGTCTAGTCTAGTCTAGTCTACTCCATATTTTCTGTTCTACTGTACTCTACTCCATATATTCTATTCCATTCCATTCTATTCTATTTTGCAGCCCTCTCTAAGTAGTTTACAGAGAGTAAGCATATCCCCCCCCCCCCCCAAAATCTGGATCCTCTGAAAGATGGAAGGCTGAGTCAACCTTGAGCCTGGTGAGATTCGATCTGCCAAACTGCTGGCAGCCGGTGATCAGCAGAAGTAGCTTGCAGTACTGCACTCCAACCAGATTTGCAAATCTGATTACAATTCTGCTAACCAGACAATTTTAATTTAATTTAATGTATGTGGTTTACATGCTGCACAATCCCATGGGATTCAGGATTGTCAAATCCTATTTCATTGAGGGCTGCAATCAGGTTGCAGACCCCCTGGAATAACCCAAAGCACGCATTCTCTGCTAGCGAGAATTCCCCTGAAGAGACTCCAGCACTAGTCTGAAAATTCAGAAGACTAAAAGCTCTGGTCCAAGAGAAGCCTTTGTGGGGCCTCTCTAGGAATTTCCTGGGAGGAAACAGGGCCGGAAAAGGCGTGGAGAAGCCTCTGTGGGGCCTCTCTAGAAATCTCCTGGGAGAAAACAGGGCCGGAAAAGTCAGGGAGAAGCCTCCGTGGGGCCTCTCTAGGAATTTCCTGGGAGGAAATAGGGCTGGGAAATGTGGGGAGAAGCCTCCATGGAGCCTCTCTAGGAATCTCCTTGGAGGAAACGGGGCCGGAAAAGTTGGGGAGAAGCCTCTGTGGGGCCTCTCTAGGAATCTCCTGGGAGGAAACAGGGCCAGAAAAGGCGGAGAGAAGCCTCCATGGGGCATCTCCTTGGAGGAAACGGGGCCAGAAGAGGCGGGGAGAAGTCTCCGTGGGGCTTCTCTAGGAATCTCCTGGGAGGAAACAGGGCTGGGAAATGTGGAGAGAAGCCTCCGTGGGGCCTCTCTAGGAATCTCCTGGGAGAAACAGGGCCGGGAAATGCGGAGAGAAGCCTCCATGGGGCCTCTCTAGGAATCTCCTGGGAGGAAACAGGGCCGGAAAAGTTGGGGAGAAGCCTCTGTGGGGCCTCTCTAGGAATCTCCTGGGAGGAAACAGGGCTGGGAAATGCAGAGAGAAGCCTCTGTGGGGCCTCTCTAGGAATCTTCTAGGAGGAAACAGGGCCTCCACTCTCCCTGTAGTTTCCCCAATCGCACGCATTATTTGCTTGTACATTGATTCCTATGGGAAACATTGCTTCTTCTTTTCTACTTAAAAACCTGGTCACGGAACAAATTAAGTCCGTAAGTAGAGGTACCACTGTACATGCCAAAAGCTTTTTTTCTTTTCAAAACAAGAAATATCTACGTGCAGGCCACTTTGACCCAGCAGCTGCCCATTGCCTTGCTCCAATTCTCAACAATCTTATTTCGGTCGTCCTGTGGGAAGACGGAGGCAATTCACAGCTATTGTTATTGCAGATTTGCTGAGCTGTTTCTCAGTAGATGCAATCTCCCCTCTGCCTATTACCCCGACCTAGAGAAAAACAGCAAGGGGCTTAATTGGGCCATTAGAGCGTTGGGAAAGGGAAAACAACTGGAGCAAAGACATTTCGATGCATTTATAGCCGTGGAGATATGAATCGCCCCAGTGGAATTCTACTTCCTTCAACCAACTGGCAGATTCAGGCTGGCAGAAGACCAAACAGGTGGACTAGCCTTGATGTTCTGCTCTTGCACCGAGTGATACAGGTGCCTCTGTTGGGGGTGATTGGGTTATTAAAGCCAACAACATCTCCGGGACCGCCTTCTGCCGCACGAATCCCAGCGACCAGTTAGGTCCCACAGAGTGGGCCTTCTCAGGGTCCCATCAACTAAACAATGCCGTTTGGCGGGACCTAGGGGAAGAGCCTTCTCTGTGGCGGCCCCGGCCCTCTGAAACCGACTCTCCCCAGAGATTAGAATAGCCCCCACCCTCCTTGCCTTTCATAAGCTCCTTAAAACCAACCTCTGCCGTCAGGCATGGGGGAACTGAGATATTCTTTCCCCCTAGGTTTCTACAATTTATGCATGGTATGTGTTTATGTATGATTGGTTTTATAACAATGGTTTTTAGTTGTTTTTAGTATTGGGTTGTCACATGCTGTTTTTACCACTGTTGTTAGCTGCCCCGAGTTCACGGAGAGGGGCGGCATAGAAATCCAATAAATAAATAAAATAAAACATGGGGGGGGGGGTGTCACAGCCACACAACCAAAGCCACACCCCTTTTTATATGTCTTGCAACCACCATCTTGATTTTTGATACGTGTGTGTGTATATATGTACCCTGTTTCCCCGATAGTAAGACACCCCCGATTGTAAGACGTATCGGGGGTTTCAGGGAGGTCGGCTAATATAAGCCGTACCCCGAAAGTAAGACATATGTCTTACTTTCGGGGAAACACGGGGGTATTGCCGCCTCCCTCTCATCTAGCTGCACGCCGCCTCCTGCCCTCGTCCGCACCGTCCCCCTCTCCATACGTCGCCACATCTGCCACCTCCCTCTGATCCAAATGAGCGCCGCCTCCTGCCCACGCCTGCGCCGTCCCCCTCTCCATACGTCGCCGCGTCTGCCACCTCCCTCTGATCTTAATGAGCGCCGCCTCCTGCCCACTTCCGCGCCGCTGTTCAGGTTGTTAATAAATGTTAATTTTATGGTTAAAACAAAAAATTCGACAATTTTTTTCCAATATAAGACATACCCCGAAAGTAAGACATAGTGGGGCTTTTGGGGATAAAAAGAAAGTAAGACACTGTCTTACTTTCGGGGAAACACGGTATGTATGCAGGGGTGGGTAGCAGGCAGGACGGGGTGGAACGCAGTTCCAGCAGCGGAAATGAAGATGAGTGTGCAGCTCCAGCTGATTGGCAGCTGTCACTTCCTGGATTACTGGTCTTGGATCGGCTCTCCTTTTTCCCCCTGTTGCTGCTGATGCTGCGTCTGCGCTCCTTGCTTTTTTCTTCTTTCCTCCTTCCTGGCCTCACACGAGCTTCTCTCTCTCCTGCCCCGCTCCCCTCCAGCCTCACGCGGCCACTTCCTGACTGAGGTGCAAGCAGAAGGCGTGGGTGGAAGCGGCGCTGGCAGCATTTATGCTTCTGGCAGCACCAGTTTGCCTTGCTACCCATCCTGAGATGGGAAACGCGAAGCAAATTGTCACCCCAGCGAGCGACACTCGGAAGGTTGTAAGTCGAGGACTTAACAGTTCACTTGAACAATGGTGATCGTTCAAGCCACTCCCACCTGGTCACATGGCCAGCAAGCCACTCCTACCATTGACGTGACCATTAAGCCACACCCACAAAATAAGCCACACCCACAGCATGGCAGTAAAAAAATTGGCTGCCCATTACTGTATGTATGTACAGTATGAACTGCTCAAAAAAAATAATAAAGGCAACACTTAAACAACACAATATAATTCCAAATAAATCAAACATCTGTGAAATCAAGCTGTCCACTTAGGAAGCAACACTGATTGACAATCAATTTCGCAAGGTGTCAGCACATTCACCTACAGAACAAAGTATTCAATGAGACTATTTCATTCATTCATTCAGATCTAGGATGTGTTGTTTGAGTGTTCCCTTTATTTTTTTTCTGAGCAGTGTAGGACAGTGATGCTGAACCTTTTTGTCCCTCAGGTGCCAAAACAGCGTGAGCACGAGTGCCCACACCCATAAGTCAATGCCTGGGGAGAGTGAAAACAGCTCCCCCCACCTCGCAGAGGCCCTCTGGAGGCTGCAAACAGCTTATTTCCCAACTTCTGGTGGGTCTAGTTGTTGTGGTTAGCTCTGGCCCAGCTCCTGCCCCAAGGACTGTGGATGTGGGGGAGACATCCACATGCTGCAGGCCTGTTTTGCTCCCAGTGGAATCTGCTGATGAAGGCTCCTCTGACCAAGAAGACATGAGTGACAGGGAGGAGGAGAGTTAGTTTAGTTTAGTTTAGTTTAATCAGATTTGTATGCCGCCCCTCTGTGCAGACTCGGGGCGGCTCACAGCAATAACAATACAATGTAAAACAAATCTAATATTTAAGTTAATTTAAAAAACACCACAAATTAAAACCAATCATACATACTAGCGTACCATGCATAAATTTTATAAGCCTAGGGGGAGGGAACATGTTAATTCCCCCATGCCTGACGACAGAGGTGGGTTTTAAGGAGCTTACGAAAGGCTAGGAGGGTGGGGGCAACTCTGATATCTGGGGGGAGTTGGTTCCAAAGGGTCGGGGCCGCCACAGAGAAGGCTCTTCCCCTGGGTCCCGCCAAACGACATTGTTTAGTTGATGGGACCCGGAGAAGGCCAACTCTGTGGGACCTAACTGGTCGCTGGGATTCATGCGGCAGAAGGCGGTCCTGGAGATATTCTGGTCCAGTGCCATGAAGGGCTTTATAGGTCATAACCAACACTTTGAATTGTGACCGGAAACTGATCGGTAACCAATGCAGACTGCGGAGTGTTGGTGTGACATGGGCATATTTAGGGAAGCCCATGATTGCTCTCGCAGCTGCATTCTGCACGATCTGAAGTTTCCGAACACTTTTCAAAGGTAGCCCCATGTAGAGAGCATTACAGTAGTCGAGCCTCGAGGTGATGAGGGCATGAGTGACTGTCAGCAGTGACTCCCGGTCCAAATAGGGCCGGAACTGGTGCACCAGGCGAACCTGGGCAAATGCAATACAAAAAGAGTGCTTAGTTTATTTTGACTTTTGTGATAAAGGACATTGTTTTGAATTTTCAAACGTGTGTGTGTGTGTGTGTGTCTGAAATTTGTACCCTTGAATTTTCGGGAGGCTCCTACCAGAGAGCCCGGCAGAACACCAAACCCCTGCTTAGGCAGGAAACCTTACACTACTTCAGACAGATGGTTATCCAACATCTACTTAAAAACTTCCAGTGTTGGGGCATTCACAACTTCTGGAGGCAAGCCGTTCCACTGGTCAACCATTCTGACTGTCAGGACATTTCTTAGTTCTAAGTTGCTTCTCTACTTGATTAGTTTCCACCCATTGCTTTTTGTTCTACCCTCAGGTGCTTTGGGGGAATAGGTTGACTCCTTCTTCTTTGTTTCTTCTTCTGAGATACTGGAAGACTGCTATCATGTCTCCCCTGGTTTGGGGTTTTCTTGGCTATATTATTATTTATTATTATTATTATTTATTAGATTTGTATGCCGCCCCTCTCCGTAGACTCGGGGCGGCTTACAGCAATGATAAAAACAATATATAATGACAAATCTAATAGTTAGAATCTAAAATAACAATACTGCATTTAAAAAGTTTAAAAAACAAGAAACCCCAATATATATAAAAAATAAACAAACATACATACAGTCATATCATACACAAAGAACTACATAGGCAGAGGGAGATATTTCAGTTCCCCCACGCCTGACGACAGAGGTGGATTTTAAAGAGTTTACGAAAGGCAAGGAGGGTGGGGGCAGTTCTAATCTCTGGAGGGAGCTGATTCCAGAGGGTCGGAGCCGCCACAGAGAAGGCTCTTCCTCTGGGTCCCGCCAAACGACATTGTTTAGTTGACGCGACCCGGAGGAGACCAACTCTGTGGGACCTAACCGGTCGCTGAGATTCGTGCGGCAGAAGGCTGCACGAATTCCACAGGTCTTCAAACTTGGCAACTTTAAGACTTGTGGCCTTCGATTCCCACAATCCTCCAGGGAATTCTGGGAATTGAAGTCTACAAGTCTTTTTAAGTGGCCAAGTTTGGGGACCCCTGATATATTCCAACGAGCCTGTTTATTTAAAAGTGGTAGATTTTTGCTCCCCAGGCAGCGGGTGCAGTTTTGAAAGAAAAATATCTTGTCCCTGTCAGAGGGATAGGAGTTTATTTTTTTTCTTGCCAAGAAGGGTGGAAGCTTTTGAGTTTTTATTATTTATTATTTATTTGTTATTTATTTATTTTGTCCAATACACAATGAGGGTTTTAGTGGGTATATATCTATATACACATAGTAAAATACATGATGGAGGTTATAGAGGAGATACTCATAGTAAAATATATCTATGAAAGAATAGAAAAGAAGATATAGTAATAGAACATATCAATGAAAGAATAAAAGAAGAGATATAGGAATAGAAGAAAGGTATAGGAGATACAGGAGAGCAATAGGACAGGGGACGGAAGGCACTCTAGTGCACTTGTACTCGCCCCTTACTGACCTCTTAGGAATCTGGATAGGTCAACCGTAGATAATCTAAGGGTAAAGTGTTGGGGGTTTGGGGATGACACTATGGAGTCCGGTAATGAGTTCCACGCTTCGACAACTCGGTTACTGAAGTCATATTTTTTACAGTCAAGTTTGGAGCGGTTAATATTAAGCTTAAATCTGTTGTGTGCTCTTGTGTTGTTGTGGTTGAAGCTGAAGTAGTCGCCGACAGGCAGGACATTGCAGCATATGATCTTGTGGGCAATAATTAGATCTTGTTTAAGGCATCTTAGTTCTAAACTTTTTAGGCCCAGGATTGAAAGTCTAGTCTCATAGGGTATTCTATTTCGAGTGGAGGGCTCTTCTGGTGAAGTATCTTTGGACATTTTAGAGGGTGTTAATGTCTGAGATGCGATATGGGTTCCAAACAGATGAGCTGTATTCGAGGATGGGTCTGGCAAAAGTTTTGTAAGCTCTGGTAAGTAGTGTGAGATTGCCAGAACAGAAGCTACGTTGGATTAGGTTTACAACTCTTGAAGCCTTCTTGGCTATATTGTTGCAGTGGGCTGTGCATCAGCTGTAAACAAGTCTATTAAATTTCAGTAGGCTTAATCCCCAAATGCTGCACCTTTGGGCACTATAGGAGTCAGAAACAGGCTGTGCGGTTGCCACACAGTCTTGGGGCGTTCTGGGGAGTGCAACATGGGATCTGGGGAGACACGCAGAGCACTGCAAAGGCCTCCCATTGTCTTCGGTGCAAGCTGTCTCTGAACGGAGGAGGCCTTGGGCTTTCCGTGGGAACAAACCCTTTATCGTGAATCGGTGATGCAATACCCAGCAAGCTCTTGCAAGCAAACTCTTACTGACAGTTTCACGCTACGCTGGGCCAGCCCAGTCATTTAGATTTCGATGGGTCAAATGCTGGTCAGGGCCGAAAATTGCAGCTTTCCGTGAAGTGAAAAATAGGAAGCAGTTGTTGGTTGTGAAATCTCTTTCTCTCTCTCTCTCTCCCTCATACACAGACACACACAACTTACAGAGTTGTGAGAAAAAAGAGCAGTCTTTTTTTTTTTTTTTACAAAGTCCAGGAAACATGAAATGGCACAAGACAAACTCCTATAAGGACATTCATTGAGCAGTAGGAAAATTCCAGGTGGTGCCTATTTATGCTTGCAAGATTTATTTATCTATGTATCTATGTATCTATGTATGTATGTATGTATGTATGTATGTATCTATCTATCTATCTATCTATCTATCTATCTATCTATCTATCTATCTATCTATCTATCTATCTGTTCTGTCTGGGTCCCCCCAGACGCCAACACCAACCAAAAAGAGTAGCCAGACACACTGGTAAAAAGCAAAGGCAGTTTATATAATTCAAAGCAAACACAGGTGACAAAAACTGTTCTTACAGACAGGAACACTATGAAGATTCACAGAGGTTTCATGAAGGCCAGGCAATAAAACAGGATTCTTGCTGGCAAAAACAACGCTGGAGATAATAAAACCCACGCCTCCCCCAAGTCTTCCAGACTTCTAGGCCACAAGCCAAGATCAGAGACGCCGAGAATCGAAGCAAGGTCACAGGACTCCCAATTGATAACTCTCCACAAGACTGTAAGGGCGGGCCTGCCTTTTCAACCCTGCTGAGGAGAACCACACCCAAACCCAGCTGTTGCCAATTCATGGATGGAAATACCTTTCTAATTGGCCCCGTCTTTGAGCTGCTCGTCGCTCCCTCATGTCTATTATAGCCTGTGCGTCTTCATCCAATGAATCCAGGCTACTAGCTGGGGAGAGCCCCCCCATGGGGGTCTCAGGCTGCTCTCCCTCCTCCTCTTCCTGACGTTCCTCTCCCCCGTCTGCCTGGTCCTCCCCCTCCTGTTCACTGTCCTCCTCCTCTGGGCATGGATCCGGCAGAGATCCAGCCGGTCCCTGAGGAGCCTCAAGCTGAATCACAACACTATCTATCTATCTATCTATCTATCTATCTATCTATCTATCTATCTATCTATCTATCTATCTATCTATTAGATTTCTATGCCGCCCCTCTCCGTAGATTCGGGGCGGCTAACAACAATAATAAAACAGCATATGACAAATCTAATATTTAAAATAACTAAAAACCCTTATTAAAAGCCAAACATACACACAAACATACCATGCATAAATTGTATAGGTTTAGGGGGAAGGGAATATCTCAGTTCCCCCATGCCTGATGACAGAGGTGGGTTTTAAGGAGCTTGCGAAAGGCGAGGAGGGTGGGGGCAATTCTGATCTCTGGGGGGAGCTGGTTCCAGAGGGTTGGGGCTGCCACAGAGAAGGCTCTTCCCCTGGGTCCCGCCAGACGGCATTGTTTAGTCGACGGGACCCGGAGAAGGCCAACTCTGTGGGACCTAACTGGTCGCTGGGATTCGTGCGGCAGAAGGCGGTCTCGGAGATATTCTGGTCCGATGCCATGAAGGGCTTTATAGGTCATAACCAACACTTTGAATTGTGACCGATTGATGTTCCAACCCGCTAACTGACGATGGAGGGTTTAGATCAGGGGTGACAAAAGCCAACAGGGTGACCTTGGGCTAGTCATTCTCTCTGCCACCTCACCTACTGTTCTGCTGGCGTGTCTCAACTGCCTGTAATTACAGGGCAATTAGTCCAGGAAGACACACACCACACGATAAAAGGAAAACCCAAAAGTTTTTATAAACAGAAAAACAGAAACAGCTCCCTTTTTAAATGTCAAAGGGATTTTCTGGTACACACAAGGCACAGGTTAAATGCAGTCCAATTACTCACCCAATAACTGGGAAATTGAGTCCAATTCTAAAGTCCAGAAAGTCCACACACACAATCCTGAACAGCAAAACCCACAATCTTGACGAAACAATGAATCAGATAAAGTGCCATGAGGCTAAAACACCAGGCTGCACTTTTATCTGTAGCACTAATTACAGCAGCCCCACCCAACCACAGGTGGCCTCATTTTCTCTTGTAATAATCCTTCAGTTGTTGTCTCCTATGCATCACTCTATGCATCCGTGGATGTGTCATTAATTCTTGTTCAGAATCCAGGGATGATACAGATGATTGATCTCCTCCTGGGCTGTCTGCCAAACTCCCCCCTTCCCTGTCACTCACGCTTCCTTCATCAGAGGAGACTTCGTCGGCAGATTCTACTGGGAGCAAAACAGGCCTGCGGCATGTGGATGTCTCCCCCACCTCCAGCTGCACATTCCTTGGGGCAGGAGCTGGGCCAGAGCTAACCACAACACCTACCAGGTATTCATCTGGCTAGTGTCCTTAGTCTGCTTCAGCACATTATTATATCCCCTGGTTAGGGCTGAAAAAAACCTTCGGAGGGAGTAGCAATGAAAACAAGCCTGCAAAGTCTTAGGGCTGGGGAAAAAAAATTCCGAGGGAGTAGCAATGAAAAACTCCTGCAAACCGGGAAGATAGTTAGCACTTTGTTAGTGCTGGGGAAAAAAGCTTTTGCATTGGCTGCCGATCAATTTCCGGTCACAATTCAAAGTGTTGGTTATGACCTTTAAAGCCCTTCATGGCATCGGACCAGAATATCTCCGAGACCGCCTCCTGCCGCACGAATCCCAGCGACCGATTAGGTCCCACAGAGTTGGCCTTCTCTGGGTCCCGTCAACTAAACAATGTCAGTTGGCGGGCCCCAGGGGAAGAGCCTTCTCTGTGGCGGCACCGGCCCTCTGGAACCAACTCCCCCTGGAGATTAGAACTTCCCCTACTCTCCTTGCCTTCTGTAAACTCCTCAAAACCCACCTTTGCCGTCAGGCATGGGGGAACTGAAACATCTCCCCCTGGGCACATTTAATTTATGCATGGTATGTCTGTGTGTGTGTCTGTTAGCATATGGGTTTTTTAAATATTTAAATATTTTAAATTTGTCTGATTGCTTATGATTTGTTTCTACATGTTGTGAGCCGCCCCGAGTCTTCGGAGAGGGGCGGCATACAAATCTAAGTAATAAATAAATAAATAAATAAATAAATAAAAGCTACATTTGCAGTATAAGATGCACCAAAATTTCCAGCCTCTTTTAGGGGGGAGCAAATGTACTCCAAAAAATACGGTACTATATGATGGAGCCCTAGTGGGACTGCTACACCTTCCCTGTTGAAAACCAATTACTCTCCCTTGCTTTAAGTAAGGTAGCATATCACGAACAAAAGATTCTAACCTATTTTTTTCGCTTCAAAGCTTATTTTCATCTAAAGCCACGCTTAAGACTGACCACCTTCTTCCCCTAAAATAGCAAGGGAAGGGGATATAAAAAAACACACCCAACACCACCCAACATACCTGTGGGAGATCTTTACGCTGGATCCTCCTCTTGCCAGCTTGTGTGGTCCTCTTGGCTCAGATCTCTCGCTACTTGTGAGGTCTAAGTTTCAGAGTCCAACTTGGACTATAGAACTTAGTGGGAGATTTTAAGCAAGCTGCCTCCCATTCACTTCTCTATCAGTCAAACACAATGATTCCCATCCCATCTCGTAGAGCTGGGAGGTTCAATGGAGAGACTATCAACACTTGGAGCAAAGTGGAGCGCACTGCTCCTCGTTGTTCAATCGGCAGCATTTATTTATTTATTTATTTATTTATTTATTTATTTATTTATTATTTAGATTTGTATGCCGCCTCTCTCCGAAGACTCGGGGCGGCTCACAACAAGATAGAACAAATCATAAATAATCCAAATAACTTTAAAATATTTAAAGATTTAAAAGAACCCCATATACTAACAAACACACACACAAGCATACCATATAATATATAAATTAAACGTGCCCAGGGGGAGGTGTTTCAATTCCCCCATGCCTGACGGCAAAGGTGGGTTTTGAGGAGTTTACGGAAGGCAGGAAGAGTAGGGGCAGTTCTAATCTCCGGGGGGAGTTGGTTCCAGAGAGTCGGTGCCGCCACAGAGAAGGCTCTTCCCCTGGGGCCCGCCAACCGACATTGTTTAGTTGACGGGACCCGGAGAAGGCCCACTCTGTGGGACCTAATCGGTCGCTGGGATTCGTGCGGCAGGAGGCGGTCTGGGAGATATTCTGGTCCAGTGCCATGAAGGGCTTTAACAGTCATAACCAACACTTTGAATTGTGACTGGAAATTGATTGGCAGCAAATGCAGACTGCGGAGTGATGGTGAAACATGGGCATACCTAAGTAAGCCCATGACTGCTCTCGCAGCTGCATTCTGCACGCATATGAAGGAAGCATCTCTAAATATCCATGTTGACAAAAGAGGGATGTTTTTAATCACAGGAGGACTGATATTTCCATCCAGAAGGCCCAGAGTTGCTATTCACCTACTTTCTGTTGTGGTTAGCTCTGGCCCTGCTCCCACCCCAAGGACTGTGGATGTGGGGGAGACATCCACATGTTGCAGGCCTGTTTTGCCCCCGGTGGAATCTGCTGATGAAGGCTCCTCTGACCAAGAAGACATGAGTGACAGGGAGGAGGAGAGTGTGGCAGACAGCTCAGAAGGAGATCAATTATGTAGCTCCTCCTTGGATTCAGAACAAGAGTTAATGATACAGCCACGCATGCGGAGAGCGATGCATTGGCACCAACAACTGAGAGAGTATTATCAAAGAAAATGAGGCCACCTGTGGTTGGGTGGGGCTGTGGTCATTAGTGAGGCTGCTATAAAGAGCAGCCTGTGGGTTTGGCCATTGTGGAGGATTATCTGATCGTTGTGTTTCGTGACTGCTTTACTGACTTTGACTTTTTGTGTGCTGATTTTTCCCCGCTTTGAAACTAAACCAGAGCAAAGTGTGTTTCACTTTGTGAAAGAAGAAGGAGTGTGAATTGCCTCATGGCTGCAAGTTAAGTATCACAGAACTGATAAGGGACTTGTGCAAATTACCAGTTTGTTTGGAGACGAGTGCTCTTCGCTATACCAAAAGAGGGATTGGTTTAAGTGAATTTTCATTATAAAGAACATTGTTTTGAATTTTCAAACGTGTGCGTGTCTGAAATTTGTACCTGTGAATTTTTGGGAGGAGTCTACCAGAGAGCCCGACAGAACTGGTAGTATTTCGGTCCCCAGTTCCTTCGTGGAGGGCACGATGATGTGTTCTTGAAGTTGTATTTACACGCTCCCAAGAGAAGTGCTCGACTTGACTTCAGCAACCAAGAACAGTGGCCCAAGGCGGCCTTCTCAGCTAACTTTCTCCCAAACAGATAATTAGTGTATGGAAAAAAATATATGTCAAATCAGATTTAAAAAACAACAACCCCAGACTGGGATAATTGGGTGAGCATGCCCTATAACCGCTTACACAAATATGCTGTTTGGACTCAGTCTTTCTTCACCAACCACGTTTTGTGGTCACTGAATATACTGTATTTAGATTTCACGATGCTGGTTTTAAAGAGAGGGGGAGAACTCCCTCCCGGCTTTGGGGGATTCATTCATCATATCTAAGGCTTCTGATCGTCTGTTTTTACATGTCCTAGGGCTGTTCACACAGTTTCTTTTAAATCTAGACATGGTGTGTTACATACTGCTGTATGGCGCATGGATTTGCATGGCCGCCGCTGATTAGCTAATCTAGCAGCGGGAGAAATGAACGGGTGTCAGTGGCTGGCTTGGTTACAGGAAAGCCCTTAAATAAAGCAGCTAAAGTGCCCAAGCGCTAATAGTTTTAGGTTGGAAGGATGCAACAAAAATGGACAATGCAAAATTGGTAGAATGGAATAGAATAGAATAGAATAGTTTTTAGCTGGGACAGCCTCCTGCAACCCGCTGCCAGCAAAAACAGAGCTCAGGAGGGTCACATTTTCACTGACCAAGGCCCCATGGGCTGGTCCTTCACTATTTCCAGGATTTCCCCCTAGGTATATAGAACCCAGCTCATCTGTTTGGAACCCATACCTCATTTCTGACATTAACACACTCGAAAATGTGCAAAGATACTTTACTGGAAGAGCCCTTCACTCCTCTACCCATAACATAATACCCTACGAAACTAGACTTACAATCCTGGGTCTTGAAAGCTTACAACTATGATGCCTTAAACATGATCTAAGTATTGCCCACAAGATCACATGTTGCAATGTCCTGCCTGTCAAATACTACTTCAGCTTCACCCACAACAACACAAGAGCACACAACAGATTCAAGCTTAATATTAACTGCTCCAAACCTGACGGTAAAAAATATGACTTTAGTAATTGGGTTGTCGAAGCGTGGAATTCTCTACCGGACTCTGTAGTATCATCCCCAAACCCCCAACATTTTACCCTTAGTCTATCCACGGTTGACCTCTCCAGATTCCTAAGAGGTCAGTAAGGGGCGTGCATAAGTGCACCAGAGTGCCTTCCATCCCCTGTCCTATAATATCTCCTATATCTCCTATATCTTCTCTATATCGTCTATAACCTTCATTGTGTATTATTGTGTATTGGACAAAATAAATAAATAAATAAATAAACAAAGAAACAAACAAATAAAATAAATAGGTTGTAAGCCACCCCGAGTCTCAGGAGAAGGGCGGCATAGAAATCAAATAAGTAAGTAGAATAGAATAGAATAGAATTTTATTGGCCAAGTGTGATTGGACACACAAGGAATTTGTCTTGGTGCATATGCTCTCAGCGTACATAAAAGGAAAAGATACATTTGTCAAGAATCATGTGCTACAACCCTTAATGATTGACATAGGGGTCAACTAAGCAATGAAGAAACAATATTAATCAATATTAATAAAAATCTTAGGATACAAGCAACATGAGGATGTGTTGTGGTTATCTCTGGCCCAGCTCCTGCCCCAAGGAATGTGCAGGTGGATGTGGAGGAAACATCCACATGCCGCAGGCCTGTTTTGCTCCCGATGGAATCTGCCGATGAAGCCTCCTCTGACCAAGGAAGCGTGAGTGACAGGGAAGAGGGGAGTTTGGAAGACAGCCCAGGAGGAGATCAATCATCTGTCTCATCCCTGGATTCTGAACAAGAATTAATGACACAGCCACGCGTGTGTAGAGTGATGCATAGGAGACAACAACTGAAGGATTATTACAAGAGAAAATGAGGCCACCTGTGGTTGGGTGGGGCTGCTGTAATTAGTGCTACAGATAAAAGTACAGCCTGGTGTTTTAGCCTCATGGCAGTTTGTCTGATTCATTGTTTCGTCAAGATCGTGGTTTTTGTTCTGTTCAAGATTGTGTGTGGACTCTCTGGACTTTAGAATTAGACACAATTTCCCAGTTATTGGGTGAGCAATACTCGTGACTTTCAATTCCGAATCATCCCAAAACTAGGTGTGATTTTTGGACTTCTGTGAACTTCTTCTGGATCGGACCGGCGGACATCTTGGATTCTGAAGTTGGGTTGCCCCAACCCTGCAGATTGAAGATTGATTCATATGTTTGTTCTTGACTTCTTGGCAATTTTGTGCTCTGCTCCTTACTCCGAGAACCTTCCCCTGCCTCTAAAACCCACTTGGACTAACAATCTTCCTAGTGTTTGTCTCCTTTCGAACAGGGAGTGCAAAGGCTTGTTAGGAAGAAAGGCGGGTATGAGAGTCGATGCGTTGCTCTGCCAGTTTCCAAACCCTTTATGTATTGATTTAAAAGCATCGTTTAAAAAAAAAATCAATGTCACCTGGCTCAGCATGCCAGCCACTTCGCTTTGGGCCCATCAACACCAGCTGTACCACAAAATTAACTCATGTTCTGTTGGGCTCTCTGGTAGAATCCTCCCAAAAATTCACAGGTACAAATTTCAGACACACACACATTTGAAAATTCAAAACAATGTTCTTTATAATGAAAATTCACTTAAACCAAGCCCTCTTTTGGTATAGCCAAGAGCACTCGTCTCCAAACAAACTGGTAATTGGTACAAGTCCCTTATCAGTTCTGTGATAGTTAGCTTGCAGCTGTGAGGCAATTCACAGTCCTTCTTCTTTCACAAAGTGAAACACACTTTGCTCTGGTTTAGTTTCAAAGCGGGGAAAAATCAGCACACAAAAGGTCAAAGTCAGTAAAGCAGTCACGAAACACAACGATCAGATAATCCTCCACAATGGCCAAACCCACAGGCTGCTCTTTATAGCAGCCTCACTAATGACCACAGCCCCACCCAACCACAGGTGGCCTCATTTTCTTTGATAATAATCTCTCAGTTGTTGTTGCCTATGCATCGCTCTCCGCATGCGTGGCTGTATCATTGACTCTTGTTCTGAATCCAAGGAGGAGCTAGATAATTGATCTCCTTCTGAGCTGTCTGCCCCACTCTCCTCATCCCTGTCACTCATGTCTTCTTGGTCAGAGGAGCCTTCATCAGCAGATTCCACTGGGAGCAAAACAGGCCTGCAGCATGTGGATGTCTCCCCCACATCCATAGTCTTTGGGGCAGGAGCTGGGCCAGAGCTAACCACAACAGTTTCCAAACTCTTTATGTATTGATTTAAAAGCATCGTTTAAAAAAATCAAAGTCAGCTGGCTCAGCATGCCAGCCACTTCGCTTTGGGCCCATCAACACCAGCTGTGCCATAAAGTGACTCACAATTCTTTTTATTTATGTCCCCCGATCCTTTCACTCCTCCGTCCCTTTCAGTATTTTGGCATTTACTATGTTCAGTTGGGTTCCTTGGCTGCCCTTCGCAATGTGCTCCTCATTAGGTTTAATTTGATTTCGCTGTGTTTTATTTTGCGGGCAGATGTGCTACCTTAATGGCTTTGGCTGCAGGGCGACGATCCAATAGAGAGGGGGTTATTTTTGGAGGGGTGTGTGTGAGAACGGGGGGACACAGAACCAGAGCCAGGAATTGCTAAGAAGGTCTACTTAAAAAGTAATTTATGGCAAGCCATCCAGGGAGAGAAGCAAATTGGCCAATCCGATGCTTATTTTCATGGAAGAATAAGCATAGCTAGAAATGGGAGCATTTGCAAGGAAGCGAGGTCAAAAAAGTCAAAATGGCAGCCACTCAAACACGGATCTTATGACCATTGTTTAAAAAGGGATAGGGCTTTGATTGCAGGGGTGTGGCTGCAGCTATCTTGACCTCCTGTGAGCATCCTTATTTGAGGAAAAAAAGGATATCCTCTATGTTGTGTTGTGGTTAGCTCTGGCCCAGCTCCTGCCCCAAGGACTGTGGGTGTGGGGGAGACATCCACATGCTGCAGGACTATTTTGCCCCTGGTGGAATCTGCTGATGAAGGCTCCTCTGACCAAGAAGACATGAGTGACAGGGAGGAGGAGAGTGGGGCAGGCGGCTCAGAAGGAGATCAATTATCTAGCACCTACTTGGATTCTGAACAAGAGTTAATGATACAGCCACGCATGCGGAGAGCGATGCATAGGCAGCAACAACTGAGAGATTATTATCAAAGAAAATGAGGCCACCTGTGGTTGGTGGGGCTGTGGTAATTAGTGAGGCTGCTATAAATAGCAGCCTGTGGGTTTGGCCATTGTGGAGGATTGTCTGATCGTTGTGTTTCGTGACTGCGTTACTGACTTTGACTTTTTGTGTACTGATTTCCCCCCGCTGTGAAACTAAACCAGAGCAAAGTGTGTTTCACTTTGTGAAAGGAGAAGGACTGTGAATTGCCTCACAGCTGCAAGCTAAGTATCACAGGACTCATAAGGGACTTGTATAAATTACCATTTTGTTTGGAGACTAATGCTCTTTGCTATACCAAAAGAGGGCTTGGTTTAAGTGAATTTTCATTATAAAGAACATTGTTTTGAATTTTCAAACGTGTGTGTGTCTGAAATCTGTACCTGTGAATTTTTGGGAGGATTCTACCAGAGAGCCCGACAGAACAGGAGCACAGCCGTTACTACGTGCTGGAGCTGTACTAGGCCAAGTACACAAACGGTAGGCCTGTCTGTGGGATTCCCACATCAATCTTTCCCGGGGACTAAATAGAGCAGTCGGAGGCAGCGGAGAAAAGCAGCATGCTTGCTCTGGGTAGCCACAAACCAGGGTCGAAGCCACCAGGATGGGAATATTTGTCTGTCATTTATAGAGACCGAACAGTGATCCATTATCTTCACGGGTGTTCAAGCTGAGCTGGCAGGAGGTGGCTGGGGGGCAGGGGAGAGAGAGCTCCAAAAACATTGACATGGTCTTTCTCCTGATCAATGGACCTGCATTCAACCAGGGGCCAGAGAGAGCCTTTCACCGCTCTGGCCTATCCCTCCGAGGAGGGTGTCCAGAGACAAGCATCAGCAGCAGGAGGAGATGGTCAGTTAGAAGGGGGTCATTAATCACTATTCATATACCATAATAATGCTATAAGATAGCAAGCCTTAGTGCATTCAATTCAATTCAATTCAATTTATTAGATTTGTATGCCGCCCCTCTCCGAAGACTCGGGGCGGCTCACAACAATAATAAAAACAATATAGCAGTAAACAAATCTAATATTAAAAGAAAAGATATATAAAACCCCAACAATGTCATTTGGCGGGACCCAGGGGAAGAGCCTTCTCTGTGGCGGCCCCGACCCTTTGGAACTAACTCCCCCCAGATATCAGAGTTGCCCCCACCCTCCGAGCCTTTGGTAAGCTCCTTAAAACCCACCTCTGTCGTCAGGCATGGGGGAATTGACACTTTCCCTCCCCCTAGGCTTATAAAAAATTATGCATGGTATGCTAGTATGTATGATTGGTTTCTAAATTGGGGTTTTAAATTAACTTAAATGTTAGATTTGTTTACATTGTATTATTATTGCTGTGAGCCGCCCCGAGTCTGCGGAGAGGGGTGGCATACAAATCTGATAAATAAATAAATAAATAAATACACAATTAAAACCATACAACACATACATACCAAACATAAAATATAAAGAGCCTGGGGGAAAGGTGTCTCAACTTCCCCATGCCTGGCGATATAGGTGGGTCTTGAGTAATTTGCGAAAGACAAGGAGGGTGGGGGCTGTTCTAATCTCTGGGGGGGGAGTTGATTCCAGAGGGCTGGGGCTGCCACAGAGAAGGCTCTTCCCCTGGGGCCCGCCAAACGACATTGTTTAGTCGACGGGACCCGGAGAAGGCCAACTCTGTGGGACCTTATCGGTCGCTGGGATTTGTGCGATAGCAAAAAAGATGTTGAAACTCTAGAAAAAGTGCAGAGAAGAGCGACAAAGATGATTAGGGGACTGGAGGCTAAAATATATGACGAACGGTTGCAGAAATTGGGCATGGCTAGTTTAATGAAAAGAAGGACCAGGGGAGACATGATAGCAGTCTTCCAATATCTCAGGGGTTGCCACAAAGAAGAGGGAATCAACATATTCTCCAAAGCACCTGAGGGTAGGACAAGAAGCAATGGGTGGAAACTAAACAAGGAGAGAAGCAACTTAGAACTAAGGAGAGGTTTTCTGACAATTAGAACAATTGATCAGTGGAACAACTTGCCTCCAGATGTTGTGAATGCCCCAACACTGGAAGTTTTTAAGAAGATGTTGGATAACCATCTGTCTGGTGTAGGGTCTCCTGCCTAAGCAGCGGGTTGGACTATAAGACATCCAAGGTCCCTTCCAACTCTGTTATTGTTAATACAAAACATATAAGAAATATAAATTTAAAATACTTTAAAAACCTCAATACTAAAATACATAGAAATCTAACTGAAATTATATTCTAAAACCCTTATATGTGAAAATCAACCATCCACATTTATCCTATAACATTCATTTCAATCATGGGCCGGTGTGCGTACATATACTTTATATATATATTCGTAGATTTTCAAGGGTACAGGTATGACGGTCTTGGTATATTCGGGTTTCTTCCCGTGTAGGATTTGGAAATTTCTGGCGACATAACCAAGCCATAAAAACTGATACTAGACTCAGAACACACATTGCAAAACAATCAAGTAGCCTGCAAGCTCCAACTACTCAGGATATCACGCCTAATCAACAACCATTAACTAATCAGCATACTTCAGCTTCATCAATGACCCCAGATGTTACCCCACTGACTCACCAGGAAGTTTCTACACAGCAGGCAATTGCTGAGCCATGAAACCACACCCAGCCACCAGTATTTATAGAAGGAAGGCAGCTCAGGTCTCACAGTGTTCGCCTTAGAGCAAGGACAGAAACACCAGCCTGAAGATGACGAGTGGGACCTGGTCGAAATGTCTCCAGAAATGTCCAAATCCTACACGGGAAGAAACCCGAATATACCAAGACCGTCATATCTATATCTATATCTATATCTATATCTATATCTATATCTATATCTATATCTATATCTATATCTATATCTATCTATCTCTATCTCTATCTATCTCTATCTATCTATCTATCTATCTATCTATCTATCTATCTATCTATCTATCTATCTTTGTTTGTTTGTTTGTTTATTTATTTATTTATTTAAACAATTATAGGGTGGTAATTTGTACAAATAAAACATTAGATAAAAAGTAACAAAAGATGACAATAGGACAGGGACGGTAGGCACAATGGTGCGCTTATGCACGCCCCTTACAGACCTCTTAGAAAGGAGGAGAGATCAATTGTAGATAGTCTAAGGTTAAAGGTTTTGGGGTTAGGAGTAGAAACCACAGAATCAGGTAGTGCATTCCAGGCGTTGATTACTCTGTTGCTGAAGTCTTATTTTTTGCAGTCAAGTTTGGAGCGGTTGACATTTAATTTAAATCGATTTTGTGCTCGTGTGTTGTTGCAGTTGAAGGTGAAGTAGTCATTAACAGGTAGGACATTTTGGTATATGATTTTATGAACTATAATTAAGTCGGAACGGAGACGACGGAGTTGTACGTTGTTCCATGCCTCCTTCCGCTCCTCCATCTCACACCCGCGGATTGAAATGTCAGAATTCAAAATATTCTGACTTAAGTTGCCAATCTAACAGAACAAGTCCCACGAAAAGCTTGGAACCGTAGTGAGATGGGAAATTACCTTCCCTGAGCTGCTTATTTTCCCTTGCCAGCTTTCGCAACATTACAGGTGTCCTGCCTTTAGTGTCCTGGCCGGGCTCCAAGCGTCAAAACAATATAATTAACCTCTACTTTCCTAAATTGCAATTCTGCCCCCTCTAGTTTCACCGCATTACTTAATTTCCGGTTGTGTTTGTCTCTCGGTGAATAGCCTTCGTCGGATTCCACGATGTGGCTGGAAGTCTTGACTTTTCTGGAAGTTGAGCTGAACTCAAAGGGCCGTTTTATTTGTTCTGCATTGTGCTAAAAAGAATCATGCATTGTTCGTAATAATGGAGGTATTTCCTCTCATTTAAACACAGGCCCAGGTTTAATTTGAGGTCTGGAATTTTTACTTTTTCATTGCTGCTGCTGCTGCTACTTTTAATTGATTAAAAGTGTTTTTATCCTTTATGTTCTGCCGGGCTTCTCGGCACGAGCCCTATGAAGTTCAAAGGTAGGAATTCAGACACACACAGATGTAAGTCAATAACACTGTTTTTCATCGAAAGTAAAATAGAAGCCAAGCACACTTTTAGTCAGGCAAAATGCTCATCTTCAAAGCAACAGCCTTGAGTGCCGGGAAGAACAATAAACAAACAAAAAGCAGATAACAAGCAGCTGTGAAGATGTCACAGTCACTCTCCTTCAAGAGTTCGCAAAGTCGCAAACTTGACTATGATTTAGTTCAAAAGTCCTGGAAACAGGTCAAAGAGAGTCCTTGTAGAATCCTGATACAAAATACATGTCCTCCTTTACTGAATGGATAAACTTCCACACCCACAGGCCAGAACACTGACTATTTGCCCGAGGGCGTTTGCCCAGGTTCGCCTAGTGCATCAGTTGCGGCCCTATTTGGACCGGGACTCACTGCTCACAGTCACTCACACCCTCATCACCTCGAGGTTCGACTACTGTAATGCTCTCTACATGGGGCTACCTTTGAAAAGTGTTCCGAAACTTCAGATCATGCAGAATGCAGTTGCGAGAGCAGTCATGGGCTTCCCCAGGTACGCCCATGTTACACCAACACTCCGCAGTCTGCATTGGTTGCCAATCAATTTCTGGTCACAATTCAAAGTGTTGGTTATGACCTTTAAAGCCCTTCATGGCACTGGACCAGAATATCTCCGGGACCGCCTGCTGCCGCACGAATCCCAGCGACCGATTAGGTCCCACAGAGTGGGCCTTCTCCGGGTCCCGTCAACTAAACAATGTTGGTTGGCGGGCCCCAGGGGAAGAGCCTTCTCTGTGGTGGCCCCGACTCTCTGGAACCAGTTCTCCCCAGAGATTAGAACTGCCCCTACTCTCCTTGCCTTTCGTAAGCTCCTTAAAACCCACCTTTGTCGTCAGGCATGGGGGAACTGAGACATCTCCCCTGGGCATATACAATTTATGCATGGTATGTTTGTATGTATGTTTGCTTAGTAAATGGGTTTTTTAAAATATTTTAAATTATACTTATTAGATTTGTCATGAATTGTTTTGTTTTTGTTGTGAGCCGCCCCGAGTCTGCGGAGAGGGGCGGCATACAAATGTAATAAATAAATAAATAAATAAATGAATGAATGAATGAATGAATGAATGAATGAATGAATGAATGAATGGATGAATGAATGGATGAATGGATGAATAGATGAATAGATGAATAGATGAATAGATGAATAGATGAATAGATAAATAGATAAACAGATAAACAAATAAACAAATAAACAAACAAACAAACAAACAAACAAACAAATAAATAAATAAATAAATAAAATATTTAACAGCAGTCCCCAATTAGTCTAATTACACCCACAGGGCATCTACCTTATTTCTTGTAGTATTTACGCAGCTGCTCTTTCCTAGCAATTGCCCTGCAGCTGCGTACATCAATGAATGTCTCTCCTTCCGAATCCATTGATGATAATGATGATGAATCACTCAGGGTGTGACTATCTAATGGGCTGTCTGCCTCGACCCCCTCTGAGGATCCCATTTCACTCTCACTATCAGCTACAGACACTTCACTGTCGGAAGCAGTCGACAGTAAAACTGGCCTCTGACCCTGGGAGGATTCAGCCACATCCACCCCCACAGTCTTTGGGGCAGGAGCTGGCCCAGAGCCAACCACAACACTTTACAACTTTTGTGAGGTAAATTTTTCTTGGAGCAAACATAGAATAAGAAAGGCTTAATTGGACATAAGGTTGTAGCATCCTCTGCCCAATTTCTCCTGACGGGACAGAAGATCTTTGCAAGCTTGAAGCAGGAATCAAAAATAGAATTGATCCTGAAGATGACCCTTGGAGGTCATCTAATCCAACCCCCTGGTTAGTGCAGGAATTCTCAGATCGTCCTGGACAAAGAGCTGTTTAACCTTTGCTTGAAAACCTCCAGTGTGGAGCCTCCATGAGGCCAGGAGACAAGCTGTTCCCTGCTCAACAGTTCCCACAGTCAGGAAATTCCCCCTTACTTTGAATTTGGAATTCTCTTTACTGTTCTGTCGGGCCCTCTGGTGGAATCCTCCCAAAAATTCACAGGTACAAATTTCAGATACACACACGTTTGAAAATTCAAAACAATGTTCTTTATAATGAAAATTCACTTAAGCCAAGCCCTCTTTTGGTATAGCAAAGAGCACCCGTCTCCAAACAAACTGGTAATTGGTACAAGTCCCTTATCAGTTCTGTGATACTTAGCTTGCAGCTGTGAGGCAATTCACAGTCCTTCCTCTTTCACAAAGTGACACACACTTTGCTCTGGTTTAGTTTCAAAGTGGGGAAAAATCAGCACACAAAAAGTCAAAGTCAGTAAAGCAGTCACGAAACACAACATTCAGATAATCCTCCACAATGGCCAAACCCACAGGCTGCTCTTTATAGCAGCCTCACTAATGACCACAGCCCCACCCAACCACAAGTGGCCTCATTTTCTTTGATAATAATCTCTCAGTTGTTGCTGCCTATGCATCGCTCTCCACATGCGTGGCTGTATCATTAACTCTTGTTCTGAATCCAAGGAGGAGCTAGATAATTGATCTCCTTCTGAGCTGTCTGCCACACTCTCCTCCTCCCTGTCACTCATGTCTTCTTGGTCAGAGGAGCCTTCATCAGCAGATTCCACCGGGGGCAAAACAGGCCTGCAGCATGTGGATGTCTCCCCCACATCCACATGCTGCAGCATTTACTAAACATCTTGGTCCTACCCCTAGGAACTACTACATCTTCTTTTCTGTGAGAGCCCCCCCCCTTCAAAGATTGGGAGCCATGGTGGTGCAGTGGTTAGGATGTCAGAAGTTCAATTCCGACCATGCTCATGGTTGATTCAGCCTTCCGTCGTTCTGAGGTTGGTAAAATGAGGATCCAGATTGTCTAGTGGTTTTGTTGCGGTTGAAGTGGTTAGCTTCAACCGCAACAACACAAGAGCACGGAACAGATTCAAACTTAATGTTAATCGCTCCAAACTTTAGCAATCGAGTTGTCGAAGCGTGGAATTCATTACCTGACTCAGTAGTGTCAACCCCTAACCCCCAACATTTCTCCCTTAGACTCTCCACGATTGACCTCTCCAGGTTCCTAAGAGGTCAGTAAGGGGCGTACATAAGTGCACTAGTGTGCCTTTCGTCCCCTGTCCAATTGTCTCTCCTTTATCTAATATATCATTTATCTTTTCTTCCTTTCATATATCTTCTCCTCTATTTTTATATCTTTTCTTCTATCCTTTTCTTTATATATAATACTACATGTCTATTCTCTTCAACATGTATTGTGTATTGGGCAAAATAAATAAATAAAATAAATAAATAAATAAATAATATATGCGGACTCTGTAAGCCGCTCAGATAGTGCTATGAAGCAAGGATCCAGTGAAAGGCTGCAAATTTTTTTACTACCACACTGTGGGTGTGGCTTATTTTGCGGGTGTGGCTTGCTGGCCATGTGACAATTTGGGAGTGGCTTGATGATCATGTGCCTGGAGTGGCTTATAGGTCATGTGACTGTCCTAAAGGTGGCCCACTTGATGTCACTTAAGTCAAGGGTTTGGGTTTGGGTTAGGGTGCCTGGTCTCTCCTCGCCTCAAAGAGATACAATTTACCTTACTATTACTGAACATCAAAAATGTACTATAATAGAATATAAAAGCACAAACAGGTAATATATAGAGAGAATTATTACAAGCAGAGGAACAAGTAGTAAATGGATTGACGAGATATTGGCAGGATGAATTAGAAATTGATGAATGGGATATGGAAGGCATAATTGAAAATATCAAAAGAATTAAAAACACAAGAATAAGAGAGATGAGAAGAAAAATACTACATAAATGGTATTACACACCAGTACAATTAGCACGTTTTCAAACAATGAGGAAAGGAAATTGCTGGCATGGATGTAAGGAAAAAGGAGTATTTATGCATATGTTTTGGGAATGTAATAAAGTTCAGAAATTTTGGAAACAAATACAAATGGAAGTGAATAAAATTACGAATGGTAATTGGAAAATAACCAAGGAAGCAGCATTACTGATAAAAAATAGTGAGGTAAAATAATATGAAGAAATCAAAACTGCAGCGATAGAAAGCGCCCAGGCAACTATAGTGCTTGGGTGGAAAGATGATAATAAATGGACGATAAAAAATTGGTGCAGATACATGGTGGACCACATTCACTATGAAATTATGGAAATCAGATTACATAATTATAATGAAGAGAAATTAGCAGCAACAATGAGGCGGTGGGAGAAGGTCAAAAATTATATATTAACAATATCAGCAAGCGATGCAAATGTAAGAAATAAAATTCAATCACTTTATAAAGAATTAACAATGTAACCCAGAGATGAAGCAAATAGAACTAAGACACCTTAAACATGATCTAAGTATTGCCCACAAGATTATATGCTGCAATGTCCTGCCTGTCAATGACTACTTCAGCTTCAACCACAACAACACAAGAGCACACAACAGATTCAAGCTCAATATTAACCGCTCCAAACTTGACTGTAAAAAATACGACTTTACTAATAGAGTTGTCGAAGCGTGGAACTCATTCCCGGACTCTGTAGTATCATACCCTAACCCCCAACATTTTACCCTTAGACTGTCCACGGTTGACCTCTCCAGATTCCTAAGAGGTCAGTAAGTGGTGTGCATAAGTGCACTAATATGATCACATATTGAATTGGACATACTGCGTATTGAATTACAAAATGTAATAGATACAGGTTACACTCTGTGGAAATTGTTTAGATTTATTTCGTTTTTAAAAAAAAACATTTTTGTGAAAACCAATAAATAAATAAACAAATCCCAGCTCCCGATTAGGCCTTCTCCAGATCGCGTTGACCAGACAATGCCGTCTGGCGGGGCCTAGGGGAAGAGCCTTCTCTGTGGTGGCCCCAGCCCTCTGGAATCAGCTCCCTCCAGAAATCCGTACTGCCCCCACCCTCCTCGCCTTTTGCAAGAGCCTTAAGACCCATCTATGTCGCCAGGCATAGGGCAACTAGATCTTGCCCCCTTTTTTCTGACCATTAAATGTTATGCGTGGATGTGATTGAGTAAATGCTTTTTAATGTAACGGGATTTTAGTTTATAGTTTTAACTATTAGATTTATGTACGTACAGTGGTACCTCGAGATACGAGTTTAATTCGTTCCGGACCTGGGCTCTTAAGTCGAGCAGCTCTTATCTCGAACGACTTTTCCCCATAGGAATTAATGTAAATAATTTTAATTGGTTCCAGCCCTCAAAAAACTCACAAAGTTAGTCTAAATTATGCAGAAAGACATGTTTTTAATGAAGAAATGTACATGTACATATAAATGAATAATGAAGTTTCTTTCACTTAACTTGTAAACTTTCTTAAACTTTTACATTTACATATGTTCAACTTCTCTGCCACCCAATCCTGTAGGACAGAGGTCCCCAACCCTTTTTGCACCAGGGACCGGCTTTAAGCGATCAAGAGAGGAATGGGTGAATGAATGGACGGAGGGTGGGAAGGAAGGAAGGAAAGAGGGAAGGGACAGGAACAGAGGAAGGAAGCAAGGAAACTTATGAAAGGGGAGAGTAAGAGAGGAATGAGTGAAGGGAGGGAGGGAGGGAAGAAGGTGGGAAGGAGAAAGAAAAGAAGAAATAGAGGAATGGAAGGTAAAAGAGAGAAAGAAAAAGAGCAAGAAAGAAAGAAAGAAAGAAAGAAAGAAAGAAAGAAAGGGGGAAGGGACAGGAACAGAGGAAGGAAGCAAGGAAACTTATGAAAGGGGAGAGTAAGAGAGGAATGAGTGAAGGGAGGGAGGGAAGAAGGTGGGAAGGAGAAAGAAAAGAAGAAATAGAGGAAGGGAAGGTAAAAGAGAGAAAGAAAAAGAGCAAGAAAGAAAGCAAGAAAGAAAGAAAGAAAGAAAGAAAGAAAGAAAGGGGGAAGGGACAGGAACAGAGGAAGGAAGCAAGGAAACTTATGAAAGGGGAGAGTAAGAGAGGAATGAGTGAAGGGAGGGAGGGAAGAAGGTGGGAAGGAGAAAGAAAAGAAGAAATAGAAGGGAAGGTAAAAGAGAGAAAGAAAAAGAGCAAGAAAGAAAGCTGCAAGCACCCCCCCGAGCCCCCCAGGCCGGCTGCAACCTTTTAAAACACGCGCGCTGCTTCGCAGCTGTCTCCTGAAGCCGGACGCGGAAGTTAGCGTTTGGCTTCAGGAGACAGCTCCTTGGCGCTTGTATCTCGAATTTGGGCTTGTAAGTAGAACAAAAATATCTCTCCCCTCCCAGCTCTTATCTCGAGTTGCTCTTAAGTAGAGCAGCTCTTATGTCGGGGTTCCACTGTATTGTTTTTTGTACTGTATTTTGTGAGCCGCCCTGGGTCTTCAGAAATGGGCGGCATACAAGTCTAATCAGTTTCCGGTCACAATTCAAAGTGTTGGTTATGACCTATAAAGCCCTTCATGGCATCGGACCAGAATATCTCCAGGACTGCCTTCTGCCGCACGAATCCCAGCGACCGGTTAGGTCCCACAGAGTTGGCCTTCTCCGGGTCCTGTCAATGAAACAATGTCGTCTGGCGGGACCCAGGGGAAGAGCCTTCTCTGTGGCAGCCCCGACCCTCTGGAAACAACTCCCCCGGGAGATTAGGACTGCCTCTACCCTCCTTGTCTTTCACAAACTGCTTAAAACCCACCTCTGCCGTCAGACATGGGGAAATTGATTCCCCAGTACCGTCTTCGTTTTATTTATGGTTTGTATGAGATGTATGATTGTTTTTATATTGGGGGTTTTCAATTGTTTTAATTAATGGATTTGTACTGTTTTTCTTGTTGTGAGCCGCTTCGAGTCTCCGTAGAGGGAAAGCATACAAATATTATTATTATTATTATTATTATTATTATTATTATTATTATTATTATTATTTCAATGCAACACAGCAAGCGAGATCGCTATGCTGGATTTCGTATTTCGTCACCAGTCGGGCGCTTCCCAAGCACCTAGGACTGCGTGATGTAGCGGCGAATTATGTTTGCCGATCCCATTGAAGTGGCCTTTTGCAATTGACAGATGGAGATTTTGTCAATTCCAATGGTTTTCAAATGTCCGCTGAGATCTTTTGGCACTGCTCCCAGCGTGCCAAGGACCACTGGGACCACTTTCACTGGCTGATGCCAGAGTCGTTGCAGCTCGATTTTTAGATCTTTGCATTTCACTAATTTCTCTAGATGCTTCTCCTCAATTCTGCTGTCCCCTGGCCGATGACCAGGTCTTTTCTTTATCCACTTTGCCTTCAATCTTCTCCAAGAACTGGCCATGCAATGCTTTGTTCCACCAACTGCCCATACGACATTGAGTTGTTGTTGTTGTTGTTGTTGTTGTTGTTATTATTATTATTAATAATAATAATATAATAAAAATAAACTTTTTTTAAAATGCCCCAATTTTTGTGGAAAAAAAGGTGAAAAACAGCCTGTTTGCAAAAACAGGGGCATTTTTGCCACCCCCCAGCACCCAGGAGCTCACTGTAGGTTTCCCACCCCATTTTTGCAAAAAAAAGAAGAAGAGGAGGGTAAAAAAATGGTGGCATCCAGGAGGGTGGGCTCCCTTCGTGACCATCTCTTCGAGAACTGACAGGCACGAGCGAACCGGGAGCATTTCACCCACTGCGCCAACTCTTTAGTAACTGCTGTTTTCTTGCCAGACTAAACACGGCCTTTGGTGAAAAGGACGAAACCAAACTCCCACACATGTTATAATTAGTAGGGACCCCTCTGATTAGAAACTGACTGTAACAGGATTTTAACTTTGTGACCTTGAGACTGGGAACCTCTTAAGATACCCATTAAGAAAAAAAAAACCGAAATAGAAGTCTTCTTTTGTTTCTCTTCCACACCTTCAAATGCCAGAACGCACTAAAATCAATTGTACGGGTCCAAAGACGGGCTACAAAAATGGTGGAAGGTCTTAAGCATAAAACGTATCAGGAAAGACTTCATGAACTCCATCTGTATAGTCTGGAGGACAGAAGGGAAAGGGGGGACGTGATCGAAACATTTAAATATGTTAAGGCAGGGGTGGGCAGCAGGCAGGATGGGGTGGAATACAGTTCCACTGGTGGAAATGAAGATGCGTGCGCAGCTCCGGCTGATCGGCGGCTGTCACTTCCTGGATTACTGGTCTCGGTTTGGCTCTCCTTTTTCCCCCTGCTGCTGCTGCTGCTGCTGCTGCGTCTGTGCTCCTTGCTTTTTTCCTCTTTCCTCCTTCCTGGCCTCGGACGAGCTTCCCTCTCTCCTGCCCGGCTCCCCTCCAGCCTCACGCGGCCACCTCCTGCCTGAGGTTCAAGCAGAAGGTGTGGGTGGAAGCAGCGCTGGCAGCATTTATGCTTCTGGCAGCACCCGTTCCCCTAGATACCCAGCCTGAGGCAGGGGGGCGACCCAGGAAGGAGAGTGCGTGAAACGCAAAGCAAATTGTCACCCCAGGGAACAACATTGATAAGGTTGAAAGTCGAGGACTTAACAGTTCACTTGAACGATGATCGTTCAAGCCACTCCCACCTGGTCACATGACCAGCAGGCCACTCCTACACAGTCACATGACCATTAAGCCACACCCACAAAATAAGCTATACCCACTATGTGGCAGTAAAAAAATTGGCTGCCCATTACTGTGTTAAAAGGTTAAATAAAGTTCAGGAGGGAAGTGTTTTTAATAGGAAAGTGAATGCAAGAACAAGGGGGCACAATCTGAGGTTAGTTGAGGAAAGATCAGAAGCAATGTGAGAAAATATTATTTTACTGAAAGAATAGTAGATGCTTGGAACAAACTCCCAGCAAATGTGGTTGGTTAATCCACATTAACTGAATTTAAACATGCCTGGGATAATCATATATCCATCCTAAGATAAAATACAGGAAATAAGGACAGACTAGATCGACCATCTACTGGACCAGAGTACCTGCGGAACCGTCTGCTACCGCACAAATCCCAGCAACCGATAATGTCCCACAGAGTTGGCCTTCTCTGGGTCCCGTCGACTAAACAATGTCATTTGGCGGGCCGCAGGGGAAGAGCCTTCTCTGTGGCGGCCCTGGGCCTCTGTAATCAACTCCCCCCGGAAATTAGAACTGTCCCCACCCTCCCTGTCTTTCGTAAACTACTCAAGACTCACTTATACCGCTAGGCATGGGGGAGTTGAGACACCTTTCCCCCAGGCTTTTTTATACTTTGTTTTATGTTTGGTATGAATGTGTTGTTTGGTTTTTTAAATATGATAGGGTTTTATATGCTTTTTAAATTTGTTCTACTATAATATTGTTTTTATTATTGTTGTGAGCTGCCCCGAGTCTTCGGAGAGGGGCGGCATACAAATCTAATAAATTATTAATTATTATTATGAGGTGTTTTTCTGCTGTCAATCTTCTATGTTTCTATGCTTCTAACTTCAGGAACGTCTTAAACACACTTGTATCCGAGAACCCTAACCATCCCAAACAAGGGAATCTGCCTAGAATTCATATGATTTTTATAATCTGGACCGGGACTCACTGCTCACAGTCACTCATGCCCCCATCACCTCGAGGTTCGACTACTGTCATGCTCTCTACATGGGGCTACCTTTGAAAAGTGTTCGGAAACTCCAGATTGTGCAGAATGCAGCTGCGAGGGCAGTCATGGGCTTACCTAGGTATGCCCATGTTTCACCAACACTCCGCAGTCTGCATTGGTTGCCGATCAATTTCCGGTCACAATTCAAAGTGTTGGTTATGACCTTTAAAGCCCTTCATGGCACTGGACCAGAATATCTCTGAGACCGCCTGCTGCCGCACGAATCCCAGCGACCGATTAGGTCCCACAGAGTTGGCCTTCTCCGGGTCCCGTCGACTAAACAATGTCGGTTGGCGGGCCCCAGGGGAAGAGCCTTCTCTGTGGCGGCCCCGGCCCTCTGGAACCAACTCCCCCCGGAGATTAGAACTGCCCCTACTCTCCTTGCCTTTCGTAAGCTCCTTAAGACCCACCTTTGTCGTTAGGCATGGGGGAACTGAGACATCTCCCCTGGGCATATACAATTTATGAATGGTATGTCTGTATGTATGTGTGTTTAGAAAATGGGGTCTTTTAAATATTTTTAAACAGTAATTTAGATTTGTTGTAAATTGTTTTTACTTTGTTGTGAGACGCCCCGAGTCTGCGGAGAGGGGCGGCATACAAATCTAAATAATAAATAAATAAATAAATAATAACAACTACAGCATAATTAATTGGAAACCAGTAAGCTGCAGCCCTTGAAGGACATTTAGGAGGTCTGGAGTGTTTTTATTTTGGGAGAGGGAAACAAAGTTTCCATTATGAGTTACACACTTAGCAGGCGATCATCAAATTCTTTGCTGAAATCGGAGCTTTGCCTGGCAGCGTCAAAAAGGGATCGCCAGAGAGGGAGGAATCGCTGGCTTCGGAACAGCTGCCCTAGGCTGGTACGGAAAGGGCCCTGGCTGGCCATTCTCCCTGGGCAAACAACACACAGTGCACAATGGTCCAAACAAGGAAAATATCTGGCCCGGGTAGAACACGTGGCATGATATGGATTCAAAGGCTGTTCTAGACGGCAGCTGTACTACGATCACGAGGTGTCTGGACTTGTCCCACTGCAGGCTCACAACCGAATCCCCTATGAAACTAGACTTACAATCCTAGGTTTAGAAAGCACCTTAAACACAATCTAAGCATAGCTCATAAAATCATCCACTACAACGTCCTTCCTGTCCACGACTCTTTCAGCTTCAACCACAACAACACACGAGCACGCGACAGATTCAAACTTAATGTAAACCGCTCCAAACTCGACTGCAGGAAATACGACTTTAGTAACCGAGTAGTTGATGCATGGAACTCACTACTAGACTCTGTAGTATCTTCACCTACCCCCGAAAACTTTACCCCTTAGATTATCCAACTGTTGACCTCTCCTGATTCCTAAGAGGTCAGTAAGGGGCGTGCATAAGTGCACCAGAGTGCCTTCCATTCCCTGTCCTAATGTTTCTTCTTTTATTTTTTACTAGTATCATGTATAAAGCCCTTCATGGCACCGGACCAGATTATCTCCGGGACCGCCTTCTGCCGCACGAATCCCAGTGACCAGTTAGGTCCCATAGAGTTGGCCTTCTCCGGGTCCCGTCAACTAAACAATGCCATTTAGTGGGACCCAGGGGAAGAGCCTTCTCTGTGGCGGCCCCGGCCCTCTGGAACTAGCTCCCCTCAGAGATTAGAATAGCCCCCACCCTCCTTGCCTTTCGTAAGCTCCTTAAAACCCACCTCTGCCATCAGGCATAGGGGAAGTGAGATATTCTTTCCCCCTAGGCCTTTATAATTTTATGCATAGTATGTCTGTATGTATGTTGGTTTTACAATAGGGTTTTTTAACTGTTTATATTGGATTGTCATGTGCTGTTTACTACTGCTGTTAGCCGCCCCGAGTCTACGGAGAGGGGCGGCATACAAATCCAATCCAATCCAATCCAATCCAATAATAATAATAATAATAATAATAATAATAATAATAATAATAATAATTTATTAGATTTGTATGCCGCCCCTCTCCGAAGACTCGGGGCGGCTCACAACAACGATAAAAACAATATTATACTGGCACAAATCTAATATTAAAAAACCTAAAAACCCTATCATAATTAAAAACCAAACAGCACATACATACCAAACATAAATTATAATAAGCCTGGGGGAGAGGTGTCTCAAATCCCCCATGCCTGGCAGTATAGGTGGGTCTTAAGTAGTTTACGTAAGACAAGAAGGGTGGGAGCAGTTCTAATCTCCAGGGGGAGTTGATTCTGGCTCTTCCCCTGTGGCCCGCCAGATGACATTGTTTAGTCGACGGGACCCGGAGAAGGCCAACTCTGTGGGATCTTATCGGCCGCTGGGATTCGTGCGGTAGCAGGCAGTTCCGGAGGTACTCTGGTCCAATCCAATCCAATCCAATCCAATCAAAGCATCTGAGGGTACAACAAGAAGCAATGGGTGGAAACTAAACAGGAGAGAAGCACACTCACAGTGTGGCAGTAAAAAATTTAGCTGCCCATTACTGAACCCAGGTATAGGGTTTCCTGCCTAAGCAGGGTGGGGGTTGGACTAGAAGACCTCCAAGGTCCCTTCTACCTCCATTATTCTCTATTCTATTCTTCTGCAAAAGATCAGATCTGGACATTTCCATCTTGCATCAGGAGGTACACGTGCCCACGTGCTTCTCACCAGACAGGAGCTTAGCAAGGAAGGTATAAAGGAAAAGGGGAAAAAACGCTTGGTTACAATTCTTGGAGAGCTGTCACGTCCAATTTACAAAGGCTTCTGTTCCTTGTCATTTTAAGGAACCAAAGCCGCAGCAGAAGACGAGCCGCGGCTGGTACCGGTTATAATACGCTTAGTGGGACAATGATAGCATTCAAGAGCTTGCAGGCCCCTGAAAAAATGTGGAAAGTGCAACTGTTAAGCCGGCTAAGTTGGGGTTTGGGGCAGGAGTCGGGTGGGTGGGAAGCTGTAGAGAAGAAGGGAAAAGAAACGGTATAACCTGGGTTGGAAGCTTATTAATAGCAGCTTATTCCATCCCCCTGGAGAATTATGGTAATATGGTAATTTCAGGATCGAGAAGATTTCACTGCTTGTAAAGGGAATAATTGTTGGACGACAATAGCTGCTTATAATGATGCCAGGTTGGGTACCTCAAGCTGTGTTCCAAGTTGTATCTGATACACATTGTGTTAATCAGTCAAATGTTCTCTCATAGAAACATAGATTAATGGCAGAAAAAGACCTCCTGGTCCATCTAGTCCAGTGTTTTTCAACCAGTGTGCTGTGCCGTGCCGCGAGACATGGTCAGGTGTGCTGCGAAGCTCAGAGAGAAAGAAAGCAAGAGAGAGAGAAAGCAAGAGAGAGAGAAAGCAAGAGAGAGAGAGAAAGAAAGAAAGAAAGAAAGAGAGAGAGAGAGAAAGAGAGAGAGAGAAAGAGAACAAGAGAGAGAAAGAGAGAAAGACAGAGAGAGCAAGAGAGAGAGAGAAAGAGAGGGAGGGAAGGAGGGAGAGAGAAAGATATAGAGGGAAGTAGGGAGGGAGAGAGAAAGAGCAAAATAGAGAGGAAGGAAGGAAGATAAAGAAAGAGGGATGGAGAGAGAGAAAGAAAGAGGAAGGAAGGGAGAGAAAGAGGGAGGGAGAAAGAAACAGAGCAAAGGGGAGGAAGAGAGAGAGAGATAATTTTTTTGCCCAAACTTTTTTTAGACCCCCTCCCCGCCCGCTCAATGTGCCCCAGGGTTTCATAAATGTAAAAAATGTGCCGCGGCTCAAAAAAGGTTGAAAATCACTGATCTAGTCTGCCCTTATATTATTCCCTGTATTTTATCTTAGGATGGATATATATTTATCCCAGGCATATTTAAATTCAGTTACTGTGGATTTACCAACCACGTCTGCTGGAAGTTTGTTCTGAGCATCTACTACTCTTTCAGTAAAACAATATTTTCTCACGTTGCTTCTGATCTTTCCCCAACTAACCTCAGATTGTGCCCCTTTTTTCTTGTGTTCACTTTCCTATTAAAAACACTTCCCTCCTGGACCTTATTTAACCCTTTAACGTATTTAAATGTTTTAATCGTGTCCCCCCCTTTCCCTTCTGTCCTCCAGACTATACAGATAGAGTTCATTGAGACTTTCCTGATAAGTTTGATGCTGAAGACCTTCCACAATTTTTGTAGCCCATCTTTGGACCCGTTCAATTTGATCAATATCTTTTTGTAGGTGAGGTCTCCAGAACTGAACACAGTATTTCAAATTCCAATTCTGTTCATTCATTTCTCTATCTTGCTTTCTTCCTCTTTCTCACTCTCTTCCTTCCTCTCTCATCTTTCTCTTTCTTTCTTTCTTTCTCTCTCTCTCTCTATCTCTCCACCTCTTGCTCTCTCTCTCTTTTTCTCACTTTCCCTCTCTTGTTTTCTTTCCCTCTCTCTCTCGATGATTGTTAATAACCTACTGTAAAACCAAGTTTGCTTTGGGAAGTGTATTCTGGATAGAGAAAGCAACATTCATGGGTTGACCAATAAGCCGTCTTCCCTTGAATGGGTAAGGATCTTTTAATGTTTGGATAATAAGTGGCGTGTCAACCTTCTATTTCATTGACTTCCTAGGTATGGCATTTCCTTACGTTGCTACACATTTGTAGAGTGAAGAAATCACATTTTTTAAAAAATTGATGGATACACATCCAGATTCTGGAGTTCCTCACAATAGTATCTAAATTCTTAATTTGAATATTAGATTTCTATACACTTGGACTGTATTTATTATGTTGTACGTCGTCCTGTGTCGATTGAGAAGGGCAGCATAGAAGTCTAGTTAAAGAAATAATAAATAAAATAAATAAATACATTTATTTTATTTTATTATGTGAGTCCTTCGTCTGAAGGATCCCGTGGGATGTAAAAGAGTGAAAACCCCGGTTGAAACAAAAGGCACAGGTTTTGCACACTCGAGTTTGTCTACCAAATTAACTTTAAACGGGCCCTCGGGGACTACCTCCAGCTATAAAAATATGTTCACATCACCTGGGCTTCCCCTCGACTTCAAAATCCTCCCTGCTCATTCACCAACAGCAATCGCTGAGAGAAGAGATTGCTTAGCCCTCCTGCACAATTTTTTCAGAGGGTTTGTCAAGTTAAAATTGACACAGAGTATGGCCGGGCTGTCAACGAAAATGACCTATGGAAGTAAAAACAAGCAAACGAACCAAAAAAATAAACATGCAAATAAATATCTGTTAAAATAGCCACACACATGGAGTATCCCACACTCTTATGAAAATGTTTCCTTTAAAAAAAAAAAATAGACATGGATTATTTATCATGAAGGCAAATATACGTGTCCAGGGGAGAGCTTCAAAATTTGTTTAGCAAGGGGTTTTTTGCCCGTTTGCGGGGTGGGCGTGGCCATGGTGGGTGTGGTCTAGTTGGCCTCCTGCATTGTGAGGGGGGCATTTTTGCCCTCCCGGGCTTCGTCGGCTTTCTTTGAGTCTCCAGGTGGGCGAAAATGGCCTCCCCAGTCTGGGTCACTCCGGAAGCTATAACCAACCCAAAAAGATAAGCCAGACACACCGGTAAAATTCAAATACAGTTTTATAATGTTCAAGGAAAACGAAGCTAACAGAAAATGTCCTTACAAAGCAGGAAAACACTGGAACTCCAAATATATACACGAAGGCAATTGTCCATGCATCAATATAGGATTCTTGCTGCCAAGACGAGGCTGTAGATAACAGACATACACCTCCCACGGTTCTTCAAGACTGATGGGCCACAAGCCAGGAACAGAGACGCCGAGAAACAATGCAGGTTACAGGAACTCCAAACTGATAACACTGCACATGGCTTCAAGAGCTTGCCTGCCTTATAAACCCTTCCCTGCTAATGAGGACCACACCCAAACCCTGGTGTGCCTTATTCAATGCTGATAATAGTTCCTCAATTGCTCCTTCCTTTGATCTAAACGTCTCTGTCGCATGTCAATGACAGCTTGTGCCTCGTCACCTAATGACTCCAAGCTACTGGCAGGGGAGAGCCCCTCCCCGGGGCTCCCGTGCTGTTCTTCCTCGTCACATTCCTGACTGGACCCTCCCCCATCTGACTGCCCAGCCCCCTCCTCTTCGCTGTCAGCCTCCTCTGGGCATGGAGCCAGCAGAGACGCAGCTGGCCTTTGATCTGCCTCAGGCTGAACCACAACACCCAGGGTTTAGAAACCCTCCCAAACTTCCAGTAGGCCCGTTTTTGCCCTCCTGAGCCTCCGACCATACCCTGCGATACACTTCCACTAAGAGTAGGGTGGGAATGGAGATTTTGCAGTATCCTTCCTCTGTCACACCTACCAAGCCATGCCCACAGAACCGGTAGTAAAAAAAAAAAAGGATTTCACCATTGCTCACATGGTAATTTTACCAGTTATTTTCTATTCAGTTGGAATCTTTGAACTAAGGCAGTAGGCACCTCATTTGAGTCCAGCCTTACAACGCACAAATCGGCATAAATCAGATGGCGTTTCCCTCCGTACATGTAGCATCCAGACATGGAGATAGTCCCTCAGAAGTTCTTTCTGTCCAAGAATTCATGCTTGGACATAGAAATGATCGAGTCTTATAGCCGAGAGAAACCATTTGCTCTTTCTAGCAATTCTTCTCCAACATGTTGATTCTATCTCGTGGTTCTATCTCGAGTCTTTGGAGAGGGGCGGCATACAAATCTAATAAATAATAATAATAATACACAAAGTGAATATAAGAAAGGAACATGGCTTAAGAGGAATGGTAGGCGAGGACCAGTTTCATGTCAGTCTTCTTCATGGGGCCATTTGGAACTCAACGTCAACTTTGGTAACGTATGAAATGGAAGAAGGAAGCAAAGATGGTTCAGGTGACTTTACATCTTCTGATTCAGAAGTTGACGTGGGCTGTAATCATTTGGATGAAGAGGAATTCGGACCCTGTGACTTCTTCAGAAGGTGAGTCTGAAGAGCATCCATGATATCATGTAATTTTTGGTCAATCTGGATGACCTGTTGGGAAAACGGAAGGATAACATAGTTTGTAACTTTGCTCATTGAGGTATATATCAATCAAGCTTCAAACGAGGAATTGATTCCAGTGTTAAATCTGTCATAAACTTATTTTATGGCAGGGGGTGGGGAATCATGGTCCTTGTATGCAGTGAGGGTCTGCACTTACCTCCATTTTCTGAGACATTTCCGGGTGGGTGGTGGGCGCGGTCGTGTGGGCAGAGGACGTGCGGGCAGGGGCTGGGTGCATGCGCCAGATGTGAGATTTGCTTCCAAATCTCATGTGAGGATGTGCGCGACCTTGAGTTTTCGGCAATCTTTGTGGATTTTTTGCTTCTGTGCATGCTCAGGAAGTAAATCTCACACTGGGCATGCCTTTGATGACTATGTGGACTTCAACTCCCAGAATTCCTGAGTCAGCCATGCTGACTGGCTGAGGAATTCTGGGAGTTGAAGTCCGCAAGTCATCAAAGGGCCTAGTTCATGTTGTGGTTGGCTCTGGCCCAGCTCCTGCCCCAGGGAATGGGGAGGTGGATGCAGGGGAAACTTCAACATGTCACAGGCCTGTGTTATTGCTGACAGAATCAGATCAGAGTTTAGTTTCTTAGGACGAAGAAGAAGGTGGGAGTGACTCGGCAGAGGAGGGCTTGGCACACAGTCCAGGCAGTCAATCTTCCTTATCTTCTATAGCTTCAGATGATGACATGTTGGACCCACGCAAGCGCAGAATTATGCATAGAAGAGACCAAGTAAGAACATATTACAGGAAATAAGGGAGGCCACCTGTGTTTGGGTGGGGCTCCAGTAATTAGGGCTGCTGCTATAAATAGCAGCATGTGGGTTTAGCCATTGTGGAAGAATATCTGTTGCAGTTTTGTCAGGAATCTTGTGTGCTGGACTTTGTTGCTTTTTCACACCTTTGAAACCAAAGCAGAGCAGCGTGTGTGTGTGTCTCCCTTCGTTGGAAGAAGAAGGGGTGTGAAGTTTCTTTACAGCTGCTAGCTAAGTACTTAATGACTGCTTAAGGGACATTGTACAGACTACCGGGTTGTTTTGGGATGAGTGCTCTTTGCAATACGAAAAGAGTGCTTAGTTTATTTTGACTTTTGTGATAAAGAACATTGTTTTAAATTTTCAAACGTGTGTGTGTGTCTGAAATTTGTATCCTTGAGTTTTCGGGAGGCTCCTATCAGAGAGCCCGACAGAACAGTTCCCCAGCCCTGTTTTATGGAATGGATTTCGAACAAGAAATAACAGAAAACTGGACCACATTTCTACGCACATAACACAATGGCTTCTTCACTGAACTTTCGGATTGTAATAGCTCGAAGCCCAATCAGTCCATTAAAAATCCAATTCTAGTAAAAACTGGTGAACCACAAAAATATTTTCAGTATTATAGGTAAAAGTAAAGGTTCATCTTGAACATACATGCTAGTCTTTCCCAACTCTGTTTCTAAGCCAAAGAGCCAGTGCTGTTCGAAGATGTCTCCATGGTCATGTGGCTGGCATGACTAAACACCAAAGGCGCACAGAACACTGTTACCTTCCCACCAAAAATGGTCCCTATTTTGCATTTTTACCTGATTTTGAACTGCTAGGTTGGTACAAGCTGGGGCAAGTAATGGGAGCTTTTTGTAGGTGAGTTCTGGAGACCTCACCTACAAAAAGATATTGATAAAATTGAACGGGTCCAAAGACGGTCTACAAGAATGGTGGAAGGTCTTAAGCATAAAACGTATCAGGAAAGACTTAATGAACTCAATCTGTAGAGTCTGGAGGACAGAAGGAAAAGGGGGGACATGATCAAAACATTTAAATATGTCAAAGGGTTAAATAAGGTCCAGGAGGGAAGTGTTTTTAATAGGAAAGTGAACACAAGAACAAGGGGACACAATCTGAAGTTAGTTGGGGGAAAGATCAAAAGCATCATGAGAAAATATTATTTTACTGAAAGAGTAGTAGTTACTTGGAACAAACTTCCAGCAGACGTTCGTAAATCCACAGTAACTGAATTTAAACATGCCTGGGATAAACATAGATCCATTGTAAGATAAAATACAGGAAATAGTATAAGGGCAGACTAGATGGACCATGAGGTCTTTTTCTGCCGTCAGTCTTCTATGTTTCTATGTTTATGTTGCACTAGGGATTCGAACCACCAAACTGACGTCCTTTCTGATCGACAAGCTCAGCGTCTTAGCCACTGAGCCAACCGGGAGTTAATTCTTCTTGCAGGTCCATTTCAACTAATCGTGATCCCAGACAAATATTCCAACAATAGGAAACACTAGTCATATTTTCTGACATGGAGGCATTAATTGTCACATTGGAAAAAACCAACCTCCCCCTGCCCTCGCCTCCACACCATGTATTTTCTGGTGATATGGAAGTCATGATAAAACTTGGGATTTTAAAGGGGTCAGTCCTCCCCTCTCCCCACAAAGTGGTAAAAGGAAAATCCTGCCAACTTACTTTGGCAGGAAACCAGGAACATTTATGGGAGGGGGTTTAAACAAAATGAGAAGATGGTATCTCTGATGGAGCAGTTGAAGTCCTACACATTTTTAACACTGTTTCCACATTTCCCGAGACCTCTGCGCACAACGTATGTTCTTACTTTAAAAACTTATCCAATGTGTATAATTTAATATTTGGTAGTGGTAAGTCAGAATTTCAGAACCAGAATAGAGTAGGAAGAGACCCTGGAGGTCTTTTAGTCTAGCCCCCTGCTCAAGCGTGCTGTGGTTAGCTCTGGCCCTGCTCCTGCCCCAAGGACTGTGGATGTGGGGGAGATATCCACATGCTGCAGGCCTGTTTTGCCCCAGGTGGAATCTGCTGATGAAGGCTCCTCTGACCAAGAAGACATGAGTGACAGGGAGGAGGAGAGTGTGGCAGACAGCTCAGAAGGAGATCAATTATCTAGCTCCTCCTTGGATTCAGAACAAGAGTTAATGATACAGCCACGCATGCGGAGAGCGATGCATAGGCAGCAACAACTGAGAGATTATTATCAAAGAAAATGAGGCCACCTGTGGTTGGGTGGGGCTGTCGTCATTAGTGAGGCTGCTATAAATAGCAGCCTGTGGGTTTGGCCATTGAGGAGGATTATCTGATCGTTGTGTTTCGTGCCTGCTTTGCTGCGTTTGACCTTTTGTGTGCTGATTTTTCCCCGCTTTGAAACTAAACCAGGGCAAAGTGTGTTTCATTTTGTGAAAGAAGGAGGACTGTGAATTGCCTCACAGCTGCAAGCTAAGTATCTCAGAACTGATAAGGGACTTGTACAAATTATCAGTTTGTTTGGAGACGAGTGCTCTTTGCTATACAAAAAGAGGGCTTAGTTTAAGGGAATTTTCATTATAAAGAACATTGTTTTGAATTTTCAAATGTGTGTGTGTGTATTTTCAGGAGGAGTCTACCAGAGAGCCCGACAGAACAAAGGGGAAGACTCCATATCAGTTGATAGCTAACCTTTTTGTTGTTGTGTGCGGAAAGTGTACACATGTGCCAGCCAGAGGTGGGTTCCTACCGGTGTGGTCCGGTACGCCGCTCCGGTAGTAGCCTACCGATTGTGTAATTTTGCTGTGACGACTCCAGTGCTGTCTTTGTCGGTCTGTGCGCACCACCAACTCTTTTTTTTCCTAATTTTCAGTGATTTTTCGGCACTACGAGCATGTGCAGAAGGAAAATTGTGCTTGGGGATGTGCATGTGAAACATTACAATATACACATAGTGCACTGGTAGGCAGGTAAGAAGAACCCGCTCCTGGTGCCGGCAACTGTAATACAATGCGGGGCGCCTGAGAATGTGCACATGACCCTCTCATGCTCTTCCACCTCTCACGCATGCACATGCATCAGACCCCATTCTGGGCCTAATAGCACATCCTGCAGCCTTCTGGCACCAAAAATGGGCTGTACCACCTCCCCACGCTCCTTCCATGCATGCACATGTCAACCCCACCCATGAATATCTCATATGCTCCAACCCCCGCATATCTGAAAAATCAGCTGGTCAGCAGGATGCGTGCGCATGCATTGGTGGTGGAGCTGAGCTGGCTGACGGCTCGCATGCCCACAGAGAAAGTTCTGAGTGTCACCTGTGGCACATGTGCCATAGGTTCGCCATCACAGAGCCGGGGTGACGCAGCAGGTACTGCGCTGTACTGCAGGCCACTGAAGCTGACTGTAGATCTGTAGGTCAGTGGTTCAAATCTCATCACCGGCTCAAGGTTGACTCAGCCTTCCATGCTTCCGAGGTGAGTAAAATGAGGACCCGGATTGTGGGGGCAATAGCCTAGCTCTGTTAAAAAGTGCTGTTGCTAACATGTTGTAAGCCGCCCTGAGTCTAAGGAGAAGGGTAGCATAAAAATCGAATGAATGAATGAATGAATGAATGAGTGAATGAATGAATACCTACCTACCTACATACATACAGTGGTACCTCGTGATACGAACCCCTCGAGATATGAACATCTCAAGATACGAACCCAGGGTTCGGAAATTTTTTGCCTCTTCTTACGAACCTTTTCTGGCTTACGAACCCACTGCAGATCGCAAAATGGCGCTCCGCTGGGCACCGCCGCTCGGCTGTCACCTTTTAAAAAAGCCAGGTTGCTTCTCGGCGTTCTCCTGAACGCGAACTTTTCAGGTTCAGGTTCGGTAGGCCGCTGAGAAGCGCCGCCGCCCGGCTGTCACCTTCTGAAACAGCAGGGGCTTCTCGGCGTTCTCCCAAACGCCAAGCCCGGAGGTTTGGCAAAAGTTCGGGTTCAGGTTCAGGAGGCCGCCGAGAAGCGCCCAGCTGTTTCAGAAAGTTACAGCCAGGTGCCGCCGCCCGGCGGAGCGCTGTTTTTACAATCAGCAGTGGCGTTTTCGGCCGATCTGGAGGCTAAAACGGAGGTGGGGAATCCCAATAGGGAATTCCATGGGCGGAGCTTTGACGTCACAAAGATGTCCTTCCTGGAGGCAATGTTTCAGCCACGTTCCTGGAGGCCTCTTGTGTTGTTGTGGTTGAAGCTGAAGTAGTTGCCGACAGGCAGGACGTTGCAGCATATGATCTTGTGGGCAATATTTAGATCTTGTTTAAGGTGTCTTAGTTCTAAGCTTTCTAGGTCCAGGATTGAAAGTCTAGTCTCGTAGGGTATTCTGTTTCGAGTGGAGGAGTGAAGGGCTCTTCTGGTGAAGTATCTTTGGACATTTTCAAGGGTGTTAATGTCTGAGATGCGGTATGGATTCCAAACAGATGAGCTGTTTCTTCTGCATTGTCTTCTTTCCGTCCCCCACTTCACCCGCGATTGTCAGCTGCATCCCTCTTGTAACCATTGCTCTCCGCTCCTTTCTTCTTTCTCTTCGTGTGAGAACCTGGAGGCCTCCCCAATCCTGGGCAGAGGTTAAGGCTGGGACCTCCGTGGCGTCTTTTCCTGACATGGCCATGGTCTCTGGGGTGCTGGATGCTTACACAGCTGTGAGGGCAGTGAGAATTTAAAGCAGGGAGACCCAAGGCTGAGATTTAGACATCTCAAGGAATTTTCTTTTTTAAGGAAAGCCTTTGCAAATATCAATTGTGCCGTGATTACCTAGGCCAGTGATTTTCAATCTTTTTTGAGCTGCGGCACATTTTTTACATTTACAAAATCCTGGGGCACGCCACCAACCCAAATGACACAAAATAACACTCTAACACAGTACATATTTTACACATAGTTAATAATATAGTTTCTAAATGTATTTAAACTCACTTAGTGTAAAACCTGGGCCTGTTTTGATGAACACAAAAGGGATATACTGGCAGGAATGGAAGAAATCTCACAAGACTTCGCTTCCGGTGCATGCGCGAAAACAAAATCTCCCTGGGATGCGCGCAGGCGGAGACATAGAGCTACATGCCCAGGCCCATTTTTGCTACCAATGCGCCGTGTAGCAACCTGATACTACTAGAAAGGGCCTATAGCAGTGATGGAGAACCTTTTTTCCCTCAGGTGCCGAAAGAACGTGAGCGTGGGGCTATCGCTCATGTGCGATTACTCTATAGCTTTTAAGATCTTTACTATCAACATAAATAAAAGTTTTAGGTTTCTAAACTTGGGTTAAGGTTTGAGTTTTGTGGGTTTGGATTTGTTCATCCTTTTATCAATGATTCATAATATTATTTTATAGATTTGTGGGATAATTGTTTGGGTGAAGGGTAAAAAGATAATGATGGAATTGTATAAACAATTGTTTTCGGAGAGGGGCGGCATACAAATCTAATAAATTATTATTATTATTATTATTATTATTAGAAACATAGAAGACTGACGGCAGAAAAAGACCTCATGGTCCATCTAGTCTCCCATTATATTATTCCCTGTATTTTATCTTACAATGGATATATGTTTATCCCAGGCATGTTTAAATTCAGTTACTGTGGATTTACCAACCACGTCTGCTGGAAGTTTGTTCCAAGGATCTACTACTCTTGTCAGTCAAATAATATTTTCTCATGTTGCTTTTGATCTTTCCCCCAACTAACTTCAGATTGTGTCCCCTTGTTCTTGTGTTCACTTTCCTATTAAAAACACTTCCCTCCTGGACCTTATTTAACACTTTAATATATTTAAATGTTTCGATCATGTCCCCCCTTTTCCTTCTGTCCTCCAGACTATACAGATTGAGTTCAATTAAGTCTTTCCTGATACATTTTATGCTTAAGACCTTCCACCATTCTTGTAGCCCGTCTTTGGACCCGTTCAATTTTGTCAATATCTTTTTGTAGATGAGGTGTTCAGAACTGAACACAGTATTCCAAATGTGGTCTCACCAGTCCAGCACTCTATATAGCGGGATCACAATCTCCCTCTTCCTGCTTATTATACCTCTAGCTATGCAGCCAAGCATCCTACTTGCTTTCCCTACCGCCTGACTGCACTGTTCACCCATTTTGAGACTGTCAGAAATCACTACCCCTAAATCCTTCTCTTCTGAAGTTTTTGCTAACACAGGACTGCCAATACAATACTCAGATTGAGGATTCCTTTTCCCCAAGTGCATTATTTTACATTTGGAAACATTAAACTACAGATGATGATGATGATGATGATGATGATGATGGTGATGGTGGTGATGATGATGATGATTATTATTATTATTATTTTTATATTGTCTTCTATCCAGCCAGGTGTACCATTTATTCCACGCTTTGTACAACTATGATTCCTCTTTATCCTCGGATGAAATGCTTCAACTTTCAATCCTGATTTTTTACTAGTGAAAAGTTTTCTGAGAGAGGAAGTGGCAATTCTTTGCATAGAAAGAATAGTCATCAGGTGATTTGGTCATTCCCCACCACCAACCGCTGAAGCTTATCGCTTCAAATTTTCCATTTTTTCCGGTAAACTCAGCATCGGGAAAGGACGTTTCAATGTCAACATGCTTTATCAATCCACACACAATATGTTTCTCCTGTTTTCTAGGTAAAGTGGAAAAAGAACCAATCCCCCAAAATAATTTCATAGAGATCATAACAACTGTTCTTTTTTTCAGAAGAAAAAAACATTAGGATCTGGAATATGTTTCAGTGTGTTACCTTACAGGATAAGGTGGACAATTCAATCCAATTCAATTTATTAGATTTGTATGCCGCCCCTCTCCGAAGACTCAGGGCGGCTTACAACAGTAATAAAAACAGTATAACAATGGAACAAATCTAATAATAAAATATATAAAAACCTCAACAGTTAAAAACCATACAGCACATACACATCAAACATGAAATATAATAAGCTTGGGGGAGATGTCTTAGTTCCCCCATGCCTGGCGATATAGGTGGGACTTAAGTAACTTGCAAAAGACAAGGAGGGTGGGGGCCGTTCTAATCTCCGGGGGAAGTTGATTCCAGAGGGCCGGGGCCGCCACAGAGAAGGCTCTTCCCCTGGGCCCGCCAAACGACATTGTTTGGTCGAAGGGACCTGGAGAAGGCCAACTCTGTGGGACCTTATCGGCCGCTGGGATTTGTGCGGTAGAAGGCGGTTCCGGAGGTATTCTGGTCCAATGCCATGTAGGGCTTTAAAGGTCATTAGCAACACTTTGAATTGTGACCGGAAACTGATCGGCAGCCAGTGCAGGCCATGGAGTGTTGTAGAAACGTGGGCGAATCTAGGAAGCCCATGATAGCTCTCGCGGCCGATCTGAAGATTCCGAACACTTTTCAAAGGTAGCCCCATGTAGAGAGCGTTGTAGTAGTCGAACCTCGAGGTGATGAGGGCATGAGCGACTGTGAGCAATGACCCCCTGTCCAAATAGGGCCGCAACTGGTGCACCAGGCGAACCTGGGCAAACGCCCTCCTCGCCACAGCCGAGAGATGGTGTTCCGATTGAAGCCATGTGAAAAAGATGAGAAAAGTCAATCAGATAGATCCGTGATGGCGAACCCGTGGCATGAGCCACAGGTGGCGCAGTGGGTAAAGTGCAGTATTGCAGGCCACTAAAAACTGACTGCTAGATTCAGCGGTTCAAATCTCATCACTGGCTCAAGGTCGACTCAGCCTTCCATCCTTCCGAGATGGGTAAAATGAGGACCTGGATTGTGGGGGCAATAGGCTGACTCTGTTAAGAACTGCTATTGCTAACATGTAGTAAGCTGCCCTGAGTCTAAGGAGAAGGGCGGCATTAAAAAATTTGAATGAATGAATGAATGAATGAATGAATGAATGAATGAATGAATGAAAGAATGAATGAATGAATGAATGAAAGAAAGAATGAATGAATGAATGAAAGAATGAAAGAATGAAAGAATGAAAGAATGAAAGAATGAAAGAATGAATGAATGAATGAATGAATGAAAGAATGAATGAAAGAATGAATGAAAGAATGATTTAAAGAATGAATGAATGAAGGAAGGAAAGAATGAATGAATGAAGGAAGGAAGGAAGGAAGGAAGGAATGAAAGAAAGAATGAATGAAAGAATGAAAGAATGAAAGGATGAATGAATGAATGAATGAATGAAAGAATGAATGAAAGAATGAAAGAATGAATGAATGAATGAAAGAATGAAAGAAAGAATGAATGAAAGAATGAAAGAATGAAAGAATGAATGAATGAATGAAAGAAAGAAAGAATGAATGAATGAAAGAATGAATGAATGAAAGAATGAATGAATGAATGAAAGAAAGAAAGAATGAATTAGTGAAAGAAAGAATGAATGAATGAATGAAAGAATGAATGAATGAATAAATGTTCTGCCACGCGTCACAGAACCCAAACAGAAGGCCGTTTCGCCCTCAACACACACCTCTTCTAAAATTCAACCTCATTTACTGCATTAGGAAAAACATACCCAGAGCCCTGAAGGGAAAAAAGAAAAAAAAAATCAATTTTTTTTTAACCCGACCAAAACTTTTCTACCGATACTGGAGGGGTTGGGTGGGCAAGTCCAGCCAGGAGTGTGGGATTTGAAGGTTCTCCAAACTGCACATTATTTATTTTATTTTTATTTAGTTTATTTATTGGATTTGTATGCCGCCCCTCTCTGGAGACTCGGGGTGGCTAACAGCAACAATAAGACAGTGTACAATAATAATCCAATGAATGAATGAATGAATGAATGAATGAATGAATACTAAAAACAGTTAAAACCCATTAATATAAAAACAAAACATACATACAGACATACCATGCATAAAATTGTAAAGGCTTAGGGGGAAAGAGTATCTCAATTCCCCCATGCCTGACGGCAGAGGTGGGTTTTAAGTAGCTTACGAAAGGCAAGGAGGGTGGGGGCAATTCTAATTTCTGGGGGGAGTTGGTTCCAGAGGGTCAGGGCCGCCACAGAGAAGGCTCTTCCCCTGGGTCCCGCCAAGCGGCATTGTTTAGCTTTATTATTATTATATTATACAGTGATACCTTGTCTTACAAATTTAATTGGTTCCGGGACGAGGTTCTTAAGGTGAAAAGTTTGTAAGACGAAACAATGTTTTCCATAGGAATCAATGGAAAAGCGATTAATGCATGCAAGCCCAAAATTCACCCCGCCCATTTTTGTGCTGCTGGGATTCCCCTGAGGCTCCCCTCCATGGGAAACCCCACCTCCGGACTTCTGTGTTTTTGCGATGCTGCAGGGTAATCCCAGCATCGCAAAAACGAGCGCTTCGCTGGCAACGGAAGTCCAGAGGTGGGGTTTCCCGGCGAAGGGAGCATCAGTGAAATCGCAGCATCGCAAAAACACCGAAGTCCTTGAAACCCCACCTCCGGACCTCTGTGTTTCTGGGATGCTGCAATTTCACTGAGGCTCCCCTTGCTGGGAAACCCCACCTCCGGACTTCCGTTGCCAGCGAAGCACCCATTTTTGCGCTGCTGGGATTCCCCTGCAGCATCACAAAAACATGGAAGTCCGGAGGTGGGGTTTCCCACGAATGGGAGCCTCAGGGGAATCCCAGCAGCACAAAAATGGGCGATTCACTGGCAACGGAAGTCCGGAGGTGGGGCATCCCAGTGGCGGCGGTGGGTTTGTAAGGTGAAAATAGAAAATTGTAAGGCAGTTCTGTGTTAGCAAAAACTTCAGAAGAGAAGGATTTAGGGGTAGTGATTTCTGATAGTCTCAAAATGGGTGAGCAGTGTGGTCGGGCAGTAGGAAAAGCAAGTAGGATGCTTGGCTGCATAGCTAGAGGTATAACAAGCAGGAAGAGGGAGATTGTGATCCCCTTATATAGAGCGCTGCTGAGACCACATTTGGAGTACTGTGTTCAGTTCTGGAGACCTCACCTACAAAAAGATATTGACAAAATTGAACGGGTCCAAAGATGGGCTACAAGAATGGTGGAAGGTCTTAAGCAGAAAACGTATCAGGAAAGACTTAATGAACTCAATCTGTATAGTCTGGAGGACAGAAGAAAAAGGGGGGACATGATCGAAACATTTAAATATGTTAAAGGGTTAAATAAGGTTCAGGAGGGAAGTGTTTTTAATAGGAAAGTGAACACAAGAACAAGGGGCCACAATCTGAAGTTAGTTGGGGGAATGATCAAAGGCAACATGAGAAAATATTATTTTACTGAAAGAGTAGTAGATCCTTGGAACAAACTTCCAGCAGACATGGTAGATAAATCCACAGTCACTGAATTTAAACATGCCTGGGATAAACATATATTCATCCTAAGATAAAATACAGGAAATAGTATAAGGGCAGACTAGATGGACCATGGGGTCTTTTTCTGCCGTCAGACTTCTATGTTTCTATGTTTCTAGTTTGTAAGAAGAGGCAAAAAAATCTTACCCCCCCGGGTTTGTATCTTGAAAAGTTTGTATGATGAGTCATTTGTAAGATGAGGTATCACTGTATTATCTTAGCTAGAGCTTCTCTTGAACCGTTGTGAACTCCCAGCAGCCCACCCCTGGAGCAAACATGTCTCCAAATATTAGTTGGGAAATGGGTTGTTTTTATTTCGCATGGAAAAGCTCCCTAGAGATATTGGGTGGTTGGCCAACGGCAGAAGTGAAACATTTGACTAAGGTAGCCTTGACCTGATCCTATCAAGTAAATAAAATACTATAATCGACCAAAGACAAGCATCAAGGAGAGCGTGAAACATTTTACTACGGAGGTCAGGTTTCCGCTATTTCTTTCCATGGGGATGGCCGGGGAAGGATTAGCTGCTGTGATCTACAGAATCACCCAGAAATGAGGAGAGAAGGAGGAGGGTGGGTGGGATAAAACCAGCCTTTCATCCATGAGATTATCTTGTTTGAGTTTCCCATTAGTTCTTGTTTGTTTTCATTCCACCAAACTTATCTATGGCTTCCCATCACTTCCCTACTCTCCCTTCCTTTCTCTAAAACAGACCCACCCATTCTTAGGTTAGGTGTTAAGAGGGTGGTGGTTTCTGGTGACCTGGATCACCATTTATTTTTAATAAAAAAACCCCCACACAGTTCCATTTGTTTTGGTTTCCATCTATCTTTCCTGTTCCAATTCACACACACGCAACACTTTTGACTCCTTCCCCCATCAGGTGTCTCCTTTGGGGGGAAAGAGAGGGGAAAATGTTTAAAAAGGAACATTTTTCCACGATTAACCATCATGTGCATTAGAGAGTGGTAGCCCCCGCCCATACACATATAGAATAGAATAGAATTTTTATTGGCCAAGTGTGATTGGACACACAAGGAATTTGTCTTGGTGCATATGCTCTCAGCGTACATAAAATAAAATACACATTTGTCAAGAATCATGTGGTACAACACTTAATGAATGGCATAGGGGTCAAATAAGCAATGAAGAAGCAATATTAATAAAAATCTTAGGATATAAGAAACAAGTTACAGTCATACAGTCAACATGGGAGGAAATGGGTGATAGGAATGATGAGAAAAACTAGTAGAATAGAAGTGCAGATTTAGTAGAAAGTCTGACAGTGTTGAGGGAATTATTTGTTTAGTAGAGTGATGGCGTTCGGAAAAAAACTGTTCTTGTGTCTAGTTGTCTTGGTGTGCAGTGCTCTGTAGCGACGTTTTGAGGGTAGGAGTTGAAACAATTTGTGTCCAGGATGTGAGGAGTCAGTAAATATTTTCCCCGCCCTCTTTTTGACTCGTGCAGTATACAGGTCCTCAATGGAAGGCAGGTTGGCAGCAATTGTTTTTTCTGCAGTTCTGATTCTCCTCTGAAGTCTGTGTCGGTCCTGTTGGGTTGCAGCACCAAACCAGACAGTTATAGAGGTGCAGATGACAGACTCAATGATTCCTCTGTAGAACTGGATCAGCAGCTCCTTGGGCAGTTTGAGCTTCCTGAGCTGGCGCAGAAAGAACATTCTTTGTTGTGCTTTTTTGATGATGTTTTTGATGTTAGGTGACCATTTTAGGTCTTGAGATATGATAGAACCTAGAAATTTGAAGGTCTCTGCTGTTGATACTGTGTTGTCTAGTATTGTGAGAGGTGGAAGGGTTTCTCTTAAAGTCTACCACCATTTCTACGGTTTTAAGTGTGTTCAGTTCTAGATTGTTCTGGTCACACCACAAGGATAGTTGTTCAACTTCCCATCTGTATGCGGATTCATCATTGTCTCGAATGAGTCCGATCACTGTTGTATCATCTGCAAACTTCAGTAGTTTAACAGATGGATCATTTGAGATGCAGTCATTAGTGTATAGAGAGAAGAGAAGTGGTGAGAGTACACAGCCTTGGGGGGCACCTGTGCTAATTGTACATGTATCTGATGTGATTTTTCCTAGCTTCACCTGCTGCTTCCTGTCTGTTAGGAAGCTTGTGATCCACTTACAAGTGTGTTCAGGTACCGCTAGCTGATTTAATTTGGTTAAGAGAATGTCCGGTACGATGGTATTGAATGCTGAACTGAAGTCCACAAAGAGGACCCTAGTGTAGGTCATTGGAGATTCAAGATGTTGAAGGATATAGTTTAGAGCCATATTAACAGCATCATCTGTTGATCTATTTGCTCGGTATGCAAATTGCAGGGGGTCTAACAGTGGATCCGTGATGGTTTTCAAGTGAGACATCACTAGCCTTTCAAAGGTTTTCATAACTACAGATGTTAGAGCAACTGGTCTGTAGTCATTCAGTTCCTTGATGGTGGGCTTCTTCGGCACTGGGATGATAGTCGAGCGTTTGAAGCAGGAAGGAACATAGCACAACTCTAGTGATTTGTTGAAGATTTGGGTGAAGATGGGGGGCAATTGGTCAGCACAGACTTTTAAGCAAGAAGGAGTTATCTTGTCTGGGCCTGGTGCTTTTCCAGGCTTCTGTCTGAGAAATAGATCTTTCACTTCCTTTTCTGTGATCACTAGGGGTTGTAAACCCAATGGGATGGGTTCAGTTGTAGAAGATTTAGCCGTTGTTGGTGTGTCTGGGATGGAGGTTGTGCAGATAAGTGGTTGAGGTTTCTTTTCAAACCTGCAGTAGAACACATTCAGGTTATCTGCCAATTGCTGATCTCCTTCAGCTTGGGAAGGTGGTTTGCTGTAACAGGTGATGTTTTTGAGAGTTTTCTTTAAAGAATAGGACTGCCATCAACTTAAATCATTCTGTATTTACTGTATTTTTTGGAGTATAAGACACTTTTCGTTTTGGGGGAGGAAAATAGGGAAAAGAATCTGCTTACCAGGTCCTCTGGTTAGCATAGTCTGGTCAGCTTCAGCACATTATTTTATCTCCTGATTAGGGCTTTAAAAAAAAACTTTATTTGGAGAGAGTAACAATGAAAGAGCTTGCAAGCCAGTAAGAGCTGGGAACATTATTAACACCTGGAAAGAAACATTTGGAGCAAGTAAAACAATGGAAAAAAAAACCCTACAAAAAAAGGGTTTGGAAAACATTCTTAGCAGAGAGTAACAATGAAAGAGCTTGCAAGCCAGTAAAAGCTGGGAACAATATTAGCACCTGGAAAGAAACATTTGGAGCAAGTAAAGCAATGGGGGAAAAAAACCCCTACAAAGAAATGGTTTGGAAAACATTATTCGCAGAGAGTAACAATGAAAGAGCTTGCAAGCCGGTAAGAGCTGGGAACATCATTAGCACCTGGTTAGGGCTGGAAAGAATCTTATTCGGAGCAAGTTAGAGCAATGAAAAAAAGCCTGCAAAGACGTAGGGCTTGGAAAACATTCTTTGCAGAGAGAAACAATGAAAGAGCCTGCAAATAAAGCTACATTCAGAGTATAAGACGTACCCAAATTATTAGCCTCTTTTAGGGAGGAAAATGGTGCATCTTTTACTCCCAGAATACGGTATTATTGATTGACTGACTGACTGATTGACTGATTGACTGATTGACTGATTGACTGATTGACTGATTGACTGATTGACTGATTGACTGATTGACTGATTGACTGATTGACTGATTGACTGATTGACTGATTGACTGATTGACTGATTGACTGATTGACTGATTGACTGATTGACTGATTGACTGATTGACTGATTGACTGATTGACTGATTGACTGATTGACTGATTGACTGATTGACTGATTGACTGATTGACTGATTGACTGATTGACTGACTGATTGATTGACTGATTGATTGACTGACTGACTGATTTAGTTAGTTAGTTAGTTAGTTACTTAGTTACTTAGTTACTTAGTTACTTAGTTAGTGATTGGACTTACATGCCACCCTTCTCCAAAGACTCAGGGCAGCTCACAACATATAAAAGAAATACAAAAATAGTTTTTCAAAGGTAGCCACATGTAGACGGCATTGCAGTAATCGATCCTCAAGGTTATGAGGGTGTGAACGACTGTAAGGAGAGACTCCCTGTCCAAATAGGGCCCAACTGGTGCATCAGGAGAACCTGTGCAAATGTCCACCTCGCCACAGCTGAGAGATGGCATTCTAAGCTCAGCTGTGGATCAAGGAACACGCCCAAGTTGAGGAACTTCTCTCAGGGGGTCAAAAGCTCCCCCACCAGGGTAATGGATGGATTGATGGATTTTCCTTAGGAGGCAAAATCCATAGCCACTCCATCTTGTCAGGGTTGAGCTTGAGTCTAAGAATTTATCTAAGAATAGGTCCAGTTCAGTGGTGGGTTGCTCCTGGTTCCGACTGGTTCTTAGAACTGGTAGTGATGGCGGCGGGAAACTCCATCCACCCGCCCAGGACGTGTGCACAAACTGGTAGCAAAATAATTTACAGCAATCTCCCTACTATCATGGTCCCCGCTCCCCCAGTAACGGACTGTTAGCGGCGCTGGAAGGTGTAAAATCTGGTGTGTTGTCACTCACCCATGGGCCGGATAAATGGCCTCAGTGGCCCGCATGTGGCCTGCGGGCCATAGTTTGGGGACCGCTGCTTTGGAGCCTGGGAAGGGTGAAACACAAGCCTACTCGGCCCATCAGAAGTTGGAAAACAGACCATTTCTGGCCTCCAGGCGACCTCTGGGCAGCAGGGGGATACTGTTTTCACCCTCCCCAGGCATTGAATTATGGATGTGGGCACTTGGGCATGTGCGATAGTGCGCACCCATGCTCCATCACTGCAGTACATCAAACTGACTCTTGTGTCATTAAATTCTACGCACAGCAACTCCTGTTCTCACCAACCTTATCTCTCTTTTCCACCTGCCTCACCTTGATTTGGCATCTGGGCAATGGAGAGAGGATGGAAAGATAAATATCTCACTTCCTTCACCACCCTGGAGCTGAACCAAATATAGAATATGAAATAAAAGTGTCGGGAGTAAATTGAAGGGCTTCTAGTCCAATTCTCGGCTCAAGCAGTAGACTTAGTCCATTTCAGACAAATGGCTATCCATTTTTTCCTTGAAAATCTTCAGTGATGGGGCATCTACAACTTCTAGAGACAAGTCTTGCCAAGAAATTCTTCCTTACTTCTAGGTTGCTCCTCTTCTTGATTCATCCATTGCTTCTTCTCCTCCTGCCTTTAGGTCCTTGGAGAATAGGTTGACTCCCTCTTCTTCTTCATGGAAGCCCCTCAAACATTGGAACATTGCTACCATGTGTTATGCCGGGCTTCACGTTACGAGCCCCAATTAAGTCAGAAATGGAAATTCAAACACACACGCTGTTATAAAGTAAACAGAAACGCAGTTTATCCAAAATAGAGCTGTGCACAGGCACTTTAAACTGAGCAAATTAGCTCACACACAGATAACAGTCCTTGAAAGCTGTGAGAGACAAAACAAACAGAGCAGATAAGAGCAGCTGTGAGAGCGCCACAGCCAAACCTCTTCGAGTGAGTCCACAAGATTTACTTAGCTGTGAAATCCCCAAAAGTCTGTGAAAGTCCAGGAACAAAGCAACCATGACGTATCCTTCTCCAAATGGATACACTCCCACATGTGATCTCTGCAATGCTGGTAATTTATCAGCAACCCCATTAGCGTAATTGCCCCGGCCACAGGTGTTCTCCCTTATCTCCGATGATACCTGCGCAGTTGGTCCCTTCTAGCCATGAGCCTGCGCATTCTGGCATCTATCCACCGATCCTCCTCCTCCGATGACCCACTAATGGGGTCATTAACTAATGAGCTGGCTGCATCCATCTCTCTATCTGATTTTTCTTCTTCCCCAGCGTCTGACCTCGGCATGGAATCCTCACTGTCCGAAGCTGATGGCAGTAAGACAAGTCTCTGGGAACCTGAGGACTCTCCTAAGCCAACATCCAAATTCCCCATTGCAGCAGCTGGCCCAGAGCCAACCACAACACCATGTGATCCGTAGTCCTTCTTTTTCACTAAGCTAGACATACCAAATTCCTCTAACAATTCTTCATACATTCATTCATTCTTCATTCAAGGGTGGTATTCATTTATTTATGAATATTTTTTAGGGGTGGGGTTTTATTGTGATAGGGGTTTTATTATGGGGGTTTTATTGTTATTATTTATTTATTTATTTATTTATTTATTTATTATTTAGATTTGTATGCCGCCCCTCTCCGCGGACTCCGGGCGGCTCACAACAAGGCATAAACAAATCGAACAAATCCAAATAATTTAAATATTTAAAAAAGTTTAAAAGAGAACCCCAATATACTAACAAACACACACACAAGCATACCATGCATAAATTATATATGCCCAGGGGAGATGTTTCAATTCCCCCATGCCTGACGGCAAAGGTGGGTTTTAAGAACTTTACGGAAGGCAGGGAGAGTAGGAGCAGTTCTAATCTCCGGGGGGAGTTGGTTCCAGAGAGTCGGGGCCACCATAGAGAAGGCTCTTCCCCTGGGGCCCGCCAACCGACATTGTTTAGTTGACGGGACCCGGAGAAGGCCCACTCTTGTTATTGTGGTTTTATTATGCACGCTGCCCAGATTCCATTTTGGAGTATGGCGGCTCATAAATATATATATCTCTCTCCCCCCCCTCCCTCTCTCTTTTTTTATGAAATATTTTTATTGATTTTATAGAATATAAAACACACACACAATATGGCGCTTAAGGGGTGACTTGATCGAAGTGTATAAAATCATGCATGGGATAGAAAAGGTGGATAGAGAAAAAATATTTTCTCTATCACACAATACTAGGACAAGGGGGCACTCCCTAAAGATCATAGGTAAGAAAGCGAGGACAAATCAAGGGAAATATTTCTTCACCCAGAGGTCCGTTGGTTTATGGAATTCACTTCCAGAAGAGGTGGTGACAGCTGTCAGCCTTGATAGCTTCAAGGCAGGATTAGACAGATTCATAGATGGTTATTGAAACGGATGTCCATGTACCGCCTCTATGTTGGTTGAGGCAGGCAGGATTCCCTTGGGTACCATTTGTTGGGGGTCAAGGGAAAGGGAGGGCTTTGCCTTCTCTTTCTGCTCAAGATCCCTATGGACAATTGGTGGGCCACTGTGTGACACAGAATGCTGGACTCGATGGGCTTTGGCCTGATTCAGCATGGCTCTTCTTATGTTCTTAACATACAACAAGTGCTCTGTAATTGGTGCCGACCACCACACAAACATTCACACCCCACTGCCAAATTGGGGGTGTTTCTTATATAAACCATTTTAACTCAAGAGCAAAATATCTATTTACTTATTATAAAGTAATTCCAATTTATTCCTTGTAGCTTGGTCTCGGATTCTACTAACCATATATCGTCCCATCATCCCATCAGTTGTCGCAAATCAGTTTCATTAAACAAGTTCATCCTTTTGTCCATAATCTCAAATTGAATATGATCCGCCATTTCTCTCTCTCTCTCTCTTAATAAATAAATGCTCTTCTCAGTCTTGAAAGATAATATTCAGCATTGGGGTTTTATTGGTATCATTTAACCAATTTTTATCATGCACCACTCAGTGCAGAAATATGCAACCATGGTCACATCTACTAGAAAAAAGCTCTTGGGTGCAGAATTGCCAACGTGTTATAATCTGTAAGTGGAAATGACCTTGTAAAACAAGAGAAAGAGTTGCTGCCTAGGGAACAATCAGATAAAAGAGGACGTAGCCTGCAGCTGCATAATGGGTAGAGGGAAAAAATGTCAGTAAAGAACCTTCCTAACCTCTCAGACTGTAAAAGAGAATTGCTGGAGATTGGTACAAAGGTTGCCCAGAAAGTAATGCACCACATTTTTTTCCTCGGCCTACAGTAATGGTATGAATGCGAAACTTTAGTTATACATTCTTTGAATTGTCAGGCGTGCGTGTGTAAATTTTGTGTTTTTCTAGACAGATAGTGTAGCTGCAGCCGTGTTTCAAAATGGCGTCTGTATGTGATGTACGTTACAAGCATTGTAATTTCTAACTGCGGAGAAAGAAACTGTTGGGAACATTCACAAACGTTTGTGTACAGTTTATGGAGAATCTGCAGTCGACAGAAGTACGGTTAGTGGCTGGGCACATTTTGAGGATGACGAAGAGGTGATTCGCACAGTGCAGAAATGGCTTAGTGACCAGAACAAGGAGTGGTACCCACAGGGCATACACACCGAGACTAGACTTTCAATCCTGGGCCTAGAAAGTTTAGAACTAAGACGCCTTAAACAAGATCTAAGTATTGCCCACAAGATCATATGCTGCAACGTCCTGCCTGTCGGCGACTACTTCAGCTTCAACCACAACAACACAAGAGCACACAACAAATTTAAACTTAATATTAACTGCTCCAAACTTGAATGTAAAAAAATGCCTTCAGTAACCGAGTTGTCAAAGAGTGGAACTCATTACCGGACTCCATAGTGTCATCCCCAAAACCCCAACACTTTATCCTTAGATTATCTACAGCTGACCTATCCAGATTCCTAAGAGGTCAGTAAGGGGTGAGTACAAGTGCACTAGAGTGCCTACCATCCCCTGTCCTATTGCTCTCCTATATCTCCTATACCTTTCTTCTATTCCTATATCTCTTCTTCTATTCTTTCATTGATATGTTCTATTACTATACCTTCTTTTCTATTCTTTCTTAGATATATTTTACTATGAGTATCTCCTCTATAACCTTCATCATGTATTTTACTGTGTGTGTGTGTGTGTGTGTGTTGGACAAAATAAATAAATAAAATATAAATAAATAAATAGAGGAAAGACATAGAACGGGACGGAGATTACTTGGAAAAATAGGGAGTGTAGAAGAAACATCATTCTTTCTTCTGTGTAAGTTTCATTGTGTTCAATAAATGATTACAGGTAGTCCCCGGGTTACGTTGTCCCCGATGTATGACGTTTCGTCGTTACGACGACCCGGGGACAGCTTCGAAGCCACCGCTGCCACCACCTCCTCCGTTCGGGCGAAGGGATCTCTGCGGAGGAAGCCTAAAAGGCATTAACTAGGTTTAAACAAGGTTCCAATTGCCCCCATTAAAAATTAAATTGCCCCCCTGTCGGGCATGAGCCCCATGTTGGGAACCAGGGGTCTAGACAGTCATCTGAAGTAGTGTAAATTATTATTATTATTATTATTATTATTATTATTATTATTATTATTATTATTAATTGGATTTGTATGCCGCCCCTCTCCGCAGACTCGGGGCGGCTAACAACAATAATAAAAAACAACATGTAACAATCCAATTTAATAAAACAACTAAAAACCCTTATTATAAAAACCAGACATACACACAAACATACCATACATAACTTGTAATGGCCTTGGGGAAGGAATATCCTAACTCCCCCATGCCTGGTGACAAAGGTGGGTCTTGAGTAATTTGCGAAAGACAAGGAGGGTGGGGGCCGTTCTAATCTCTGGGGGGAGTTGATTCCAGAGGGCTGGGGCCGCCACAGAGAAGGTTCTTCCCCTGGGGCCTGCCAAACGACATTGTTTGGTCGATGGGACCTGGAGAAGGCCAACTCTGTGGGACCTTATCGGCCGCTGGGATTCGTGCGGTAGAAGGCGGTTCTGGATGTATTCTGGCCCAATGCCATGTAGGTCTTTAAAGGTCATTACCAACACTTTGAATTGTGACCGGAAACCGATCGGCAACCAGTGCAGGCCACGGAGTGTTGCAGAAACATGGGCGAATCTAGGAAGCCCCACGATGGCTCCCACGGCTGCATTCTGCCCGATCTGAAGTTTCCGAACACTTTTTAAGGGTAGCCCCATGTAGAGAGCGTTGCAGTAATCGAACCTCGAGGTGATGAGGGCATGAGTGACTGTGAGCAATAACTCCCTGTCCAAATAGGGCCGCAACTGGTGCACCAGGCGAACCTGGGCAAACGCCCCCCTCGCCACAGCCGAAAGATGGTGTCCCAATGTCAGCTGTGGATCGAGGAGGACGCCCAAGTTACGGGCCCTCACTGAGGGGGTCAATAGTTCTCCCCCCAGGGTAATGGACGGACAGATGGAATTGTCCTTCTTGGGAGGCAAGACCCACAGCCACTCCGTCTTGTCTGGGTTGAGTTTGAGTTCGTTGACACCCATCCAGGCCCCAACAGCCTCCAGGCACCGGCACATCACTTCCACTGCTTCGTTGACTGGAAATTCTCCTGCTTGAGCAGGGGGCTGGAGTAGATGACCTCCAAGGTCTGTACTAGCTTATTCATTCTCTAAACACAACACTGCAACTAATTTTATAACAATATCCTACTCCGTTAGATGATTCTCTGCATTATTCTGGTAAGTTCAGCTCTGAGAGGGCAAAATAACAATAGTCCCATTGACTTTTTTTACGTTTCCTCTCTTTCTTGGATTCCAGCCAAGCTTTGTTGTTGTTGTTTGGCGTTTAATTTTTAACTTGTGGGTTTTGCTTCTCTAAAGAAAAGATGAGATCAGAGGCTGTCGAAGCATCTTACTGGAAATGAACAAAAAGGCCGGCCAGATTGCAAATCCGTGAATGCTTTTCCATAGGAAATCGGTGGGAGAGGAAATTATTTTGTGGCCCAGAGATTGAGATCACTCTTCTAATTCCCAGCCAGAGGGCTACGCTGCCTGTCTCAAAGCTGGCTGTGGAATTCTGCGAATAAAAGTCCATAAGTCTTAAAGTTGCCCAGGTTTGGTAGAAAATCTTTGATTTTTTTCCCTCCCTTTTCCCCCCTTCTGGGCTCCGGGTATGTTTTTCCTATTGCAGGAACTGTGGTTAAATGTTTTTATTTATTTATTTTGTCCAATACACAATGAGGGTGTATTTAGTGGGTATATATCTATATACACACAGTAAAATACATGATGAAGGTTATAGAGGAGATACTCATAGTAAAATATATTTATTTATTATTTTATTTATTTATTTATTATTTAGATTTGTATGCCGCCCCTCTCCGCAGACTCGGGGCGGCTCACAACAGAATAAAACAATTCATGACAAATCTAAATTATAGTTTAAAATATTTAAAAAAACCCATTTACTAAGCAAACATACATACAAACATACCATGCATAAATTGTATATGCCCGGGGGAGATGTCTCAATTCCCCCATGCCTGACGACAAAGGTGGGTTTTAAGGAGCTTACGAAAGGCAAGGAGAGTAGGGGCAGTTCTAATCTCTGGGGGGAGTTGGTTCCAGAGAATCAGGGCCGCCACAGAGAAGGCTCTTCCTCTGGGGCCCGCCAACCGACATTGTTTAGTTGATGGGACCCGGAGAAGGCCCACTCTGTGGGACCTAATCGGTCGCTGGGATATCTAAGAAATAATAGAAAAGAAGGTATAGTAATAGAAGTTATCAATGAAAGAATAGAAGAAGAGATATAGGAATAGAAGAAAGGTATAGGAGATATAGAAGAGCAATAGGACAGGAGACGGAAGGCACTCTAGTGCACTTGTACTCGCCCCTTACTGACCTCTTAGGAATCAGGAGAGGTCAACCGTAGATAATCTAAGGGTAAAGTGTTGGGGGTTTGGGGATGACACTATGGAGTCCGGTAATGAGTTCCACGCTTCGACAACTCGGTTACTGAAGTCATATTTTTTACAGTCAAGTTTGGAGCGGTTAATATTAAGTTTAAATCTGTTTCTTGTGTTGTTGTGGTTGAAGCTGAAGTAGTCGCCGACAGGCAGGACGTTGCAGCATATGATCTTGTGGGCAATACTTAGAACTTGTTTAAGGCGTCTTAGTTCTAAACTTTCTAGGCCCAGGATTGAAAGTCTAGTCTCGTAGGGTATTCTGCTTCGAGTGGAGGAGTGAAGGGATCTTCTGGTGAATGTGTATAATTTTAGAAGTATGTGTGTACATACACATACAGTTTATATAGCAGATAATGTATATTTTGTATGCCTGTGTGTCATATGTATGTACACATATGGCATATATATATAGAATTAAAGAGTATATTTTGGATGTCCAGTAATTGTAAATTGATAGGGAAATTGTATCTCTTTTTGGCAAGGAGAGGCCAAGCACCCTAAACCTAACCCAAACCTTTGATGTGAGTGATGTCAATTTGGCCACCTTTAAGCCAGTCACATGACCTCTAAGCCACCCCCTGATCATATGACTGTCAAGCCACTCCCACCTGGTGCCACAAATTCTGAAAGCAAACTGTTCCATTGGACATGATGATGATGTTCGTGCATCATGTTCGAAGAGGACCTTGACATCTAACAGATTGTGGGCTGTCCAAGATATGTCTGCAGGTGGTTGGCAAGGCCTATACAGGCACAAAATGTTCTGCCACATGTGTGGGCACCATTGTCGCAGAATTTCCATCTCTGGCTTTGCGTAGTGTTCGCGTGTCTTCTGCTATGGTTTGTTCTGTCGGGCTCTCTGGTAGAATCCTCCCAAAAATTCACAGGTACAAATTTCAGACACACACACATTTGAAAATTCAAAACAATGTTCTTTATAATGAAAATTCACTTAAACCAAGCCCTCTTTTGGCATAGCAAAGAGCCCTCGTCTCCAAACAAACTGGTAATTTATACAAGTTCCTTATCAGTTCTGTGATACTTAGCTTGCAGCTGTGAGGCAATTCACAGTCCTTCTTCTTTCAAATAGTGAAACACACTTTGCTCTGGTTTAGTTTCAAAGCAGGGAAAAATCAGCACACACAAGTCAGTCAGTAAAGCAGTCACGAAACACAACAAACGATCAGATAATCCTCCACAATGGCCAAACCCACAAGCTGCTCTTTATAGCAACCTCACTAATTACCACAGCCCCACCCAACCACAGGTGGCCTCATTTTCTTTGATAATAATCTCTCAGTTGTTGCTGCCTATGCATCGCTCTCCGCATGCGTGGCTGTGTCATTAACTCTTGTTCCGAATCCAAGGAGGAGCTAGATAATTGATTTCCTTCTGAGCTGTCTGCCACACTCTCCTCCTCCCTGTCACTCATGTCTTCTTGGTCAGAGGAGCCTTCATCAGCAGATTCCACCGGGGGCAAAACAGGCCTGCAGCATGTGGATGTCTCCCCCACATCCACAGTCCTTGGGGCAGGAGCTGGGCCAGAGCTAACCACAACATGGTTGGTCTTCTGTCTTCAGATATCTGGTGGCCTTGGTGGATCAGTGTGCGCCATCTTGATCAATCTCGTACCAGAGTTTCCCAGGAGGTGGTGCCGATATCAAGGAACTTGAAGGAGGTTTGCAATATGTCTTTGTATTACTTCCTTTGTCCCCTGTGTGATCACTTTCCTTTAGACCAGAAGAGCCCTTCACTCCTCCGCTCGAAATAGAATACCCTATGAAACTAGACTTACAATCTTGGGTCTAGAAAGCTTAGAACTAAGACGCCTTAAACAAGATCTAAGTATTGCCCACAAGATCATATGCTGCAATGTCCTGCCTGTCAACGACTACCGTACTTCAGCTTCAACCACAACAACAAAAGAGCATATACTGAGATATCCTTTTCCCCTAGGCCTATATAATTTATACATGGTATGTTTGTGTGTGTGCTTGTTTGGTTTTTAATAAGGGTTTTTTAAAAGTTATTTTAAATATTAGATTTGTTATATGTTGTTTTTATTATTGTTGTTAGCCGCCCCAAGTATACGGAGAGGGGCGGCATACAAATCTAATAAATAAATGAATATAATACATTCAAGCTTAATATTATCTTGACTGTAAAAAATACAACTTCAGTAATCGAGTTGTCGAAGCGTGGAACTCATTACCGGACTCCGTAGTGTCATTGATTGTGTGATGTGGGACAAAAATCTCATTTAACAACTGTCCTGCTTTGCAATGGAAATGTTTAGTAGACCATCGGTATACCAAATTATGGCCTCTCTCCCCTAGTATGGCCTTTGCGGAAAATATATATATATATCTGTCGAGCCAGGCTCCCACTCCAAGTAGCAGCTGGCTGGTTTTCCTCCCCACTTCCCTGAAATTGTGAGCAGTGAAAAGGTCTGAGAACTTTGGTCTGAGTAGCATTTACAAAGCTTTGCAATCCTTTCCACCCCCTCCCCAGCAATCCTTTGGTAAATGGGAGTATAGGGTTCTGTCACAGACACAGAAATTGCTAGTTTTGTAGCTCTGGCTCCAGCCTTGATCCTTTTACTACCCTCAAACAAGTTGATGACTGTTGATGACTCTTAATCAGCAGGTTGCTACTGAAAATCCTCCTCCTCCTTTTCTTTCTTTCTTTCTTTCTTTCTTTCTTTCTTTCTTTCTTTCTTCCCCCTCTCCCTTTCTTTCCCTCCCTCCCTTCCTCCCTCCCTTCGTTATTCCTTCCTTCCTTCCTCCCCTTCCTTCCCCTTTCCTCCCTCCCTCCTTCCCCCTTCCTTCCTTCCTTCCTTTCTTCTTTCTTTCTTTCTTTCTTTCTTTCTTCCCCCTCTCTCTTTCTTTCCCTCCCTCCCTTCCTTCCTCCCTTCGTTATTCCTTCCTTCCTCCTTTCCCTCCCCTTTCCTTCCTTATTCTTTCCTCCCTCCTTCCTCCTTCCTTCCTTCTTTCTTTCTTTCTTTCTCCCCCCCTCTCTCTTTCCCTCCCTCCCTTCCTCCCTTCGTTATTCCTCCCTTCCTTCCTTCCTCCCTTCCCTTCCCTCCCCTTCCTTTCTTATTCTTTCCTCCCTCCCTCCTTCCCCCTTCCTTCCTTCCTCCCTTCCTTCCTTCCTTCCTTCTTCCTCCCTTCCCTTCCTTCCTCCTCCTCCTTCTCCTCTCTCTTCCTTCTTTACCTAGCGTCTGCAAAAGCACCACGGTAAAAATAGCAAACTCTTCTCCCAAGCCAGGCATTTGAAAAGCTAGCAGCGTTGGGGAATACCGTGTGACGCATCTTTTAGACGGCTCCAGTTGTTGCAACAAATGTCCTTTTAATGCCTCTGAAATGCCTCGGTGTGTTTTGTCGGGCAACGCAGCACATGTGCTGTCGGCAGTTGTCCTTTCGGCTGTCGGGTGGCTGGGGCCAGAGAGCTTTGTAACTCTTGGGGAACAGGTGTTCCTCAGAAGGTAAAGTAGCAAAATTCAAGGTGGCGACCATCGCACTGTGATCAAAGCTCAGTCTGTTGTTATGTGTGGACATCCATAAAAAAAGATTCGTAGCTTCGACTGGGCCCTTCCAGACGCCACTGGCATTGGACCAGAGTACCTCCAGAACCGCCTGCTACTGCACGAATCCAAGGGACTGATAAGGTCCCACAGAGTTGGCCTTCTCCGGGTCCCATCGACCAAACAATGTCGTTTGGCGGGGCCCAGGGGAAGAGCCTTCTCTGTGGCGGCCCCGGCCCTCTGGAATCAACTCCCCCCGGAGATTAGAACTGCCCCCACCCTCCCTGTCTTTCGTAAACTACTCAAGATTCACTTATACCGCCAGGCATGGGGGAGTTGAGACACCCAGGCTTTTTTATACTTTGTTTTATGTCTAGTATGAATGTGCTGTTTGGTTTTTTAAATAATGATAGGGTTTTATATGTTTTTTAATATTAGATTTGTTCTACTACTATATTGTTTTTATTACTGTCGTGAGCCGCCCCGAGTCTTCGGAGAGGGGCAGCATACAAATCTAATAAATAATAATAAATAATATTCTACAGCAGGGGTGTCAAACTCAATTTCATTGAGGGAGGCGTCAGGGTTATGTTTGAACTCAGGGGGGCGGGATGGGCGTAGTCAGCTCAATGTCTGGAACCAACTCCCCCCAGAGATCAGAGTTGCCCCCACCCTCCTTGCCTTTCGTAAGCTCCTTAAAACCCACCTCTGTCGTCAGGCATGGAGGAATTGAGACTTTCCCTTCCCCCTAGGCTTATAAAATTTATGCATGGTACGTTTGTATGTATGATTGGTTTCTCAAATTAGGGTTTCTTAATTTAACTTAAACTTAAATATTAGATTTGTTTAGAATGGTGGAAGGTCTTAAGCATAAAACGTATCAGGAAAGACTTCATGAACTCAATCTGTATAGTCTGGAGGACAGAAGGAAAAGTGGGGACATGATCGAAACATTTAAATATGTTAAAGGGTTAAATAAGGTTCAGGAGGGAAGTGTTTTTAATAGGAAAGTGAACACAAGAACAAGGGGACACAATCTGAAGTTAGTTGGGGGAAAGATCAAAAGCAACGTGAGAAAATATTATTTCACTGAAAGAGTAGTAGATCCTTGGAACAAACTTCCAGCAGACGTGGTTGGTAAATCCACAGTCACTGAATTTAAACATGCCTGGGATAAACACATATCCATCCTAAGATAAAATACAGGAAATAGTATAAGGGCAGACTAGATGGACCATGAGGTCTTTTTCTGCCATCAGTCTTCTATGTTTCTATGTTTCTATTGTCTTATTATTGTTGTTAGCCGCCCCGAGTCTACGGAGAGGGGCGGCATACAAATCTAATCTAATCTAATCTAATCTAATCTAATCTAATCTAATCTAATCTAATCTAATCTAGTCTAGTCTAGTCTAGTCTAGTCTAGTCTAGTCTAGTCTAGTCTAGTCTAGTCTAGTCTAGTCTAGTCTAATCTAATCTAATCTAATCTAATCTATCAATCAATCAATAAATAAACAAACAAACAAACAACACAGTCATCAAGGGAATCCCACCGCCATACGTTTGAATCTGTTTATCCAATGGGCATTTTTTTTTTGCCTGAAAACATCCAGAAAAATAGCAAAACATGACCACATTACTATGGGACATGGCAACCGATCATAAATGAAGGCTGGTCCATGGATGGACCAGGGCTGGTCCAATCTGATCATGGAGGCAGTGGAGTAATGCCAGATCAGTAATTGGTTGCTATCGGTACAGGGCTGCGCATGCACAGAAGCAAAAAAAAAAAAAAGGCATTTTTTGCCCTATCGCCAGCCGCGTGGCTTGCTTTCTGCTCTCCCGTGCCACAGGCAGGTGCGTGCGGCGTGGAGACAAGAGAACAACCCACATGGCTGGAGCTCGGGGCCGCATGGCCTACTCCCCACGCCACATGTTTCAAGTTTTCAAGTTTCAAGTTTTATTGGATTTATATGCCGCCCCTCTCCGAAAACTCGGGGCGGCTAACAGCAATCATAGACAGTATACAATCATAATCCAATACTAAAAACAATTAAAACCCATTAATATAAAAACTAAACATACATACAAACATACCATGCATAAAATTGTAAAGGCCTAGGGGGAAAGAGTATCTCAATTCTCCCATGCCTGATGGCAGAGGCGGGTTTTAAGTAGCTTACCAAAGGCAAGAAGGGTGGGGGCAATTCTAATCTCTGGGGGGAGTTGGTTCCAGAGGGCCGGGGCTGCCACAGAGAAGGCTCTTCCCCTGGGTCCTGCCAAGCGACATTGTTTAGTTGACAGGACCCGGAGAAGATCCACTCTGTGGCACCTAACTGGTCACTGGGATTCGTGCGGCAGAAGGCGGTCCCTCAGATAATCTGGTCCGGTGCCATGAAGGGCTTTATAGGTCTATAACCAACACTTTGAATTGTGTCCGGAAACTGATCGGCAACCAATGCAGACTGCGGAGTGTTGGTGTGACATGGGCATATTTAGGGAAGCCCATGATTGCTCTCGCAGCTGCATTCTGCACGATCTGAAGCTTCCGAACACTTTTCAAAGGTAGCCCCATGTAGAGAGCGTTACAGTAGTCGAGCCTTGAGGTGATGAGGGCATGAGTGACAGTGAGCAGTGACTCCCGGTCCAAGTAGGGTCGCAACTGGTGCACAAGGCGACCCTGGGCGAACGCCCCCCTCGCCACAGCTGAAAGATATCCTTGCGCGAGCTTCTGCGCACGTGCAGAAGCTGAATCCCACGCCATGTACACACGCCCAAGCACTCCCGGTCTTGTTCCGGTGGTGCTGGGAATGGTGGCCTGCCACTGCGCACACCACATGACGAGTGGAGAATTTCTCCTATAAATAGTGCCCCTGTTAACTCAATAGATAAAATGAAGGCCCCCCCCCCAGCACATCCACATTTTGGGTTTGAGTTCCAGATGCCAAAACGAGTGGGTGTGTGCGACAATTTTGGGGATTGGGTTTCACTAGCCAACGGGCAGGGCCAGGGAAGGGAATCTGCCGTTCTTCACAAACCGTCGGTTTTATTTTCCATTTCTAACAGCTGAAGCCCCTCCTGGGGCCCTGTTTATTATCCTACTTGTACAACCATCTCAACAGGTGGAAAGGGCACGAAAAGGAAGGCAGGGGCTGGAAAGACTTAAAACGATTCCTGTTTATTTCAGCGTGGCTCAACGTCTTTTGAAGATTGTTTTGCCGAGCCACAAATCTATAAATGCAAACACGTACAGGAGGGTATGTTTGGAGGGGGCCCTACAAGCCCTCCGTGATTCAACTCAAAAAACGATTGCAGCTTTTGACAGTTTTTGCAAACTTTGTTTGCGTGTTTTTCAGGTTATCCAAAAGGGACCTGAGAAGTCTGCAGGGGGAGGGAAGGCAGAAATCTTCCTCGGCCAAAACTCTTTTTGGGTACGGTCAGATATTTTATTTATTTTATTTTATTTGTTTTGTTTTGTTTTGTTTTGTTTTGTTTTGTTTTGTTTTGTTTTGTTTTGTTTTGTTTTATTTTATTTTATTTTATTTTATTTTATTTTATTTTATTTTATTTTATTTTATTTTATTTTATTTTATTTTATTTTATTTTATTTTATTTTATTTTATTTTATTTTATTTTATTTTATTTTATTTATTTTATTTTATTTTATTTTATTTTATTTTATTTTATTTTATTTTATTTTATTTTATTTTATTTTATTTTATTTTATTTTATTTTATTTTATTTTATTTTATTTTATTTTATTTTATTTTATTTTATTTTATTTTATTTTATTTTATTTTATTTTATTTTATTTTATTTTATTTTATTTTATTTTATTTTATTTTATTTTATTTTATTTTATTTTATTTTATTTTATTTTATTTTATTTTATTTTATTTTATTTTATTTTATTTTATTTTATTTTATTTTATTTATTTTATTTTATTTTATTTTATTTTATTTTATTTTATTTTATTTTATTTTATCCAATACACAATGAGGGTTTTAGTGGGTATATATCTATATACACATAGTAAAATACATGATGAAGGTTATAGAGGAGATACTCATAGTAAAATATATCTAAGAAATAATAGAAAAGAAGGTATAGTAATAGAACATATCAATGATACACAGAACCAGTAGAAAAAAATTGTTTTTTGGTTTTTTTTTCCCTTTCTGGGTCTCTGGGTATGTTTTTTCCTATTGCAGTAAATGAGGTTGAATGTGTATTATTTTAGAAGAGCTGTGTGTGTGTGTGTGTGTGTGTATGTACATACACATACAGTTTATCTAGTAGATAATGTATATTTTTGTGTGCCTATGCGTAATATTTTTATTAATATTGCTTCTTCATTGCTTATTTGACCCCTACGACAATCATTAAGTGTCGTACCATATGATTCTTGACAAATACTGTATATATTTTATTTTATGTACGCTGAGAGCATATGCAGCAAGACAAATTCCTTGTGTGTCCAATCACACTTGGCCAATAAAAAATTCTATTCTATTCTATTCTATTCTATTCTATATGTATGTACACATATGGCATATATACAAGAATTAAATAGTAAATTTGTAATAGTAAATAAATTGGCGCCCTAATCCAAACCCTTGACATGAGTGACATCAAGCTAGCCATCTTTAAGCCAGTCACATGACTGTCAAGTCTCTCCCACCTGGTCACATAGCCGGCAAGCCACACCCACAAGTAAGCCATGCATACAATGTGGTAGTAAAAATTTCTGCAGCCCTGAGACAGAGTTTGCAGCTCCTGCAGTTCCTGGTGTGCTACGTGTTCCGGCTTCACATCTCCGGCATGAGCATGTACGTATCCAGCTGACATTTTGCATCTGCGCTGCGCAGGATGCAAAATCTCGCACATGCCGGGGATGCAAATCTGTGCGTGCAACTTGATTTTCACTACCGGCGCAGCATCCTGATTTGTACTGGTAGCAACCCACTACTGGTTGCAAGGACAAAGAGGTAAATAAAAGTATTTACAATTTCTGATCTCTTCTAATCATTAAAGTAAAAGTAAAGGTTCCCCTTGCACATCTATGCTAGTTGTTCCCAACTCTAGGGGGCGGTGCTCATCTTCATTTCTAAACTGAAGAGCCAGCGCTATCCAAAGAAGTCTCTGTGGTCATGTGGTCGGTTATGACCTTTAAAGCCCTTCATGGCACTGGACCAGAATATCTCCGAGACCGCCTACTGCCGCACGAATCCCAGCGACCGATTAGGTCCCACAGAGTGGGCCTTCTCCGGGTCCCGTCAACTAAACAATGTCGGTTGGCGGGCCCCAGGGGAAGAGCCTTCTCTGTGGCGGCACCGGCCCTATGGAACCAACTCCCCCCGGAGATTAGGATTGCCCCTACTCTTCCTGCCTTCCGTAAACTCCTTAAAACCCACCTTTGTCGTCAGGCATGGGGGAATTGAAACATCTCCCCCTGGGCATGTTTAATTTATATATGGTATGCGTGTGTGTATGTCTGTTAGTATATGGGGTCTTTTAAATCTTTAAACATTTTAAAAACTGTTGGATTATTTATGATTTGTTGTTACATGTTGTGAGCCGCCCCGAGTCTTCGGAGAGGGGCGGCATACAAATCGAATAAATAATAATAATAATAATAATAATAATAATAATAATAATAATAATGACTAAATGCCAATGGTAAATGGAATGCTGTTACCTTCCCACCAAAGGTGGTTCCTATTTTTCTACTTGCATATCCTTGTGTGTCCAATCAAACTTTGCCAATAAAGAATTCTAATCTAGCCTACGGAGAGGGGCGGTATGCAAATCTAATAAATTATTATTAAATTAATTATTACATGCTTTTGAACTCTTAGGTTGGCAGAAGCTGGGACAAGTAACGGGAGCTCACTCCGTTACGTGGCGCTGGGGATTCGAACCGCCGTACTGCCGACCTTGCGATCGACAAGCTTGGCATCTTAGCCACTGAGCCACCGAGTCTCTCTCCTAATCGTTATCCTTTCCCTATTTCCTTGAATTAGATGACTTTGTTCCACTTCTGTCTGAGGTTGCCCTTACTGGCACTTCTTCAAAAATTCAACGAAATATCCTTTCCCTGTTTTCGTTGAATTTTTGAAGAGCCGCCAGCCAGGGTAACATCAGTAAAAGACCTTGGAATACTAATATCAAATGATCTAAGTGCCAAAGCCCACTGCAACAATATCGCCAAAAAGTCTTCTAGAGTTGTTAACTTGATCCTACGCAGCTTCTGCTCTGGCAATCTCACGCTACTCACAAGAGCCTACAAAACTTTTGCCAGACCCATCCTTGAATACAGTTCATCTGTCTGGAACCCATACCACATCTCGGATATCAACACCCTTGAAAATGTCCAAAGATATTTCACCAGAAGAGCCCTTCACTCCTCCAGTCGAAACAGAATACCCTACGAAAGCAGACTATCAATCCTTGGTCTAGAAAGCTTAGAACTACGACGCTTAAAACACGATCTAAGTATTGCCCACAAGATCATATGCTGCAACGTTCTACCTGTCAATGACTATTTCAGCTTCAATCGCAACAATGCAAGAGCATGCAACAGATTCAAACTTAATATTAACCGCTCCAAACTTGACTGTAAAAAATATGACTTCAGCAACCGTGTTGTCGAAGCGTGGAACTCATTACCTGACTCAGTAGTGTCAACCTCTAACCCCAACATTTTTCCCTTAGACTATCCACGATTGACCTCTCCAGGTTCCTTAGAGGTCAGTAAGGGGCGTGCATAAGTGCACCAGTGTGCCTTCCATCCCCTGTCCAATTATCTCTCCCTTATCTCATTTATCTTTTCTTCCTTTCAAATATGTTCACCTATACTTTTATATCTTTTCTTCTATTCTTTTCTTTATTTATATTATTACATATCTATTCTCTTCAATGTGTATTATGTATTGGACAAAATAAATAAATAAAATAAATAAAATAAATAAAATAAATAAAATAAATAAAATAAATAAAATAAATAAAATAAATAAATAAAATAAAATAAAATAAAATAAATAAATAAAATAAATAAAATAAATAAAATAAATAAAATAAATAAAATAAATAAAATAAATAAAATAAATAAAATAAATAAAATAAATAAAATAAATAAAATAAAATAAAATAAATAAATAAAATAAAATAAAATAAAATAAATAAAATAAATAAAATAAATAAAATAAATGAAATAAATGAAATAAATGAAATAAATGAAATAAATAAAATAAATAAAATAAAATAAATAAAATAAATAAATAAAATAAATAAAATAAATAAAATAAATGAAATAAATGAAATAAATGAAATAAATGAAATAAATGAAATAAATGAAATAAATAAAATAAATAAAATAAATAAAATAAATAAAATAAATAAAATAAAATAAATAAAATAAATAAAATAAATAAAATAAATAAAATAAATAAAATAAAATAAATAAAATAAATAAAATAAATAAAATAAATAAAATAAATAAAATAAATAAAATAAATAAAATAAATAAAATAAATAAAATAAATAAAATAAATAAAATAAATAAAATAAATAAAATAAATAAAATAAATAAAATAAATAAAATAAATAAAATAAATAAAATAAATAAAATATAAATAAAATAAATAAAATAAATAAAATAAATAAAATAAATAAATAAGCAGTTTGTTTCTTGTTTCGGTTAAGGGTGGGTCAGAACAGGTGGGGGCTCTCCCTCTCCCTCCCTCTTCAATATTTTTGGGAAAAAGTAAAAACCTGCACCCCAAATTCTGGATCTTGAGCAGATGTAGACTCGGGTCAACTGACAAGCAATTTTGTAAAGCCTCTTGAGGATTCCTGAAAGCCCTCGCAGCAGATACTGCCTCTTTCCCATCCATTGAGACTATTGAAGGATGCCAGTTAAAGTCTTAGGCAGAAATGCAGCGTGTGGCTTTAAGAGTCTCTTTTAGCCCTGCAAGAAAAGAAAAAATCAGGAAGAACACCGGCTCATAAAGTTCATGGCCTTAATTGTCTGCACATTAATGCTCCAATTATGGGAACTAAACAAGAGGAGTGTGAATTCTTAGCGCAGGAAAGTAAATAGGATTTAAGAGGCATAACAGAAACCTGGAGGCAGGACTTTCATGACTGATTTTAGCAAGGCCAGAGATGGTCCAAAAGAAATAAAAACAGGAGAAAGGGAGAAAGAATTGCAATGTATGTTAAATACATCTACTAAATCTGCACTTCTATTCTACTAGTTTTTCTCATCATTCCTTTCACCCATTTCCTCCCATGTTGACTGTATGACTGTAACTTGTTGCTTATATCCTAAGATTTTTATTAATATTGCTTCTTCATTGCTTATTTGACCCCTATGACAATCATTAAGTGTAGTACCACATGATTCTTGACAAATGTATATTTTATTTTATGTACGCTGAGAGCATATGCACCAAGACAAATTCCTTGTGTGTCCAATCACACTTGGCCAATAAAATTCTATTCTATTCTATATACAGCATATACCGCTCTGAATGAATGAAATGTTCTCATTGAATACTTTGTTCTGTACACAACAGCATGTGAAATTGAGTGTCAATCAGTGTTGCTTCCTGAGTGGACAGTTTGATTTCACATTGTAAAGTGTAATTTACAATATAACTACTGTGTATGCGCAGAAGCCAAATCACGCTCTGATGTTCCCAGGTGCCCTCTGGACACATACACGTGCACCCGACCGTCACCCAGAGCTGTGCGTGGATCGCACTGGTAACAGCGATAAGTAAGAACCCCCACTTGCATGTCTTCGTTAGACTAGACCAGGCAAAGATGGCTCTTTTATGACTTGTGGACTTCAACTCCCAGGATTCCTGAGCCAATCATGCTAGCTCAGGAATTCTGGGAGTTGAAGTCCACATGTCAAAGAAGAGCCAACTTTGCCTACCCCTGGACTAGACCAGTGCTTTTCAAATAGTGGGGTTGCCCCCCCCCCCGGGATGGCACGAAGTAATGCCGGGGGGGCGGGGGCAGGACCCAGGGAACGTGCTTTTTTAGCCACAGGGAGTTGGGGGTTTTTTGCACTGAACAATAGCACACAGCAGGGGATATGAAGTGCAGATAACAAACCTTTAAGAGACACCATGGGAAAATATTTAACAGGGATGAAAAGGAAGGAGGAGAGAGACGGAGATAATGAGACAAAGGTAAGTCTCCCAGAAGCTAAGGAAATATGAGGAAGCGTATGCAGCGCTTTGCTTCACTGTGACTATGGTGAGAGACGAGGAAAGACCGGTATGTTTACTGTGTGTAAAAATGTTGGCAGCGGACAGCATGAAGCCAAATAAATTAAGATGTCACTGAAACGCATTATACTCCAATCACGCTGATAAGCTGCTTGAGTTTTTTCAGGGAAAACATGCTGAATATTGCAAACAATCGTCCCAGCGGAGAGTTGGGGGGGGGGGGCGCAAAGTGTTTAGTTCTTCCTAGGAGGGGCATAACAGAAAATCATTGAGAAACACTGGACCACACATACCCCGTTCCAGCAACCATTCACCATAGGTTTTGAATTTGGATCCTGGCTACTGATGTTGAACTCAATAACCTCTGTAGCTCCTCCTGAGTCCTTCTTAGCAACACCGGGAGAACTATTTATTTATTTATTTTATTTATTTATTGGATTTGTATGCCGCCCCTCTCCGTAGACTCGGGGCGGCTAACAACAATAATAAAAACAGCATGTAAATCCAGTACTACAACAACTAAAAAACCCTCATTTTAAAACCAATCATACCTACAAAGATACCATGCATAAATTGTAAAGGCCTAGGGGGAAAGGGTATCTCAGTTCCCCCATGCCTGACGGCAGAGGTGGGTTTTAAGGAGCTTATGAAAGGCGAGGAGGGTGAAAGCAATCCTAATCTCCGGGGGGAGTTGGTTCCAGAGGACCGGGGCCGCCACAGAGAAGGCTCTTCCCCTGGGCCCCGCCAAATGACATTGTTTAGCTGACGGGACCTGGAGAAGGCCCACTCTGTTGGACCTAACTGGTCGCTGGGATTTGTGCAGCAGAAGGCGGTCCCTGAGATAATCTGGTCCGGTGCCATGAAGGGCTTTATAGATCATAACCAACACTTTGAATTGCGACCGGAAACTGATCAGCAACCAATGCAGACTGTGGAGTGTTGGTGTTATATGGGCATTTTTGGGAAAGCCCATGATTGCTCTCACAGCTATGTAATGTAGTTAAAAGCACTTTTAAATATTTTTTTAAAATATTCCCCACTATCTCGTTGGCAGAGAAGTTGTAAATAATATAAACAGAAACCCAGTAAGTCTCCCTCGCTCCTGAAGATGCCAATCTAAACACACTTCAGCACACTTCTAGGTAAACAACTGAGATTTCTCTCTAGGAAAAAAAACTTGTACTTGTACTCGCCCCTTACTGACCTCTTAGGAATCTGGATAGGTCAGCCGTGGATAATCTAAGAGTAAAATGTTGGAGGTTTGGGGGTGACACTATGGAGTCCGGTAATGAGTTCCATGGTTACTGAAGTCATATTTTTTACAGTCAAGTTTGGAACAGTTAATATTAAGTTTAAATCTGTTATCTGCTCTTGTGTTGTTGTGGTTGAAGCTGAAGTAGTTGCCGACAGGCAGGACGTTGCAGCATATGATCTTGTGGGCAATACTTAGATCATGTTTAAGGCGTCTTAGTTCTAGGCTTTCTAGGCCCAGGATTGAAAGTCTAGTTGTAATGCAACTCTGTATTTGCTAATAGATGGGCTTAGAGGTTTATAAAAACCACGGAGCTGTTTGCACAGTATGATGCTATGGAATTGTGAATGAATGGAAATATTTTGGCCATATATATTACAAAACATTTCTATTCATCATATGCATTACATAGAGATGGGCAATTGCCTGGTGATGTGAAGTCTTATCTCAGCTTGCTAGCCACCTCTCCTAACCTGTAATTTAGGGAGATAGCTCAGGCTGGGGGGAGGAGGGAGTTTAGGGGCCCAGGTCCACTTCTAGGTTAAGGCATCTCTGTATTAGCTAATGGTTAGATAGGGGTGAAGAGGTCATTCCTCTAAGCAGGACGGATGGTGCCTGATCAATTTGTCAGGTCAAAGGCCAGAAGAAGGAGGAGGAGGAGTAAGAAGAAGACAAAGAAGAAGAAGAAACAAAGAAGAGGAGGAAGGACAAAGAAGAAGAAAAGAGGAGGAGAAAAAAGAACAGGAGGAAGAAGAAGAAGAAAAGAAGAAGAGGAGGAAAAGGAAAAAAGAGGAAGAAGACAAAGAAGAAGAAAAGAAGAAGAAGATGAAGAAGAAGAAAAGAAAAGGAGGGAGAGGAGGAAGAAGACAAAGAAGAAGAAAAGAAAAGGAGGAAGAAGAAGAGGAGGAGGAGGAGGAGAAAATAGGAAGAAGACAAAGAAGAAGAAAAGAAGAATAGGAGGAGAAGGAGAAAAGAGGAAGAAGACAAAGAAGAAGAAAAGAAGAAGAGGAGGAGAAGAAAGAAGAACAGGAGGAAGAAGAAGAAAAAGAGGAGGAGGAAGAAGACAAAGAAGAAGAAGAAAAGAAGAGGAGGGAGAGGAGGAAAAAGGCAAAGAAGAAGAAAAGGAGAGGAGGAGGAGGAAGAAAAGAAGAAGAGGAGGGAGAAGAAGAAGAGGAGGAGGAGAAAAAGAAGAAGAGGAAGAGGAGGAGGAAGAAGACAAAGAAGAAGAGAAGAAGCAGAGGAGGGGGAGGAGGGAGAGGAGGAAGAAGACAAAGACGAAAAAGAAAAGGAGAGGAGGAGGCGGACAAAGGAGAAGAATAGGAGGAGGAGGAAGAGAAGAAAGAAGAAGATGAGGAAGAGAAGAAGAAAGAAGAAGAGAAGGAGGAGAAGAGGAAGAGGAAGAAGACAAAGAAGAAGAAACGAAAAGGAGGAGGACAAAGAAAAAGAGGAGGAGGAAATGGAAGAACAAGAACAAGAGGAGGAAGAGAAGGAAGAACAAGAAAAAGAAGAAAACAGAAACGCTAAAAGCTAAGACGATGGGTGATGTTCATATAGACTTATGGAAGAAATGTCCTCCTCCTTTTCTTGTAGGAATCCTTCTGCAATGTTAACCAAGGGCTGTTTGTCAGCTTTAAACCCTGGTGGTGTTACATTAGGACTCCACACGCCTGAATCAGCCCTGTCGCCCTGCCCCCATTATTGGAATTTTATGGGGAATCCAGATAACCTCATATTCCTTTTTAAGGCGTCTCCTGTTTTCCCACCAGTTGTTCTACCTTTTTTTTTCCTACCACAAAAAAATCTGTCAAGGAGGGGAAGCTCAGGCAGCTGTCGTGTCATTTGATGCCCACAACCAGGAGACCTCAGCCTGTAAAGCCACGTGGATTCCACCCAGATAGAACAGGAGAGGTAGTTACGAATCCAGAGCCCTGGGGAGGCTAAGGATGTGCTACTGAAAATAAAGTAATGACAAAATCAAATATTGAATCGGGGAAGCAATTCTTCAAAATAAGTCACACATTTTACTGTACAGTCAACTTTGGAATATTTATTTGTTGACTTTGAATGGACTTGGTTAGAGAGGAAGAGGGCATAAATACATGCTTCCATTTTCTCCCTGGGTTAATGTAGTTCAACAAAGCTAAAATCAACAGGGTTGCCTTTGAAAGCCTGGATCCAATATGATCTCAGTAGAGTAGAGTAGAGTAGAGAAGAGTAGAGTAGGGAAGAGTAGAGAAGAGTAGAGTAGAGAAGAGAAGAGTAGAGTAGAGTAGAGAAGAATAGAGTAGAGAAGAATAGAGAAGAGTAGAGTATAGAAGAGTAGAGTAAAGTAGAGTAGAGAAGAGTAGAGTAGAGAAGAGTAGAGTAGAGAAGAGTAGAGTAGAGTAGAGAAGAGTAGAGTAGAGTAGAGAAGAGTAGAGTAGAGAAGAGTAGAGTAGAGAAGAGTAGAGTAATTGTAATTTTCCATTCCCTTAGCAACCATTCAGATGATTACTCACCATGTTTATTTATTAAAGTTTATTAAAAAAAATTATTAAAGGCAGACGAAAGTTTGGCGATGACATATGACATCATCGGGTGGGAAAAACCGTGGTATAGGGAAAAAACCCACGAAGTATTTTTTAATTAATATTTTTGAAAAGCCGTGGTATAGACTTTTCGCAAAGTTTGAGCTCGCGAAAATCGAGGGAACACTGTGTTACCAATATGTACTTGACAAAATAAATAAATAAACCATATTCAGACAACTGAAGGGACAAGATGTTGGTCATCTTGCTGAATGTCACAACATCTCTCTGAGTCTGCGGAGAGGGGTGGCATACAAATCTAATAAATAATTATTATTATTATTATTATTATTATTATTATTATTATTATTATTATTATTATTATTATTATGTCAGTACAACACAGCAAACGAAATCACTATGCTGGATTTTGTATTTCATCACCAGTCGGGCACTTCCCAAGCACCTAGGACTGCGTGATGTAGCGGCGAATTATGTTTGCCGATCCCAGTAAAGCGGCCTTTTGCAATTGACAGATGGAGATTTTGTCAATTCCGATGGTTTTCAAATGTTCGCTGAGATCCTTTGGCACTGCGCCCAGCGTGCCAAGTACCACTGGGATCACTTTCACTGGCTTATGCCAGAGTCGTTGCAGCTTGATTTTTAGATCTTTGTATTTCACTAATTTCTCTAGCTGCTTCTCCTCAATTCTGCTGTTCTCTGGGATTGCGATGTCGATGATCCATACTTTCTTTTTCTCCACAATCAGGATGTCCGGTCTGTTATGTTTCAGAATTCGGTCAGTCTGAAGTCGGAAGTCCCACAGTAGTTTTGCTTGCTCATTTTCGACCACTTTTTCGGGCTTATGATCCCACCAGTTCTTTGCCACTGGTAAATGGTAGTTCCGGCACAAGTTCCAGTGGATCATCTGTGCCACAGCATCATGTCTATGCTTGTAGTCAGTCTGTGCAATCTTTTTGCAGCAGCTGAGTATGTGATCGATTGTTTCATCTGTTTCTTTACAGAGTCTGCACTTTGGATCGTCTGTTGATTGTTCAATTCTGGCTTTGACAGCATTTGTTCTAATGGCCTGTTCTTGTGCCGCCAGTATTAGTCCTTCTGTCTCCTTTTTGAGTGTTCCACTTGTAAGCCATGACCAGATCTTTTCTTTATCAACTTTGCCTTCAATCTTCTCCAAGAATTATTATTATTATTATTATTATTATTATTATTATTATTATTATCATCATCATCATCATCATCATCGCCAAATTCCATCATTATTTTCATGAGGATGAAAAGGCTGGCCTGGGGTGCATTACTGAAATAGACGTAGGACACTTTCCTTCAAAGGAAAAAAAAAATCACTTTAATATGAGCGCATTAGCCCATTGTAGATGAAGTCCAGAGTTGCTTGTAAAAGACTGCTTAAAAATGCCTCAATTTCTGATTTTTTATTTTGTTTTCCCTTAACATTAATTAAACTTCCTGTTTATATGTATGCTGTGAGCTTGTGCATCGGAGACAAATCCTTGGTCAATAAAGAATTCTATTCTATTACATCATTTATTGTGGGAGGGCATATGAAGTTATTATACTTTAATTACTAACCGAACGAAACACCTCAAAATTGGTCTGAGGATGAAAGATAATGAGATAGAGAGCAGATGCAATAAACCGAAATCCTCCAAAGCCACACACTCCGTAAGATAACATTTAATTAGCTGCTCTTTCCATCCGACTATTAACTCAAAAGAAGATTTAAGAATAAAGGTTTAAGAAAACTGAAGAGTTTTCAAAAGAGATCAGAACCAACATAATTTTGACCGATAAAATTACTTCAGTTAGATAGTAAACACATGCATAGGTATACAGTAATCCCTCGCTACTTCATGGTTCATCTTTCGGGATTCGCTCTTTCACGGGTTTTCAAAGGGGGCTTAAATCCATTACATCCATTAAAATTTTTAAATCCATTAAAAATTCATAAAATTCTTCTACAGTACTACTGTACTCTATTAAAGAAACTGGTAGGATATCACATATAGTTCCAGCTGAGAAACATTGTCGAATGACTGTTTAATGCAAAGGGTGGGTTTTAAAAGTCCAAATACTTGTTAAATAAATTAAAAAAACATCTTTCCTCTACTTCACGGAAATTCGTTTTTCACGGGTGGTCTTGAAACGCACCCCCTGCGAAAAACGAGGGATAACTGTACAACCGCCAAAAAGGCTTCTAGAGTTGTTAACCTGATCCTACGTAGTTTCTGCTCCAGTAATCTCACACTACTCACAAGAGCCTACAAAACTTTTGCTAGACCCATCTTCGAATACAGCTCTTCTGTCTGGAACCCATACCACATCTCGGACATCAACACCCTTGAAAACATCCAAAGATATTTCACCGAAAGAGCCCTTCACTTCTCCATTCGAAACAGAATACCCTACGAAAATAGACTAACAATCCTGGGTCTAGAAAGCTTAGAACTACGGCGCCTAAAACACGATTTAAGTATTGCCCACAAGATCATATGCTGCAACGTCCTACCAGTCAATGACTACTTCAGCTTCAACCGCAACAACACAAGAGCACGCAACAGGTTCAAACTTAATATTAACCGCTCCAAATTTGACTGTAAAAAATATGACTTTAACAACCGAGTTATCGAAGCGTGGAACTCATTACCGGACTCAATAGTGTCAATCCCTAACCCCCAACATTTCTCCCTTAGACCAGTGTTTCCCAACCTTGGCAACTTGAAGATATTTGGACTTCAACTCCCAGAATTCCCCAGCCAGCATTTGCTGGCTGGGGAATTCTGGGAGTTGAAGTCCAAATATCTTTAAGTTGCCAAGGTTGGGAAACACTGCCTTAGACTATCCACGATTGACCTCTCCAGATTCCTACGAGGCCAGTAAGGGGCGTACATAAGTGCACTAGTGTGCCTTTCGTCCCCTTTCCAATTGTCTTTCCTTTATCTCATTTATCATATATATTTTCTTCCTTTCATATATCTTCTCCTCTATTCTCTTATTATCTTTATACATATTACTTCGTGTCTATTCTCTTCCATATGTATTGTGTATTGGACAAATGAATAAATAAATAAAATAAAATAAATAAAACCTTTTAAAAATGGGCTGTTCCATCAACACAAAATCCCTTTTATATATATATGTAAACTTGTATATAATAATATATTGTATAAAGCGGCCCTTGTAACTTGTGCCACTGATTCTGGGGTACAGTACTTCACTTCGACTTCCTAATATGTCATGTTCTCTGTTGATAGACTACAATAGTTTGGAAAGTATCCAGGGTGGCTTATTTGGTCCAGGTTATAATTATGACAGGGTAAACAGGATACACCTTTAAGTTATAATTTAAATATGATAAATGGAGCAAACCCTCAAAGGGGTGGGTTGGAAAAAAAAGGTCTTAGTGTATAATCACTCAGTTAAAGGAAACACCTGTAGAGCATTATTGTCATTAGCCAAATGGTATAGAAGGCCCTCAACATTTCCACCCCCTCGAAATATTGTTGGTAATATTTGGGATGGAAGGACAGTGAAGGATTTTCTGAGATCCTACCTAAACCTTCTCCGAAACCTATTGTTTCCCAAGTGCACCCACTCTTACTCCACACACAGGCCCCAAACAGAGGAGAAAGAGGAGACTCTCATTGACTCTGTCATCTGCACCTCTATAACTGTGGTTTGGTTTTGCAACCAACCAAGACCGACACAGACTTCAGAGGATAATCAGAACTGCAGAAAAAACAATTGCTGCCAACCTGCCTTCCACTGAGGACCTGTATACTGCACGAGTCAAAAAGAGGGCGGTTAAAATATTTACTGACCTGTCGCATCCTGGACACAAACTGTTTCAAGTCCTACCCTCAAAATGATGCTACAGAGCACTGCCCACCAAGACAACTAGAGACAAGAACTGTTTTTCCCCGAACGCCATTACTCTGATAAACAAATAATTTCCTCAACACTGTCAGACTTTTTACTAAATCTGCACTTCTATTTCTACTAGTTTTTTTTATTTATTTATTTATTTATTTATTTATTTATTTACTTACTTACTTACTGGATTTGTATGCCGCCCCTCTCCGTAGACTCGGGGCGGCTAACAACAGTAATAAAAAACCGCATGTAACAAATCTAATGTTTAAAATAATTAAAAAACCCTTATTAAAACCAAACATACACACAAACATACCATGCATAAATTGTATAGGCCTAGGGGGGAAAGGGTAGTTCAGATTATTTATTTATTTATTTATTTATTATTTAGATTTGTATGCCGCCCCTCTCCGAAGACTCGGGGCGGCTCACAACAGAGAAAAACAAATCATAAATAATCCGAGTAAGTTTAAAACATTTAAGATTTAAAAGAAACCCCATATACTAACAGACACACACACAAGCATACCATACACAAATTAAACATGCCCAGGGGGAGATGTCTCAATTCCCCCAAGCCTGACGACAGAAGTGGGTTTTGAGGAGCTTACGAAAGGCAAGGAGGGTGGGGGCAATTCTGATCTCCAGGGGGAGCTGGTTCCAGAGGGTCGGGGCCACCACAGAGAAGGCTCTTCCCCTGGGGCCCGCCAACCGACATTGTTTAGTCGACGGGACCCGGAGAAGGCTGACTCTGTGGGACCTAACCGGTCGCTGGGATTCGTGCGGCAGGAGGCGGTCTCGGAGGTATTCTGGTCCGATGCCATGAAGGGCTTTATAGGTCATAACCAACACTTTGAATTGTGACCGGAAACTGATCGGCAACCAATGCAGACTGCGGAGTGTTGTTGGTGTATATATCATGACACTAAACTCCTGGAAACCCATTCTGAATTTTTTTCCCCATCTTCATCTACTCATTTTAGACTCCACTCTTCTTCCCAGATATTTATGGAAAGCCTATTTTTAGTCTCTGGAAAGTGACATATGTGCAGCATCTGACGGTATGTCGTTTCTGTTGGATTTTCCCCTCCCCCAGCATGGCTTTCTTGATTTGGTCAGTGCAAACACCTCCCATCATTGGCTGGAGAAATGCCCCAGGCTGAGATTTCATGTGCCAGAGAGGATGTTGTCTGGAAGAAAAGCTAATGAACTCAATCTGTATAGTCTGGAGAACAGAAGGAAAAGGGGGGACATGATCGAAACATTTAAACATGTTAAAGGGTTAAATAAGGTCCAGGAAGGAAGTGTTTTTAATAGGAAAGTGAGCACAAGAACAAGGGGACACAATCTGAAGTTAGTTGGGGGAAAGATGCTTGGCTGCATAGCTAGAGGTATAACAAGCAGGAAGAGGGAGATTGTGATCCCCTTATATAGAGCGCTGGTGAGACCACATTTGGAATACTGTGTTCAGTTCTGGAGACCTCACCTACAAAAAGATATTGACAAAATTGAACGGGTCCAAAGACGGGCTACAAGAATGGTGGAAGGTCTTAAGCATAAAACGTATCAGGAAAGACTTCATGAACTCAATCTGTATAGTCTGGAGGACAGAAGGAAAAGGGGGGACATGATCGAAACATTTAAATATGTTAAAGGGTTAAATAAGGTCCAGGAGGGAAGTGTTTTTAATAGGAAAGTGAACCCAAGAACAAGGGGACACAATCTGAAGTTAGTTGGGGGAAAGATCAGAAGCAACGTGAGAAAATATTATTTTACTGAAAGAGTAGTAGATCCTTGGAACAAACTTCCAGCAGACGTGGTAGATAAATCCACAGTCACTGAATTTAAACATGCTTGGGATAAACATATATCCATCCTAAGATAAAATACAGAAAATAGTATAAGGGCAGACTAGATGGACCATGAGGTCTTTTTCTGCCGTCAGTCTTCTATGTTTCTATGTTTCTACCTCTCGGTTACCAATGCAACCACATCCCAATAGCTAAGAATGATGTAAAGGGATTTCTGAGTCAACCAAACTGTATATGTAATTATGCAATGTTTCTCTCTGGCAAACGCTGTAGGCTTCAGAGACATTAAAGAGGACAGCCATTCTTCAAGGGTGCCTTATTTTAGGAGGCATAAAAAATTGTTTGCAGACACCGAAGGAAAAAACAACAACATGCACATTGCTTTCTTAAGGCCTCGCCCAGGACTTTCCTAGGCAAAGCGAGGCTGTGGGTTCGCCTCGTTCATCTTTGTCCTGTTAAATTTTAGCAATGGCCCATCTTCTCTATTAATAAATGTATTTATTTTATTTTATTTATTCATTTGTCCAATACACAAATACATAGGAAGAAAATAGACATGTGGTAATATATATAAGGGTAAAAGTGAACTTAGAGGAGAGGATATATGAAAGGAAGAGAATATATATGATAAGTGAGAGAAAGGAAAGACAATTGGACAGGGGACGAAAGGCACACCAGTGTACTTATGTACGCCCCTTACTGGCCTCTTAGGAACCTGGAGAGGTCAATCGTGGAGAGTCTAAGGGAGAAATGTTGGGGGTTAGGGGTTGACACTATTGAGTCCGGTAATGAGTTCCACGCTTCGATCACTCGATTGTTGAAATCATATTTTTTACAGTCAAGTTTGGAGCGGTTCGTATTGAGTTTGAATCTGTTGCATGCTCTTGTGTTGTTGCGGTTGAAGCTGAACAAGGAACAAAGAACAAGGTGGCTCATGTAGTTAGGATGCTGGGCTGGAAGTTAGCAAGCCCATGTTTGAGATCCAAGTGATGCGGTGTAATGGAGTGAGGGTCCGTCATTTGCTCCAGCTTCTTGATGGGGACATGAAAGATGCCCCCACACGCATCCCCCAAGCAACAGCAATTTATTTATCTCACCCTGGAAGTGCCTTAAAAGTTCCCTCTGACCCAAATGGGATGGGGATCAGATCTTGTGCTGATAGACACAGTGGCTCTTAACCTTTCTATTGCCGCAACCCCTTAACACAGTTCCTCATGTTGTGGTGAGCCCCAACCATAAGTCTAGCGACAATTCCCCCCCCCCCCCTTCTGACTTGTAGCATTTGAGTGTGGTGTGATTGTGTAGCATTGATTGTTTTTAGTAATAATGGGGTTTGACTTGTTTTTCTTAATATTAGATTTGTATTGTATTGTTATTGCTGTTGTGAGTCATCCTGAATCCTTGGAGAGGGGCAGCACACAAATCTAATAAATTATTATTATTATTATTATTATTATTATTATTATTATTAGTAGTAGTAGTAGTAGTAGTAGTAGTAGTCATAGTTCCCTCTAAGCTGAGCAGTGAGCAATTGCTCACTTAAAAATCATCATCAACTCAGAGTTTTCCAAACCTGCCCAGAAGCCGAGAGGGAAAGAGTGAGAGGGAAGGAGAGAGAGAGGAAGAGAGGAAGAGAGAGAAACAGATAGAAAAAAAGAGGAAGAAAAAGAGAAAGAAAAAGAATGGGAGTAAGGAAGAGAGAAAGAAAATAAAAATCTAGTTTGAAACTAGCTCAACTATTTAAGTGGCATTTTGATATTGATAGAGTTGCCCTATTATGAGCTCACTGTTATAGACACACAGTACAGTGTTTTATTTTGAAATTCTCTGAGGCAAAACAGGGTGGGTTTTTATTTATTTATTTATTTATTTATTTGTTTGTTTGTTTGTTTGTTTATTTGTTTATTTATTTATTATTTCTGTGCCGCCCAGTCCCGAAGGGACTGCCGCTCAGACACTATACTTTTCCGCCCACTCCCCCCAAAAATTATAGGGAACACTGGTAGTAGTAGTAGTAGTAGTAGTAGTAGTAGTAGTAGTAGTAGTAATAGTAGTAATAGTAGTAATTCTTCCAACAGAGCTTTAAGCTGATTGGCGGGAAGGTCATATGGACACCCCTACCGTAAATGCCTGATTGGTCGGATTGTAAAAATATGTTTCAAGGTGCCAGAATAGATGTTTTAATTCCTAAACACCATGGAAAATTTGTCTTTTGACCCCATGAAGAATTCTGATTGCTTGATGCTTTCCATTCCTCCCACCCCCTGCACTGTTTGCTAAAAATAAATATTGTTGGTTCCAATGGATGAAATTTGGCAGCTGGCTTTTAGTTATCTAGAGTAGTGTTTCCCAACCTTGGCCACTTGAAGATATTTGGACTTCAACTCCCAGAATTCCCCAGCCAGTGAATGGAAAAGGAAGCCATTTCTTCCACCTCAATCCTCCCAGACCACAACTTTCTTTGCAGCTAAAGACCAAAATATGCACAGTACAGTGCAATACAGTTAGGTAAGAAAGCAGGAAAACAGGAAATTTAAAAAATTATTAATGCTAGAATGGGGTTCTTTTGAATTAAATTCACAGCCAGAGGATGTAGATGGCAAAAGTGCCTGCATTAAAAACCCTCGGAATATACAAACCATTAGAAAAGTGAATTTTTCATTAAACAGATGAATCAGCTTAAGGGGAGCCAATTAACAAGACTGCCATAAAATTAATTGTCTCCCTGATCATAGATATCTGGCAAGCTTTCTAGGGATGAAGATATTAGTAGTGACAGAGTAGTGCCGAGGATTTTAACACGTTTTTCGCTGATAAAATCGCCCGGATCCGAGCAGACCTCGACTCCAATTGTGAAACAGAGTCGACTGACAATGAGTCAGTCGAGGTGACTGGGGCTAAACGTCTTTGTCCATCTGTCTGGGAGGAGTTTGACTTGGTGACACCTGATGAAGTGGACAAGGCCATTGGAGCTGTGAGTTCCGCCACCTGTTTACTGGATCCGTGTCCCTCTTGGCTGGTTTCGGCCAGTCGAGGGGTGACACGGAGCTGGGTCCAGGAGATTGTCAACGCCTCCTTGGGGAGGGGGTCCTTTCCGCCACTTTATAAGGAGGCGGTTGTGCGCCCCCTCCTCAAGAAGCCTTCCCTGGACCCAGCCGTGCTTAATAACTACCGTCCAGTCTCCAACCTCCCCTTCATGGGGAAGGTTGTCGAGAAGGTGGTGGCACTTCAACTCCAGCGGTCCTTGGATGAAGCCGATTATCTAGGTCCTCAGCAGTCTGGATTCAGGCCCGGCTACAGCACGGAAACTGCTTTGGTCGCGTTGATGGATGATCTCTGGCGGGCCCGGGACAGGGGCTTGTCCTCTGTCCTGGTGCTCCTTGACCTCTCAGCGGCTTTCGATACCATCGACCATGGTATCCTTCTGCGCCGGCTGGAGGGGTTGGGAGTGGGAGGCACTGTTCTTCAGTGGTTCTCCTCCTACCTCTCCGGTCGGTCGCAGTCGGTGTTAGTGGGGGGTCAGAGGTCGACCCCGAGGTTTCTCCCTTGTGGGGTGCCTCAGGGGTCGGTCCTCTCCCCCCTGCTATTTAATATCTACATGAAACCGCTGGGTGAGATCATCCAAGGGCATGGGGTGAGGTATCATCAATATGCCGATGATACCCAGTTGTACATCTCCACCCCATGTCCAGTCAACGAAGCAGTGGAAGTGATGTGCCGGTGCCTGGAGGCTGTTGGGGCCTGGATGGGTGTCAACAAACTCAAACTCAACCCAGACAAGACGGAGTGGCTGTGGGTCTTGCCTCCCAAGGACAATTCTATCTGTCCGTCCATTACCCTGGGGGGGGAATTATTGACCCCCTCAGAGAGGGTCCGCAACTTGGGCGTCCTCCTCGATCCACAGCTCACATTAGAAAAACACCTTTCAGCTGTGGCGAGGGGGGCGTTTGCCCAGGTTCGCCTGGTGCGCCAGTTGCGGCCCTATTTGGACCGGGAGTCATTGCTCACAGTCACTCATGCCCTCATCACCTCGAGGCTCGACTACTGTAACGCTCTCTACATGGGGCTACCTTTGAAAAGTGTTCGGAAACTTCAGATCGTGCAGAATGCAGCTGCGAGAGCAATTATGGGCTTCTCCAAGTATGCCCATATCACTCCAACACTCCGCAGTCTGCATTGGCTGCCGATCAGTTTCCGGTCACAATTCAAAGTGTTGGTTATGACCTATAAAGCCCTTCATGGCACCGGACCAGAATATCTTCGGGACCGCCTCCTGCCGCACGAATCCCAGCGACCGGTTAGGTCCCACAGAGTTGGCCTTCTCCGGGTCCCGTCGACTAAACAATGTCGTCTGGCGGGACCCAGGGGAAGAGCCTTCTCTGTGGGGGCCCCGACCCTCTGGAACCAGCTCCCCCCTGAGATTAGGATTGCCCCCACCCTCCCTGCCTTTCGTAAACTCCTTAAGACCCACCTTTGCCGTCAGGCATGGGGGAACTAAAACACCTCCCCCTTGCCCATGTTGTTTTGTTGATTGATTGACTGTGTGCCTGTTTTTTATATATACTGTTTTTTATGAGATTATTAATTTCAATTGGAATCTGGATGGGTGGGCATTGGATTTGGTATTGTGTACTGTACTGTTTTTTATTATTGTTGTGAGCCGCCCCGAGTTTGCGGAGAGGGGCGGCATATAAATCCAATAAACCTAAACCTAAACCTATTAGCTTAATTTAAAAGTGGGGTACCTTCAAGCAAACTCATAGTGGAATCACTGTATTTTTCAGTAAGTGGAATTACTGTATTTTTCAGAGTATAAGATGCACCCTTTCCACCTTAAAAGAGGGTGGAAATATTGGTGCATCTTATACACTGAATGCAGCCATTTTTGTTGTCCCGAATCCCTACCCCCTGCTTGCAGAGAGCTCTTGGGTGCTGGGGGATTGCAAAAATGCCCCTGTTTTTGTGAAAAATGGACCGTTTTTCACAAAAATAGGGGCATTATTGCCATCCCCCAGCATCCAGGAGCTCTCTGCAGGCTTCCCAGGCCCTTAATATTAGCCGCTGCAAACTTGACTGTAAAAAATATGACTTTAGTAATCGAGTTGTTGAAGCGTGGAACTCATTACCGGACTCCGTAGTATCATCCCCTAACCCTCAACACTTTACCGTTAGACTGTTCACGGTTGACCTCTCCAGATTCCTAAGAGGTCAGTAAGGGGTGTACATAAGCGCACTAGAGTGCCTTCCGTCCCCTGTCCTATAGTCTCTCCTATATCTCGTATTTCTTCTCTACTATATCCTCTATAACCTTCATTGCGTATTATTGCGTATTGGACAAATATAATTAATTAATTAAATAAATAAAATAAAAATTCTATTCTATTCTATTCTATTTTCTTGTTTTCCACCTCTAAAACCTACTTTAAGTGCGTCTTATATTCCCAAAAATGCAGTATCCTTCACTCTTATACTCCAAAAAATGCAGTATCCTTCACTCTTAGATACTATCAACTTTCTTTCTTTCTTTCTTTCTTTCTTTCTTTCTTTCTTTCTTTCTTTCTTTCTTTCTTTCTTTCTTTATTCATTTATTTATTTATTTTGTTTGTTTGTTTGTTCGTTCGTTCATTCATTCATTTATTAGATTTGTATGCCGCCCCTCTCCGCAGACTCGGGGCAGCTAACAACAGTAAAAAGACAACGTAAACAAATCTAATATTAAAAATCTAAAAACCCCAATTTAAGAGATCAGTCATACATACGTACAGTCATACCATACATAAATTTTATAAGCCTAGGGGGAAGGGAATATTTCAATTCCCCCATGCCTGACAACAGAGGTAAGTTTTTAAGAGCTGACGAAAGGCAAGGAGGGTAGGGGCAACTCTGATATCTGGGGGGAGTTGGTTCCATAGGGTCGGGGCCGCCACAGAGAAGGCTCTTCCCCCGGGTCCCTCCAAACGACATTGTTTAGTCAACGGGACCCGGAGAAGGCCATCTTTAGATGAAACCAGTAACATTTAATTTAAATTTAAATGAATAAAAAGGGGGCAGGAGTGGGGGGGAATCCATATAAGCTGTGACACTACCCACAGCAGCGAAGGTGGGGTATTCAAGGGACAAAGCCTCTCCTTTTATTTGTCTCGAATTCTCCTCCGTGTTGCTTTTCAGCCAGAGCCAACCCAAACATCTCACAGCCCCAAAAGCAGCAGAGCAGCACCAAACCTTCCTTTGAAGCCCACCACCTGGCTCCCCTTTTCTTTTCATCTAACGCCACCGAAAGCGGCAGCCACTGTTGGAAAAGCTGAACATCTTTGCACAGCTGGAATTTGACCGTTCCCGTCGAGAAGCAAAGAATACGCTTGCAACAAGTGCAACGGATAAATATTTACAAGAGTTCACCGGGAACAACAGGAAAACCGTCTTTTAAAAAAAGAAAACCCAATAAATACAAGCAATCAGAATCAAGAACGAGGGAAGGAAGAAAAAAAGTTAAATATTTGGCTGAACTAGGTTTCCCCCCCTAGTTGTAATTTATTTATTTATTTTAATATATATTTGTTCTGTCTGGGTCACTCCGGAAGCCAATACCAACCCAAAAAGAGAAGCCAGACACACTGGTAAAAGGCAAAGGCAGTTTATATAATTCAAGGAAAACACAGGTAACAGAAAATGTCCTTACAAACAGGAAAAACGCTGGAACTTCAAAGATATACACGAAGGGAATAGTCCATGAAGCAATACCAGCTTCTTGCTGCCAAGACGAAGCTGTAGATAGCAAACAGACGCCTCCCACGAGTCTTCCAGACTGTGAGGCCACAAGCCAAGATCAGAGACGCTGAGAATCAAAACAGGTCACCGCAACTCCAATTGATAACACTCCACATGGCTTCAAGGCCTTGCCTGCCTTTTAAACCCTGCTGATGAGGACCACACCCAAACCCAGCTGTTTCTAATTCAAGGGTGAAAATATTTCTTTAACAGCTCCTTTCGTTGCTGTGAACGTCTCTGTCTCATGTCAATGACAGCTTGTGCGTCATCACCTAATGACTCCAAGCTACTGGCTGGGGAGAGCCCCCCCCCCCGGGGCTCTCATGCTGTTCTCCTTCATCCCATTCCTGACTCTCCTCTCCCCCGTCCGACTGTTCAGCCCCCTCCTCTGCGCTGTCATCCTCCTCCGGGCACGGAGCCAGCAGAGACACAGCTGGTCCCTGAGCAGCCTCAGGTTGAATCACAACAATATTTATTAAATTTTTCCATTTTTTTAAAAAAGTACATAATTATATTTACAGATGAATCTACATCATATATACATTCCTATCGACATTGTCTTCTAATTACTTTTAGATTTCTTGATATTTTATTTCGATGTTTCTTTTGAGTTTCTTTTTTTTGTCCATTGGTACTATTTTGTCCAGGTTTCATAATAGTCCGATTCTTTTCGATTATTAAGTTCCATTGTCAATCTGTCCACCTCGGCACAATCGTATATTTTCTTGATGATCTCATTGTCTTCAGGTATTTGCGGATTTTTCCAGTTCTGTGCAAATACAATCCTTGCAGCTGTTGTAATATGCAAGCTTAAATATTTTACATTTTTAGAATAGGTAATTTATTTTTTATTCCTTTTTGTCTTTAAACATTATGTCGTTTTTACACAGATCTACATCCAAATCTCATACATCAATGTAAACAAAAAGAGATTTTCTCTTGCACATTGATGATATGCTGGCTCTAAGATAAAGAATTGAAAGATCTTGCAAGTTAGAAGAAATAAAGGAAGCCACAGCTTTGACAATAAGCGTGTAGATTGCTTTTCAGGATGTTCACCTGTTGTTCTATTACAAAGCAATTTCTGAAAACTCCAAATATTCAGAGAATGAAAGATGAAGTCCCAAATATTCAGGGAACAAAAGAAAAACACTCTTTGCAATCTACGTTGTCTTAGAAACATAGAAACATAGAAGACTGACGGCAGAAAAAGACCTCATGGTCCATCTAGTCTGCCCTTATACTATTTCCTGTATTTTATCTTACAATGGATATATGTTTATCCCAGGCATGTTTAAATTCAGTTACTGTGGATTTACCAACCACGTCTGCTGGAAGTTTGTTCCAAGGATCTACTACCCTTTCAGTGAAATAATATTTTCTCACGTTGCTTTTGATCTTTCCCCCAACTAACTTCAGATTGTGTCCCCTTGTTCTTGTGTTCACTTTCCTATTAAAAACACTTCCCTCCTGAACCTTATTTAACCCTTTGACATATTTAAATGTTTCGATCATGTCCCCCCTTTTCCTTCTGTCCTCCAGACTATACAGATTGAGTTCATGAAGTCTTTCCTGATACGTTTTATGCTTAAGACCTTCCACCATTCTTAAAAAGCTCTGCAGTATCAGTTTCAAACTTCACATGATCCAACCATAGTTTTTGACAATTTGGAGTCCTCATGGATGGTAAAAGTAGAGGCAAACTGAGGAAGGCTAATGGTTGAAAAACACTGGTCTCCGGATTGAAATAAATGTCTTTCTATTTTTGAAATTGGATGCAGAACCTGTGAACTTTGAAACACTCCCGATTACGCTACGTTTCTCCAAGTGCTGTATGAGATCGTGTCTTGGGTCTTTGAAGTTTCTCTGTAACCACATTGGATCCCAGAGCACAAGTGGCAAGTGGATCCCTTGCCCAAAGGCGACAATTTTTAAATTTTATTTATTAATTAAATTTGTATATTTATATTTATTAATTGGTCTTTTATGCTGCCCCTCTTCCGAGGACTCGGGGTGGCTTACGACATATATAGGAATGATAAAACATCCTAAATGCAATTAATTTAACTTAATAGTCTAAAGAACACAAAACCATAAAAAAACACTTATTCCCATCGAAACAGCTAACTCGCAATACATTTGTCAGCCAGGAGGCTAGACTCCTACTTACTACTTACTAGAGCTTACAAAACTTTCGCCAGACCCATCCTCGAATACAGCTCATCTGTTTGGAACCCATATCGCATCTCAGACATTAACACCCCTGAAAATGTTCAAAGATACTTTACCAGAAGAGCCCTTCACTCCTCCACTCAAAACAGAATACCCTACGAGACTAGACTTACAATCCTGGGTCTTGAAAGCTTAGAACTACGACGCCTTAAACATGATCTAAGTATTGCCCACAAGATCATATGCTGCAATGTCCTGCCTGTCAAAGACTATTTCAGCTTCACCCACAACAACACAAGAGCACACAACAGATTGAAGCTTAATATTAACCACTCCAAACTTGACTGTAAAAAATATGACTTTAGTAATCGGGTTGTCGAAGTGTGGAACTCATTACTGGACTCTGCAGTATCATTCCCTAACCCCCAACATTATAGCCTTAGACTGTCCACGGTTGACCTCTCCAGATCATAGTTCCCTCTAAGCTGAGCAGTGAGCAATCGCTCACTTAAAAATCATCATCAACTCAGAGTTTTCCAAACCTGCCCAGAAGCCGAGAGGGAAAGAGTGAGAGGGAAGGAGAGAGAGAGGAAGAGAGGAAGAGAGAGAAACAGATAGAAAAAAGAGAGGAAGGAAAAGAGAAAGAAAAAGAATGGGAGTAAGGAAGAGAGAAAGAAAATCAAAATCTAGTTTGAAACTAGCTCAACTATTTAAGTGGCATTTTGATATTGATAGAGTTGCCCTATTATGAGCTCACTGTTATAGACACACAGTACAGTATTTTATTTTGAAATTCTCTGAGGCAAAACAGGGTGGGTTTTTTATTTATTTGTTTGTTTATTTATTTATTATTTCTGTGCCGCCCAGTCCCGAAGGGACTGCCGCTCAGACACTATACTTTTCCGCCCACCCCAAAAAAAAATTAGAGGGAACACTGCTCCAGATTCCTAAGAGGTCAGTAAGGGGCGTACGTAAGGGCACTAAAGTGCCTTCTGTCCCCTGTCCTATAGTCTCTCCTATATCTCGTATTTCTTCTCTACTATATCCTCTATAACCTTCATTGTGTATTATTGTGTATTGGACAAAATAAATAAATAAAAAATAAATAAATCTAATGGCTTCAAGCCTGGTGGCATAGATGAGTCTTGAGACTCTTGCAGAAGGCGAGGAGGGTGGGGGCAGTGCGAATCGCTGGGGGGAGCTGATTCCAGAGGGCTGGGGCCCCCATAGAGAAGGCTCTTCCCTAGGCCCCGCCAAGCGACATTGTTTAGTTGACGGGACTTGGAGAAGGCCGACTCTGTAGGACTTAACTGGTTGCTGGGACTTGTACGGCAGAAAGCGGTCGTGCAGGTAATCTGGCCTGATGCTATGTAGAGCTTTATAGGTCATGACCAACACTTTGAATTTTGTCCGGAAACCAAACGGCAGCCAATGCAGTCTGCGGAGTGTTGGAGAAACATGGGCATGTGTAGGCAGGCCCATGACCGCTCATGCGGCTGTGTTCTGCACATTTTGCAGTTTCCAAACACTCTTCAAAGGTAGCCCCATGGAGAGAGCATTGCCGTAATCGAACCTCGGATGCTATACCACCCATCTCCCGTAAGAGGTGACTGGACAGCATAATTTTTAAAAAATAAATATATACAGTGATCCCCCGTTTATTGCGTCCCCAACCATTGCGAACAGGGTACTTCGCTATTTTTCAACCCGGAAGTCAAAAATGCCGGGCACGCATGCGTAGATGGCAGCGGCTTCCCTGGGTCTTCCCCCTCTTGCTGGCGTCAGCGAGGAGTTTCCCCACCGCCCACGCAAACTCCTCGCTGCCGCCCGCCCTTCGCCCGCCCACGCCGTTCATTCTCGCCGCTTTTGAGCTGAGTCCGGGAGCGAATTCGCTCCCGGACTCAGCTCAAAAGCGCCGATAGCAAGCGGCAAGGAACGGCTTGTCTCGGCGCTTTCGAGCTGAGTCCGGTCAGCTCGAAAGCGCCGAGACAAGCCGTTCCTTGCCGCTTGCTATCGGCGGTTTTGAGCTGAGTCCGGAAGCGAATTCGCTCCCGGACTCAGCTCGAAAGCGCCGAGAGCCAGCGCCCCCCGGACCCCCAACCCGGGTTTGGGGGGCTGCTAGGAAGCCCTCCATGCCGGCGGCAAACAGCCGCCCCGCCCCCAATCTTCGGCTCCTCGCTAGCGCTGTGGGAGTAAAAACGCCATTTGCACATGCGCAGATGGTGTTTTTACTTCCGCAGCGCTACTTCGCAAAAACCCGCTCGTTGCGGGGGGTCCTGGAACGGAACCCTCGCAACGAGCGGGGGTCTACTGTATATTTAAAATGGCACCTTTGGATCCACTGGGTGCTGAATGAGCACTCTAAAAGTTATGGTTCCATGACCTTTAACCTGGGATTAAGTCCGAGAGAATCTGTGCATAGAACTGCACTATTGTTTGTTTGTTTATTTGTTTGTTTGTTTGTTTGTTTATTTCTTCATTTCTTCATTTCTCCATTTCTCCATTTCTTCATTCATTCCTTTCTTTCTTTCTTTCTTTCTTTCTCTCTCTCTCTCTCTATTTATTTGTTTGTTTGTTTGTTTGTTTATCCATCCATCCATCCATCCATCTATCCATTTATTAGATTTGTATGCCACCCCTCTCCGTAGACTCAGGGCAGCTCACAGCAACAATACAACAATGTACGACAAATCTAATAATAATAATTATTATTATTAATAACAATAATAACAACAACAACAATAAGAGTTGGAAGGGACCTTGGAGGTCCCCCTGCTTAGGCAGGAAACCCTACACTACTTCAGACAGATGGTTATCCAACATCTGCTTAAAAACTTCCAGTGTTGGGGCATTCACAAGCTGTTCCACTGATCAACCATTCTGACTGTCAGGAAATTTCTCCTTAGTTCTAAGTTACTTCTCTCTTTGTTTAGTTTCCACCCATTGCTTCTTGTCCTACCCTCAGGTGCTTTGGAGAATAGATTGACTCCTCTTCCTTTGTGGTAACCCCTGAGATATTGGAACACTGCTATCATGTCTTCCTTAGTAATTTTTTTCATTAAACTAACCACGCCCAGTTCCTGCAAAACGTTCTTCTTAACACAATTCAAAGAACTCAGGGAGTTGGACACTAATCTATGCCCTCATTACCGGTTGTTGGGAATACTCTAACGCATCCTACGTGGGGCTGCCCTTGAAGACTATTTGCAAGCTTCAACTGGCCCAGAACGCAGTGGCCCAGCGATTGGCAGATACTTGTTGGCACAAGATTCTTGCGCTGTCTCCAAGTGTGATTCAAAGAGCAGGGCTTTTTTAAAAATGTTTTTAAGGCCTTACATGGCTCGGCAGCGGAGAACTGCCTGTTCCGACTGGTTTTGACCCTCCTGATTTATGAGCCCTGAAAGAACCTGCCTCCCAGCTCCCCATTTGTAGAAGTGATGTAATGGAGGCTGCCGGGTGCTATTCTTCGGTGGATGCACCTGCTCGTTGGAATCACATCTCTGCCAGCCTCTCCAAGTAGACCAGACAGGAAGCTTGATCAGATGAGCTAATTCTACTTTATTGTAAGGCTACATCAGTGCTTCTCAGTTATTTTCTGTTACGCCCCCACCCTTTCAGCTGTGGCGAGGGGGGCGTTTGCCCAGGTTCGCCTGGTGCACCAGTTGCGGCCCTATTTGGACCGGGACTCACTGCTCACAGTCACTCATGCCCTCATCACCTCGAGGCTCGACTACTGTAACGCTCTCTACATGGGGCTACCTTTGAAGAGTGTTCGGAAACTTCAGATCGTGCAGAATGCAGCTGCGACAGCTATCATGGGCTTTCCCAAATATGCCCATGTTACACCAACACTCCGCAGTCTGCATTGGTTGCCGATCAGTTTCTGGTCACAATTCAAAGTGTTGGTCATCACCTATAAAGCCCTTCATGGCACCGGACCAGGGTATCTACGAGACCGCCTTCTGCCGCACGAATCCCAGCAACCGGTTAGGTCCCACAGAGTCGGCCTTCTTCGAGTCCCATCGACTAAACAATGTCGTCTGGCGGGACCCAGGGGAAGAGCCTTCTCTGTGGTGGCTCCGACCCTCTGGAATCAGCTCCCCCCTGAGATTAGGATTGCCCCCACCCTCCTTGCCTTTCGTAAACTCCTTAAAACCCACCTCTGCCGTCAGGCATGGGGGAACTGAAACATCTCCCCCTTGCCCATGTTGTTTTGGTGTTTGATTGATTGTGTGCTTGTTTTTTATATATATTGGGATTGTTTTATGAATTTCTTAACTTAAAATTGTAATTGGATTGGTGGGTATTGGATTTGTCACTATGTACTGTTTCTGCCATTGTTGTGAGCCGCCCCGAGTCTGCAGAGAGGGGCGGCATATAAATCCAATAAATCTAATATAATCTAAGGTGACCAGATTATAACTTTGGTAAAGCAGGACACCATTGGAAGGGGGAGCGGGGACGATAGACGACTGAAAAATCTCTACAGACTTTTATCGCAATGTCTGACACTTCTATCAATTTCTTATCTTTCCCATTTTTGAAAAGCATAAAAACAGTAAGACAAGGGAAGAGAGCAAAGTAGCTTGTCTCTTTTTGCACTCTTTCCCCCCCCAACGCCGAAGAGGTGCGTGCTCGGTCTCTTTCTCAACCCTCCGATCTCTCCCTCTCTCTCCTTCTCTCTCTCTCTCTCTGTCTCTCTCGGGAATGCACAAAGCAACCCTTAGAGCCTGGACTTTATTCGCTCTGGACTGTTGTATTGTTGTTTTGAGTCTTTGGAAAGAGGCGGCATACAAATCGTATTAATATTAATATTAATATTTCCTTCTTAATAGGAAATTTATTATTATTATCATCATCATCATTTAATATTATTTAATATTAATAATAATATTTAATAATAATATTTAATAATAATAATAATACAAATCTTATTAATCTTATTAATCTTAATATTAATATTACAAATCTTATTAATCTTAATATTAATATTTCCTTCTTAATAGGAAATTAATTATTATTATTATTATCATTATTTAATATTATTTAATATTAATATTAATATTTAATAATAATAATAATGATAATAACAATAATAATAATAATAATAATAATAATAATAATAATAATAATAATAATAATAATAATAAATTCAAACTAGGGAACGTTAGTACCTCACTCCTATTAAGAAGGAAATTTTGAAAATGCAGTCCAGAATCTAGTGGTGGGATTCAAATTTTTTAACTACTGGTTCTGTGGGCGTAGCTTGGTGGGCGTGGTTGTGCTTGGTGGACATAGCAGGGGAAGGATACTGCACAATCTCCATTTCCTCCCGATCAGCTGGGACTCGGGAGGCAGATAATAGATGGGAGTGACGTCAGTCAGAGGTGATATTTAATGGTTCTCTGTACTACTCAAAATTTCCGCTACTGGTTCTCCAGAACTGGTCAGAACCTGCTGAAACCCACCTCTGCCACAATCCACACTACCGAAATGGAATGAAAATGCTCTTAATTTGTAAACTGTTTTAGCCATACAGTGGTACCTCTACTGATGAACGCCTCTACTTATGGACTTTTCCAGATAAGAACTGGGTGTTCAAGATTTTTTTGCCTCTTCTCAAGAACCATTTTCCACTTACAAACCCGAGCATCCGAGTAACCGGAAAAGGAAGGGAGAAGCCTCCGTGGGGCCTCTCTAGGAATCTCCTGGAAGGAAACAGGGCCTCCACCCTCACCGTGCTTTCCCCAATCGCACACAAAATTGAACGGGTCCAAAGACGGGCTACAAGAATGGTGGAAGGTCTTAAGCATAAAACGTATCAGGAAAGACTTCATGAACTCAATCTGTATAGTCTGGAGGACAGAAGGAAAAGGGGGGACGTGATCGAAACATTTAAATATGTTAAAGGGTTAAATAAGGTCCAGGAAGGAAGTGTTTTTAATAGGAAAGTGAACACAAGAACAAGGGGACACAATCTGAAGTTAGTTGGGGGAAAGATCAAAAGCAACATGAGAAAAGACCCACCTCTGCCGTCAGGCATGGGGGAACTAAAACACCTCCCCCTTGCCCATGTTGTGTTGTTGATTGATTGACTGTGTGCCTGTTTTTTATATATATTGGGATTGTTTTAGGAAATTACTAATTTTAAATTGTAATTAGATTGGTGGGCATTGGATTTTTATTATGTACTGTTTTTTATTATTGTTGTGAGCCGCCCCGAGTTTGCGGAGAGGGGCGGCATATAAATCCAATAAATCTAATTTAATCTAATCTAAAATATTATTTTACTGAAAGAGTAGTAGATCCTTGGAACAAACTTCCAGCAAACGTGGTAAATTAATCCACAGTAACTGAATTTAAACATGCCTGGGATAAACATATATCCATCCTAAGATAAAATACAGAAAATAGTATAAGAGCAGACTAGATGGACCGTGAGGTCTTTTTCTGCCGCCAGTCTTCTATGTTTCTATGTTTCTATTATTTGCTTTTACATTGATTCCTAGGGGAAAAATTGCTTCTTCTTACAACCTTTTCTACTTAGGAACCTGGTCACGGAATGAATTAAGTTCAGTAAGTAGAGGTACCACTGTACTTTGGTTTCCTCTGTTAAACACACAGGAAAGATTTTTGATTTCAGCTGGGTAAATATTTTAACTGGGAATTTCTGCTCAGCTCTTTAGATCACCAGTTTTTTCTCTGAGCTACCCAACCCAATCCACGCCACCCAAAATCATCACAGTGGGGTTTTTTTTCCACTTGAACGCACTCATGGCATACGGCTGATTCAAATACAGGATATGGTGCCAGGCAATAAATTCATGGCCTTGCCCAATACAGACTTTAAATGATTTATTCCTTTAAAAGGAAGCAATATTTCTCATACGTGATAGAGTGGATCTGATTTGGCAAGGACATTTTTTCTAAAGTTTTTTAGCCATGCTGGGGGTAAGGAATCAAGGCAACGGAGAGCCAAGAAGGAAAAGTGGTTGGCATTTTTTTAAAAAAAGTGCATAAAAATGTTATAGCAGCCAGCATAAGACAAAGGAAGGAAAGAAGGAAGGAAATAAATGAAAAAATGAAAGGTAGAAGAAAGGAAGAAAAAGAAGAAAGAGAAAGAAGGAAAAAACAGAAAAGAAGAAAGAAAAAGAAGGAAAGAAAAAGAGAGAATGAGAAAGAAAGAAAGAAAGACTCTAGCCAAATAGATAGCACATCAAGTATCACACTCAAAACCGTAGAAATGGTGGTAGACTTTAAGAGAAAACCTTCTACCCTTCCACCTCTCACAATACAGTACTAGACAACACAGTATCAACAGTAGAGACCTTCAAATTTCTAGGCTCAATCATATTTCAAGGCCTAAAATGGTCACCTAACATCAAAAACATCACCAAAAAAGCACAACAAAGAATGTTCTTTCTGTGCCAGCTCAGGAAGCTCAAACTGCCCAAGGAGCTGCTGATACAGTTCTACAGAGGAATCATTGAGTCTGTCATCTGCACCTCTATAACTGTCTGGTTTGGTGCTGCAACCCAACAGGACCGACACAGACTTCAGAGGACAATCAGAACTGCAGGAAAAACAATTGCTGCCAACCTGCCTTCCCTTGAGGACCTGTATACTGCACGAGTCAAAAAGAGGGCGGGGAAAATATTTACTGACCCCTCACATCCTGGACACAAACTGTTTCAACTCCTACCCTCAAAACGTCGCTACAGAGCACTGCACACCAAGACAACTAGACACAAGAACAGTTTTTTTCCGAACGCCATCACTCTACTAAACAAATAATTCCCTCAACACTGTCAGTCTTTCTACTAAATCTGCACTTCTATTCTACTAGTTTTTCTCATCATTCCTATCACCCATTTCCTCCCATGTTGACTGTATGACTGTAACTTGTTGCGTATATCCTAAGATTTTTATTAATATTGCTTCTTCATTGCTTATTTGACCCCTATGACAATCATTAAGTGTCGTACCACATGATTCTTGACAAATGTATATTTTATTTTATGTACACTGAGAGCATATGCACCAAGACAAATTCCTTGTGTGTCCAATCACACTTGGCCAATAAAATTCTATTCTATTCTATAGCTCAATAGGGCGTGAACAGTTTTTGAAGGCTGCAATTGAACCCTTATACGACAGAGATAAATTTCCAGCTACGATGGTTGTGGAGTATCACAGAAAGAATCTAACTGAGTTCTAGGACAGGGTACCTTTCATGCTCAGGCCTTGAACATCTATGTCAACTCTAGAGCTAGAACATCTACAACTATTCTGCATGTTTCTTGGACAAGATCACTCAGTCTTTGTAGTTCAGGCAATTCTCACCCTGCATAATGACACTACAATGCTGCTTAAGTTGGCCTAGAGATTGATGTTGTGGTCAGTTAACTGGTGAGACTACTTGTAGAAGGACTAGAAGGAGTCACCTGGTAAGGCACATATACAGGAGAAGGAGGGGCAGAACTGGAGGTGGAGTTAAAAGAGGGTTCAGCCTAGAATCCCTGTGTAGTCACAAGCAAAATAGGTCCAACTTTCCTTGAATTCCATTGACTCTTATCTCATTCCAAAGCAGATGCTGACTGTTAGTTGTGAAGATTCCTGTGCATAGATATGGATCATTTAAGCAATAAATCAAACATCCAACGACTTTTAAAAAATGGCCTTCTCCCATACACATCTGAGCAATCTCTCCGAGAACTTCAACTGCATGAGTTAGCACTGGTCTTTCCAAGGCATGTTTAATCTGAAATTTGGAGGGCGCCTCCCCTGGTGTAAATGCTCCCAATCTCCATGCCTCCTGAAAAGCTTTGAAGACTCACCTCTGCCAGCAGGCTTGGGGCCATTGAAACATTGACATCTTGCATATTCTTTCTCTCCTCTGTCTCTCTCCTTCCGTACCTCTCCTCTCCCTCTCTCTCCCCCTCTTTTTCTCTCTCTCTTTCTCCTTCCTCCCTCTTTCCTCTTTCTCTTCCTTCCTCTCTCTATCCCTCCTTCCCTTTCTCTCTCCTCTCTTTCCATCTCCATCCCTTCTCCCCCTCTCTCCTCTCTCTTTTTCTCCTTTCTCTCTTTTTAAGAGTCTTTTTTTTTGGCAGCCTTCCTTACTGTTTTGGTAAACAGAGGAGTTAGCTTAATTTATAGCCCTGAACACTGGTAGCATTTTCATTCCATAGTTAATGATGTTGAAAAGTTTGCAGTTAATGGTACCATAAAACAATTAGGGTTCCATTTAGCCCTTAAAGCAGCTTGTGAGAATTCCTTATCCTTTCTAGATAATTCACTTTTTTATTTTCTCAGGCAACTAAGATCCACGGACCCATGTTGCTAGCATTTTTTTTTTTTGCCATGTACTTAAATGTCAGTGAACCATCAAGGATAGGTTTGGGACTCATCATTTTAAACAAAAGCAGCAGGAAAAACTTTGTAACAGTTTAAAAACTCATCTTTGCCACCAGACCTGGGGTTATTAGATCTTCCCCTTGATCAGCGAGTGTTTTAAGCGTGATTGTTGATTGAATGTTAATGGAAGTTTTTTTAAAAAAAAAAATTAGAATTATAAGGATTGTTTTTTTCATGTATATTAATTGGATTGACCTACTATTGTCTTTTTCTATATGTTGTGAGCCATCCCGAGTCCTCCGAGATGGATGGGCTACAAATCCAATTAAACTTGAAACTTGAAATGCAATTGCTGAAATTCTCCACACAATGACGAAGCCCTCCATGTATCTGATAAGCCAGCCCGAACGGTATGGCACTTACTGTTCTGCGGGGCTCTATGGTATGAGTCTCCCGAAAATTCAAGGGTACAAATTTCAGACACACACACACACACACACACACTTGAAAGTTCAAAAACAATGTTCTTTATCACAAAATTCAAAAGAAACAAAGCCCCCTTTTTGTATTGCAAAGAGCACTCGTCCCAAAACAACCTGGTAGTCTGTACAATCCCCTTAATCAGTCCTTAAGTACTTAGCTAGCAGCTGTGAAGAAACGTCACAGCCCTCCTTCTTCCACGAAGTGAAACACACACACTTTGCTCTGCTTTGGTTTCAAAGTCATGAAAAATCAACAAAGTCCGGAAACAGCAAGGCACGGTCCTGAAGAAACAACGATCAGATAATCTTCCACAACGGCCAAGCCAGCACGCTGCTATTTATACCAGCAGCTCTAATTACTGGAGCCCCACCCAAACACAGGTGGCTTCTCTTATTTCCTGTAATATTTCCTCAATTGGTCTCTTCTATGCATAACTCTGTGCATGCGTGGATTCAACACTTCCTCATCTGAATCGACCGAAGATAAGGGAGATTGACTTCCTGGGCTGTGTGCCAAATCCCCCTCTTCCAAGTCACCCCCACCTTCTTCTTCGTCTGAGGAAACTGCACTCCCTGACTCTGTCGGCAATAAAACAGGCCTATGACATGTTGATGTTTCCCCTGTATCCACCTCCACAGTCCTTGGGGCAGGAGCTGGGCCAGAGCCAACCACAACACTTACAGAATCTGTTAACATTTCAGACACTCCATTACAGAGTCATAAAATCATCCCCAAAGCTGCCTTTACCATTCTAATTCATTTGTTAGAGTTTTGGGGGAGAATAAAGGCATGAGCGACTTTTTAAAAAGTGCATTAATACTACAGGTACAGACGCGGTGGCTCAGCAGTTAAGATGTGGAGCTTGACAATCAGAAAAGTCAGCAGTTCGAATCCCCAGCGCCGCATAACGGAGTGAGCTCCCGTTGCTCGTCCCAGCTTCTGCCAACCTAGCAGTTCGAAAGCACGTCAAAAATGCAAGTAGAATGCAAGTAGTATAAGGGCAGACTAGATGGACCATGAGGTCTTTTTCTGCCGTCAGTCTTCTATGTTTCTATGTTTCTATGTTTCTAGAAAAATAGGGACCACCGTTGCAGTATAGCATAAACTATGTTAGAATAGGATTGTATTATAATTATATATATCTGGACCTCTAGCATAAAAATGCTCTGCTTATTATAATCCAGGACAGGAGGGCACTAAACTTGCCTAGTCTGCATTCCTGGCAATTACAACAGGGAAACAAAAGGGCTCAATAAACATCCCAGTAATAAACAAAGTTTACATCACTCCGGACAGATACGATCTAAGGGGGAGATTTACATTGCCTGAAGCATATACAGGACGAAAGGGTGATTAAGGAAGATTAGTTGAGATGAGGCAAAAGGCTTCAGAGAAATTAGGTGTGAGAAACATCTGCTCTGAGGAAGAGTTTCTAGGAAATTATTTTGTGATAGGAAGAACTCAAAGATATGTTTGAAGTTATGTTATTGGATGTATCATAGAAACATAGAAACATAGAAGTCTGACAGCAGAAAAAAACCTCATGGTCCATCTAGTCTGCCCTTATACTATTTTCTGTATTTTATCTTAGGATGGATATGTTTATCCCAGGCATGTTTAAATTCAGTTACTGTGGATTTATCTACCACGTCTGCTGGAAGTTTGTTCCAAGGATCTACTACTCTTTCAGTAAAATAATATTTTCTCATGTTGCTTTTGATCTTTCCCCCAACTAACTTCAGATTGTGTCCCCTTGTTCTTGTGTTCACTTTCCTATTAAAAACACTTCCCTCCTGGACCTTATTTAACCCTTTAATATATTTAAATGTTTCGATCATGTCCCCCCTTTTCCTTCTGTCCTCCAGACTATACAGATTGAGTTCATGAAGTCTTTCCTGATACATTTTATGCTTAAGACCTTCCACCATTCTTGTAGCCCGTCTTTGGACCCGTTCAATTTTGTCAATATCTTTTTGTAGGTGAGGTCTCCAGAACTGAACGCAGTATTCCAAATGTGGTCTCACCAGCATTCTATATAGCGGGATCATAATCTCCCTCTTCCTGCTTGTTATACCTCTAGCTATGCAGCCAAGCATCCTACTTGCTTTCCCTACCGCCTGACTGCACTGTTCACCCATTTTGAGACTGTCAGAAATCACTACCCCTAAATTCTTTTCTTCTGAAGTATTTGCTAACACAGAACTGCCAATACAATACTCAGATTGAGGATTCCTTTTCCCCAAGTGCATTATTTTACATTTGGAAACATTAAACTGCAGTTTCCATTGCTTTGACCATTTACCTAGTAAAGCTAAATCATTTACCATATTACAGATGCCTCCAGGAATATCAACCCTATTGCACACTTTAGAGTCATCGGCAAATAGGCAAACCTTCCCTACCAAACCTTCCCCTATGTCACTCACAAACATATTAAAAAGAATAGGACCCAGAACAGACCCTTGTGGCACACCGCTTGTAACCTGTCTCTGCTCAGAATACTCGCCATTAACAATAACTCTCTGATATCTATGCTTAAGCCAGCTTGAAATCCACTGAACTATCCAGGGATTAAGTCCAATCTTCACTATTTTATTTATCAGCTCTTTATGTGGAACCGTATCAAAGGCTTTGCTGAAGTCCAGGTAGGCAATATCCATCCAACACCTTTGTGACATAGTCAAAGAAATCAATGAGATTAGTCTGACATGATTTGCCTTCAGTAAAGCCATGCTGATTTGGGTCCAATAAGTTATTGTTTTTTAGGTGCTGATTTATCCTCTTTTTGAGTAGAGTCTCCATCATTTTAACTACCTTTGATGTCAAGCTAACTGGCCTGTAGTTACCAGCTTCTTCTCTACTGCCCTTCTTGTGGATAGGCACAACACTGGCCATTAGGCACAACACTGGCCATTTGACATGTACGTGTAATCATCCCCATTTCCTTATATTCCCAAATAAAAAGAGGTACATGGCTCTATAACCGTGTCACTTCACCCAGAGAGAGAATGTGTCCAAGTTTTCTTTCTAGGATTCGCGTTCGTGAGTGATCCCACACGGCTGGGTTGCTCTTAGCCCCTTTTGAGGACATTGTCTTCACTAGGGACTTTGACAGCATCCACAGACCACCTTTCGCGGGAACATAACAGCATTTCATGCGCCTTCGACATTTAGTCATGCCGACCACATGACCATGGAGACGTCTTCAGACAGCGCTGGCTCTTTGGCTTAGAAACGGAGATGAACACTGCCCCCAAGAGCTCGGAACAATTAGCACAGTGAGGTTGAAGCGTTTTTTCCCTTGGGCCTCCGGAAGGCAAAAATGGCCTCCTGTGTCCCCCGCAGAACCCCACCAGAGGCCAGAAACGGCCCATTTCCCAACTTCCGGTTTGTCCGGTAAGCCTGTTTTTCGACCTCCTCAGGCTTCAGAGGCTGGAGCCTGGGTAGGGCGAAAACAACCCCACGGAAGGCCCTCCGGAGGCCAAAAACACCCTCCCAGGAGCTGAAAATCAGTTGGCCAGCATGCACATGTGTGCTGGAGCTGAGCTAGGGCAATGGCTTATGTGCCGGCAGATAGGGCTCCACGTAGGTTCGCCATCACAACACTAGCACATATGTGCAAGGGGAACCTTTACCTTTAATACTACAGGTAGTTCTCGACGTGCAACAAATTCATAGGACGACTGTTCAAAGTGACAGTGGCGCTGGAAAAAGTGACATAAAATTAGTGCTTGCACTCCCAACTGTTGCAGCATCTACGATCACAATGTGGACATTTGTCAATGTATTTATGATAGTTGCAGAATCCCAGGGTCACGTGATCACCATTTATACACTTGTCAGACAGTTTTTGACAGGCAAAATCATTTGGGGGGGGGGAGCCAAATTTGCTTAGGAACCATATCATCAAAAAAGCATCAAAAAAGCACAACAAAGAATGTTCTTTCTGCGCCAGCTCAGGAAGCTCAAACTGCCCAAGGAGCTGCTGATCCAGTTCTACAGAGGAATCATTGAGTCTGTCATCTGCACCTCTATCACTGTCTGGTTTGGTGCTGCAACCCAACAGGACCGACACAGACTTCAGAGGAGAATCAGAACTGCAGAAAAAACAATAGCTGCCAACCTGCCTTCCATTGAGGACCTGTATACTGCATGAGTCAAAAAGAGGGCGGGGAAAATATTTACTGACCCCTCACATCCTGGACACAAACTGTTTCAACTCTTACCCTCAAAACGTCGCTACAGAGCACTGCACACCAAGACAACTAGACACAAGAACAGGTTTTTTTCCGAACGCCATCACTCTACTAAACAAATGTAATTCCCTCAACACTGTCAGACTTTCTACTAAATCTGCACTTCTATTCTACTAGTTTTTCTCATCATTCCTATCACCCATTTCCTCCCATGTTGACTGTATGACTATAACTTGTTGCTTGTATTCTAAGATTTTTATTAATATTGCTTCTTCATTGCTTATTTGACCCCTATGACAATCATTAAGTGTCGTACCACATGTTTCTTGACAAATGTATATTTTATTTTATGTACACTGAGAGCATATGCACCAAGACAAATTCCTAGCGTGTCCAATCACACTTGGCCAATAAAATTCTATTCTATTCTATTCTATATGGGTCAGTTAACAATATAGTCAAATATAGTCAAAATAGTCAAATCGTGTGCGGAGACGCAGGTGCGCCCGTGGTTTGGTGGGTTTTTTTTGCTTCGCGCACGATTCTGCTACATGTACAGCTGCAGTAGCAGAATTGCGTTGGACTCCGCTAGTACTCAGAGCCACGGGGGCGAGCACACGTCACCGTTCCACCTTAGCAGCCCACCCCTGGTTTGCCGCCGCGAGTTATTTGTAAAAATAATAAAGGCAGGATATAAATACATATAAATAAATAAGTAGCAAGCGTGTTTGTGATATCCTCTGCAGGGGTTGTAATTTTCTGCTATTTCAGCAGTTGCTACTAGGGTGTGGAAATGTTCCTTCGAATTACTTATGAGGGAGGTGCTCTTGGTCAGCTCATTGTGGCTAGCCTGACCTCGAGTGGAATTGCTGCAAAAATAAGTCGTTCTTTTTCTCCCCTTTTGGCTCCATTTTTTCATGAGAAATGTACCGTATTTTTCAGAGTATAAGATACATCTCTCTCGCCCCCCAACAAGGCTGAAAATTTGGGTGCACCATTTCCAGTTCCATTCTATCCTTCTGGAGGTGCAGTGACCAGAACTGTACACAGTACTCCAAGACTGTAGATGAATTTAGCTTATTCATATCATGCATACCGTCAGACTTGGAATTACTTGGCCACTGAAGCTAGCTGGGGTGTTTAATTTTTTAATGAAAACTATAAATTATTTCACAAATGGAAATCGATACAATTATGAGGGCATTAAAAGAAGAGGCTATGTACTTGTAGAAAAAGAAACACCCTCCAGTCCTAAAGTATGATAATTCCACCGTAATTTGCTGTGGGAATGTTATTTAAGCCTACGTTGTGCCATAACCGATTCCTGCAGAAAAACATTCCCAGGGCTTTAGGTGTGCAAAGTGTGATATTATCATGCACTTTACTAACCTCACCCAGACTCTGACAAGACACAACAAGATTCCACCCTGGGAAAATTCTGGTGCAAGGCAGAGGGTGCATTAAAACCACCTCGCCGCAGAAAGATTGAGCATGGGAAAATCTTGATTCTGCTCCCAGGAATAAGTGTGCTGGGGATAAATATAGTTAATTTTCTTGCAAGGGAACATTGAAGATTATACGAGTGCTTCGGGATTTTGCAATCTGATGGGGTGCTTCCAAATGAAAGTCGCCACAAAATTGTTGCCTGTCACTACCAAAACAAAAAGGTCCATTTTTTTCTTTTTTTGGCATATTTTTATTGATTTTTGCATTTTAGATATCATAACATCCGCATAGGCATACTGTTGTTGTATTCATGCAACGTATACATCATTTTCCCATATTGAAGAGCTGGGGTGGCGCAGCAGGTAGAGTGCTGTACTGCAGGCCACTGAAGCTGACTGTAGATCTGTAGGTCAGCGGTTCAAATCTCATCACCGGCTCAAGGTTGACTCAGCCTTCCATCCTTTCGAGGTGGGTAAAATGGGGACCCAGATTGTGGGGGCAATAGGCTGGCTCTGTTAAAAAGTGCTATTGCTCACATGTTGTAAGCCGCCCTGAGTCTAAGGAGAAGGGTGGCATAAAAATTGAATGAATGAATGAATGAATGAACGAACGAACGAACGAACAAACAAACAAACAAACAAACAAACAAACAAACAAACAAACAAACAAACAAATAAATATTGTCTAATCCTGTGCCTTCATCCCACATTCTCTTTTCAATTTCCTATTTTTAGTCCAACTATATCATGATTTTGTCCTTACGTCTTAGTATTCTGAATCTTTTTGTCCATTTAGTTATAGTTAATTTATCCATTTTGGCACGGTCAAATACACTGCTCAAAAAAATAAAGGGAACACTCAAAGAACACATCCTAGATCTCAATGAATGAAATATCCTCATTGAATACTTTGTTCTGTACAAAGTTGAATGTGCTGACAACATGCGAAATTGATTGTCAATCAGTGTTGCTTCCTAAGTGGACAGTTTGATTTCACTGAAGTTTGATTTACTTGGAGTTATAATATGTTGTTTAAGTTTTCCCTTTATTTTTTGAGCAGTATAAATCTTCTTCATTATCATATTTTCTGTGGGTATCCTTCCAATATTGTGCATACACAATCCTGGGCACTGTTTTAATTTACAATATTTGATATTTTGGGGACGTTGTCTTTTGATTATTTGCTTATTATTTGCTGTTGTGAGCTGCTCCGAGTTTCCGGAGAGGGGCGGCATACAAATCTAATTAATAATAACAACAACAATAATAATAATAATAATAATAATAATAATAATAATAATAATGCCTAGTAAGAAGAGTTCAGGAGTATATTCTACAGTTGTTTCTACTATATCCTGCAACCAGTTATGTATTTTAATCCAATACTTTTTTGCTTTAGGACAATGGTTCTCAACCTGGGGGATGTGACCCCTTTGAGCGTCAAACGATTGTTTCACAGGGGTCACCTAACACCATGGGGAAAGACAAATTTCCTATGGCATTAGGAACTAAAGCTTCTAACTTGGCGCCTTGAAACATTTCCCCCCCCATCTGACCAATCAGGCGTTTACAGTGGGGGTGTCCCTCTGACCATCCTGCCAATCAGCTTAAAGCTCTGTTGGGAGAATTGGCACTAGACTAGACTTATGATTGGGGGTCACAACACAAGGAACTGTATTAAGAGGTCGCGGCATTAGAAAGGTTGAGAACCACTGCTTTAGGACATTTTTTTCATCCCTTCTGCTTCATAGTCTCCATCAAAGAACAACCCTTTTATTGATTTATTGATTTATTGATTTATTGATTTATTGATTTATTGATTTATTGATTTATTGATTTATTGATTTATTGATTTATTGATTTATTGATTTATTGATTTATTGATTTATTGATTTATTGATTTATTGATTTATTGATTATTGGATTTGTATGCCGCCGCGCCCCCCTTACACTGTAGTAGAGAGACCACACTTGGAATATTATACCCCTGTGATGGCAAATCTATGACACGCATGACACAGGTGGCACATGGAGCCATAGCTGAGGGCATGCGAAGCATGTCTCTAGATCAGCTCCAGCGCACATTTTTCACAACACCGCGACACACACAAAAAAGATGCTGAGACCCTAGAAAGAATATAGAGAAGAACAACTACGGTGGTTACAGAGCATCCGTGATGATGTCCAAGTGGGTGGGCGGAGTTTTCCATCGCTGCTGTTATCGGTTCGCTCAAACCAGTGCGAATACCACTACTGCTTATGATGCTACAGTATATTCTCTGTACTTTTGAAAGCAAGTAGCTGCCTGCAGGCAGTGACTTCTTAATAGGAAGGTCTCTCTCCCTCTCTTTCTTCTCCTCCTTCCCCTTCCCCTCCTCCTCCTCCTCCAACACCACCACATCTTCTTCTTTCTTTTTTATTCCCCTTTCTTCTTCTTCCTCTTCCTTCTCCTCTTTCTTCTCCCTTCTTCTTCTTCTTCTTCTTCCTCTTCTTCTTCTCCTCCTGCTCCTCCCCTTCTTCTTTTCTTCTTTCTTCTTTCATTTTTCTTCCTCTTTCCTGTTTCTTCTTCTTCTTCTTCTTCTTCTTCTTCTTCTTCCTTCTTCTTCTCTTCCTCCTCCCCCTTCCCCTCTTGTTTTCTTCTTTCTTCTTCCTTCCTCCTCCTCCTCAGAGTGCAGCACTGTAAGCTATTTCTGCTGATCACCAGCTGCCAGCAGTTTGTCAGATCAAACCTCAGCAGGCTTAAGATTGACTCAGCCTTCCATCCTTCTAAGGTCGGAAAAATCAGGACCCAGATTGTTGGGGGCAATAGGCTTACTCTGTAAACTGCTTAGAGAGGGCTGTAAAACACTATGAAGCAGTATATAAGTCTAAATGCTAAATGCTCCTCCTCCTCCTCCTCCTCCTCCTCCTCCTCCTCCTCTTCTTCTTCTTCTTCTTCTTCTTCTTCTTCTTCTTCTTCTTCTCTCCTTTCCCCCCATCTCTCCCTCCCACCCAGTCCCAGCCTTCCAGCACCTTTGCTTGCCTTTAATGTCTTAAACCAAGGATAATGATCACACCTGAAAGTTGCCGAGGTTGAAAAAAACACTGCCCTAGATTTAGATCCTAGATATTCCTGGATAACCCTGGGAATGTCTCTCTCTATGAGAACATCCCCAGGATTATCCAGGAATAGGAGCCCAGGACTGAAAATAAATAAAATAAACCCAGCTTGCAAGTAATTACAAATATCTTGGCGTGTGCATTATAATAACAGCCTGGGAAAATGGATGGGAAAGTGGTTGGAAAACTTGATTATCTCAATTTACTTGCGTAACCATCTGCAAGGCAATCTGTTTTTTTCAGACTTGCCTTTACATGCTCGTGGTGGAGAGGAGCTAGTGAAGGCAAGCGATACTTCTGAACACAACCAATGGGTTTTGACTTTTCCCCAGCATTGGCTCTGCTTTTTATTGGAAGGATTATTTATCTTTTAATAGCATTCAGGACCGCTATCTCTCACCTGAAATAGGACCGCTATCTCTCATCTGAAATAATACCCTTAGATTATCTACGGTTGACCTCTCCAGATTCCTAAGAGGACAGTAAGGGGCGAGTACAAGTGCACTAGAGTGCCTTCCGTCCCCTGTCCTATTGCTCTCCTATATCTCCTATACCTTTCTTCTATTCCTATATCTCTTCTTCTATTCTTTCATTGATATGTTCTATTACTATATCTTCTTTTCTATTCTTTCTTAGATATATTTTACTATGAGTATCTCCTCTATAACCTTCATCATGTATTTTACTATGTGTATATAGATATATACCCACTAAAACCCTCATTGTGATTTGGACTAACTAACTAGCCAACTAACTAACTAACTAACTAACTAACTAACTAACTAACTAACTGAATGAATGAATAAATAAATAAATAAATAAAAATATTCCAGTCTACCTTTGCTTGTCCTCTGATAATTAAATATTGGTGTATTATTCCCATAGAAAGGCTTGTACTCCCACATGTTTGCAATCCAATAAGGAATCAGGAAGGAGATTGGAACAACAAACAGATCCAGAGTTATATTTCTCCTTTTGGGAGAAGAGATACAACATTAAAGTGGAAAAGATACAATATAGATACAATACAATACAAAAGATACAACACAATACAATACCTCTACTTACGAAATTAATTCGTTCCGTGACCAGGTTCTTAAGTAGAAAAGTTTGTAAGAAGAAGCAATTTTTCCCATCGGAATCAATGTAAAAGCAAATAATGTGTGCGATTGGGGAAACCACAGGGAGGGGGGAGGCCCTATTTCCTCCCAGGAGATTCCTAGAGAGACCCCACAGAGGCTTTTCCCCACCTTTTCCGGCCCTGTTTCCTCCCAGGAGATTCCTAGAGAGACCCCACGGAGGCTTTCCCCCACCTTTTCCAGCCCCATTTCCTCCAAGGAGGTTCCTAGAGAGGCCCCACAGAGGCTTTTCCCCACCTTTTCCGGCCCTGTTTCCTCCCAGGAGATTCCTAGAGAGACCCCACGGAGGCTTTCCCCCACCTTTTCCGGCCCCATTTCCTCCAAGGAGGTTCCTAGAGAGGCCCCACAGAGGCTTTTCCCCACCTTTTCCGGCCCTGTTTCCTCCCAGGAGATTCCTAGAGAGACCCCACGGAGGCTTTCCCCCACCTTTTCCGGCCCCATTTCCTCCAAGGAGGTTCCTAGAGAGGCCCCACAGAGGCTTTTCCCCACCTTTTCCGGCCATGTTTCCTCCAAGGAGATTCCTAGAGAGGCCCCACGGAGGCTTCTCACCGCCTTTTCGAGTTACAGTTTCAGAGGCTCTAGTTTGTAAGTGGAAAATGGTTCTTGAGAAGAGGCAAAAAAATCTTGAATACACGGTTCTTATCTAGAAAAGGCTGTGAGGTGTGGCTCCTTCTTTGTCCGCAGTGACCGGCTGGCTCCACATAGATTACTACACAGTAATGCAGTAAACATAGATTGCTGCTTGTCTGCAGACCCTCCAGTCTGCAGAGAAGCTTTTAATAACTATGGCAGGGGGGTGTTTTTCTCCAACGGCACAGAGAATATCGCCCATCATTGTTTGTCCAACAGGCGCTTCATGCTTGGATTATTATTAGCGCACAGACTGGCACACCATAATTGAAGGAGAAGTGAAGAGGAAGGTATTCCTATCCCCTTCTTTCTTTCTTTCTTTCTTTCTTTCTTTCTTTCTTTCTTTCTTTCTTTCTTTCTTTCTTTCTTTCTTTCTTTCCTTCCTTCCTTCCTTCTTCCTTTCTTTCTTCCTTCCTCCTCCTTCCTTCCTTCCATCCTTCCATCCTTCCTTCCATCCATCCATCCTTCCATCCATCCATCCATCCATCCATCCATCCATCCTTCCATCCATCTTTCCTTCCTTCCTTCCTTCCTTCCATTCTTACATCCTTCCTTCCATCCTTCCTTCCTTCCTTCCTTCCTTTCATCCTTCCTTCCTTCCTTCCTTCCTTCCTTCCTTCCTTCCTTCCTAGAGGAGATCAATCCTGACTGCTCTTTAGAAGGCCAGATCCTGAAGATGAAACTTTGGCCACCTAATGAGAAGGAAGGACTCACTGGAGAAGAGCCTAATGCTGGGAACGATGGGGGGCAAAAGAAGAAGGGGACAACAGAGAATGAGGTGGCTGGATGGAGTCACTGAAGCAGTCGGTATGAGCTTAAATGGACTCCAGGGGATGGTAGAGGACAGGAAGGCCTGGAGGAACATTGTCCATGGGGTCGCAATCGGTCAGGCACGACTTCGCAACTAACAACAACAACCTGAATAACATCTTTCAATAGGCACATGTACTGAGAGGAGACTTGATAGCTGTCTACAAATATCTGAAGGGCTGTCCCAGAGCAGAGGGATCAGCATTGTTCCCATTAGCACATGGAAGGACTAGAAACAATGGAATGAAACTGCAACGGAGTAGATTTAGATGAGATATCAGATCTTAAGTATTGCCCACAAGATCATATGCTGCAACATCCTGTCTGTCGGCGACTACTTCAGCTTCAACCACAACAACACAAGAGCACACAACAGATTTAAACTTAATATTAACCGCTCCAAACTTGACTGTAAAAAATATGACTTCAGTAACCGAGTTGTCGAAGCATGGAACTCATTACCGGACTCCATAGTGTCATCCCCGAACCCCCAAGACGTTACCCTTAGATTATCTACGGTTGACCTATCCAGATTCCTAAGAGGTCAGTAAGGGGCGAGTACAAGTGCACTAGAGTGCCTTCCGTCCCCTGTCCTATTGCTCTCCTATATCTCCTATACCTTTCTTCTATTCCTATATCTCTTCTTCTATTCTTTCATTGATATGTTCCTATATCTTCTCTTCTATTCTTTCTAGATATATTTTACTATGAGCATCTCCTCTATAACCTTCATCATGTATTTTACTATGTGTATACTCACTAAAACCCTCATTGTGTATTGGACTAACTAACTAACTAACTAACTAACTAACTAACTAACTAACTAACTAACTAACTAACTAACTAACTAAATAAACCAACCAACCAACCAACCAACCAACCAACCAACCAACCAACCAACCAACCAACCAACCAACCAACCAACCAACCAACCAACCAACAAACAAACAAACAAACAAACTTTCTAACAGTAAGGGTAATAAACCGGTGGAACAGTTTGCCACAGAAGGTGATGGGCTCACCTTCACTGGAGGTCTTCAAACAGAGACTGGACAGCCATCTTTCTGGGATGGTTTAATGAATCCTGCATTGAGCAGAGGGTTGGACCTGAGGACCCTGGAGGTCCCTTCCAACTCCATGATTCTGTGATTCTATGATTCTATGATTCTAAGATTCTATGGTTCTAAGATTCTATGGTTCTGGTTCTATGGTTCTATGGTTCTATAGGGGACAGGCAAGAGTTGCCCATCCCACTGCTATTTGTGCACTGCACTTGCAGTAAATCCGGAGCTGTGCACTTGCAGCTTCTGGTCTCTGGTGCATGCGCACCCTGGTGAGATTTTGCTTCTGCGCATGAGCAGGAAGCAAAATCTTGCGAGGAGACATGCACACGATGAAAATTTCAGCATTTTTTCCCATCCGTGCATGCACAGAAGCAAAAAATGACTGCACTCTCTCTCTTGAGCAAGTCCCCTCGTGAGAGTTTGCTTCCTGTGCATGCGCAGAAGCAAAATCTCGCTGGGACATGCATGCGCACGCCAGAGACCCGAAGCTGTGCACGCAGCTCCGGATTTACTACCGACGCGGCATCTTCATCCGTACTGGTAAGCGTGCACGCGTGCCCCCAAATACCCCCTCGTGCACCCTTTTCCATGGGCGCGTGCTCCCCATCCCCCTGCCAGCCTGCGGGGGGGGGGGGGAGGTGTGGCAGTAGGAGGAAAGGGAGCCACGGCCACCCCTGCCTCCCCACGGTGCCTCCGGCCAAACGCGCCCCTGGATTCTTGGCCCTGCCCCCCGCCCGCCCGATCCGGCCCCTCTCCTCCTCCGCCACCTCCTGCCTTGGGGCGCGACTTCTCCCGCGGCGGTGGCGGCTGCAGGACGAAAGCGCTGCCAGTCAGGGGGCTGTGAGAGAGGGCTTTCTCCGCGGGCTTCGGGAATGCCCGCCCCGCCCCTCTCGCAGCCCCTTTGCTGGGAGCGCTTTCGTCCCAGACTTCCAGCAAGGGGGCTGCAGCAGAGGCAGGGCAGGCGTTCCCGAAGCGCTCGGAGAAAGCGCTCTCGCAGCAGCCCCCTCGCCGTCGGTGCCTCCATTCCGGAGCTCCGCCTCACAGCTAATCACCCTGCCGCTGCCCCATGGCTACTGCCCAATGCTGCTGCTGAGAGAAAGAGAGAAAGGGGGGGAGAGAGAGATAGCAAGAGAGAGAAGAGAAAGAAAGCAAGAGAGAGAGAGAGAGAGAAAACAAGCGAGAAAGAGAGAGAGAGATGAAAGGGGGGAGAGAGAGATAGCAAGAGAGAGAAGAGAAAGAAAGCAAGAGAGATAGAGAGAAAAAGAAAGAAAGAAAGCAATATAGAGAGAGAAAGAGAGAGAGAGAGCAAGAGGGGGAGAGAGAAAGAGAGAGAAATGACTCTTGATTTAAAGCATATGGTAAAAAGCTCCCAAATAATAACAGAGAAAAAAAAACCCAGCCGTTTGTGTGTGTGTGTGTGTGTGTACGAACTCTTGAACCATTTCCAATAGCTCACACACACACCCAAGGGGGGAGGAGACAGGGATGGAAAAAGAGAAGATAATAATAGTAATAGATTTTGGTTTTGTTTTATTATTAATTTCTTTTAATAAAAAAAGAAGGGAATTATTTATTTATTTATTTATTTATTTATTTATTTATTTATTTATTTATCTATCTATCTATGCCGTTCAGTCCCAAAGGGACTGTCGCTCAGACACTATACTTTTCCGCCCACACCGAAAAAAAATTAGAGGGAACATTGGTCACAGCACAACTATTTTTAGTGAGTCTGACATTGAATCATCTCCCTGAAAACTTCCAGATGTTCCCACATCTACTTTTTGTTTTTGACACTCCCACTCGCCACCCTGTTGCAAGAACTAGGATAATTACACAGACCACGCATGATGAAGAGACTGTCCGTCTGCTCCTGAAGAACTCGTGGAGCTGCCGTATCCGATGAAGGGCTTTCCTTGACCCCAATACTCAGGATAAAATTTTTATTTATTTCTTTTTTATTTTATTTTATTCATTTGTCCAATACACAAGTACATAGGAAGAAAATAGACATGTGATAATATAAAAAGGGTGAAAGTGAACTTAGAGGAGAGGATATATGAAAGGAAGAAAATATATATGATAGGTGAAAGAAAGGAAAGACAATTGGACAGGGGACGAAAGGCACACCAGTGCACTTATGTACGCCCCTTACTGGCCTCTTAGGAACCTGGAGAGGTCAATCGTGGAGAGTCTGAGGGAGAAGTGTTGGGGGTCAGGGGTTGACACAATTGAGTCCGGTAATGAGTTCCACGCTTCGATAACTCGATTGTTGAAATCATATTTTTTACAGTCCAGTTTGGCGCGGTTCGTATTGAGTTTGAATTTGTTGCGTGCTCTTGTGTTGTTGCGGTTGAAGCTGAAGTAGTCATTGACCGGTAGGACATTGCAGCATATGATCTTGTGGGCAATACTCAAATCATGTTTTAGACGCCGCCGTAGTTCTAGGCTTTCTATTGTAAGTATAGACTTACAATAAGAGCAAAAAATTCAAGGTGACCTTCTGATGTAGGATCAGCCAAACGTTTCAATACTGACCTCTTGACTGTAAGACAGCCAAGAGTTACACTGAGGGAGTCAAGCTCACGGTCACTCATGCCCTTATCACCTCGAGGTTCAACTACTGCAATGCTCTCTACATGGGGCTGCCTTTGAAGAGTATTCGGAAACTTCAAATCGTCCAAAATGCAGCCGCGTGAACAGTTTTGGGCCTTCCAAAATATGGCGTTCGGGAAAAAACTGTTCTTGTGTCTAGTTGTCTTTGTGTGCAGTGCTCTGTAGCGACGTTTTGAGGGTAGGAGTAGAAACAATTTGTGTCCAGGATGTGAGGGGTCAGTAAATATTTTACCCGCCCTCTTTTTGACTCGTGCAGAATACAGGTCCTCAATGGAAGGCAGATTGGCAGCAATTGTTTTTTCTGCAATTCTGATTATCCTCTGAAGTCTGTGTCGGTCCTGTTGGGTTGCAGCACCAAATACAGAAAATAGTATAAGGGCAGACTAGATGGACCATGAGGTCTTTTTCTGCCCTCAGTCTTCTATGTTTCTATGTTTCTAATGTTGCACGTTGGATGTACAGCAAGAGGTGGTAATAAAGCGGGCATTATTAACCAAGGGAGTGATTAAGGTTTTTGCAAATCCCAACCACAGTAACAAAATGCATTCGGACAATGGTGGCATTGGGCTCAGGAATCTTAAATCAGGGTCTTTACCGAATGGTTCTGTTTTTCTCTCTCCTCTTTAGCATTCTTCTATTTCTAATCAGGTTAACCAGCTAGAAAGTAGAGATTGGAGCCCTGAATCTAAGAACGTAATGAATGATGAACAGGCCACGGGGCCCTCAATTAAGCTGCTTATTTTATTGCGGGAGAACTGTAATAAGGCACAAGAAACATTTCTCTAATTCATGCTTAAAATATTTCGACTTCCTCTTTAAAAATCCGATAATCTTATTAAGTTTGGAGGCTGATTTGCTCCCTTGGCAACCATCAAAGCTTAATTTATTTTTCCCACTTGCATAAATATCCTCAACAGGCTCCCAGCAGTAAGTGACAGGGTTTTTTTTAGTTTGTGTTTTGAGTACGCTAACAACGGTTTTATTTATTTTGAGCCACATCTAAGTAATATATATTTAGGAAGAGTTGTTTATTACTCAGATTCGGTAGTTGGATAGTGAGCTGTAAGTTTTATTTGTTTCGTTATTGGTTGAGAATTAGGAGGGTTGAGTTCTTAGTACAAGAAACCTGTGGTCTTTTTAACCATTTGACTTATTTAACAACAACAGCAACAGAGTTGGAAGGGACCTTGGAGGTCTTCTAGTCCAACCCCCTGCTTATGTAGGAAACCCTACACCAGTGATGGTGTCTCTATGGCAGTGATTTTCAACCTTTTTTGAGCCGCGGCACATTTTTTACATTTACAAAATCCTGGGGCACACCACCAACCAAAATGACACCAAATGACACCCTAAGACACTCTCCTCTCTTTTTCCATCCCTGTCTCCTCCCCCCCCTTGTGTATGTGTATATATACATACTCTTGAACCATTTCCAAAAACAGGTGAGGGCTGGGGGTTTTCTCTCTCTTATTCTTTGGGTGCTTTTTATCATATGCTTTAAATCAAGAGTCACTTCTCTCTCTCTTTTGTTTCTCTCTTTTTCCTCTCATTCTCTGTCTCAATCATTTTCTCATCTCTTTTTTCCTCCCCTTTTTGCTCATTTCTCTCTCTCCCTTCCTCTCCTTTTCTCTCTCTCTCTCTCTCTTGCTTTCTTTCTCTCTTTCTCTCTCTTTCTTGCTTCCTTTCTCTCTCTTTCTCTCTCTTGCTTTCTCTCTTGCTTTCTCTCTCTCTTGCTTTCTTTCTCTCTCTCTCTCTCTCTTTCTCTCTCAGCAAAAAGTTGTGAGACTGGAACCTGAGCTTCCTTCTTCGCGGCACACCTGACCATGTCTCGCGGCACACTAGTGTGCCACGGCACACTGGTTGAAAAACACTGCTCTATGGCATGGGTGTCACCGGTGGCACGCAGAGCCATATCTGCTGGCAGGCGAGCTGTTGCCCTAGCTCAGCTACAATGTGCATATGTGTGCTGGCCAGTTGGTTTTTGGCTCGCACAGAGGCTCTGGGAGGGCATTTTTGGCTTCCAGAGAGCCTCTGGGGGGAATGGGGGAAAGAAGGAAGAAGGAGGAGGAGGAAAGGAGAAGGTAAACGAGGAAGAAAAATAAGAGGAGGAGGAGGAGGTGGGGAAGAGAAAGGAAACAACAAAGAAGGAGGAGGGGAAGGGGCTACCTTTGAAAAGTGTTCGGAAACTTCAGATTGTGCAGAATGCGGCTGCGAGAGCAATCATGGGCTTTCCCAGATATGCCCATGTCTCATCAACACTCCACGGGCTGCACTGGCTGCCGATCAGTTTCCGGTCACAATTCAAAGTGTTGGTTATGACCTATAAAACCCTACATGGCATCGGACCAGAATACCTTCGGGACCGCCTCCTGCCGCACGAATCCCAGCGACCCATCAGGTCCCACAGAGTTGGCCTTCTCCGGGTCCCATCGACGAAACAATGTCGTCTGGCGGGCCCCAGGAGAAGGGCCTTCTCTATGGCGGCCCCGGCCCTCTGGAATCAACTCCCCCTGGAGAGCAGGACTGCCCCCACCCTCCTTGCCTTGTAAACCCACCTATGCCGCCAGGCTTGGGGGACATAACTGACCCTTAGCTGTTTCATTTTATGTATGGTTTAATTGGATGATATGACTGTTTTATAATGGGTTTTTATAATTGTTTTTAATATTAGATTTGTGCTTTGTATTTTGTTGTGAGCCGCTCCGAATCTTCGGAGAGGGGGTGGCATACAACTCTAATAAATTATTATTATTATTATTATTATTATTATTATTATTATTATTATTATTATTAAAGAAGTAGGTAAATGAGTCTTCGGAGAGGGGCGGCATACAAATCTAAGTAATAAATAAATAAATAAATAAATAAGAAATGGAAGTACAAGAAGAAAAAGAAGGAGAGAAGGAGGAAGAGGAGGAGGAGAGAAGGAAACAAGGAAGGAGGAGGAGGAGGAGGGGAGGTACTGAACGTCACAATCTCTTACACTAATTAAAAATCACAGCTCCAAATCGAGTGGCCCTTTTTTAAAAAAAAAGCCAGCCACTGAATATCGCTTCCCTCTCCAGATGCATATCTCACCCACGACACAAAAGTTTTGTTTAGTTAGTTTTGGAACCGAGCCCTTTTACAAAGGCCGGCGCTCCTACTGTATCTCTTGACTTTTGATTTACAACAATATTTTACACAGCAGGACACGCATTGTTGGGGAACTGCAAACTGCAATAAAATCTCCGGAGGTGTTGCATTTCACCAACCCAATGGCCCCAAAAAAAGAGGGGGGTGGAGAGGGAGGAAGCCTCCAGCAAGTCAGAGTATTTTACTCATACTGTGGCTCGGGTTACAACCGGCACACTGCCCTAATCCATCAACAGCAAGTGGCTTTACAAACCAGCCCTTGTTTGTTTTTTTTTTAATCCACCAAGTCTTTGGAGATTCACCCGAACCAAGGAGGAGGAGGAGGAAGAAATACTGTATCATAATTAAGAAGTTTTCTTCCTTCCCCTTTGCTAAGGTCTTTTGTCTTCTTTTCTCTTCTCTTCTCTTCTCTTCTCTTCTTTTCTTTTCTTTTCACTTCTTGTTCCTTTTTTCTTTTTTCTTTCTTTTTTCTTTTCTTTGCTCTTCGTTTCATTTCTCCTTCCTTTTTTCTTTTTTTTTCTCTTTTTCTTTTTTCTTTCCTTTTCTTCTTTCTTTCTTTTTTCCCCTTTTTCTTTCTTTCTTGTTTCTCTTTCTCTCTTGTTTCTTTCTCTTTCTTTCTCTTTTTCTTTCTCTTTCTTTCTCTGATTCTCTCTACTTCCTTTCATTCTCTTCTCTTTCTTTCCTTTCCTCTCTTCTCTCCTTTCCTTCCCTTTCTTTCCTTTTCTCTCCTCTTACTTTTATCTCCTTTCCTTTCCTTTTCTTTCCTTTCTTTCCCTTTCTTTCCTTTCCTTTCCTCTTACTTTTATCTCCTTTCCTTTCCTTCCCTTTCATTCTTTTCTCTCCTTTCCTTTTCTTTCCTTCCTTTCCCTTCCTTTCCTTTCCTTCCTTTTCTCTCCATACTTTTCTCTCCTTTCCTTTCCTTTTCTTACCTTCCTTTCCCTTTCTTTCCTTTCCTTTTTTCTCCTCTTACTTTTATCTCATTTCCTTTCCTTTTCTTTCCTTCCTTTCCCTTTCTTTCCTTTCCTTTCCTCTCCTCTTATCTCCTTTTCTTTTCTTTCCTTTCCTTCTCTTTCATTCCTTTTCTCTCTTCTTACTTTTCTCTCCTTTCCTTCCCTTCCCTTTCTTTCCTTTCCTCTCCTCTTACTTTTATCTCCTTTCCTATCATTTTCTTTCCTTTCTTTCCCTTTCTTTCCTTTCCTTTCCTCTTACTTTTATCTCCTTTCCTTTCCTTCCCTTTCATTCTTTTCTCTCCTTTCCTTTTCTTTCCTTCCTTTCCCTTTCTTTCCTTTCCTCTTACTTTTCTCTCCTTTCCTTTCCTTCCCTTCCCTTCCTTTTCTCTCCATACTTTTCTCTCCTTTCCTTTCCTTTTCTTACCTTCCTTTCCCTTTCTTTCCTTTCCTTTCCTCTCCTCTTATCTCCTTTTCTTTTCTTTCCTTTCCTTCTCTTTCATTCCTTTTCTCTCCTCTTACTTTTCTCTCCTTTCCTTCCCTTCCCTTTCTTTCCTTTTCTCTCCATACTTTTCTCTCCTTTCCTTTCCTTTTCTTACCTTCCTTTCCCTGTCTTTCCTTTCCTTTCCTCTCCTCTTATCTCCTTTTCTTTTCTTTCCTTTCCTTCCCTTTCTTTCCTTTCCTCTCCTCTTACTTTTCTCTCCTTCCCTTCCCTTCCCTTCCCCCCCTCCCCTTCCTTTCCTTTATTTTGCAAAAAAAGGCAATGCACACAACATTCCTAAGGGAGACAGGAATTCTGTGGCTCGACCAGTCTGCATTTCCCTGGTGTCTGGCTAGCAGTAGTGCTGAGAGGTCTAACCGCATGCCAGGTGTACACCCCGAATGATTTCAGATTTGTAATGGGATCCAGTTTCAGAAGCTTGGGTTGCAACTGCTCGCTCCCGAGCTGGAGCCTGTTTTTGCCATTTCCCCGAAATAAACAGAGCCACCTGGATCTTGCTGTCAAAATACAAGACGCTCGGGCTGTGTCAAGTGCTTAGCCAAGAATGAAAAAAATAGTGAGGCCGTCCACGTGCTCCAATAATGTATGGGGTGATATACCCTATCAAATGGCTTTGACTCCGGGATGAAATCAGTCAGCCGTGGAGACCTAATGGAAGCTTTCCCAGCATGGTGCTGCCAAAGAAGTGACATATGGTGTCCAAAATGCCATTAAATCAAAAGCGCTGAGGACTGAGCAGCTGCTAGAGTACACTCCACAGTCGAACCAGCTGGTATTTAGATCAGTCTATAGGCTTTTGGGTTTTTTTTGTAACCTTAGAGACTTGAAGAGAGGCGGACTTCAACTCCCAGAGTGCTCCAGCCAGTGTGCTTCAATCTTCAAGTTTGCTGAAGTGGAATAACATAACCGTCTAGAGCAGGGGTAGGCAAAGATGGCTCTTCCGTGACTCGTGGACTTCAACTCCCAGAATTCCTGAGCCAATCATGCTAGCTCGGTAATGTTAAGGGATGCTGCAATGAACACATGTGTGAAAAATAACCCTAAGTCCTCATCACCTCGAGGTTCGACTACTGTAATGCTCTCTACATGGGGCTACCTTTGAAAAGTGTTCGGAAACTTCAGATCGTGCAGAATGCAGCTGCGAGAGCAATCATGGGCTTTCCCAAGTATGCCCATGTTTCACCATCACTCCGCAGTCTGCATTGGTTGCCGATCAATTTCCGGTCACAATTCAAAGTGTTGGTTATGACCTATAAAGCCCTTCATGGCACTGGACCAGAATATCTCCGAGACTGCCTTCTGCTGCACGAATCCCAGCAACTGGTTAGGTCCCACAGAATTGGCCTTCTCCGGGTCCCGTCAACTAAACAATGTCATTTGGCGGGACCCAGGAGAAGAGCCTTCTCTGTGGCAGCCCCGACCCACTGGAACTAGTTCCCCCCACATATCAGAGTTGCCCCCACCCTCCTTGCCTTTCGCAATCTCCTTAAAACCCACCTCTGTCGTCAGGCATGGGGGAATTGAAATTTTCCCTTCCCCCTAGGCTTATAGAATTTATACATGGTATGCTTGTATGTATGATTGGTTCTTTAAATTGGGGTTTTTAAGATTATTTTTAATATTAGATTTGTTCACATTGTCTTTTTTATTGTTGTTAGCCGCCCAGAGTCTTCGGAGAGGGGCGGCATACAAATCTAATAAATACAAATACAAATACAAGTCGCTTGTTTTCCAGTGCTGTTGTCACTAAACAAAATGTTGTAAATTGAGAACTATCTGTATGGCTTTTTTTAAAATGTAAAATCTGCCTTCATGCTTTAAACAGAGTTGTTGCATTTCTAAATGATTCAGTGAACTCATTTTCATTTTTAACAGATTAACAGATTTGGAAGGGACCTTGTAGGTCATCTAGTCCAGCCCTCTGCCCGAGCAGGGGACCCTACCCTACACCATTTCTGACAGATGTCAGTCCAGCCTCTTCTCAAAAGCTTCCAGTGATGAAGCTCCCACTACTTCTGAAGGCAAATAATAATAATAACAACAACAACAACAACAACAGATTTGGAAGGGACCTTGGAGGTCTTCTAGTCCAAACCCCTGCTTAGGCAGTGTTGTGGTTAGCTCTGGCCCAGCTCCTGCCCCAAGGAATGTGGAGGTGGAGGTGGGGGAGACATCCACATGCCGCAGACCTGTTTTGCTCCCAGTGGAATCTGCCGACAAAGTCTCCTCTGACCAAGGAAGCGTGAGTGACAGGGAAGAGGGGAGTTTGGCAGACAGCCCAGGAGGAGATCAATCATCTGTATCATCCCTGGATTCTGAACAAGAATTAATGACACATCCATGCATGCGTAGAGTGATGCATGGGAGACAACAACTGAAGGATTATTACAAGAGAAAATGAGGCCACCTGTGGTTGGGTGGGGCTGCTGTAATTAGTGGTACAGATAAAAGTGCAGCTTGGTGTTTTAGCCTCATGGCAGTTTATCTGATTCATTGTTTTGTCAAGATCATGGTTTTTGCTGTTCAGGATTGTGTGTGTGGACTCTCTGGACTTTAGAATTGGACTCAATTTCCCAGTTATTGGGTGAGCAATTGGACTGCATTTTACCTGTGCCTTGTGTTTACCAGAAAATCCCTTTGACAAAGGGAGCTGTTTCTGTTTTTCTGTTTATAAAAACTTTTGGGTTTTCCTTTTATCGTGTGGTGTGTGTCTTCCTGGACTAATTACCCTGTAATTACGGGCAGTTGGGACACGCCGGCAGAACAGGCAGGAAACCCTACACTACTTCAGACAGATGGTTATCCAACATCTACTTAAAAACTTCCAGTGTTGGGGCATTCACAACTTCTGGAGGCAAGCTGTTCCCCTGACCACCCGTTCTCACTGTCAGGAAATTTCTCCTTAGCCCTAAGTTACTTCTCTCCTTGTTTAATTTCCACCCATTGCTTCTTGTTCTGCCCTCAAGTGCTTTGGAGAATGGGTTGACTCCTTCTTCTTTGTTGCAGCCACTGAGATACTGGAACACTGCTATCATGTCTCCTCTGATCCTTTTTTTCATTAAACTAGCCATGCCCAGTTCCTGCAACTGTTCTTCGTATGTTTTAGCCTCCAGTCCCCTAATCATCTTTGTCGCTCTTCTCTGCACTTTTTCTAGAGTCTCGACATCCTTTTTGCATCGTGGCGACCAAAACCGAATGCAATATTCCAAGTGTGGCCTTACCAAGGTCTTATAAAGGGGTATTAACACTTCACGTGATCCTGATTCTGTTCCATCTTCTCTGAACATTTTGCCAAACCCCAGCATCTTTTTTTGTATTGAGGTGACCAAAACTGGATGCCGTATTTTAAGTGTCAATCAATTGTATGGAGTACACTAAGAACACCCTGAGTCACATCTTATGCATTCCTTAATGATTACCAGAGTCCTTTTGCTACATGGCTTATGCTGTCCTTTCCCCCTTCCTCTTTTTATTAATAACTGTGTATTTAATTCCACATTTCTAATTATTATTATTATTATTATTATTATTATTATTATTATTATTTATTAGATTTGTATGCCGCCCCTCTCTGAAGACTCGGGGCGGCTCACAACAGCAATAAAAAACAGTATAATAATGAAACAAATATAATAATTCTGGAGACCTCACCTACAAAAAGATATTGACAAAATTGAACGGGTCCAAAGACGGGCTACAAGAATGGTGGAAGGTCTTAAGACTTCATGAACTCAATCTGTATAGTCTGGAGGACAGAAGGAAAAGAGGGGACATGATCGAAACATTTACATATGTTAAAGGGTTAAATAAGGTTCAGGAGGGAAATGTTTTTAATAGGAAAGTGAACACAAGAACAAGGGGACACAATCTGAAGTTAGTTGGGGGAAAGATCAAAGGCAACATGAGAAAATATGATTTTACTGAAAGAGTAGTAGATCCTTGGAACAAACTTCCAGCAGACGTGGTTGGTAAATCCACAGTAACTGAATTTAAACATGCCTGGGATAAACATATATCCATTGTAAGATAAAATACAGGAAATAGTATAAGGGCAGACTAGATGGACCGTGAGGTCTTTTTTTGCCGTCAGTCTTCTATGTTTCTATGTCTAATAAAATTACATAAAAACCTCCAACAATTAAAACCATACAACACATACATACCAAACATAAAATATAAGAAAGCCTGTGGGGAGATGTCTTAGTTCCCCCATGCCTGGCGATATACATGTTAGTGGAAGATTCAAATAGCCAATGCTTTTGCGGGGAAACACAACTTGATTCAATACAAAGCTCAAAATAGGGCCGAAAGAATAAGCCATGATGGTTTCAGCTAAGACTTTAGGAATTAACTGGCTTGGTAGAAAATAGATGTTCCCTGATTCCTTCTTTATAAATAACAACAACTTCCCTCTGCGTTACATGAATTCAATTATTGACAAACAGTGAACAGCACCATCTACTGAAGCAGGAGTACTTAAACACTTTCTACGTTGCCACTCACTTACACTGCTCACTTCGGAATGTGGTTGTTGTTCGTTGCGAAGTCGTGTCTGACCCATCGCGACCCCATGGTAGGCAAAGTTGGCTCTTCTATGACTTGTTGACTTCAGCTCACAGAATTCCTGAGGCATTTCATTTCATTTCATTTTATTGGATTTGTATGCCGCCCCTCTCCGTAGACTCGGGGCGGCTAACAACAGTGACAAAAAACAGAATGTAAAAATCCAATACTACAACAGTTAAAAACCCTTGTTATAAAACCAATCATACATACAAACATACCATGTATAAATTGTAGAAGCCTAGGGGGAAAGATTATCTTAATTCCCCCATGCCTGACTGCAGAGGTGGGTTTTGAGGAGCTTACGAAAGGCAAGGAGGGTGGGGGCAATTCTAATCTCTAGGGGGAGTTGGTTCCAGAGGGTCAGGGCCGCCAGAGAGAAGGCTCTTCCCCTGGGCCCTGCCAACCGACATTGTTTAGTTGATGGGACCTGGAGAAGGCCCACTCTGTGGGACCTAACTGGTCACTGGGATTCGAGATAAACTGGCCAAGATGAAAGGTGTGACTCTGCCTGATTTTAATGTGCAATGCACAAGAAAAGGGGGCGAAACCTTGATCACACCATTGGCGCACATCATTTTGACCCCCTCCTACGACGCCGATGAGTGACGCACAGTGGAAACGGATTGACTTGCCTTTCAAAGGTAGAGTTTTCTATTGGGAATGGCTCCCGAGCCTTTGAAAAGGTGGACCCCTCGCTGAGTCATTATAACCAGCCTTCAAACATGCCTAAAAACAGTAAATCATTGCAGAGACGGGAAATGTCTGCAAAAAAAAAGAAAACAAAAGAAAACCAACCCCAGTCTTTTCAAGTTAACCAACAACAAATGACTAACATTCGGCGTTTCTTTTCGTGCACATGTCCCAATGATTCAGCTGCAAAACACGAAAGCAAAATATAAATAAAAGGAAGGGAGTTCCTAACTTCCTGCGGCAGTCAGGAAAGAGCAAGCATTCAGGTGGACAAGAACAAGGAGGAAACTTTGGGATGGACCGAGCATCTTCGTTGTTTTAGAGCAGTGGTCCCCAACGTTTTTTCCACCAGGGACCAGTTTCAGCAAGACAATTTTTCTATGGCCCAGTGGGGGCGGAAAGGGGCGTGGTTGGGGGTGGGATTAAGCATGGGGGTGCTGGTCCTCCCCGCCCCTCTTTCCCGCCATCGTCCTGTGGCCGGCAGAACCTGCCTCCCAAGCCCTCTTGCCCAGCGGGAGCTAAGCGCTGGAGAGAGGGGGTCAGGCTGGCCCTCCTGCCTCCCCCCAGCCAAAAACGCAAAAGCGCCCCACGGCAGAAGCCAAAAGAGGCTTGAGCCTCTCGGTCCTTCCCGCCCCTCTGTCCCATCCATCATCCTGTGGCTGGCAGAACCTGCCTCCCGAGGCCTCTTGCCCGGCGGGAGGCGAAGCACTGGAGGGAGGGGGTGGCGGCATGAGGGCCGGCAGCTGCTGACTCCACGGACCGGTGCAACATGCCCCGTGGCCCGGTACTGGTCCGTGGCCCGGTGGTTGGGGACCCCTGTTCTAGAGCAATGTTTCCCAACCTTGGCAACTTGAAGATATTTGGACTTCAACTCCCAGAATTCCCCAGCCAGCGAATTAAACATGATCTAAGTATTGCCCACTGTTGGGTATTTTGATTATTATTAATATCATTTGTATTAGCAGAGTTCAGCTGGCTTAATTTGCAGCGGAGTTAGCATGGCAAGAAATAACACGTGGTTCAGAATCCCATTTGGTAGCAATGAATGACCACTCCTTCATAAAGATGAAAAATACAATCTTTACTTACAATTATGTTGATTCATGCAATTGATAGATTGCAGGCAGATAAGTTTATATCCCAGTCCATATTAATAACTTCTGGATGGTCCCATGTGTGAGGATGGCTTTGGATTTCATCTCACACATGTGTCCTCAGCCGAGGACAATGGAGCACACACAGAAGAAGGTAGAAGAGATAGAAGAGAAAGAAGGAAGGGTGGAGCATCTACTCTGCAGAGGTTTATATAGCCTGCAGAGCATCTGCCCCTTTTGGTCATCAAAAGGTGACACACTGGTCAGTTAATTGCGACCTGACCATAGAGAAGTGTTTACAAGACAGTGCAAGCATGTAGTAGAGTAGTTAAACCCAACACCCACAAGATCATATGTTGCAATGTCCTGCCTGTCAAAGACTACTTCAGCTTCAACCACAACAACACAAGAGCACACAACAGATTCAGGCTTAACATTAACAGCTCCAAACTTGACTGTAAAAAATATGACTTTATTTATTTATTTATTGGATTTGTATGCTGCCCCTCTCCGCAGACTCGGGGCGGCTAACAACAATGGTAAAAGAACATGTAACAATCCAATTTAATAAAACAACTAAAACCCCTTATTATAAAAAACCAAACATACACACAAACATACCATGCATAACTTGTAGTGGCCTAGGGGAAAAGAATAACTTAACAGTCGCCACATGAACTGCTGTAAGGCGGAAGTACCTGCATCTGGCAGAGGCAAATTAAATACAGTGATACCTCGTCTTACAAACGCCTTGTCATAGAAACTTTTCGAGATACAAACCCGGGGTTTAAGATTTTTTTGCCTCTTCTTACAAACTATTTTCACCTTACAAACCCACCGCCGCCGCTGGGATGCCCCATCTCCAGACTTCCGTTGCCAGCGAAGCACCCATTTTTGCGCTGCTGGGATTCCCCTGAGGCTCCCCTCCATGGGAAACCCCGCCTCCGGACTTCCGTGTTTTTATGATGCTGCAGGGGAATCCCAGCAGCGCAAAAACGGGCACTTCGCTGGCAACGGAAGTCCGGAGGTGGGATTTCCCAGCGAGGGGAGCCTCAGTGCAAAAATACAGAAGTCCGGAGGTGGGGTTTCCCATGCAGGGGAGCCTCAGGGGAATCCCAGCAGCGCAAAAACGGGCGCTTCGGCTGGCAAAAGGGGTGAATTTTGGGCTTGCACGCATTAATCGCTTTTCCAATGGGAAACATTGTTTCGTCTTACAAACTTTTCACCTTAAGAACCTTGTCCCGGAACCAATTAAGTTTGTAAGACAAGGTATCACTGTATTTACAACAGCTCTCTTTTCTTCTCACCTAAAACCAGAAGAAATCGGGTTAGCCCACTTCAAAAAAGTTCCTTAACTCACAAAAGCTTGTGACTCTTCATAAAATCTGTCAGCTGGGAAAGGAACTACCAGACTTTTTGGTGGCCACAGACTGCCACAGCTAATATACTATAATATGAAACTTCTCTTAGCCTAGCAGAATATCAGGATAGAATCTGAGACTTTCTGTTCAGGAAAGATCTGATTAAATCTTTCCCAAGCCAATAGATCTAAAAACACTACTCTGGTTTTGCCTCGGGGTACTATTCCAGAAAAGTTCGTTCTCAAGATTGGGAGAGTAGGAGGCAGGGGTGGGTTCCATTTAACTTTGCCACTGGTTCGCATCGTGATGTTTTCCATGTGGGTGCTCGTTCCGCTAGCGTGCATTCATTCATTTCATTTCATTTTATTGGATTTGTATGCCGCCCCTCTCAGTAGACTCGGGGCGGCTAACAACAGTGGTAAAAACAACATGCGACAATCCAATACTAAAACAGCTAAAAACCCCTTACTTTAAAACCAATCATACATACAAACGTACCAAACATAAATTGTGGAAGCCTAGGGGGAAAGAATATCTTAATTCCCCCATGCCTGACGACAGAGGTGGGTTTTAAGAAGCTTGTGAAAGGCAAGAAGGGTGGGGGCTATTCTAATCTCTGGGGGGAGTTGGTTCCAGAGGGCCGGGGCCGCCACAGAGAAGGCGCTTCCCCTGGGTCCCGCCAAGCGACATTGTTTAGTTGACGGGACCCGGAGAAGGCCAACTCTGTGGGACCTAATTGGTTGCTGGGATTCGTGCGGCAGAAGGCGGTCCCGGAGATAACCTGGCCCGGTGCCATGAAGGGCTTTATAGGTCATAACCAACACTTTGAATTGTGACCGGAAACTGATCGGCAACCAATGTAGACTGCGGAGTGTTGGTGTGACATGGGCAGGCATTCCCTTGTGCAATTTGGCCTCTGCGCATGCTCAGGAGCTGGAACCTGCCCTAAACACAGCTGAGGAGCTGATCAGCTGTGCTTCGAGCGAAGGAATAAGGGTCTGTAAACCTGCAGATCGGGGTGGATTCACATTACTGCGCACTGTGCACACAGCTTCTGTTCTCCTGTGTGCACATGTGTGTGTCCCAGCTCCTGCGCATGCGCAGAAGCAAAAAAATATCACCAAAATCTGTCTCACACACATGCGCGTCCCCTCATTTTGCTTCCTGTGCATGCGCAGCAAAAGCACGCTGGGACACTCATCAACACAAGAGAATAGAAGATGCAATGCGTCTTTCGCTACCAGTGCACCGTCCTTATCTGTAGCTGTAACAACCCAATACTGCTGTGGATGGGTGGGAGGGCCCCTTTACAAGGAGTAGAACAGGAAAGACCTTCAAAACAGTAAAGAAATTTACAAAAACTTTTTTAAAAAATTATGTTGGCGCCTACGGACTGGCACCAGCCAATCCAGTTCAGTGATGTCAAAAGTGGGTTGATACCGGTTCTGGCGATCCAGTCCGAACAGGGAGGAACCCACGCCTGGTAGGAGGGGATCTTTAAGGAATCATCAAAATCAGGGGTGTCAAACTCAGGGCCCGGGGACTGGATTCAGCCGCTGGAGTGCTTAAATCTGACCTGCGGGGTCTCTTTCAGAATTTCTTTAATTATTATTATGAAATGTTTTTTTATTATTATGAAATTTATTTTTTATTATTATTATTATTATTATTATTATTATTATTATTATTATTATTATTATTATTATTATTGTTATTATTATTATGTTAGTTCAACACAGCAAACGATATCACTGCTGGATTTCGTATTTCATTTTAGATAATTTTTAATATTAGATTTATTACATTGTATACTGTTATTATTGTTGTGAGCCGCCCCGAGTCTTCGGAGAGGGGCGGCATACAAATCTAATGTATTATTATTATTATTATTATTATTATTATTATTATTATTATTATTATTATTATGTCAGTACAACACAGCAAACGAGATCACTATGCTGGATTTCGCATTTCATCACCAGTCGGGCGCTTCCCAAGCACCTAGGACTGCGTGATGTAGCGGCGAATTATGTTTGCCGATCCCAGTAAAGCAGCCTTTTGCAATTGACAGATGGAGATTTTGTCAATTCCGATGGTTTTCAAATGTCCGCTGAGATCCTTTGGCACTGCGCCCAGTATGCCAAGTACCACTGGGACCACTTTCACTGGCTTATGTCAGAGTTGTTGCAGCTCGATTTTTAGATCTTCATATTTCACTAATTTCTCTAGCTGCTTCTCCTCAATTCTGCTGTCTCCTAGGATTGCGATGTCGATGATCCGTACTTTCTTTTTCTCCACGATCACAATGTGTGAAATATTATTATTATTATTATTATTATTATTATTATTATTATTATTATTATTATTATTATTAAATTATTGTTATGAAATTTATTATTGTTATGAAATTTATTTTGTTATCATGAAATGTTTTAATCTAATTATATTGTTTTATAATTATTGTTCTAAGCCACCCTGAGTCCTCAGGGAGTGGGCAGCATATAAATTCAATTAAATAAATAAATGAAGGACTGAACGAACGAACGAACAAACAAACAAATAAACAAACAAATAAATAAATGTGTGCGTATTCTATCTTGGTTCAATTTGATTTTTGTCTTATTATTTTTTTTCCTTTCATTTATTTTTCTTTGTCTTGTTTTGCATTTGTATTTTGTATTTGGGTTTTTTAACATTGGAAAATTAATAAAAACTATTTTTAAAAAAGAAAAAAACAAAACAAATGAGTTATGACTGGTTTTTCACATTTATGACCGTTGCAATGATCAGAATTAGCATTCCTGGCAAATGACTCATATTTATGATGATTGTAATGTCCTGGAGTCATGTGATCACCTTTTGTGAGCTTCTGACAAGCAAAGTCATTGGGGAAGCCTCATTCATTGAATAACTGCGTCCCTTAACAACTGCAATGATTCACTTTGCAACTGTGGCACGAAAGGTCGTAAAATAGGGCAAGATGGGTGTCAACAGACTCAAACTCAACCCTGATAAGACGGAGTGGCTGTGGGTTTTGCCTCCCAAAGACAATTCCATCTTTCCGTCCATCACCCTTGGGGGGGGAATCATTGACCCCCCCAAGAGAGGGTCCGCAACTTGGGGGTCGTCCTCGATCCACAGCTCACATTAGAGAAACATCTTTCAGCTGGTGCACCAGTTGCGGCCCTATTTGGACCGGAAGTCACTGCTCACAGTCACTCATGCCCTCATCACCTCGAGGCTCCACTACTGTAACACTCTCTACATGGGGCTACCTTTGAAAAGTGTTCGGAAACTTCAGATCGTGCAGAATGCAGCTGCGAGAGCAATCATGGGCTTCCCTAAATATGCCCATGTCACACCAACACTCTGCAGTCTGCATTGGTTGCCGATCAGTTTCCGGTCACAATTCAAAGTGTTGGTCATCACCTATAAAGCCCTCCATGGCACCGGAACAGATTATCTCAGGGACCGCCTTCTGCCGCACGAATCCCAGCGACCAGTTAGGTCCCACAGAGTGGGCCTTCTCCAGGTCCCGTCGACTAAGCAATGTCGTTTGGCGGGACCCAGGGGAAGAGCCTTCTCTGTGGCGGCCCCGGCCCTCTGGAACCAACCCCTCCCCCGGAGATTAGAATTGCCCCCACCCTCCTCGCCTTTCGTAAGCTCCTTAAAACCCACCTCTGCCGTCAGGCATGGAGGAACTGAGATATTCTTTCCCCCTAGGCCTTTACAATTTATGCATGGTATGTTTGTTTATAGGTATGATTGATTTTAAAATAAGGGTTTTTTAGTTGTTGTAGTATTGGATTTACATGCTGTTTTTATTATTGTTGTTAGCCGGCCCCGAGTCTACGGAGAGGGGTGGCATACAAATCAAGTAAGTAAGTAAGTAAGTAAGTAAGTAAGTACGGTAAGTAAGTAAGTAAGTAAGTAAGTAAGTAAGTAAGTAAGTAAGTAAGTAAGTAAGTAAGTAAGTAAATAAATAAATAAATAAATAAATAAGACTCTCTTAACAACCATCTTGCTTAGCAACAGAAATTTGGGCCTCAATTGTGGTTGTAAATAGAGGACTGTCTGTAGTTTATTTTAGAGTTCACTCGCCTATGATCTTTTATCTCCCGCTGCACTCCAGCGTTACTTTTTGCCAAAATATTTCGTATCACAATCTTGGGAGGCTCCAGATGGCAAATTTCTTTCTTTCTTTCTTTTTTTTAAAAAGGTACATGCATGGATGCACCTGGATTGCAGATTATCACTCCCTGTCTGAGCGACCGAATGTTTAGTCTACAAAATCCAAGTGCGTGAAAATACTTGTTTGATGAAGGGCCTAATGGCTTGCGAATGGCTTCTAGTTTATCAGATTTAACCATCTGCTTGAGTATGGATTGAAAAGAGAGGATTTTGCACGGAATCCAACCAAGGACACCGTTCCAAAGTCACCAAATTTACCAGAGGAAATTCAAAGAGATGCAGAGGTCTTCAAACTTGGCAACTTTAAGACTTTGTGGACTTTAAGTCCCAGAATTTGAGGAGTTCTTCCCCAAACTGCAAAAACATTAACCTTGGACTGCCTACAGTCGACTTCTCGAGGTCCGATTACTGCAATGCTCTCTACATGGGCTACCTTTGAAAAGTGTTCGGAAACTTCAGATCGTGCAGAACGCAGCCGCGAGAGCCATCGTGGTGCTTCCAAGATTCGCCCACGTTTCTTCAACACTCCGCGGCCTGCATTGACTGCCGATCAGTTTCCGGTCACAATTCAAAGTGTTGGTCATCACCTTTAAAGCCCTACATGGCAATGGACCAGATTACCTCTGGAACCGCCTGCTACCACGCAAATCTCAGCGACCGATAAGGTCCCACAGAGTTGGCCTTCTCCGGGTCCCGTCGACTAAACAATGTCGTTTGGCGGGCCCCAGGGGAAGAGACTTCTCTGTGGTGGCCCTGGCTCACTGGAACCAACTCCCCCCCGGAGATTAGAACTGCCCCCACCCTCCCTGTCTTTCGTAAACTACTAAAGATTCATTTTACCGCCAGGCATGGGGGAGTTGAGATAGCTCTTCCCCCTAGGCCATTACAAGTTATGCATGGTGTGTTTGTGTGTATGTTTGGTTTTATAATAGGTGTTTTTAGTTGTTTTTTTATTATTGGATTGTATATGTTGTGTTTATTATTGTTGTTAGCCGCCCCGAGTCTACGGAGAGAGGCGGCATACAAATCCAATAAATTATTATTATTATTATTATTATTATTATTATTATTATTCTCCTCCCCGTTTCTAAGTGGTCTGTAAGGGGTGTGCATAAGCGCAGCACTGTGCCTACCATCCCTGTCCTACTATCCTATCCCGGCCATCTTGGGCTTTTCTGGGCTGCCAGAGAAGCCTTTTGGTGGCGCTTAAAAAGGCTTTGGCAGTCCAGAGCGGATGAAGCATTTTTCTTTCTCAAGGCAAACTGAGGAGTCATCACAGTGAAGGAAAGGCGTGGACTACAAAGTGAGCGAGTGAGATGAGAGCCCTTCAGCATGGGAAGGAAGAGGAAGCAGGTAGCAGCAGCAGATCAAAGTAGCGGGAGGTTCCCCACTCTCGCCCACCTGGGTTTCTCTCTCTGGCGCAGTGTATGGGAGGCAGCCTTATGTCGGGTGTATGGGAGGCACATACTTCTCCTAGCCACCTCAAAGTCCCTCTTTTTTTTTAAAGCCTTAAAGTTTTGGATTTTTTTGATTCCCCTCACCTCACCTTCTTCCTTCAGCCGCGACTGTCCTCCTCCTCTTTTTCCTCCTCTTCCTCCCACCCAAATTCCGAGCTTTTATTTCTTTCCTAATGGGTTTGCACGCATTATTTGCTTTTACATTGATTCCTATGGGGAAAATTGCTTCTACTTATAAACTTTTCTACTTAAGAACCTGGTCACGGAACAAATTAAGTAGAGGTACCACTTTATATAGAACTGTGGAGGAGAAAAAAATATTTGAAAATTACGCAGACACACACAAAAAAGAAAGAAATGCCAGCCACATTTCCCTCTCTCTGCTTTGTTCTTGATATTCTAAAAACCGCCCTTCCCGAGTGAAAAATGCTTGGATATATGCTCAACTTTCCAGCCTTTTAGAACCTGGATTCGGACGAAGGCGCTTCCTTAATACGGGTTTGAGATAGGTCGCATAATAGACAGAAATCCAAATCCGCAGTCGACGTTTTCTCTCTTGTGTTAATGATGCCCTTGTTCTGCCGTCTGCTGAAAAGGCCACCACTAATGAGATAATATCAGTCTGCTGGTGAGCAGGCTGACCGTAAGCTTTTAAAACTGCCCAGAGTCGACAGTGAGGAGCCCTTCTAATGTTCTGCGGCTGCCTCTGGTCAATGACATGGTAGAAATGGCCTTATCTCCCACAGGGGCGTCTGTGTGTGTGTGTGTGTGTGTTTGTGTATGTGTGAGACATCACTGTGCCAAAGCCACAGGTCCTAAAAGGAGAGAAAAAGCAAACTGGACCCAGCTGAGCCATCTTAACAGCCAGGCTTAACATAATTCCACTCTAAAAGCCTGCCCATGTTTGTTTGTTTGTTTGTTTGTTTGTTTGTTTGTTTGTTTGTTGATTGATTGGATTTGTATGCCGCCCCTCTCCATAGACTCGGGGCGGCTAACAGCAATGATAAAAAATAGCATGTAACAATCCAATTAATAAAACAACTAAAAACCTTTATTATAAAACCAAACATACACACAAACATACCATGCATAACTTGTAATGGCCTAGGGGGAAGGAATATCTTAACTCCCCCATGCCTGGTGGCATAAGTGAGTTTTGAGTAGTTTACGAAAGACAGGGAGGGTGGGGGAAGTTCTAATCTCCGGGGGGAGTTGGTTCCAGAGGGCCGGGGCCGCCACAGAGAAGGCTCTTCCCCTGGGGCCCGCCAAATGACATTGTTTAGTCGACGGGACCCGGAGAAGGCCAACTCTGTGGGACCTTATCGGTCGCTGGGATTTGTTGCGGAAAGATTGATCCTAAATCTGGAGATCTGGAGAGATCTGGAAATTTTATTTTATTTATTTATTCGATTTTTATGCCGCCCTTCTCCTTAGACTCAGGGCGGCTTACAACATGCTAGCAATAGCCCTTTTTTTTTTTTAGCAAAGCCAGCCTATTGCCCCCACAATCCGGGTCCTCATTTTACCCACCTCGGAAGGATGGAAGGCTGAGTCAACCTTGAGCCGGTGATGAGATTTGAACCGCTGACCTGCAGATCTACAGTCAGCTTCAGTGGCCTGCAGTACAGCACTCAGTACAGTACAGTACATTACTGCTGCGCCACCCCGGGTCTTTGGCTTTAGGTAGGCCCAACCAGCCATCTTCTTTTATATCTTGCAAATATTTTAGCCAAATTCTAGGTCTCTTGCCATATAAATATGCTGACCAATTTATTTAGATTTGTAAAATAGTCTTATATTAATTTAATAGGTATTGTTTGAAACAGAAAAATGAGCGACCAATTAGGTCCCACAGAGTCGGCCTTCTCTGGGTCCCATCGATGAAACAATGTTGTCTGGTGGGACCCAGGGGAAGAGCCTTCTCTGTGGCGGCCCTGACCCTCTGGAATCAACTCCTCCCAGAGATCAGGATTGCCCCAAACCTCCTTACCTTTCGCAACCTCCTTAAAACCCACCTCTACCATCAGGCATGGGGAAATTGATTCCCCCGGGCCGTTTCCACTTTATGTATGATTTGTCTGGGATATATGACTATTTTATATTAAGGGTTTTAACTGTTTTTTTAATCATTAGATCTGTACTGTGTTTTGCTGTTGTGAGCCACTCCGAGTCTCTGGAGAGGGGCAGCATACAAGTCTAATTAATAATAATAATAATAATAATAATAATAATAATAATAATAATAATAATAATAATAGGCAATGGAATATGTACACAGTTAGTACTGTTATACAGACTTGCCTCAAACTCGTCCACTTTTTATTTTTTGTTACTTTTAAATGTTTAGTTTGTATTGTTTGCTGTATGCATATATACATGTGTGTGAGTAAATAAAATTTATATTAAAAAAGAAGAAAAAGAAATGGCTTTAGATATCAAGGGAAGCCATCTTTGATCTGATGCATTCTTGGTTATGACAGTTTCTCGTCATAGGTATTGAGAAGTGGGATTCACATCATTTGCCTACCAGTTCGCCCAGCACCGAAAATGTGAGTGCGCAAACCTTTCGACGAATGTGTGCACACTTCCATGTGTACGCATTGCTCACCCATGCGGCTTGCACGCATGTATGGAGCTTGAAAAATAGTAAAGGGTCTAGTCTCGTAGGGTATTCTGTTTTGAGTGGAGGAATGAAGGGCTCTTCTGGTGAAGTGTTCACCCGATCCAGTGCGAACCGGGTGAATACCATCTCTATAGGTATACCCAAATCAAACAACCACACAGGCAAAATATCAATTGTGTTTTCCAATACAGAGTAATCTTCAACTTACAATAGTTCTTTTAAATGACCGTTAGAAATGACAATGGTGCTGTAAAAAAGAGACTTAGGACCTCTTTTCACACTTCATTGCAGTATCCCCATGTTCAGACGTCTGACAATTAATCCCCCTTCTGGGCTCTGGGTATATTTTTCCTCTCGCAGTAAATGAGGTTGAATGTGTATCATTTTAGAAGAGCTGTGTGTGTGTGTGTGTGTGTACATACACTTTATATAATAGATAATGCATATTTTTGCATGCCTGTGTGTAATATATATGTACACATATGACATATATACATACCCTGTTTTCACGAAAATAAATCACTTCAGAAACTAAGACATAGGAGAGAATGATTGTAGAATTGCCTAATACAGTATAAGGCATCCCCCAAAAGTAAGACATAGGAGACATTTCATTTCGCAACATTCCCAAACAAAACATGTATAACGTTGTCTTATTTTCGTGGAAACAGGGTATAATTAAATAGCATGTTTTGGATGTTCAGTAATAATAAGGGAAATTGTATCTCTTTGAGGCGAGGAGAGGCCAGGCACCCTAACCCAAACCCAAACCCAAACCCTTGATGTGAGTGACGTCAAGTTGGCCACCGTTAAGCCAGTTACAGGACCTTTAAGCCACCCCCGTCACATGATCGTCAAACCACTCCCACCTGGTCACATGGCTGGCAAACATGGCTGGCAAACCACACCCACAAAATAAGCCACGCCCATAGTGCAGTAGTAGAATGTTTTGCAGCCCTTCACTGCTCCAGAAGTTGTGGGTGCTCCAACACTGAAGGTTTTAAAGAAAAGAATGGACAATTATTTGTCTGAAATAGTATGAGCTGCGGGTTGAACTAAAACACCTCCGGGGCCACTTAATGTAAGGGTCTGATGGGCCATGGCCCTCACGAGCTTAGGACTCCATATTAATCTGTGTATTGTTGGAAGTGTCAATACAATAAATCTATGTTTAATTTTATTGGCCACTTACATTTTTATTCCTGTGAGTAGTAATCGTGGGATCCCAATACACTGCTTTGTCCAAGGGCTATACAGTAGTCCCTCGCTATACCGCGCTTCACCTACTGCGGCTTCACTTCATCGCGGGTTTCTGAGGAAGTCGATCAGCAGATTTAAACAGCCCGCCGAACTCGATCGGCAGGTTTTTTAAAAAAATATATATATCTAAAATTGTAAATACTGTATTTAAATACTGTATCTAAAATAAATACTGTGTGGGAAGGGTTTATAAACACTTAAAACAATGAAAACTTACCAAACAATTACAATATAAATACTTAAATAAGTACTATCAGTCGATAAATTCCCCATCGCGGATTTCACCTATCGCGGCCAGGTCTGGAACGTAACACCAGTGATAGGTGAGGGACTACTGTAATGCTGATAAAGACAGTTCTGCTCCAAGATCTCTTCCAAACTCTGGTAAAGTGGTACCTCTACTTACAAACTTAATTCGTTCTATGACCAGGTTCTTAAGTAGAAAAGTTTGTAAGAAGAAGCAATTTTTCTCGTAGGAATCAAGGTAAAAGCGGATAATGCATGCCATTGGGGAAACCACAGGGAGGGTGGAGGCCATGTTTCCTCCCAGGAGATTCCTAGAGAGGCCCCACGGAGGCTTCTCCCTGCCTTTTCTGGTTACAGTTTTGGAGGCTTGGGTTTGTAAGTGGAAAATGGTTCTTGGGAAGAGGCAAAAAAATCCTGAACACCAGTTCTTATCTAGAAAAGTTCGTAAGTAGAGGCATTCTTAGGTAGAGGTACCACTGTATTCCATTACTCTATTCTGTGATTCTGTTGCATTTTTTAAAACAGAGAATTGGTAACATTTGCACTAGGTGTGTCAAATTTTTCAACTTTCCCATTTCTAAACATTAGGGGTGCTGAAACGTTGTAACAGGCCTTGGGGATTGTAAAAGATATTTTGGCTACTTTAATATAATTTAGATGTGCTTGGTAAGTAACTATATAAACATCATAACTTTTAAACATTTCATTTCATTAAAATTTTAAAGTTTCCATCGCTTTGCCCACAGATGGGAAAAGCCACGCGCCACTTAAACTTCCCTCCCGAAAAATAAATTGAGAGTGCCAAAATGTAATAGCCGCAGTTAATTTTTCCTTCCCACCTAATTCATGCCGATAAATAAAAAGAAACTAAACATATTTTGAAAGTCAATAATTACTCATTAAAAGGAGGCTTACAAGAAGGTGTTTACCTTGTATAGGCAAACATTCCTAGATGAAATGTGAAAAGCTATATTTAGAAATGGAGCCCGACCAGGAAATTAAACTGAGTTGGAGGAAAAACGGCCCACGTGCTCCCTCACCCACACACCACCAGAGCTTGAGTTATGATCACTTGTTCAACAACTCGGTTGCAAAAGTCGTATTTTGTACAGGCGAGTTTCGAGTGATTTACTTTGAGTTTGTATCTGTTGTGTGCTAATGTATTGTGGTGGTGGAAGCTGAAGTAGTTGATGACAGGAGGGACCTTGTAGCAAATGATTTTATGGGCTATGCTTAGTGTTTAAGGCGACGTGGTTCTAAGCTTTCTAAGACTTGAAATCCTGGGCTTAGAAAGCTTAGAACTACGTCGCCTTAAACACAACCTAAGCATAGCACATGAAATCATCTGGAACAACGCCCTTCCTGTTAATGACTACTTCAGCTTCAACCACATCAATATGCATGCACACACAACGGATACTAACTCAAAGTAAACTGCTCCAAACTCGACTGTAGAAAATACAACTTTAGCAATTGAGTAGTGAAAGCATGGAACTCACTAACGGACTCTGTAGTTTCATCACCAAACCCCCTAAAACTCCCACAGAGTCGGCCTTCTCCAGGGCCCATCAACTAGACAATGTCGCTTGGTGGGGCCTACGGGAAGAGCCTTCTCTGTGGGACTCCAGCCCTCTGGAATCAGCTCCTCCCAGAGATTCGTACTGCCCCCACCCTTCTCGCCTTCTGCAACAGTCTTGAGACTCACCTGTGTCACCAGGCTTGGGACAAATTAGATTCTAGCGCCCTGGCTGATGAATGTCACCTTTGTTTGCTATCTGAGTGGGTATGACTGGTTTTTTGAATAAATTGGGGATTATAGATTGTATGATTAGTTTTAAATTAATTGGATTTAGGCTATTATATTGTACTGGGGTTTTTTGTTATATGTTGTAAGTCACCCCGAATCCTGGGAGAGGGGTGGCATATAAATCCTATTAAATAGATAGATAGATAGATAGATAGATAGATAGATAGATAGATAGATAGACAGACAGACAGACAGACAGACAGACAGACAGACAGACAGACAGACAGACAGACAATAGGTAGGTAGGTAGGTAGGTAGATAGATAGGATAGATAGATAGATAGATAGATAGATAGATAGATAGATAGATAGATAGATAGATAGATAAATATGCCCCCCGAACAATCTGGGTCTTTGTTTTAAAGGGTTAAATAAGATCCAGGGGGAAAGTGTTTTTAATAGGAAAGTGAACATAAGAACAAGGGGACACAATCTGAAGTTAGTTGGGGGAAAGATCAAAGGCAACATGAGAAAATATTATTTTACTGAAAGAGTAGTAGATCCTTTATATATACCCACTAAAACTCTCATTGTGTATTGGACAAAATAAATAAAACAGTGATAGTGGTAGAAAACTTACCAATTACCATTTTATCCTTTAAAAATTTATTGTTGCATTCTGTAGCTTGGACAGACGTTTCTCCATGAACGTACGGCTAATGCAGGAAGCAAGTGGCTAATTGTAATACCACGAGGCTGTGAAGAATAGTGACATAACGACACCACTCTCGTTGTAGCAATACTCCACCCGTATAGTTTTGTAATATCATTAATCATCTTATAGTTGAATGAAAAGGTAGGCTTATTGTGACATGTTTCCCAGTCAGTGGAGAATGGATGCAGGAAAGGATTACCTCTTATTTCTACAAGAAAAACACAATCTTTTAATCCAACTTGAAAAGAGGGCTTACTCAGCAACAGAACTTCATCCAGTAATTGGACAAAAAAAAAAATACAGGATTTAAAACAGACATAGGAACAGCTCAAACTAGGGTCTAATTAACTAATGCAAATGAGTTAAGGCAAACAAAACTCCACCCTAAAACAGCCAGAAATAGATCAAGTCCACCCTCATATTAAATTGCGATTTTCTGTTCACGGTTAACGAAGAGCCAAGGCTAACAGGAAAAAAAAACGGAATTGCACAAGAAATATCATTTGTACAGTCTTTGTAAAACCAACGGCAGAGGAAATGAAGATTTAGGGGATCACCCATGTTACTCCTTTATATATCTCAGCCCAAGTGGTAGTTTACTCCTCTGATACCCTGTTTTTATCCTTTATACCTGTTCTGCCGGACTCTCTGATAGGAGCCTCCCGAAAATTCAAGGGTACAAATTTCAGACACACACACACACGTTTGAAAATTCAACACAAGGTTCTTTAGCACAAAATTCAAAATAAACAAAGCACTCTTTTTGTATGGCAAAGAGCACTCGTCCCAAAACAACCGGGTAGTCTGTATAATTTCTCTTAAGCAGTCATTAAGTACTTAGCTAGCAGCTGTGAAGAACCTTCACACCCCTTCTTCTTCCAACGAAGTGAGACACACACACACATTGCTCTGCTTTGTTTTCCAAGGCGTGAAAAAGCAACAAAGTCCAGAAGACACAGAACTCTGATCAGATATTCTTCCACAATGGCCAAACCCGCATGCTGCTATTTATAGCACCAGCCCTAATTACTGGAGTCCCATCCAAACACAGGAGGCCTCCCTTATTTCCTGTAATATGTTCTTACTTGGTCTCTTCTACGCATAATTCTGCGCTTGTGTGGGTCCAAAATGTCATCATCTGAATCAATGGAAGATAAGGGAGATTGACTGCCTGGGCTGTGTGCCAAGCCCTCCTCTGCCGAGTCACTCCCACCTTCTTCTTCCTCCGAGGAAACTAAACTCTGAACTGATTCTGTCGGCAATAACACAGGCCTGTGACATGTTGAAGTTTCCCCTGCATCCACTTCCCCATTCCCTGGGGCAGGAGCTGGGCCAGAGCCAACCACAACAGTGGGTGGTTGTGATGCCACAATTAAACTATACCCCCATCTGGTATGCAATATGTGCTACGAATCCTGCATGCCAAGAGATGAAGTATAATTCTATGGTCAAGACCACCATCTTTGTTCTCCCCCCTCCCCATTTCTGCTCTCCTTAATTTTATGTTACATTTCTGGTGGTGGAATTTGTACAAAGCAGAGGATGCCAAGCCACACGTATTGCAAACATTTTGCACCAACACTCACATGCATCTTACGGCTGGGTATTTTGGTCTTAAAGCCACAAGTTTGCATTACAGCTGTTAAATTTAGAATTTCATCTTATTTACTATCCCTGTTCTACGGAGCCTCCAAGAACTGGATCTTGTCCAAGACTGAAATGAAGACCCAGTTGTGTATTACAGTATATATTTCAGGAGGTCTCTGCTTCTTAGTTCAATACAAAAATGTGTCTATTTTAAAAAAGGACAGAATTAATTTACCAAAAGTTTCAAAAGTGCTGTTGCATTTCTCTATATAATAGAAGTATAAAATATAACTATGTTGAACAAAAAAGAGGTCAAACACAATTTTCGCTGGCAGAGGCGTCCTGGGTTGGCCCCACAAGCTAGATTTTATTTTTATTTATTTTATTTATTTATTTGTCAAACAATTATAGGGTGATAATTTGTACATATAAAACATTAGATAAGTAATGATAAAAAGTAGACAATAGGACAGGGATGGTAGGCACAGTGGTGCGCTTATGCACGCCCCTTACAGACCTCTTAGAAAGGGGGAGAGGTCAATTGTAGATAGTCTAAGGTTAAAGGTTTTGGGGTTAGGAGTAGAAACCACAGTATCAGGTAGTGCATTCCAGGCGTTGATTACTCTGTTGCTGAAGTCGTATTTTCTGCAGCCAAGTTTAGATCTAAGCACTTTGTGGGCCAAATTCAGCCCCCACCCTGCGGGCTTGAGTTTAACACCCCTAGAAACCCCACAGAGGCTTCTTCCCACCTTTTCTGACCCTGTTTCCTCCCAGGAGATTCCGAGAGAGGCCCCATGATGGCTTCTTCCTTCTTTTTCCAGCCCTGTTTCCTCCCAAGAGATTCCTAGAGAGGCCCCATGATGGCTTCTTCCTTCTTTTTCCAGCCCTGTTTCCTCCCAGGAGATTCCTAGAGAGGCCCCATGATGGCTTCTTCCTTCTTTTTCCAGCCCTGTTTCCTCCCAAGAGACTCCTAGAGAGGCCCCATGATGGCTTCTTCCTTCTTTTTCCAGCCCTGTTTCCTCCCAGGAGATTCCTAGAGGGGCCCCACAGAGGCTTCTCCCTGCCTTTTCTGGCCCTGTTTCCTCCCAGGAGATTCCTAGAGAGGCCCCACAGAGGCTTCTCCCTGCCTTTTCTGGCCCTGTTTCCTCCCAGGAGATTCCTAGAGGGGCCCCACAGAAGCTTCTCCCTGCCTTTTCCGGTACAGTTTGGAGGCTCGTGTTTGTAAGTGGAAAACGGTTCTTGAGAAGAGGCAAAAAAAATCTTGAACACCCGGTTCTTATCTAGAAAAATTTGTACGTAGAGGCATTCCTAGGTAGAGGTACGAGTCTTCGGAGAGGGGAGGCATACAAATCTAATAAATACAAATACAATACCACTGTAGCTTGACCCCCCACCCCTTTGTGGCAGCCGCTCAAATATTGGAAGACTGCTATCATGTCTCCCCTGATCCTTTTCTTTGCTAGACCAGCCATACCCAGTTTATTTATTTATTTATTTATTAGATTTGTATGCCGCCCCTCTCCGCAGACTCGCGGCGGCTAACAACAGTAAAAAAGACAATGTAAACAAATCTAATATTAAAAACAATCTAAAAAACCCCAATTTAAAGAACCAATCATACACACAAACATACCATGTGTAAATTCTATAAGCCTAGGGGGAAGGGAAAATTTCAATTCCTCCATGCCTGACGACAGAGGTGGGTTTTAAGGAGCTTGCGAAAGACAAGGAGGGTGGGGGAAACTCTGATATCTGGGGGGAGTTGGTTCCAGAGAGTCGGGGCCGCCACAGAGAAGGCTCTTCCCCTGGGTCCCACCAGACGACATTGTTTAGTCGACGGGACCCGGAGAAGGCCAACTCTGTGGGACCTAACCAGTCACTGGGATTCGTGCGGCAGAAGGCGGTCCCGGAGATATTCTGGTCCAATGCCATGAAGGGTTTTATAGGTCACAACCAACACTTTGAATTGTGATTGGAAACCGATCGGCAACCAATGCAGACTGCGGAGTGTTGGAGTAACATGGGCATATTTAGAAAGCCCATGATAACTCTCGCAGCCAGTGTTCCCTCTAATTTTTGGGGGGGGGGGGGCGGAAAAGTATAGTGTTTGAGCGGCAGTCCCTTCTGGACTGGGCGGCACAGAAATAATAAATAAATAAATAAACAAACAAACAAATAAATAAATAAATAAAAACCCACCCTGTTTTGCCTCAGAGAATTTCAAAATAAAATACTGTACTGTGTGTCTCTAACAGTGAGCTCATAATAGGGCAACTCTATCAATATCAAAATGCCACTTAAATAGTTGAGCTAGTTTCAAACTAGATTTTGATTTTCTTTCTCTCTTCCTTACTCCCATTCTTGTTCTTTCTCTTTTCCTTCCTCTCTTTTTTCTATCTGTTTCTCTCTCTTCCTCTCTTCCTCTCTCTCTCCTTCCCTCTCACTCTTTCCCTCTCGGCTTCTGGGCAGGTTTGGAAAACTCTGAGTTGATGATGATTTTTAAGTGAGCGATTGCTCACTGCTCAGCTTAGAGGGAACTATGCTCGCAGCTGCCTTCTGCACGATCTGAAGTTTCCGAACACTTTTCAAAGGTAGTCCTGCAACTGTTCATTAGATGCTTTAGTCTCCAGCCCCCTGATCCTCCTGGTTGCTTTGCTGGATGCTCAGAGCCTAGGCGGGCTTCTTCCCTTCTTCTCCATAGACAGATGTCAATGTATAAGAAGCTATTTCAGCCTGTAGCATTTCGTGACGGGAGCCAAACCAAATGAACACAGGGCCGCTCCGGAATCCCAGCCAAGCAGAACCAACTCACCTCTCCGCCCACTGGGACATTTTTAGAAACAGCCACTTAAGTCTAAAATTCATGAATGGGCAGTGTAATTTCTGAGCTATTTCTGGGCTGTAACTGAAAGCGAAAGAGAGGTCTTCAGCATGAATGGACATTTTAATGCCTCTCCATGTAAGTAGGCTTATTATAGGCAATGCTTGTAGGCGATGAAGTGAACCACATTCATCCTTCTCCACTAATAAAATAATCCTCATATATGGTATTTATATAAGACTGTACCAGTAAAGTTTGGTTGCTTGGTATGCCTTTGATAATAATATTAATGAAATCATTCCTGCGCTGGATTTCTAAGACAAGTTCTTCCGACCCGCAGTGATATTTATGTCAGCAATTTATCATCCCAGTCATGGATTTTTTCAAAATAGACATACTATATCTAGCTCTTTATTTCTGTTTTTAAAGAACACGATAGGACTTTCATTTTACGAAGGCAGGAATTCTGCCTTCTGCCGCACGAATCCCAGCGACCAGTTAGGTCCCACAGAGTTGGCCTTCTCCGAGTCTACGGAGAGGGGCGGCATACAAATCTAATAAATAAATTAAAAAACAATGCCGTTTGGCAGGACCCAGGGGAAGAGCCTTCTCTGTGGCAGCCCCAGCCCTCTGGAACCAACTCCCCCCAAATATCAGAGTTGCCCCCATCCTCCTTGCCTTGCGTAGGCTCCTTAAACCCACCTCTGTCATCAGGCATGGGGGAATTGAGATATTCCCTTCCCCTAGGCTTATAAAAAATGTATGCATGGTATGTCTGTGTGTATGTTTGGTCTCTTAAATTGGGGTTTCTTTTTAAAATTAAGTTAAATATCAGATTTGTTTATATTGTTTTATTACTGTTGTTAGCTGCCCCGAGTCTGCGGAGAGGGGCAGCATACAAATTTGATAAATAAATGAATGAATGAATGAATGAATGAATGAATGAATGATGGGCTATTAGTTATTTTCTTTCCTTGGGAATATATGAGTTTTGTTTCTTTGTTAGCCGTGCCTTTGGTACAAGAATGTGAGAATATTCAATCAAAAGAGTCCATTGAAAAGGATTCTTCTCAATTTCTGATTCAGATTTCCAAACAGAGTCTACAAGCTAATTTCTATCATTTCTTTGGTACCACAGTTGGAATACTATGTGCAGTTTTGATAATCATGATTGGTCTGATATGCAACGTGGGTCATCATTTTGGTCATTGTGACCTGCATTGCATATCAGACATTATTATTATTATTATTATTTATTATTATTATTATTTATTAGATTTGTATGCCGCCCCTCTCCGTAGACTCGGGGCGGCTTAATACAATCAAGAGAGTCCAGAAATATTTCACAAGAAGAGTCCTTCACTCCTCTGCTCGCAACAAAATACTTTATTCCACCAGACTTGAAATACCGAGATTAAACAATTTACAACTATGTCGACTCCGATCTGATCTAAATGTAGTTCATAAAATCATATGCCAACATGTCCACCTGCATCCGATGTGATCATAACTATGGCTATTGCATAAACCAGCATCCTACCGTAGAAAACTATGAGCCAAAGTTGAAAATTATGATGAATAATATGGAGCATTGTTATTTTACCTTAAGATATACTTAGCTTTAATATTTTAACATGCCCGGGGCATCATCCACCAAAAAAAGAGAGAATGTATTTGTAATTTTCCCAGCTACTTTGCTTTTCCAGTTCAGCTACATTTTACTAAAAATAAAACTAAACAAATTCACTCAGCGGTGGAGTGTATATTTATGTAAGTTATTTTGCTGTGACTTGCCCTGAAACGGTGCTCATGTCCTCAAGGCTACAGATTTACTCCTCTGCGTTTCTCAGCGTTTTTTGCTCATTTTAAATGCTATCGCATAGCTCCATCATGTTTACACAATCGGTTCACTTGAAACTTTATTACAGGCATGTCAATTATAACTAAATCTAGCAGAACAAATTGCTGGAGAATTGTGAGGAATAATCGGTATTTTTAATCCAAGTCATTAGCATATACTTATACCTTTTTATCGCTTTCCAATTCTCTTAGAATTAGAATTTATTTATTTTTCTTGTTTTGTTTTAGTGTTTCCCTTGATCTGGAGCATAGCACTTTCCATTCCAGTAGAAAAACCAGTGGGCACTTCCTATTCCACTCTCCGGGACCCCCTTCTGCCGCACGAATCCCAGCGACCGATTAGGTCCCACAGAGTTGGCCTTCTCCGGGTCCCGTCGACTAAACAATGTCGTTTGGCGGGCCCCAGGGGAAGAGCCTTCTCTGTGGTGGCCCCAACCCTCTGGAACCAGCTCCCCCCGGAGATTAGAACTGCCCCCAACCTCCCTGCCTTTCGTAAACTCCTTAAAACCCACCTTTGCCATCAGGCATGGGGGAATTGAATCATCTCCCCTGGGCCTATACAATTTAAGTATGGTATGTCTGTGTGTATGTATGTTTTAATAACGGGGAGTTTAATGTTTTCTTTTTTAATTGTTAAAATTATTAGATTTGTTATGAACTGTTTTCTATTGTTGTTGTGAGCCGCCCTGAGTCTACGGAGAGGGGCGGCATACAAATCTAATAAATAGATAGATAGATAGATAGATAGATAGATAGATAGATAGATAGATAGATAGATAGATAGATAGGCAGGCAGGCAGGCAGGCAGGCAGGCAGGCAGGCAGGCAGACAGACAAACAAACAAACAGACAAATAGATAAATAAATAAGTGAATGAATGAATGAATGAATGAATGAATGAATGAATGAATGAATGAATGAATAAATTCCAGTTTAAATTATAAAGCGGCAACAGAAGGCAACTATATAGGGAAATTTTAATACCAATTGATCTTGGAAACGTTCTCTGCACTGATCAAAACTGACAGGTTTCTAGCAGGGAAACTTCAACCAGAGGCTGTTTTCCCACCCCACCCTTTCAAGAACATTAGAAAATAAAAACCTTTCAATTGGAAGCATGTGCATCAATGATATTTGAAAGAAAATGCAGGAATACCATTTTAGTAGAATGAAACAAAGCGGAAATGGAGATTTTGCAAGGCAAAAGTTCAGCTCTCCCTAATCGCCTGTACAAGAAGAGCCCTTCATTCCTTCACTCAAAATAGAATACCCTACGAGACTAGACTTTCAATCCTGGGTCTTGAAAGCTTAGAACTACGACGCCTTAAACATGATCTAAGTGTTGCCCACAAGATCATATGTTGCAATGTCCTGCCTGTCAACGACTACTTCAGCTTCAACCACAACAACACAAGAGCACACAACAGATTCAAGCTTAATATTAACCGCTCCAAACTTGACTGTAAAAAATATGACTTTAGTAATCGATTTGTTGAAGCGTGGAACTCACTACTGGACTCCGTAGTGTCATCCCCTAACCCCCAACATTTTACCCTTAGACTATCCACGTTAGACCTCTCCAGATTCCTAAGAGGTCAGTAAGGGGCATACATAAGCGCACTAGAGTGCCTTCTGTCCCCTGTCCTATAGTCTCTCCTATATCTCGTATTTCTCCTCTACTATATCCTCTATAACCTTCATTCTGTATTATTGGGTATTGGACAAAATAAATAAATATAAATAAATAAGTAGAAAGGAAGGAGAGGAGAGGAGGGAAGGAGGAGAGAGAGGGAGGGAGAGGGAGAGAACAGATTTTGCAGTATCCTTCCCCTGCCACGCCTACCAAGCCACAGCCACCAAACCACACCACACCCACCATGCCACGTCCACAGAACTGGTAGTACCTTCATTGTGTATTATTGAGTCTTGGACAAAATAAATAAGTAAGTAAGTCAGTCAGTCAGTAAGTCAGTAAGTAAGTAAGTAAATAAGTAAATACCGGTAAGTAAATAAATGAGTAAATGAGTAAGTAAATGAGTAAGTAAATAAATAAATAAAAAAAGAATAGAATAGAATAGAATAGAATAGAATAGAATAGAATAGAATAAAATAAAATAAAATAAAATAAAATAAAATAAAATAAAATAAAATAAAATAAAATAAAATAAAATAAAATAAAATAAAATAAAATAAAATAAAATAAAATAAAATAAAATAAAATAAAATAAAATAAAATAAAATAAAATAAAATAAAATAAAATAAAATAAAATAAAATAAAATAAAATAAAATAAAATAAAATAAAATAAAATAAAATAAAATAAAATAAAATAAAATAAAATAAAATAAAATAAAATAAAATAAAATAAAATAAAATAAAATAAAATAAAATAAAATAAAATAAAATAAAATAAATAAAATAAAAAATTTCAATGGATCCTTAATGGAACTAGAGCAATTTGTAAATTGTAAAAAAAACCAAAAAAACCCTACATGTCTTTCTGCACCCTGATTGCATCTTTACTATTAACATACAGGTATTGCCATGATAAGAACCCAGTGATTATGGCCGGAGCCTAAATTAGACTAATCTCTACTTTACCGTGCAATACAATTATTAACTGCGTGCGTGGGTGTGCATACACATACAGTTTATATAGTAGATAATGTATATTTTTGTGTGCCTGTGTGTAATATGCATGTACACATATGGCATATATACAGAGAATTAAATAGTATATTTTGGATGTTCAGTAATTGTAAATAGAGAGGGAAATTGTATCTCTTTAATGTGAGGAGAGGCCAGGCACCCTAACCCTAACCCAAACCCTTGACATGAGTGACGTCAAGTTGGCCACCTTTAAGCCAGTCACATGACCTTTACGCCACCCCAGTCACATGATCACCAAGCCACTCCCACCTGGTCACATGGCTGGCAAGCCACACCCACGAAATAAGCCACACCCACAGTATGGTAGTAAAAAAATTGGTAGCCACTGGACAAAAGTTGCACTAATATCAAGGAAATGACGGAATAAAATCGTAAAAAAAGAATGCAGAAGGAAGAAGAAAAAAATGAAATGCGAATGACAAAAATTAAAATAATTTTAAAATTATTTTAAATAATTACTGATAAATTGAATACAAGATTATATTTCTGCAGATTCCCTCAAAGTAGCATTTCTGCCACAGCTAATAAGGACACAACAAAAATGGTCAACCTTGGAAGCAAACGAGAATTATGGTTTATGAGTTTCAGAATAAGCCATAACTCTGAACATATCTTTGCATCCCGCAAAGGGGCTGAGTACAAACATTCCCCACTCGGAGACAGATTGAGAGTTTCAGACGGCGTTTCAATGAAAAAGTGTCCCAATGTAACCCATATTTATTTTACACATTTCTCATGACCGGTACATTTTTTTGGCTCAGATGTTGAGTAAAGGATGCAGGCTGACAGTCAACATTTCTGGAAAATGGCCAGAAAAAATAGCATCCCCCCCGCCCCCCAAAAGACCTTACCTTATCCTCCAATCTAATCAGTCTGGCTCCCATTGTGTAGTAGCCTTTGTCTACACCCTTTTCTACAAAAAAGAGGAGCAGGAATGAAAAAGAATTTGTGCTTGAATTGCAATAACTGACAATGTGAAGGTTACAAAAACCGTATTGCCGATATTGTTACAGTGAGAATATTTTCTGTGAATAAAAAGGATGTGCAGATATATTCTATGTAGTATAAGCAAATAACAATAACATTTATTTATTTATTTATTTATTTATTTTGTCCAATACATAATACACATTGAAGAGAATAGATATGTAATAATATAAATAAAGAAAAGAATAGAAGAAAAGATATAAAAGTATAGGTGAACATATTTGAAAGGAAGAAAAGATAAATGAGATAAGGGGAGACAATTGGACAGGGGACGGAAGGCACACAGAAGATAGAAACAGGATGAAACCAAGCGTTCTTTTATCGTTTAACTTTTTAATCTAAGACCAACTCCCTTTCCAAAAAACCCCCCCTCAATAGCTGATGAAAGAGTTGGTTCTGTACCTGGAAGAAACAGACCGGGTTTTCCAAGGGAGTGGTCCAGCCTAGAAAAGAAGAGAAGGGAGATTTTGATTCAGCAGAGTTCAAATAGAATTGAGACTTTTAAAAAAGAAAAAAGAAAAGAAAAGACGTCAATCATATTCCAAGCGAGAAAATCTCTGATCCAGGAGATAGATTTAATCTGAATTTCTTCCCATTGATTCCCAATTTCTTCCTATTATTGTAATAAAAGATAAATTTGTTTGGCTGTGATCATGACTCTGGTCAAACCGCTTTATAAAGCTTTAGTAAAGCCACACCTGGAATACTTACTAGTAAACATTCCATACAGTACAATGTCCAGGGGCGGGATTCAAAAATTTTAGCAAATTTCAGCAAGTTCTCTGGCTTGGTGCTGGGTTGGCGTGGCCATGGTGGGTGTGCCCTACTTAGCCTCCTGCACCATGTTGGTGGGGGGGTGGTGTTTTTGCCCTTCCCAGGCTCCAGAAGCTTTCCTTGAGCCTCCAGGAGGTCAAAAATGGCCTCCCCTGGGCTCCGGAGGCCCTCTCCAGGCCAGGAGCAGGCCTGTTTCTGGACTTCTATAACTTCTGGGAGGCCTGTTTTTTGGCCATCCCAGGTTCAGGAAACTTTCCCCAAGCCTACAGGAGGTCAAAAATGGCCTCCCCTGGGCTTCAGAGGCTCTCTGGATGCCAAAAATGGGCCTTTTTCTAGACATCAGAAACTTCTGGGAGGCCTGGATTTTGGCCGTCCCAGGCTCCAGATGTTTTTCTTGGGCCTCTGGGAGGGTGAAAATGGCCTCTCTCAGGCTCCTGAGCCCCTCTGGGGGTTGGAAATGGGCCCATTTCTAGACTTCCAGAACTTCCAGTAGGTCAATTATTCGCCCTCCCAGAGCATCCATGCAGGCCCTGCACTTACCTGACATCCAAAACGGACCATGTGGAGACTCCTGAGAGGGGCGGGAGGGGCGAGGAGGTGAGCAGGGCCAGCCAGTCCTTACAAGTACAGGTTCGGTGAACCAGATGTAAAATTAGCATCCAGTTCACCCGAACTGGTCCAAATTGACTGAATCTCATCCCTGACAATTTCTGATTGAAATGATCCAGCTGAGATGGGATACGTGGGCCTGATTGGGACGAATTGCAGAGGGGATACAGAAATAGAATTTTATGTCATTTTATTCTATTTTACATATGTATGTATTAAATTATTTTATTTTACCCTACTATAATTTTAAATGGTTTGATTAGAATTTTATTGGTAATATGTGTTTGAACAGGTACCTTGATATGGCCTATAGGCAGGGGTGGGCAGCAGGCAGGACGGGGTGGAACACAGTTCCACCGGCGGAAATGAAGATGTGTGCACAGCTCCAGCTGATCGGCGGCTGTCACTTCCTGGATTACTGGTCTTGGCTCGGCTCTCCTTTTTCTCCTTGCTGCTGCTGCTGCTGCATCTGCACTCCTTGCTTTTTTCCTCTTTCCTCCTTCCTGGCCTTGGACGAGCTTCCCTCTCTCCTGCCCGGCTCCCCTCCAGCCTCATGCAAGCAGAAGGTATGGGTGAAAGCGGCGCTGGTAGCATTTATGCTTCTGACAGCACCCATTCGCCTAGCTACCCAGCCTGAGGCAGGGGGAGCGACCCAGGAAGGAGAGCGTGGGAAACGTGAAGCAAATTGTCACCCCAGCGAGTGACACTAGTGAGGTTGTAAGTCGAGGACTTAACAGTTCATTTGAACGATGATGATCGTTCAAGCCACTCCCACCTGGTCACATGGCCGGCAAGCCACTCCTACCCAGTCACATGACCATTAAGCCACACCCACAAATAAAGTCACACCCACAGTGTGGCAGTTAAAATTTTGGCTGCCAATTACTGCCTATAGGCTAATCTATCTATCTATCTATCTATCTATCTATCTATCTATCTATCTATCTATCTATTATTTATTTATTATTTGATTTATTTGATTTTTATGCCGCCCTTCTCCTTAGACTCAGGGCGGCTTACAACATGTTAGCAATAGCACTTTTTTTAACAGAGCTAGGCTATTGCCCCCACAATCCGGGTCCTCATTTTACCCACCTTGGAAGGATGGAAGGCTGAGTCAACCTTGAGCCGGTGATGAGATTTGAACCGCTGACCTTCAGATCTACAAGTCAGCTTCAGTGGCCTGCAGTACAGCGCTCTACCTGCTGCGCCACCCCGGCTCATCTATCTATCTATCTATCTATCTATCTATCTATCTATCTATCTATCTATCTATCTATCTATCTATTTATCTTCTATGCCGACTCAGGGCGCCGTACAACATAATGTAAAAACAAATATAATTATTGTTAAAAAAGGAATTATTAATAAAATCGTAAAAAGCCCCCATATGCACTCATTCCCATTCATTCAATTCAATCATTCACAACATCAGCTGGAGACAATATCATCGCTCATGGCTCCCATGCCCGACAGCAGAGGTAGGTCTTAAGAGCTTTATGAAAGACCAGGAGGGTGGGGCAGTACATATCTCCAGAGGGAGTTCATTCCAGAGGGCCGGGGCCACCACAGAGAAGGCTCTTCCCTAGGCCCTGCCAGATGACATTGTTTGGCTGACGGGACCTGGAGAAAGCCGACTCTGTGGGACCTAACCAGTCTAGTAAAGTGACATCATATCTGTTGTTTCAATGGTTCCTGGATCTGATGTACCCACATTGAAATGCCTTGCCAATGGGTTCCCATTTTTTTTTCTCTCCATCCCTATTTTGATACCAGAGTTAAATTCATCCAGATGGCCACTTCTTTGGTCTGAGAAGAGGAAGCTATGCTATTCTCTGATATCTCGGATTTCTTTGCCCATCATCCTTAGCTTGGTCAAGGACAGGAGACCGTGACAGCCTTAATTCCCCCCAAAACATCAGAAGGATCCCAGGTATTCAACCCTTGAATGGCTGGGGAAAGGAGAACATAACTATATACTATATTTTATATTAGATTTATTAGATTTCTATGCCTCCCCGCTCCGAAAACTCGGGGTGGCTCACAACTAACCTTCTTTGGAGTTCTTTTATCCTAACCATCATATTGAGGTGTCCTTGAGAGTATTGTTCAATGACGTCACGGACATCGTAAGGTTTTCGAGCTTGCTGGAGGAGAAAAGAAAAAACGGGAGAAAAATAAATAAGCTTAAAATGCATAATGAATGGAACGTCCTCTTATTCCTCATGCATAGGAACCATATGCATATTACTATTACAGGCAGCCCTCGACTTACAACGATTCATTTAGTGACTGCTGGAAATGACAACAGCACTGGGAAAAGTGTCTTGTGACCGTTTGATGGTTGTTAAGTGAGTTTGACACTTTTTACAACCTTTCTTGCCACGGTTGATAAATGAAACAGTTGTTAAGTTCTCAACTGACCAAAGATACAATGGCCCTGAAAAAAGGGACTGTTTTTCTCACTTAGTGACCGTTACAGCAGCCCCATGGTCATGTGATCAAAATTCAGCCATGTAGCAACTGGTTCATAGTTATGACGGTTTCCGTGTCCCTGGCTAACATGATGCTCTAAGTCCTTAGGACAGTGATGGCAAACCTATGGCATGGGTGTCACAGGTGGCACGCGGAGCCCTATCTGCTGGTTCAGGAACTGTTGCCCTAGCTCAGCTCCAACGTGCATGTGTGTGACGACCAGCTGATTTCTGGCTTGCTCCAGCTCCAGGGAAGCCTTTGGATCCTAGGGAGTGCGAAATACGAGCCTCCTGGGGCCACCGGAAGTTGGAAAACAGTCCGTTTCTGGCCTCCAGAGGACCTCCAGGGGGGCGGGAGGAAGGTGTTTCTGCCCTCCCCAGGCATTGAATTATGGGTGTGGGCACTCGTGCACGCGCGATAACATGTGTGAACGCTCTTTTGGCACCTGAGGAAAAAAAGATTCACCATCACTGCCCTAGGGAATTGGGCAGCATATAATTTTAATGAATTAAATAAGTAAGTAAAGAAATTTTGCGACCTCCTGGCCAAGCAAGATCAATGGAGAAACCAGATAGCTCTAATTACTGGAGCCCCACCCAAACACAGGTGGCCTCTCTTATCTCCTGTAATATTTCTGCAATTGGTCTCTTCCATGCATAATTCTGCGCATGCGTCATCCGAATCGACCAAAGATAATGGAGATTGGCTTCCTGGGCTGTGTGCCAAGCCCCCCTCTTCCAAGTCACCCCCACCTTCTTCATCCGAGGAAACTGCACTACCTGATTCTGTCGGCAATAAAACAGGCCTATGACATGTTGATGTTTCCCCTGCATCAAATCTCCACATTCCTTGGGGCAGGAACTGGGCCAGAGCCAACCACAACATATACAGTGGTACCTCAAGATACGAACCCCTCGTCTTACGAAAAACTCAAGATACGAACCCGGGGTTCAGAAAAAATTTGCCTCTTCTTACGAACTTTTTACGTCTTACGAACGCCAAACCCGAACTTCCGGGTTTGGCGTTCGGAGGCTGCTGGGAAGCCCCCCGGCTGTTTTAAAAGGTGACAGCCGGGCTGCGGGACTTCCCAGCAGCCTCCGAACACCAAACCCGGAAGTTCGGGTTTGGCGTTCATAAGACGAAAAAAGTTCGTAAGAAGAGGCAATTTTTTTCTGAACCGTTCGGAGGCTGCTGGGAAGCCGCGCGGCTGTTTTAAAAGATGACAGCCGGGCTGGGGGGCTTCCCAGCAGCCTCCGAACGCCGAACGTGGAAGTTCGGGTTTGGCGTTCCGCTTCGGGAGGCTGCTGGAAAGCCCCCCAGCCAGGCTATCACCTTTTAAAACAGTCGCGTGGCTTTCCAGCAGCCTCCGAACGCCGAAGTTCGGGTTTGGCGTTCGGAGGCTGCTGGGAAGCCTCCCAGCCCGGCTGTCACCTTTTAAAACAGCCGCGCGGCTTTCCAGCAGCCTCCCGAAGCGGAACGCCAAACCCTAACTTCCGCGTTTGGCGTTCGGAGGCTGCTGGAAAGCCGCGCGGCTGTTTTAAAAGGTGACAGCCGGGCTGGGGGGCTTTCCAGCAGCCTCCAAACGCCAAACGCGAACCTTTCGTCTTACGAACCTTCCCCTGGAACCAATTAGGTTCGTAAGACCAGGTATGACTGTATATATTCTAGTCTCCCTTAATTTTCAAATTCAGCAAAAAAACATGTGACACATACAGATAGAATTGTCGACTATCAATAAAATTAACTGCCTTGGAAATGGGCCTGGGTTGGGCCAAGAGGCAAATAAGTAGCTGTGATGTTCCTTCAATACACCAGGGTGATTCGACACAAAAATATGTAACCCTTCCCTGGTGCAGAGCTGAAGGGATTGGATACTGTAGCCTAGAGGTTAATTTTCTGCCTTACAAGGCAAAGGTTGCAGGTTCAAGTCCCAGTGAGTGTATGGCTAGCTGATGAGGCCAAAATAAGGCCGAAATAGATCTATCCTAGTCTCCCTTAATTTTCAAATTCAGCAAAAAAACCCATGACATATATATATATATATATATATATATACACACATACACACACACATACATATATACAGTGATACCTCGTCTTACAAACGCCTCGTCATACAAACTTTTCGAGATACAAACCCGGGGTTTAAGATTTTTTTGCCTCTTCTTACAAACTATTTTCACCTTACAAACCTAAGCTGCCGCCACTGGGATGCCCTGCCTCCGGACTTCTGACCCGTTTTTGCGCTGCTAGGATTCCCCTGAGGCTCCCCTCCATGGGAAACCCCACCTCTGGACTTCTGTATTTTTGCGATGCTGCAGGGGAATCCTAGCAGCACAAAAATAGGCGCTTTGCTGGCAATGGAAGTCCGGAGGTGGGGTTTCCCAGCGAGGGGAGCCTCAGTGAAATCGCAGCATCGCAAAAACACAGAGGTCCGGAGGTGGGATTTCGAGGACTTCGGTGTTTTTGCAATGCTGCAATTTCACTGATGCTCCCTTCGCTGGGAAACCCCACCTCTGGACTTCCGTTGCCAGCGAAGTGCTTGTTTTTGTGATGCTGGGATTCTCCTGCTGGGATTCCCTTGCAGCATTGCAAAAACACAGAAGTCTGGGGGTGGGGTTTCCCATGGAGGGGAGCCTTAGGGGAATTTCAGCAGCACAAAAACAGGCGCTTCGGCTGGCAAAAGGGGTGAATTTTGGGCTTGCACGCATTAATCACTTTTCCATTGATTCCTATGGGAAACATTGTTTCGTCTTACAAACGTTTCGCCTTAAGAACCTAGTCCCAGAACCAATTAAGTTTGTAAGACAAGGTATCACTGTATATGTCTTTCTGTATTTAGCGCAAACTAAAAATGTCTCAGATGACAATCAGCTCGGAGACTTTTTCAAACTATAAACAAATAAAACAAAACCTCTTTATAGAATTTAGGACGGCTCACATGGAAACAAACAAGTCTAGAGTGGGGGCGGAGGGGGGGGGGGCGTGACAAAAAAAACAGTTTTAAAAACAGCACTCCTAATTTTCATTGGCTTCAGCCAGGCTGGCCTTGTTGCTCAGACTTCGAGGACCAGTGGGATTGGCTGAGACTGAGCACTAAAAAAAGAAGGAGAAGTAGAGAGAAAAACTAAACCTGGTAAATTTCCATGACAATGCTGCTCTTAATGGAGTAAACACACAGGGAAGATATGGTGAGTGAGAGAGGCTAACCCTGGGGGCTTTTGGTGGTTGGGAATCTGCATAAGCTCAGTGCGGAATCTGGGGCAAGTTAGGTCTCCTTTTTTTTTTTTTGGCTAGGGTTCAAGAGAGAAGGGGGGGAAAAGAAGGAGGGAGGGGGGAAAGGAGAAGGTACCCTGGAAAACTCAGAAGTAATTGAAAAATAACTAACAACAGCTCATTAGCTGGATTGTTTGTTTCCACTCTGCCCGAGACTGGGCTAACTATTAGCATGCATTCAGCACCTCCACTGGGCAGTGGGACCATGCTTGGAATCCGGCCATGGGATCCTAGAAATGGTAGATGAGCGGAGGGGGGGGGGAGAGAAAACAAAATAGGAAGGAGGGAGAGAGAGGGGGGAGGGAGGGAGAAGAAAAAGAAAAACAAAAGAGAGAAGAGGAGAGAAGAGAAAAAAAGAAAAGAAGGAAAAGAAAAAAGAAAAAAGAAAAGAAAAAAGAAAAGAAAAAAGAAAAGAAAAAAGAAAAGAAAAGAATGAAAGGAAAGGAAGAGAAGAGAAAAAAGAAAGGAAAGGAAAGGAAAAGGAAGGAAAGGAAGAGAAGAGAGAAGAAAAAAGAAAAAAGAAAGAAAAGGAAGGGAAGGAACGAAAAGGAAAGGAAAGGAGAGGGGAGAAGAGAGAATTAAAAAAGAAAAGAAAGGAAGGGAAGTAAAGGAAGAGAGGAGAGGAGAAGGGAAGGGAAGAGAAGAGAAGAGAAGAGAAAAAAGAAAGTAAAGGAAGAGAAGAGAGAAGAAAAAAGAAAAGAAAGGAAGGGAAGTAAAGGAAGAGAGGAGAAGGGAAGGGAAGAGAAGAGAAGAGAAAAAAGAAAGTAAAGGAAGAGAAGAGAGAATAAAAAAGAAAAAGAAAGGAAGGGAAGGAGAGGGGAGGGAGGGGAGGGGATGGGAGAGGAAAAGAGAAAAGAGAAGAAAAAAGAAAGGAAAGGAAAGGAAGAGAAGGGAGAAGAAAAAAGAAAGAAAAGGAAGGGAAGGAATGGAAAGGAAAGGAGGAGAGGGAAAGGGAGGGGAGAAGAGAAGAGAGAAGAAAAAAGAAAAGAAAGGAAGGGAAGTAAAGAAGAGAGGAGAGGAGAAGGGAAGGGAAGAGAGGAGAAGAGAAAAAAGAAAGGAAAGGAAGAGAAGAGAGAAGAAAAAGAAAAAGAAGGGAAGGGAAGGAGAGGGGAGAGGAGAGGAGAAGAGAAGAGGAGAGAAGAAAAAAGAAAAAAGAAAGGAAGGGAAGGAAAGGAAAGAAAGAGAGGAGAGGAGAAGGGAAGTGAAAGATGGGAAGAAAAGAGAAGAGAAAAAAGAAAGGGAAAGGAAGGAAAAGGAAAGGAAGAGAAGAGAAGAGAAGAGAGAAGAAAAAGAAAGGAAAGAAAGAAAAGAGAAAGGAAGGGAGGAGAAGGGAAAATAAAATAAAATAAAATAAAATAAAATAAATAAAATAAAATAAAATAAATAAAATAAAATATTAAAATAAAATAAAATAAAATAAAATAAGGAGGACTCCTGCCTTGTGGGTCTTTAGCAGCGCTCCAGTCTGGTAAAATTAAGGGTCTGCTTAGAAACGGGTTTGTTATACTTTCCTTTTTAAAAAAAAAAAGCTTTAAAATGATTACTTTTTCTCCCTTTTCCTCCTTCACTGTTGACAGGCGCTGACACATCCTTACTTCTGGCCAGCAAAACAGCCCGCCATTGTTTCCGCGGCAGGGCAGTTCTGCCAGGATGGCTCTGGATTGACTGGCAGGGGTTTTGAAGAGCATTTTGTTTTGGGGGGCACCCGTTACGCTCCAGATCTGGGGTGGGGGGGGTGTTTTGGAGGTGGTGGAAAGGGGTGGGGGTGTTTCTTGCTATTGAATCCCGATGGCTCAGAGCCTAGAGGTTTACAAAGCTTTTGAAAACAAAACGGGGTCAGGGGAATGGGGGTGGGGGCTCTCCAAATGCATAATTAATTTTCTCCTTTTCCCAATAAACTTTAATTTTCCAAACCTCCCTTTGTTGGTGCAGAATTAAAAGATTTATGCAGCTAAGTAATGCAAAGTGAAAAGTGGCCGGGCCCAAGCAAAGGCTTAGAATTAGTCAGCCCATAAATAAGGGGAATGAAAGCCACAGAGGAGAGGAGAGAGGGCATGAAGTTGGCACCTCTCCTCTCGCTCATTTTACTGAGTAGCTCTTTTTTAAGCATAAACATCAGGGGAAACCGAGGGCTACAGCAAAACCAGATGGTGGTTGAAGTCAGTGGCACAGTCACTCAGTTCAAGGTGAAGGCCCCAAGGCCCAGCTGCAGGTGATTCCCATGAGGGGAAAAAACCGATCTAGGATTTGAAAAATAGGGAGGACTCGTTTGTTCTCAGCTTTCTTTGACAGAGAGAGCAAAATATGTATTTTTTGTGGTATTTTGGAACAAGTAAACAATCTCATCATCCCTCCCTTCCTTTCCCCCTCCTTCCTCATTCCTTCCTCCCTTTCTCCTCCCTCCCTCCCCTCACCTCATTCCTTCTTTCCCTTCTCCTCCTTGCCTCCCTTCTTTCCTTCCTTCCTTCCCTGCTCCACCCACCCTCTCTCATTCACTCACTCACTCCTCATTCCTTCCCTTCCCTTCCCACTGAGTCCCATTGGAGTGGGCGGCATCAAAACAAAACAAAACAAAACAAAACAAAACAAAACAAAACAAAACAAAGAATAAATGAGTCTTCGGAGAGGGGCGGCATACAAATCTAATAAATTATTATTATTATTATTATTATTATTATTATTAAATAATAAAATAATAAAATAAAGTAAAATAAAATAAAATAAAATAAAATAAAAATAATGTAAAATATAAAATATGAAATATGAAATATAAAATATAAAATATAAAATATAAAATAATATAAAATATAAAATATAAAATATAAAATATAAAATATAAAATAATATAAAATATAAAATAATATAAAATATAAAATATAAAATAATGTAAAATATAAAATAATGTAAAATATAAAATAATGTAAAATATAAAATATAAAATAATATAAAATATAAAATAATATAAAATATAAAATATAAAATATAAAATATAAAATATAAAATATAAAATATAAAATATAAAATATAAAATATAAAATATAAAATATAAAATATAAAATATAAAATATAAAATATAAAATATAAAATATAAAAATGTAGGAGGACTCCTGCCTTGAAGGCCTCCAAGGTTCCTTCCAGCCTTAGGACTCTATGATTCCGGCTGATTCCACCAATATCCGGCCTACTACATTACCTGAAATTTCCTTCGAGCTACAAAATACTGCATCCTTCTTATGACCTTGATAGCTGCACGATGGGTTTCTGTTAACCTGAGAGAGAAAAAATAAAGAATGCAACACACTTTAAAATACTATTGAATTAAAAAAAAACACATTATCTCCTTTTCTCCACCAAGTGTACAACTGTGTATCTTTGCCTACATCTCTCTCTATATATATATATCATGTTTGGCTCTTTATATTTTTCTCGTTTGGAATCATTTTAGGGCAACATTTCTCAATTTCTGCTAGCTGCATCCTCTCAGTTCAGAACCAAGACGCCCTTTGGATCATATTGAAAAATTTTTAAGGTGAGAAGCAGAAGTAATTCTGAGAAATATTTCTTGGGGCAGCAGCCAAAAAAACCCCAATGCAATCCTAGACTGCATTAATAGAGGGATAGAATCAAAATCATGTGGCATTGGACCAGAATACCTCCGGAACCGCCTGCTACTGCACGAATCCCAGCGACCAGTTAGTTCCCACAGAGTTGGCCTTCTCCGGGTCCCGTCGACTAAGCAATGTCGTTTGGCGGGCCCCAAAGGAAGAGCCTTCTTTGTGGCGGCCCCGGCCCTCTGGAATCAACTGCCCCCAGAGATTAGAACTGCCCCCACCCTCCTTGTCTTTCATAAACTACTCAAGACCCACCTATACCGCCAGGCATGGGGGAGTTGAGACACCTTTCCCCCAGGCTCTTTATATTTTATGTTTGGTATGTATGTGCTGTTTGGTTTTTAAATATGATAGGGTTTTATATGCTTCTTTTTTCATGTTAGATTTGTTTCGCTATAATATTGTTTTTTATTATTGTTGTGAGCTGCCCCGAGTCTACGGAGAGGGGCGGCATACAAATCTAATAAATTATTCATTATTATTAAGTTCTAGTACTACTTTACCAAGCCTTAGTAAGACCACACTTGGAAGACTGCCTCTGGTTCCAGGTCACCCTGTTATATATATAAAAAAGATGTTGAGACTCTGGAAAGAGTGCAGAGAAGAACAACAACAGTGATCCACTCCCAGTGGTGGATTGTTACTGGTTTGTTACCGGTGGTGGGAGACTCCGCCCACTCAACCGGACATCTCTGCGTATGTGCAGAAATGCCCTGAGCATGCACGGACTCCCAATAGCGAACTGGTGGGGAAGGTAATTGAAACCCACTACTGATGAGGGGACTGGAGGCTATATTTCCACCAAAATAAAACATCCCCTGATAATAAGCCCCGTCAGGTTTTTGATTACATGCCAATAAGGCCAAGTGCTTATTTCAGGGTTCCAAAAATATAACACAAGGTCTTATTTTTGGAGAAACACGGTAGTTGTTGTACCTCCAAGAAGTGTTAAGTATATTTTCTGCCAGCTACCACAAGTTTCCTCCTTGCTCAAGAGTAAAGGAACACTGCGCTATGGATTCACCCTAGAAGTATTTTCGACTACCTGGGACCATATCTATAAATATTACCCCGTGTAATTAAAGAGTCAGTTTTACTTCTTTACAGAAGACTGTGTGTGAACCTCCCCAAAAGACTTGTTCAAACAAATACATTTATAGCAAAATATCTTCCCGTGCGGACCAGAGAACAAGATTCTCATTGATGTCTTCCCAAAATATGCAGCAGGGGAGTGAATCCTAGATGGATTTAAAAGAGATAAAACTTTCACATTGAGCTGATGAATCTCAAATTATCAAAGCCCTCTACGCTTCCATAAATATTCTGGCTGAACCCTAAGTTTCCGACAAGTCAAAGGCAATTTCTATCTCCATAGCAGTGGTGAAATCTAAATTTGTTTCCTACCAGTTCTGTGGGTGGGGCTTGGTGGGGTCATGTGACCGGGTGGGCGCAGCTATGTAGTCAGGTGACTGGGGGGATCAAAAGACAAAAACTCACTTTAATAATGTCCTCCTGGAGCAGGGTTGGACTATTATTATTATTATTATTAATTAGATTTGTATGCCGCCCCTCTCTGAAGACTCGGGGCGGCTCACAACAATAATAAAAAACAATATTATAGCGAAACAAATCTAATATTAAAAAAGAAGCATATAAAATCCTATCATATTTAAAAACCAAACAACACATACATATCAAACATAAAATATAAAGAGCCTGGGGAAAAGGTGTCTCAACTCCCCATTGCCTGGCGGTATAGATGGGTCTTGAGTAATTTACGAAGGACAAGGAGTGTGGGGGCAGTTCTGATCTGCGGGGGGAGTTGATTCCAGAGGGCCGGGGCAGCCACAGAGAAGGCTCTTCCACTGGGGCCCGCCAAACGACACTGTATAGTCGACGGGACCCGGAGAAGGCCAACTCTGTGGGACTTTATTGGTTGCCGGGATTCGTGCGGTAGCAGGCGGTTCTGGCTTTAAAGGTCATAACCAACACTTTGAATTGTGACCGGAAACTGATCGGCAGTCAATGCAGGCCACAGAGTGTTGTAGAAACATGGGCAAATCTTGGAAGCCCCATGATGGCTCTCGCGGCCGTGTTCTGCACGATCTGAAGTTTCTGAACACTTTTCAAAGGTAGCCCCATGTAGAGAGCGTTGCAGTAATTGAACCTCGAGGTGATGTAGGCATGAGTGACTGTGAGCAATGACTCTCTGTCCAAATAGGGCCGCAACTCGTGCACCAGGCAAATTGTTTAATTCTTAAGCTTTCCATTGGTGGTTTGGGGGTTTTCCAGCACTGTGTGTATGTGAGCCTAGCTGCAGTAGTAAATATGGAGGATCAGATATTTGATGTTCTTGTTATATTGATTTTTGAATATTCCCAATAGTAAGAGCAATTCTATTGTTGGTTTTGTTACTTCTTGTAACAAATTATGTATTTTGCATTGGTTGCCGATCAGTATGTATTTTGCATTGGTTGTCTGTATTGGTTGCCGATCAGTTTCCGGTCACAATTCAAAGTGTTGGTTATGACCTATAAAGCCCTTCATGTCATCGGACCAGAATATCTCCAGGGCCGCCTTCTGCCGCACAAATCCCAGCGACCAGTTAGGTCCCACAGAGTTGGCCTTCTCCGGGTCCTGTCGACTAAACAATGTCATCTGGCGGGACCCAGGGGAAGAGCCTTTTCTGTGGTGGCCCCGACCCTCTTGAACCAACTCCCCCCAGAGATCAGAATTGCCCTCACCCTCCTCGCCTTTCGTAAGCTCCTTAAAACCCACCTCTGTCATCAGGCATGGGGGGACTGAGATATTCCCTTCCCTCTAGGCCTATACAATTTATGCATGGTATGTTTGTGTGTATGTTTGGTTTTTAAATTAGGGTCTTTTAAATTATTTTAAATATTAGATTTGTTATATGTTGTTTTACTATTGTTGTTAGCCACCCCGAGTCTACGGAGAGGGGCAGCATACAAATCTAATAAATAAATGAATGAATGAATGAATAAAAAAATAAAATTAATTTAAAAAATTAAATTAAATTAAATTAAATTAAATTAAATTAAATTAAATTAAATTAAATTAAATTAAATTAAATTAAATTAAATTAAATTAAATTAAATTAAATTAAATTAAATTAAATTAAATTAAATTAAATTAAATTAAATTAAATTAAATTAAATTAAATTAAATTAAATTAAATTAAATTAAATTAAATTAAATTAAATTAAATTAAATTAAATTAAATTAAATTAAATTAAATTAAATTAAATTAAATTAAATTAAATTAAATTAAATTAAATTAAATTAAATTAAATTAAATTAAATTAAATTAAATTAAATTAAATTAAATTAAATTAAATTAAATTAAATTAAATTAAATTAAATTAAATTAAATTAAATTAAATTAAATTAAATTAAATTAAATTAAATTAAATTAAATTAAATTAAATTTGGACTAGTATTTTCTCACTTTGGGACATAACCGTCACATATGAAAGAAGGTACCCCCACTGCAGTTTCTTGGTCATTTCTAGATACCAGCTGGGTAAGGTCATTTTCATGGCACCTAAAGGGCCTGTCAGCCGGCATTAATCATTCTCAGTATTCTCAAAGATCTCTACCCTTAAGAGTTTTTTTCCTTTTCTAAATACTTCTGTACTCATGCAATCTTTGGGATTATTCCAAGTCTACTGATACCTCCCTCCTGGATTGTGAACAGTGCCATTGTGGATACCAAACAATGCGTTTATTATTCCTGTATCTAGTGAGGCAAGGAGAAAACAGATGAGAGAGGAATTTCCCGAAAGATCTTGTACTAAATTCTCTGCACCCAAGCCACAACCAGGAAGGAAGGAATCCACATGGAAAGTTACTTGCTTTACTTTACAAGAAGGAAGTGATATGACCCAAAACTATACGGCTCAAAAAAATAAAGGGAACGCTTAAACAACACAATATAACTCCAAGTAAATTAAACTTCTGTGAAATCAAACTGTCCACTTAGGAAGCAACACTAATTGACAATCAATTTCACATGTTGTCAGCACATTCAACTTTGTTCAGAACAAAGTATTCAATGAGAATATTTCTGTTCTGTCTGGGTCACTCCAGAAGCCAATACCAACCCAAAAAGAGAAGCCAGACACACTGGTAAAAGGCAAAGGCAGTTTTATAAAATTCAAGAAAAACACAGGTAACAGAAAATGTCCTTGCAAACAGGAAAATGCTGTATCTTCAGATATATCCATGAAGGCAAAAGTCTATGCAGCAATACAGAATTCTTGCTGCCAAGCCGAGGCTGTAGATAGCAGACCTACACCTCCCACGGGTCTTCCAAAGCTGCTGGGCCACAAGCCAGGAACAGAGACGCCGAGAAACAAGACAGGATAACGCAACTCCAAACTGATAACACTCCACATGGCTTCAAGGGCCTGCCTGCCTTTTAAACCCTGCTAAGGAAGACCACACCCAAACCCAGCTGTTCCTAATTCAGTGCTGATAATACTTCTTTAATTGCTCCTTTCTTTGATCTGACAGTCTCTGTCACATGTCAATGATGGCTTGAGCCTCATCACCTAATGACTCCTAACTACTGGCTGGGGAGAGCCCCCCCCCCCCCGGGGCTCTCATGCTATTTTCCTTCATCCCATTCCTGATTTTCCTCTCCCCCATCCGACTGTTCAGCCCCCTCCTCTTCGCTGTCATCCTCCTTCGGGCATGGAGCCAGCAGAGACACAGCTGGTCCCTGAGCAGCCTCAGGCTGAACCACAACAATTCCATTCATTCAGATCTAGGATGTGTTCCCTTTATTTATTTTTTGAGCAGTGTATATTTATTAAGTCTCCAAATCTATATGCCTTTCTTCTGCGGTACTATCGGACCAGAATATCTCCAGGACTGCCTTTTGCCGCACGAATCCCAGTGTCCAGCTAGGTCCCACAGAGTCGGCCTTCTCCAGGTCCCGTCAACTAGACCAGTGTTTCCCAACCTTGGCAACTTGAAGATATTTGGACTTCAACTCCCAGAGTTGAAGTCCAGATCTCTTCAAGTTGACAAGGTTGGGAAACACTGAACTAGACAATGTCGCTTGGCGGGGCCTAGGGAAGAGCTTTCTCTGTGGGGGCCCCGGTCCTCTGGACTCAGCTGCCCCCAGAGATTCATACTGCCCCAACCCTCCTTGCCTTTCGTAAGAATTTGAAAATGTATTTATGCCGCCAAGCTTGGGGTCATTAGATCCAAGCCTCTGGCCATTGAATGCCTACTATGTTTGGTTTGTACTGAATGAATGATTTTTGATATTCAGGTTTCATACTGTTTTGAACTAACTATTTATATTAATTGGATCCAATTGTATTTTGTACACTGTTTTATTGTTGACATGTTGTGAGCCGTCCCGAGTTCATAGAGACACATACAAATCCAATAAATAAATAATAAGTGGTATTGTATGGAACTATGTGTAATATTAATGGTTAGCTGCTGTATGTTTGGAACTGTATATGATTGCTTGATTTGGATATGTATGTAGCTAACTGTTTACTAGTTAATTTATTGTATACATTGTAAATTATATTTATACTCTTACTTCTTAATCTGTGTTATTGGTTGAACAACCACCGCTGCTCCAGATACTCTGTTTCAAGTTTGGTATTCTAATATTTGGTGTAAGCCAAGTGTGGAATACTAACAGGATCTTAACTACAGGTCAGTCTATAGGCCAGTGTTTCCCAAGCTTGGCAACTTGAAGATATTTGGACTTCAACTCCCAGAATTCTGGGAGTTGAAGTCCAAATATCTTCAAGTTGCCAAGCTTGGGAAACACTGCTATAGACCAACACAACTATATGTCATGGTCCCTTGTCCATTTCAACCCAGCTTTTACACAAATTACCTGGCTGGACACCCAGATAAATAAATACACCTATAAACTGCCGTGGCTTTTGACTTTCACATCGACTCATCATTTAACCAAGGGAAATTTCGCTAGAATAGCAGAGCACAGAGCACAAAAGCCCTATATGGCATTGGACCAGAATACCTCCGGGACCACCTTCTGCCGCACGAATCCCAGCAGCCGATTAGGTCCCACAGAGTTAGCCTTCTCCGGATCCCATCGACTAAATAATGTCGTCTGGCAGGGCCCAGGGAAAGAGCCTTCTCTGTGGCGGCCCCGGCCCTCTGGAATCAACTCCCCCCTGAGATTAGGACTGCCCCCACCCTCCTCGCCTTTCATAAGTCATTAAAACCCATCTTGGCCACCAGGCAAGGGGAAATTGACACACACACACACCAATTGTCAAGGTTGGTGTATGGTTGGATTGGATAGTGTGATTATTTTATTATAAGGGGGTTTAAATTGTATTTTTTAAAAATTGGATTTGTACACTGTTTATGTTGTTGTGAGCCACACCGAGTCTTCGAAGAGGGGCAGCATACAAATCGAATAAATTATTAAATTAATTATTATTATTATTATTTTGAAAATGTTGACTACGACCCTCAAGAGTCTTCTTCCCAATGCATCTGCACAACTGCAATTTTTAAGAGAAGAAAGATCATTCTGTAGATGTGAAGTGCTAAATTATATATCCCAGCAGCCGGTCAGGTCCCATCGAATTGGCCTTCTCCAGGTCCCCTTAGTTAGACAATGTCATCTGGCGGGACCTAGGGGAAAAGCCTTCTCTGTGGCAGCCCCGGCCCTCTGGAATCAACTCCCTCCAGAGATTTGTAGCGCCCCCACTCTCCCTGCCTTCCACAAGAGTTTAAAGGCCTATCTCTGCCAGCAGGCTTGGGGCCATTAAGTCTATCATCTTGCCCCGCTCGTCAAATGATATACAGGGTTTGATTGATGGAAAGTGAGTGATTGGCTTTCTTAAGAAATGGGGTTTTAGTATGTTTTAATTTTAGATTTCTATATGTTATGTATTCACTTTTGTTGTGAGTTGCCCTGAGACTGAGGAATAGGGTGGCATAGAAATAGAATGAATGAATGAATGAATGAATGAATGATTGAGTGAATGAATGAATGAATGAATGAATGAATGAATGATTGAATGAATGAATGAATGAATGATTGAATTAATTAATTAATTAATTAATTAATTGATTGATTGATTGATTGATTGATTGATTGATTGATTAATTAATTAATTGCATTTTAATCCAGGAATGGCAGCTATTGACTTTATGGTGAAAATGTGTTTTATTGATGTATTTTGAGGTATATGTGTTGTTGTATATGAGATAAATGCGGGAGGAAAAATAAATAAATATTAAAAAAAAAAAGAACAGAAGGATTGCTCTTCTGTCAATGGCCCAGGACATATGTTCTTCAAGGAGATGAATGTTCAGAATGGTGGGGAAGCTATAACCATAACATTGACCTTCTGGTCAGGCTGCCAGGCTATTTCTGCCTCGCGTATGCCTAAAGAATTGCAAATTTCAGCAGAACTGTAGATAGGACAGAGTAATGCAAGCCATGGTGTGGAATGCCACCTTATCTGGCCGGTTGCCTGATTTATCTATTTCAAGAGGCAGCAGACAAACCCTCTGATCAAAATAGCTGCAGAGGAGAGGAAATGAGGTCTGGCATTGGAGAGAGACCCTTGAAGAATCTCACGAGGATGTTAGTGGCCCTTTGCTCTCTGTGTTAAGGCCTAAAACCTTTGACCACCTCCTCTTCCTCCTCCTCCTCCTCCTTCTCTTTCTTGTTCTTCTCTCCCTCTTCCTCCTTCTTCTCCTCCTCCTGCTTATTCTTCTCTTCTTCCTCCTCCTTCTCCTTCTCTCCCTCCTCCATCTCCTCTCTTTCTCTGCTCCTCCATCTTCTCCTTCTCCTTCTTGTTGTTTCCCCCTTTTCCTTCTCCTTCTTTCCCCATCTCCCTCCTTCTTTTCTTTCTCTTCTTCTGCTTCTCCTCCTCCTCTTCTTCTTTGCCTTCATCTTCCTCTTCTCCTCCTCATCCTCCTTTTCCTCCTCCTCCTCCTCCTTCTGCTTGTCCTCCTCCTTCTCTTCCTTCTCCACTCTTCCTCCTCTTCTCCTCCCCTCCCCCTCCTTCTCCTTCTTCTGCTTGTTCTCCTCCTCCTCCTCCTCTTCTTCTTCTTCTCCTCCTCCTCCTCCTTTCCCCCATCCTCCTCCTCCTCGTCTCCTTCTCCCCTCCTCCTTCTTCTCCTTCTCCTTCTTCCCCTGCACCTACTCTTCCTCCTTCTTCTCCTCCTTTCCTCCATCCTCCTTCTCCTTCTTCTGCTTGTCCTCCTCTTCCTTCTCCCCTCTTCCTCCTCTTCTCCTCCCTTCCCCCTCCTCCTTCTCCTTCTCTTGCTTGTTCTTCCCCTCGCCCTCCTTCTTCTCCTCCTTTCCCCCATTCTTCTTCTCCTTCTCCTCTTCCTCCTCAGATTCATACTGTGAAATGATCTGCTTCCTTGAGCTTTCAGTTCTGTAAGTTGTCCAAACTTCTCTGATTACTTATCCGCTTGTTCGTGTGTCATTCAACAGTCAAGTCTGGACCTGTTACAAGAAATCCTTCTTTACAAGCACTTCCCCATGGCCAGGCAAAGGTCTTTCAAACTGCCAGAGCATTTATGACAGCATACAAACCCACCTTTCGAGTGTTTGTTCCTTATAAGTTTGACTTTAAGTCACAGTACTAATTTTACTGAGACGGAGAGCGGGAGCTCAGGTCAAGGACATGGCACTCTTGGATTTCAATATCATAAATCAACAAAGGGAGGTTTGTGGATGGGATTGTATTTCCCTGAAATAAGCTGGTTCACAGACTGGCTCTTCTGGCTACCTGCTTAGAGTACTCAGGAAAGGCCACACAACCTTCAGTCAAACCACCAGTTATAATGATTCCTGGACTGGGCAGTGTTGAAAAACATTTTAATTTTAATTTTAATTTTAATTTTAATTTTAATTTTAATTTTAATTTTAATTTTAATTTTAATTTTAATTTTAATTTTAATTTTAATTTTAATTTTAATTTTAATTTTAATTTTAATTTTAATTTTAATTTTAATTTTAATTTTAATTTTAATTTTAATTTTTTTAATTTTAATTTTTTTAATTTTAATTTTAATTTTAATTTTTTTAATTTTAATTTTAATTTTTTTAATTATTTTAATTTTAATTATTTTAATAATTTTAATTTTAATAATTTTAATAATTTTAATAATTTTAATAATTTTAATAATTTTAATAATTTTAATAATTTTAATAATTTTAATAATTTTAATAATTTTAATAATTTTAATAATTTTAATAATTTTAATAATTTTAATAATTTTAATAATTTTAATAATTTTAATAATTTTAATAATTTTAATAATTTTAATAATTTTAATAATTTTAATAATTTTAATAATTTTAATAATTTTAATAATTTTAATAATTTTAATAATTTTAATAATTCTAATAATTCTAATAATTCTAATAATTCTAATAATTAATTTTAATAATTCTAATAATTAATTTTAATAATTCTAATAATTAATTTTAATAATTTAAATTTAAATTTTAAATTTAAATTTTATTTTAATTATTTTAATTTTAATTATTTTAATTTTAATTATTTTAACAATAATTTAATTTAATTTAATTTAATTTAATTTAATTTAATTTAATTTAATTTAATTTAATTTAATTTAATTTAATTTAATTTAATTTAATTTAATTTAATTTAATTTAATTTAATTTAATTTAATTTAATTTAATTTAATTTAATTTAATTTAATTTAATTTAATTTAATTTAATTTAATTTAATTTAATTTAATTTAATTTAATTTAATTTAATTTAATTTAATTTAATTTAATTTAATTTAATTTTTAATTGTGTTAATTTTAATGTTAATTTTAATTTTAAATGCTGCCCAACTCCCCAAGGACTCTGAGCAACTCACAACAAAAGAACAATGAAAAAAAACAATTTAAAAACCCATAAATAAAACCATGCATATCTTTTATCGTTTTGCCATTTCGCAATTAGACTGCTTTGCCTTCCCTTGGCTTGAAGCTGCCCTTCAAGTGAACTTTAGCAGCTGCAGCTGGCACAGAGGACAGCAAGAACCAGTTCAAGCACATTAACACTTGTGACTAGAGCCCTTGTTATTTTCATGGCTAGTTCAAATCTTCCTTCCCTAAATTGAGTGGTGGGCACTTGAGCCTTGAGAGACCAAGGAAGGTGGGCTGAGGAGCAGGAATTATTATTATTATTATTTATTAGATTTGTATGCCGCCCTTCTCCGTAGACTCGGGGTGGCTCACAACAATAACAAGAATAATGTAAGAACAAATCTAATAGGTTTAGGTTTAGGTTTATTGGATTTATATGCCGCTCCTCTCCGCAAACTCGGGGCGGCTCACAACAACAATAAAAAACAGTACAGTACACAATACCAAATCCAATGCCCACCCATCCAGTTCCAATTGAAATTAATAATCTCATAAAAAACAGTATATATAAAAAACAGGCACACAGTCAATCAATCAACAAAACAACATGGGCAAGGGGGAGGTGTTTTAGTTCCCCCATGCCTGACGGCAAAGGTGGGTCTTAAGGAGTTTACGAAAGGCAGGGAGGGTGGGGGCAATCCTAATCTCAGGGGGGAGCTGGTTCCAGAGGGTCGGGGCCCCCACAGAGAAGGCTCTTCCCCTGGGTCCCGCCAGACGACATTGTTTAGTCGACGGGACCCGGAGAAGGCCAACTCTGTGGGACCTAACCGGTCGCTGGGATTCGTGCGGCAGGAGGCGGTCCCGAAGATATTCTGGTCCGGTGCCATGAAGGGCTTTATAGGTCATAACCAACACTTTGAATTGTGACCGGAAACTGATCGGCAGCCAATGCAGACTGCGGAGTGTTGGAGTGATATGGGCATACTTAGAGAAGCCCATAATTGCTCTCGCAGCTGCATTCTGCACGATCTGAAGTTTCCGAACACTCTTCAAAGGTAGCCCCATGTAGAGAGCGTTACAGTAGTCGAGCCTCGAGGTGATGAGGGCATGAGTGACTGTGAGCAATGACTCCCGGTCCAAATAGGGCCGCAACTGGCCCTAATTTAAAAAACACTTAAAAACCCATTATTAAAAGCAAACATACACACAAACATACCATGTATAAACTGTATAGGCCCGGGGGAGATGTCTCAGTTCCCCCATGTCTGACGGCAGAGATGGGTCTTAAGAGCTTTACGAAAGGCAAGGAGAGTAGGGGCAGTTCTGATCTCCGGGGGGAGCTGGTTCCAGAGTGTCGGGGCTGCCACAGAGAAGACATTGTTTAGTCGATGGGACCCGGAGAAGGCCAACTCTGTGGGACCTAAGCGGTCGCTGAGATTTGTGCGGCAGAAGGCGGTCCCGGAAATATTCTGGTCCGATGCCATGAAGGGCTTTATAGGTCATAACCAACACTTTGAATTGTGACTGGAAATTGATCGGCAACCAATGCAGACTGGAATGGGTTCTATTTACCTTCTCTACCGGTTCACATCTCAACAAAACCATCCAAACAGAGAAAAAAGTCACAAAAAAGTCACAAAAAATGATGGCACACACAAACCAACAGTGACATCAGCAACTGGTCGCTATTAGTTCAGGCAATCCGGTTCGAATTGGGAGAACCTCACCTACAAAAAGATATTGACAAAATTGAACGGGTCCAAAGACGGGCTACAAGAACGGTGGAAGGTCTCAAGCATAAAACGTATCAGGAAAGACTTCATGAACTCAATCTGTATAGTCTGGAGGACAGAAGGAAAAGGGGGGACATGATCGAAACATTTAAATATGTTAAAGGGTTAAATAAGGTCCAGGAGGGAAGTGTTTTTAATAAGAAAGTGAACCCAAGAACAAGGGGACACAATCTGAAGTTAGTTGGGGGAAAGATCAAAAGCAACGTGAGAAAATACTATTTGACTGAAAGAGTAGTAGATGCTTGGAACAAACTTCCAGCAGACGTGGTAGATAAATCCACAGTAACTGAATTTAAACATGCCTGGGATAAACATATATCCATTGTAAGATAAAATACAGGAAATAGTATAAGGGCAGACTAGATGGACCATGAGGTCTTTACCTGCCGTCAATCTTCTATGTTTCTAAATGCTATGCTATTGCTACATCCAAATCAAAGAAACACAAATACATGAATCTGTTTCCCACTCCCTATTTGTGTGCAAATCTTAAGCTTTAAAGAGTTTTCTTTAGCTGCTTAGGTCACCTACTTTATGTGATGATGATGATGATAATAATTTCCTATTGATATCTGATTATATACATGCCCCCTTCTCTGAGTATCGAAATGGCATTTAATATAACGGACAAACTGTCAACTTAACTGTTGACTTCTGCAGTTTGTGACCTTGTGTTCTGCAGTTTGTGACCTTGTGTTAAATCTGCAGGTGGTCAAAAACTGAAATTAAAATGAACCAAAGCGCAAAAGAAAGAAAGAAAAAAGGAGTGATGCTTCAGTAAACACTCCCATTCTAACATTTATTCTTAAGCTTCAAAGTACCCAAGAAGTCAATGGAGAGAATACACAAGCTGGCTAATGAAGCAAAGCAAATGCTAATTAAACTCAACACGTCAATATCGTCCAGAATAAGGCAGAATTGTTCAAATGCCCATATAAGGCATTATATGCTTAACTGTGCAAATAGGGGTGGTGGTGAGGGAGGCATATACAATTTTTTTTTTAAAGAAAAAAAGTTGAGATACTCATAGTAAAATATATCTAAGAAAGAATAGAAAAGAAGGTATAGTAACAGAACATATCAATGAAAGAATAGAATAGAATAGAATAGAATAGAATAGAATTTGTATTGGCCAAGTATGATTGGACACACAAGGAATTTGTCTTGGTGCATAGGGTTTAGGACATTTAGCCTCCGCCAGTTGGATGAAGCTCTTTCCTCCGCAGCAGCTGATCGGCCGCTGCCTTCACTCCCTCGCCCAAAGGCCCCTAGCTCTTGGCCCCAGCCCTTTGGCCACAAAAATCCAAATTCAGCCACAGCCTTTTGGCCACATGGGACACTTCGCCACCATCCAATCAGAACGGTTGTTACAAAATGCTACTTTTGGAAGGAAAGAATGGGACAGTTTGCTCTTTCATACACAAACACACACATTGTATGATAGAAATGGAAGGGACCTTGGTGGCCATCTAGTCTGACCCCCTACTCATTCAGGAGACTTACAGAATGATAGAGAGGGAAGGGACCTTGGTGGCCATCTAGTCTGACCTGACCCACCTTCTCATTCAGGAGACTTACAGAATGATAGAGAGGGAAGGGAAATCAGTGGCCATCTAGTCTGACCCACTTTCTCATTCAGGAGACTTACAGGGACCTCGGTGCCCTGGTGCATATGCTCTCAACGTACATAAAATAAAATATACATTTGTCAAGAATCATGTGGTACAACACTTAATGATTGTCATAGGGGGTCAAATAAGCAATGAAGAAATAATCCATATTAATAAAAATCTTAGGATAGAAGCAACAAGTTACAGTCATACAGTCAACATGGGAGGAAATGGGTGAAAGGAATGATGAGAAAAACTAGTAGAATAGAAGGTCAGACTTAGTAGAAAGTCTGACAGTGTTGAGGGAATTATTTGTTTAGTAGAGTGATGGCGTTCGGGAAAAAACTGTTCTTGTGTCTAGAAGAAGAGACATAGGAATAGAAGAAAGGTATAGGAGATATAGGAGAGCAATAGGACAGGGGACGGAAGGCACTCTAGGACACTTGTACTCGCCTCTTACTGACCTGTTAGGAATCTGGATAGGTCAACCGTAGATAATCTAAGGGGTTGGACTAGAAGACCTCCAAAATCCCTTCTAACTCTGTTGTTATAATAATAATAATAATAATAATAATAATAACAACAACAACAACAACAACAACAACAACAGAGTTGGAAGGGACTTTGGAGGTCTTCTAGTCCAACCCCCTACTTAAGCAGGAAACCCTACACTACTTCAAATAGATGATTATCCAACATCTGCTTTAAAACCTCCAATGTTGGGGCATTCACAACTTCTCCATGTTTACTTTTCTCCATGTTTAGTTTCCACCCATGTTACTTTTCTCCATGTTTAGTTTCCACCCATTGCTTCTTTTTCTACCATCAGGTGCTTTGGAGAATAGGTTGACTCCCACTTCTTTGTGGCAACACCTGAGATATTGGAAGACTGCTATCATGTCTCCCCTGGTCCTTCTTTTCATTAAACTAGACATACCCAGTTCCTGCAACCGTTCTTCGTATGTTTTAGCCTTTAGTCCACTAATCATATTTGTCGCTCTTCTCTGCACTTTTTCTAGAGTCTCGACATTCTTTCTGCATCGTGGCAACCAAAACTGAATGCAGGATAGAATAGAGTAGAGTAGAGTAGAGTAGAGTAGAACAGAATAGAATAGAATTTATTGGCCAAGTGTGATTAGGTACACAAGGAATTTGTTTCCAGTGCGCAAGCTCTCAATGTACATACAATAGTGATGAGCAACAAAGTTATAGTCATAAGAAGATAGGTAATGTTTGTTTGTTTGTTTGTTTGTTTGTTTGTTTGTTTGTTTGTTTGACTTCTATGCAGCCCAATCTAGAAGATGAGAATAATGGTGGTTATACTGCCTTTTTACATTGGTTGTTGACAGTGTTGTAGAAGGTAGTTGTTTAGCGGAGTGATGGCACGGATGGCAGTGTTGGGGCACTGACAACTTCTGGAGGCAGGCTGTTCCACTGATCAACTGTTCTAACTGTCAGGAAATTTCTCCTTAGTTCTAAGTTACTTTTCTCCTTGTTTAGTTTCCACCCATTGCTTCTTTTTCTACCATCAGGTGCTTTGGAGAATAGGTTGACTCCCTCTTCTTTGTGGCAACACTTGAGATATTGGAACATTGCTATCATGTCTCCCCTGGTGCATTAAACTAGCCATGCCCAGTTCCTGCAACTGTTCTTCGTATGTTTTAGCCTTTAGTCCCCTAATCATATTTGTCACTCTTCTCTGCACTTTTTCTAGAGTCTCGACATCCTTTTTGCATCGTGGCGACCAAAATTGACTGCAGTATTCCCAATGTGGCCTTGCCAAGGCCTTATAAGGCGGTAGGGAAAGCAAGTAGGATGCTTGGCTGCATAGCTAGAGGCATAACAAGCAGGAAGAGGGAGATTATGATCCCGCTATATGTTCTGTCTGGGTGCCCCCAGACCTCAACACCAACTGGAAAAAGCAGCCAGACACGCTGGTAAAAGCAAAAGTACTTTATAGCTTGAAAAATAAATACAGAGAAAAACCTGTTCTTCCCCACAGGCAGGTTATTAGACTTCACAGCAGAGTCCTGATGTCCAGACAATACAGCAGCCTTCTTGCTGGCACACCCACCACTGTAGAGAATAAGACCCCCCACCTTTCCCCCCCAAGGTTTCAGTATTCAAAGTCACAAACCAGAATTCCAAGACGCCAAAGAGCACAGCCAGGTCCCAGGACTCCCAAAGATAATACTCCACAAGCCAGGAAGGGTGGGTCTGCCTTTTAGCCTTTCCAGAGAGCACCACACCCAAACCCAGCTGTTGCCTCTTTAGTGCTGAAAGTACCTAGCTAATTGGTCCCTTCTTTGTGTTGCTCTTCTCTGTCACAGATCGATTATTGCTTGTGCATTTTCATCTAAGGAATCCAGGCTGCTTGCTGGGGAGAGCTCCCTCTCGGGGGCCTCTGGCTGTTCCCCCTCTTCCTCAGCCTGAGATTCCTCCTCCTCGTCTGCCTGCACCTCCTGTTCCTCATCCTCCCCCTCTGAGCAGGAAACCGACAGAAGATCAGCCGTTCCCTGAGGGGCCTCGGACGGAATCACAACACTATATAGAGTGCTGGTGAGACCACATTTGGAAGACTGTGTTCAGTTCTGGAGACCTCACCTACAAAAAGATATTGACAAAATTGAAGGGGTCCAAAGACGGGCTACAAGAATGGTGGGAGGTCTTAAGCATAAAACGTATCAGGAAAGACTTCATGAACTCAATCTGTATAGTCTGGAGGACAGAAGGAAAAGGTGGGACATGATCGAAACATTTAAATATGTCAAAGGGTTAAATAAGGTTCAGGAGGGAAGTGTTTTTAATAGGAAAGTGAACACAAGAACAAGGGGACACAATCTGAAGTTAGTTGGAGGAAAGATCAAAAGCAACATGAGAAAATATTATTTTACTGAAAGAGTAGTAGATCCTTGGAACAAACTTCCAGCAGACGTGGTAGATAAATCCACAGTAACTGAATTTAAAGATGCCTGGGATAAACATATATCCATCCTAAGATAAAACACAGGAAATAGTATAAGGGCAGACTAGATGGACCATGAGGTCTTTTTCTGCCGTCAGACTTCTATGTTTCCATGTTTCTATGTTTCTATAAAGTTGTATTAACACTTCACGTGATCTTGATTCTATCCCTCTGTTAATGCAGCCTTGTTCCAGCCAGGTCTGAAAAAGTTATCTTCATAAACAAGGATGAGCTGTGAACTTGAGTGACCTTTCTATTTTTATTCTCTTGTCGGGGGAGTGTCTGAATGAAATTACAATGTCTGATCTTCCTAAGAGCTCAACCTCACATAGAAGAAGAAGAAGATAAGATTGACAAAGAAATTGGAAAATGAGAAACCTCTCAAAGCAGAGTCTTTGGAGATGGCCTTTGCAGCGTAATTACAGACCTCGGATGATTCCATCAGGTCTTTCAGACAGGAGATTATCTAATCAGCATGAAGGAGCATGAGGAAACTGTTAAAATGACCCTGGTTATTAAAAGTAGAACCTTCAAATTTTGACACAAGTCCAGGAATGAGTTTATGAAAGGAAATTGGCAACTGCTTCAAAGGCTTTTACACTTTTTTTGTGGGTTTTAAAGTATGCATTAATTTAATATTTATATTAGCAATCATATTTTAAAATTGTGGATTGGTTGAACAATTGTCCCCATCCAGAGGAAGAATACTACAAAGTCTCCATTTCCTCCCCAATCCAGGGGGAAGGATCCTGCAAAATCCCCATTCGCTCCCCACTTCAGGGGAAGGATCCTGCAAAATCCCCATTCCCTTCCCACACCAGGGGAAGGATACTGCAAAATCCCTGTTCCCACTCCATTCTAGAAGGATACTGCAAAATCCCTGTTCCCTTCCCACTCCAGGGGAAGGATACTCCAAAATCCCTATTCTCTTCCCACTCCAGGGGAAGGATACTCCAAAATCCCTATTCTCTTCCCACTCCAGGGGAAGGATACTCCAAAATCCCTGTTCCCTCCCCACTCCAGGGGAAGGATACTGCAAAATCTCCCTTCCCTTCCCACTCAAGGGGAAGGATACTGCAAAATCTCCATTCCCTTCCCACTCAAGGGGAAGGATACTGCAAAATCTCCATTCCCTTCCCACTCAAGGGGAAGGATACTGCAAAATCTCCATTCCCTTCCCACTCAAGGGGAAGGATACTGCAAAATCTCCATTCCCTTCCCACTCCAGGGAAAGATACTGCAAAATCTCCATTCCCTTCCCACTCAAGGGGAAGGATACTGCAAAATCTCCATTCCCTTCCCACTCCAGGGGAAGGATACTGCAAAATCTCCCTTCCCTTCCCACTCCAGGGGAAGGATACTCCAAAATCCCTATTCCCTTCCCACTCCAGGGGAAGGATACTGCAAAATCTCCCTTCCCTTCCCACTCAAGGGGAAGGATACTGCAAAATCTCCATTCCCTTCCCACTCAAGGGGAAGGATACTGCAAAATCTCCATTCCCTTCCCACTCAAGGGGAAGGATACTGCAAAATCTCCATTCCCTTCCCACTCCAGGGAAAGATACTGCAAAATCTCCATTCCCTTCCCACTCAAGGGGAAGGATACTGCAAAATCTCCATTCCCTTCCCACTCCAGGGGAAGGATACTGCAAAATCTCCATTCCCTTCCCACTCCAGGGGAAGGATACTGCAAAATCTCCATTCCCTTCCCACTCAAGGGGAAGGATACTGCAAAATCTCCATTCCCTTCCCACTCAAGGGGAAGGATACTGCAAAATCTCCATTCCCTTCCCACTCCAGGGAAAGATACTGCAAAATCCCCATTCCCTCCCCACTCCAGGGGAAGGATACTCCAAAATCCCCATTCCCTCCCCACTCCAGGGGAAGGATACTCCAAAATCCACATTCCCTCCCCACTGCAGGGGAAGGATACTGCAAAATCCCCATTCCCTCCCCACTGCAGGGGAAGGATACTGCAAAATCCCTATTCCCTTCCCACTCCAAGGGAAGGATACTCCAAAATCCACATTCCCTCCCCACTGCAGGGGAAGGATACTGCAAAATCTCCTTTCCCTCCCCACTCCAGGGGAAGGATACTGCAAAATCCCAATTCCCTTCCCACTCAAGGGGAAGGATACTGCAAAATCTCCATTCCCTTCCCACTCCAGGGAAAGATACTGCAAAATCCCCATTCCCTCCTCACTCAAGGGGAAGGATACTCCAAAATCCCCATTCCCTCCCCACTCCAGGGGAAGGATACTCCAAAATCCACATTCCCTCCCCACTGCAGGGGAAGGATACTGCAAAATCCCTATTCCCTTCCCACTCCAAGGGAAGGATACTCCAAAATCCACATTCCCTCCCCACTGCAGGGGAAGGATACTGCAAAATCTCCTTTCCCTCCCCACTCCAGGGGAAGGATACTCCAAAATCCACATTCCCTCCCCACTGCAGGGGAAGGATACTGCAAAATCTCCTTTCCCTCCCCACTCCAGGGGAAGGATACTCCAAAATCCACATTCCCTCCCCACTGCAGGGGAAGGATACTGCAAAATCTCCTTTCCCTCCCCACTCCAGGGGAAGGATACTGCAAAATCCCCATTCCCTTCCCACTCCAAGGGGAGGATCCTGCAAAATCCCTATTCCCACTCCATTCTAGAAGGATCCTGCAAAATCCCCATTCCCTCCCCATTCTGGGGTCAGCCATAGGTGGTATATGCTGGTTCTCCAAACTGCTCAAAATTTCCGCTACCGGTTCTGTAGTATGTCAGATCCTGCTTGATTTAACCCCTGTATTGGATGGGTAACTTTCATTCTTTGGGGTAAATTTATTCACAGCTAGGAAGGGAGAGGAAAAGATTGAATTCTGTTCCCCAAAAGCTGCCCTCCTCTGCACCTTTATCCAGGAAGTACGAGAGGTTTATTTTCAAGAAAATTGGTGTTACGGCCCCTTGGCAAAGCTCTGCTCAACGAAAGCGTCACGAAATAGTCTGGATCGATCAAAGGGAGGATCAAAAAGTGTGCAGCCAAGCGGTACATGTCTCGCTATCTGTGGCCGCGTGCTCGGGCTTAAGGATTCTGCTTTTCCTGTTACCTGCTGGGTGTGTGCCTGACAGATCCCACCCCCTGCACATCTGGGTTGGGGGAATGACAGCGTAAGATAAAGGAAGGGAAGTGAGACAGCAGAGCAGACTGCGGTAAATTGCCCACCGCTTGTTTGAAGTCTCTTGAGATTGGTTCTGTGCCTCAACACCCTGCGGAGCAAAAGGACAGTGCTGATGAATAGGGACTTGGGGTGTTGAAAGCTAAATAAGTAAAAAAAAAGAAGTGGCATGAATTGGAGGTGGGTTTTTTTTTGTTTAATCTGGAAAGACAATGATTTAAGGTTAGCTCGTTTGTCTGAATGTGTTGTGTGTTTCAGCTTTCTAGATCAGGAAAGATTTGCTGGCTGGGGAATTCTGGGAGTTGAAGTCCTCATGGCTTAAAGTTGCCAAGGTTGGAAACCCCTGTTCTAGATAAAGCAGGTTATTTGTAGGTGAGTTTACAAGTCCAGGCAATTTCTGGAATACATTCTAGATCAGTGATGGTGAACCTATGGCACGGGTGCCATAGGTGGCACGTGGAGCAATGTTCCTTCTAATTTTTTTTCGCGGTGGGCGGAAAAGTATAGTGTCTGAGTGGCAGTCCATTCGGGACTGGGCGGCACAGAAGTAAGTAAATGAGTGAGTGAGTGAGTGAGTGAGTGAGTGAGTGAGTGAGTAAGTAAGTAAGTAAGTAAGTAAGTAAGTAAGTAAGTAAGTGTTTTGCCGGGCTCTTTGGTAGGAGCCTCCCGAAAATTCAAGGGTACAAATTTCAGACACACACACACACGTTTGAAAATTCAAAACAATGTTCTTTATCACAAAATTCAAAATAAACTAAGCACTCTTTTTGTATTGCAAAGAGCACTCGTCCCAAAACAACCAGGTAGTCTGTACAATTTCCCTTAAGCAGTCATTAAGTACTTAGTTAGAAGCTGTGAAGAAACTTCACACCCCTTCTTCTTCCAACGAAGTGAGACACACACACACACACACACACACCTTGCTCTGCTTTGGTTTCAAATCAACAAACAAAGTCCAGAAAACAGCAACACATGATTCCTGAAGAACTGCGATCTTCTCCACTGCACTGCTCAGAGAGTCCAAGGTGGGATATACCCAAGCCACACTTCAGGGAGGGATAGGATGGACCAGGGGCGCTGGAACACAAACTCCCTGTAGCACTCTTCTGCCGAAGGCTGCTTCCGTCGAAGCAAAGGAGTCCAAATGATAATGTCTGATAAAAGTCGTGGGGGTAGCCCAGGTTGCTGCCCTACAAATGTCCTCAATTGGTGCTTGTGTAGTCCAAGCCGCTGTGGTAGCCGCGCTTCTGGTAGAGTGAGCAGTAATCCTACCCGGTGAGGATGTCGACGTGGTTTTGTATGCCTCGATGATACAGGTCCTGATCCATCTGCTAATCGTCTTAGCTGATATTTTCCTTCCCATGGAGGATGGAAGAAAGGACACAAAGAGGGCCTCCGACTTTCTAAAGGTGCTTGTGCGGCGGATATATATTTTTACGGCTCTTCTAACGTCCACCTTATGCCACCATAGCTCCGATGGATGGGAGCCATGGGTGCAGAAATCCAGCAGAACAATGTCCTGAGCCCTATGAAACCTGGTGTTGACCTTGGGTAGGAAGCAAGGGTCCAGTCGTAGAGTCACTCTATCTGTATGGAAAACACATAGGTCTGGACGTACCGATAGTGCTGCAAGTTCGGAGACTCTACGAGCCGAAGTGATGGCCACTAGGAAGGCCACCTTTATCGAGAGAAGGCGAAGCGACACCTCCCTCAGTGGTTCAAAGGGAGGTCCTGTCAATGCCCTCAGAACCAATGGTAAGTCCCAGGATGGAAAATGGTGTACAACTGGAGGGGACAGATTTGCTGCCCCACGTAGGAAGTCCTTCACCCAAGGGTGATGAGAAATTGGGCAAAAGGGGTCTGGCCTAAGAATTGTTGCTATGGCCGCAACCTGTTGGCGGAGGGTGTTGGGTGCCAGCCCTTGTTCTAGTCCCTTCTGGAGAAATTCTAGAAGGTGTAGGACTGAAGATGATGAGGGGGAGACTCCTTGAGCCCTGCAAAAGGTGCAGTATGCTGCCCAGGTAGCCTGGTAGATACGTGTCATTGACGGACGGCGTGCTGCCTGAATGGTATTGATGACGCTGTCCGGAACCTGTCTTGCTCTCATGCGGTTCCCCTCAATCTCCACACGGCAAGCCTCCACCACTGTGGTTCCGGATGCACTATCGAGCCCTGTGTTAAAACTAGATGTTGGTGTGGGATTCGATCAGATACTCTTCCACTATGGCCAAACCCACACGCTGCTATTTATAGCAGCAGCTCTAATTACTGGAGCCCCACCCAAACACAAGTGGCCTCTCTTATCTCCTGTAATATGTCCTTACTTGGTCTCTTCTACGCATAATTCTGCGCTTGGGTGGGTCCAAGACGTCTTCATCCGAATCAATGGAAGATAATGGAGATTGACTGCCTGGGCTGTGTGCCAAACCCCCCTCTTCCAAGTCACTCCCACCTTCTTCTTCGTCCGAGGAAACTAAACTCTGAAATGACTCTGTCGGCAATAACACAGGCCTATGACATGTTGAAGTTTCCCCTGCATCCACCTCCACATTCCTTGGGGCAGGAGTTGGGCCAGAGCCAACCACAACAGTAAGTAAGTAAGTAAGTAAGTAAGTAAGTAAGTAAGTAAGTAAGTAAGTAAGTATGTAAGTAAGTAAGTAAGTAAGTAAGTAAGTAAGTAAGTAAGTAAGTAAGTAAATATTTCTCATTTCTCTTTTTTCCCCCCTTTTTGCTTTCATTCCTTTCTCTCTCTTTCTCCCTTCCTCTCCTTCTCTCTCTCTATTGTTTTCTTTCTCTCACCCACTCTCTTTCTCTTTCTTTCTTTCTTTCTTTCTTTCTTTCTTTCTCTCTCTCTCTCTCTTTTTCTCTCGCTATCTCTCTTTCTCTTTCTCCCCACTTTCTCTCTCTTTCTCACTCTTTCTCTCTCTTTTTCTCACTCTTTCTCTCTCCCTCTCTCTTGCTCTGTGTCTCTCACACACAGCTTAGAGGGAACATTGACGTAGAGCCATATCTGCCAGTACGCGAACTGTTGCCCTAGCTCAGCACGAATATGAATGTGTGTGCCGGCCAGCTGATTTTTGGATCACACAGAAGCTCTGGGAGGACGTTTTTGGCTTCCAGAGAACCTCCAGGGGGATGGGAGAGGGTGTTTTTACCCTCCCCTGACTCCAGGGATGCTTTGGAGCCTGGGAAGGGCGAAACACGAGCCTACTGGGCCCACCAGAAGTTGGGAAACAGGCTGTTTCTGGCCTCCGGCGTGGCTCTGGGAGGTGGGAAATGCTTTTTGCCCTCCCCAGGCATTGAATTTTGGGTGTGGGCACTCACGCATGTGCAATAGCTCTTTCAGCACCCGAGGAAAAAAAGGTTTGCCATCACTGATCTAGATCCATCAAAGCGGTATTTTCCAAATCTGACAGTGTGTCTAGTTTTCTCCACACTGAAATTAAAACTGCTGGCATTGCTCTTGGAACATGTAATCGGGAACACACCACTCATAAGCACACAACTCCCGGCAAGCAAAGATGAGGTTGAGAATTGCTTCCGTTCCTCTAACTTGCAGTCACGGCTTTGCTAACAATGCATGGGGAAAAAAATGTTCCTGCTTTGCAGCAACGAACATGTTGTCCGTTCTATTTTTTTTAAAAAGGCTCGCTTCAAATCTTTTCTCCAGACTTAAAATTCCTGAGGATAACTCTAAGAAGCAATGTCAAGCTTGGGTGATAGTCTGATTGGTCAGTTCCTGTCACGCCCAAATGGATCAACACTTGGTGGATCCAAAAAAAGCAGAACCTCCTTCGCTTGTAGGAAAATGCTACGGTGGTAAGAGATTCTCCATAGACATTTAGCTAGGAAGGGGGAAAAAATTATTTGAAGAACAATGGAGTACATTCAACCAGTGATGGGCTGCTGCGCCACAAAGGGGGAGATGATGTAGTGGGGATAGTAATTTTATGCACTATTTATTGCATACTTAATAGGTTTTTTTTGTCCTTTCTTCTCTAGTACATTAGCATTGTTGTGGTTAGCTCTGGCCCAGCTCCTGCCCCAAGGACTGTGGATGTGGGGGAGACATCCACATGCTGCAGGCCTGTTTTGCGCCCGGTGGAATCTGATGATGAAGGCTCCTCTGACCAAGAAGACATGAGTGACAGGGAGGAGGAGAGTGAGGCACACAGCTCAGAAGGAGATCAATTATCTAGCTCCTCCTTGGATTCAGAACAAGAGTTAATGATACAGCCACGCATGCGGAGAGCGATGCATAGGCAACAACAACTGAGAGATTATTATCAAAGAAAATGAGGCCACCTGTGGTTGGGTGGGGCTGTGGTAATTAGTGAGGCTGCTATAAAGAGCAGCCTGTCGGTTTGGCCATTGTGGAGGATTATCTGATCGTTTGTTGTGTTTCGTGACTGCTATACTGACTTTGACCTTTTGTGTGCTGATTTTTCCCCGCTTTGAAACTAAACCAGAGCAAAGTGTGTTTCACTTTGTGAAAGAAGAAGGACTGTGAATTGCCTCACAGCTGCAAGCTAAGTATCACAGAACTGATAAGGGACTTGTATAAATTACCAGTTTGTTTGGAGACGAGTGCTCTTTGCTATACCAAAAGAGGGCTTGGTTTAAGTGAATTTTCATTATAAAGAACATTGTTTTGAATTTTCAAACGTGTGTGTGTCTGAAATTTGTACCTGTGAATTTTTGGGAGGATTCTACCAGAGAGCCCGACAGAACAAGCATGAGCCTTGATTGCTTTTAAAATAGGAAATAATTAAACAGTATGTTTTTACCCATAAACGCTTTAATTATTTTAACCATGATCTAGAACTGAACTTTTATAGCAATTAAAGAATATCGAGCTACTTGCCTAATTTGTTATCATACTGAACCTCGTGGTTCACTGAACCTTAAAACGTTACTGTGCTCCGCAACAAATAATGCTGTCAATCATTTGTCCTTTTTGTGGCTGTTCAAATAATGTGACTTAATCAACTGAAAAAGAGTCCAAGGACCTACCTAGGGTGAAGGGAATATCTCAATTCCCCCCTGCTTGAAGAAAGAGGTGGGTTTTAAGAAGCTTACGAAAGGCTAGGAGGGTGGGGGCAATTCTGATCTCTCGGGGGAGTTGGTTCCAGAGGGTCGGGGCCGCCACAGAGAAGGCTCTTCCCCTGGGTCCTGCCAAATGACATTGTTTAGTCGACGGGACCCGGAGAAGGCCAACTCTGTGGGACCTAACTGCCAGAACAGATTTCTCACTACAGTTTTGCCTGGTGTCAAATGTTCATTATTATTTGAAAACAACACCTATAATCGTATTCCACATATTTCTCAAGTCAATGTTTTGCAATATTTCTCCCACCTGTTCTGCCGGGCTCTATGGTATGAGTCTCCCGAAAATTCAAGGGAACAAATTTCAGACACACACACACACTTGAAAGTTCAAAAACAATATTCTTTATCCCAAAAATTCAAAAGAAACAAAGCACCCTTTTTGTATTGCAAAGAGCACTGGTCCCAAAACAACCTGGTAGTCTGTACAATCCCCTTAACCAGTCCTTAAGTACTTAGCTAGCAGCTGTGAAGGAACGTCACAGCCCTCCTTCTTCCACGAAGTGAAACACACACACTTTGCTCTGCTTTGGTTTCAAAGTCGTGAAAAATCAACAAACAAAGTCTGGAAACAGCAAGGCACGGTCCTGAAGAAACAACGATCAGATAATCTTCCACAACGGCCAAGCCAGCACGCTGCTATTTATATCAGCAGCTCTAATTACTGGAGCCCCACCCAAACACAGGTGGCCTCTCTTATCTCCTGTAATATTTCCTCAATTGGTCTCTTTGAAGCATAATTCTGCGCATGCGTGGGTCTAACACTTCCTCATCCGAATCGACCGAAGATAATGGAGATTGGCTTCCTGGGCTGTGTGCCAAGCACCCCTCTTCCGAGTCACCCCCACCTTCTTCTTCAAAACTGCACTACCTGACTCTGTCGGCAATAAAACAAGCCTATGACATGTTGATGTTTCCCCTGCATCCACCTCCACATTCTTTGGGGCAGGAGCTGGGCCAGAGCCAACCACAACACCACCCAGGATAAACACATGAAACTCTGAAAGAGCTGATGTAACATTCCCATGGGAAAGTCTGGACTCTGCAAAGAAAAGGGGGGGGAAAGGCTACACTAACTGTGTGAAATCGCAAACTAAATAACTGTTAACCAACTCCACGCATCAATATTGTGATTTCCCTACAAAGCGGAAGAAAGACTTAAAACAGAATTATCTTTGATGGAGTTACTATCATCCTCGGAGAGTTATTCTTGCAGATGTGAAGTGTTTAAACAAGCAGTGTAGAAGTGTAATTGACTGTTCAGTCAGATTAATGTCTTGCAAATATTGTTGACTTTCTGCTCATACAGTGTTAGTAATTTCTCAGCCAGTCTTTTTTTAAAAATTTCCTCCACCATACATCAAATAATTACATCCATATAAACCAAACATAGTAATAAAGAAAAAAACACCCAAAATATTTATCTATTTATCTATTTATCTATTTATCTATTTATCTATTTATCTATTTATCTATTTATCTATTTATCTATTTATCTATTTATCTATTTATCTATTTATCTATTTATCTATTTATCTATTTATCTATTATTTATCTGTTATTTATCTGTTATTTATCTGTTATTTATCTATTATTTATCTATTATTTATCTATTATTTATCTATTATTTATCTATTTATCTATTTATCTATTTATCTATTTATCTATTTATTTATCTATTTATCTATTTATCTATTTATCTATTTATCTATCTATCTATTTATCTATTATTTATCTATTTATCTATCTATCTATTTATCTATCTATCTATCTATCTATCTATCTATCTATCTATCTATTTATATATTATTTATCTATTATTTATCTATCTATCTATCTATCTATCTATCTATCTATCTATCTATCTATTATCTATTTATCTATTTATCTATTTATCTATTTATCTATTTATCTATTTATTTATTTATCTATTTATCTATTTATCTATTTATCTATTTATCTATTTATCTATTTATAGAAGGGATAGAAACAATGTACAATACAAATCTAATAATACGAAGTTAAAAACCCATAATTTAAAAAACATGCACACAACACACCATACATTAATTATATAGGCCTGGGGAAGATATTTCAATTCCCCCATGCCTGACGGCAGAGGTGGGTTTTGAGAAGTTTACGAAAGGCAAGGAGAGTGGGGGCAATTCTGATCTCTGGGGGGAGTTGTTTCCAGAGGGCTGGGGCCGCCACAGAGAAGGCTCTTCCCCTGGGTCCCGCCAAATGACATTGTTTAGTCGACGGGACCCGGAGAAGGCCAACTCTGTGGGACCTAACCGGTCACTGGGATTCGTGCAGCAGAAGGCGGTCCCAGACATATTCTGGTCCGATGCCATGAAGGGCTTTATAGGTCATAACCAACATTTTGAATTGTGACCGGAAACTGATCGGCAACCAATGCAGACTGCAGAGTGTTGGTGAAACATGGGCATATTTAGGAAAGCCCATGATAGCTCTTGCAGCTGCATTCTGCATGATCTGAAGTTTCTGAACACTTTTCAAGGGTAGCCCCAAGTAGAGAGCATTGCAGTAGTTGAACCTCAAAGTGATGAGGGCATGAGTGACTGTGAGCAGTGAGTCCCGGTCCAGATAGGGCTGCAACTGGTGCACCAGGCGAACCTGGGCAAACGCCCCCCTCGCCACAGCTGAAAGATGTTTCTCTAATGTGAGCTGTGGATATATATCTTGCTTTGATTTCAGTCCAAATCTTTCCCATCGATATCTGTCAGTCTGAACTTCCATTTTCTACTCACTTCCTTTCCTTTCTTCTTCTCCTCACTCTTCTATTTTCTTTTTTAAAATTTCAATATTTTTATTGGTTTTTTTCAAATATAAGTACACAGACACGACATAAAACAGGTGCTTTATGATTTGTGCCCAGCACCAGACAAACATTCACACCCCACCACCAAATCGGGGGGGGGGGGGGGGGGTGTTCTTGTATAAACCATTTTAACTCAAAAGCAAAGTATCTATTTACATATTATAAAGTGATTCCAATTTATTTGTTGTAGCCATATATCATCTTACCTTGTCCCATCAGTTTTCGCAAGTCAGTTTCATTAACCAAATTCATTCTTTTATCCATAATCTCAAATTGAATGTGGTCCACCATGTACCAGTACCAATTTTGCATTGTCTATTTTGTCGCATCCTTCCAACCCAAGACTATTACCGCCTGAGCGCTTTCTATCATTGCTTGTTTTATTTCTCTAAATTCTCCCATTGCATTGCTTTTAACTAATACTGCCATTTCCTTAGTAATTATCCATCGTATATTTAACATCCTATTAATATCCTCTTGCACTTTTTTCCAAAAGTTCTGCACTGCCGGGCATTCCCAAAACATATGCATTTTATGTAGGGTTTGTTTGAGATGTATGATTGTTTTTTTATATTAATTAAATTTAATTTAATTTATATTAAACTGTTTTTTAATCATTAGATTTGTACTGTATTTTGTTGTTGTGAGCTGCTCCGAGTCTCCGGACAGGGGTGGCATACAAATCTAAATAATAATAATAATAATAATAATAATAATAATAATAATAATAATAATAATAATATGTGCCAGAACTACCATTTACCAGTGACAAAGAACTGGTGGGATCATAAGTGGTCAAAAATGAGCAAACAAAACTACTGTGGGACTTCCAACTTCAGACTGACCGAATTCTGAAGCGTAACACACCAAACATCCTGATTGTGGAGAAAAAGAAAGTATGAATCATCGACATCGCAACCCCAGGGGACAGCAGAATAGAGGAGAAGCAGCTAGAGAAATTAGTGAAATATGAAGATCTAAAAATCGAGCTGCAACGACTCTGGCATAAGCCAGAGATGAAAGGATTAAATTAGATATTGAGCTAAGATGTTTATGTTTTATTATAAATAGAAAAAGGGAATATAAGGGCCTAAATTTTATAATATTGTTATTTGTAGATGAAATATATCTCATGTGTGGTTAATTTTAATTAACTTAGCAGAGAAGAGGATAAAAAGTATATATTGAAAGTATTATTAGTGCTTATTTCTCTCTCTGAATGTTTAACATCTCTAAGAAACATTATTAATTATTATTTTAAGCATTGATTCTGTGTTTTTATTGCTCGTGTTGTTTTATTGTATGTTGAAAGAAAAATAAAGAAAAATTTTATAACCTCCCCCAAGTTTTTACAGAAGGCGAGGAGGGTGGGGACAGTGTGAATCTCCGTGGGGAGCTGATTCCAGAGGGCTGGGGCCCCCACAGAGAAGGCTCTTCCCCTAACTACATTGTCTAGTTGACGGGACCTGGAGAAGGCCGACTTTGTGGGACCTAACCAGTCACTGGACTCATGCGGCAGAAGGCAGTCCCGGAGGTAATCTGACCCAATGCCATGTGTTCAGGGGTGGGCAGCAAGCAGGATGGCGTGGAACGCAGCTCCACCAGTGAAAATTTATTTATTTATTTATTGGATTTGTATGCCGCCCCTCTCCGAGGACTCGGGGCGGCTCACAACATAAATGAAGCTGTGTGCCCAGCTCCAGCTGACCATCCCACTCTCCCATCCTCCTCCTCCTTCTCCTAGGAAAGCGGCAGGGAGACCAGCACCGGCAGAAGTTATAGGGGGCCCATTTCCTCCCCCATCTTTTCTCAACAGCTGATTGGCACCCGTTCACCTAGCTACCCAGCCGGAGGCAGGAAGGAGAGCGCAGGAAACACAAAGCAAATTGTCACCCCAGAGAGCTTGAACGATGACGATTGTTCAAGCCACTCCCACCTGGTCCCATGGCTGGCAAGCCACTCCTACCCAGTCACATGACCACCAGACCACACCCACAAAATAAGCCACACCCACAGCGTGGCAGTAAAAAAATTGGCTGCCCATTACTGCATGTATGTCAAGGTTGATGTTGATGCTATCCTGACGCCAAGGTTTCTCCATAGCTAGAACTACCCGAGGCAGCAAACCTATTCTGGGACCCTACCCAGGCTTTTTGAAATTAAACACACACACAAGACACAACATCTGCCTAGCACAAGCAGGCCGTTTCAAAGCGTTTGTGCTGTTATAATAATGCGAAGTTATATCCTGCCAGCTCAGGGTTTTTGCTTGATGGGCATATCTGGAATTTTAAGCCACCGGGGAAGAGCATAAAAGAGCAGCCACAATGGAGGTGGCCAATCAGGAAATAGTCACGTACACCAAGTTAAACTGATGAAGTTACTGTTTTCCGTCCTTTGTATTTTCTGGGGCTGCTTTAGCACTTTTGCTTCTTTTATCCTGTCTTTCTGGCTTGGGTGGATATTCTTTATGATTATGATTTATTACTTATATCTTTTATGGACACTGAAAGCTTATGCACAAAAGACAAATTTCTTGTGTGTTCATTTACATTTGGCCAATAAATAATTCTATTCTATTCCATTCCATTCCATTCCATTCCATTCCAGTCTAGTCTAATCTATTCCATTCCGGTCCGGTCCGGTCCGGTCCAGTCCAGTCCAGTCCTGTCCTGTCCAGTTCAGTCTAGTCTTTCCAGTCCAGTCCAGTCCAGCCCAGTCTGTTCCATTCCATTCCATTCCAGTTCAGTTCAGTCCAGTCCAGTCCAGTCCAGTCCAGTCCAGTCCAGTCTATTCCATTCCATTCCAGTCCAGTCCAGTCCAGTCCAGTCCAGTCTATTCCATTCCATTCCATTCCAGTCTAGTCTATTCCAGTCCAGTCTATTCCAGTCCAGTCCAGTCCATTCCATTCCATTCCATTCCATTCCATTCCAGTCCAGTCCAGTCCAGTTCAGTTCAGTCCAGTCCAGTCTAGTCTATTCCAGTCCAGTCCAGTCTATTCCAGTCCATTCCATTCCAGTCCAGTCCAGTCCAGTCCAGTCCAGTCTATTCCAGTCCAGTCCAGTCCACTCCACTCTATGTCTTGTTTCATGATTCCACACTTTATAAACCTGTTATTTTTGTATTCGTCCTTTCTTTCACCCACTGATCCAAGACAGATTCTTATGATTCTTGATGATTGTATCTTGTCTTTTATGTATACTGAGAGCATATTTACCAGGGGGGCTAACCATAAACAATATAAATACAATACAATAAAAAAAGAAGTTGAATATAAAATCTAAAACAATAAAACCCCCATTAAAAAACCCATGATAGAACAGTCACAACAACATGCATACGATTTGGCCAGCATGGTTGTTAGTTTAGGGCCCCCAGGCCTGTCGGCAAAGCCAGGTCTTTGTAGCCTTACGGAAGGCCAGAAGGGTAGGAGCAGTACGGGCATCGGGGGCGGGGGGCGGAGTTAGAGCCGGGACGGTAACAGAGAAGGCCCTCCCCTGTGATCCCGCCAACTTGCATGTACACAATTACTTGTGTGTCCAATCACACTTGGCCAATAAAGCTATTCTATTCTATTCTATTCTATTCTATTCTACTCTACTCTACTCTATTCTATTGCATTCCATGTTCTGTTCTGTTCTATTCCATTCCATGTTCTATTCTGTTCTGTTCTGTTCTATTCTATTCCATTCCATGTTCTATTCTGTTCTATTCTATTCTATTCCATTCCATGTTCTATTCTGTTCTGTTCTACTCTACTCTATTCTATTGCATTCCATGTTATGTTCTGTTCTATTATATTATATTGCATTCCATTCCATGTTCTATTCTGTTCTATTCTATTCTACTCTATTCTACTCTACTCTATTCTATTCCATTCCATTCCATGTTTTATTCTGTTCTATTCTATTCTATTCCATTCCATGTTCTATTCTGTTCTGTTCTACTCTACTCTATTCTATTGCATTCCATGTTATGTTATCTTCTATTATATTATATTGCATTCCATTCCATGTTCTATTCTGTTCTATTCTATTCTATTCTATTCTATTCCATTCCATGTTCTGTTCTATTCTACTCTACTCTACTCTACTCTATTGCATTCCATGTTCTGTTCTGTTCTGTTCTATTCTATTCTATTATATTGCATTCCATTCCATGTTCTATTCTGTTCTATTCTATTCTATTCCATTCCATGTTCTATTGTATTCTCTTCTGTTCTGTTCTACTCTATTTTATTCCCTCTGATATGGCTCCCCATGCCACCTCCGGTGCGCGTGCCATAGGTTCGCCGTCACAGATATAAGGTCTCCTGCTCGAGCAGGGGGTTGGACTAGAAGACCTCCACGGTGCCTCCCAGCTCAGCTCTTCTGCATTCTGCAAACTAAATAAGGGCTGTCAATCCCATTGAATCCCAGAGTCAAGGTTACAGTGCACCGGAAGCTCTCTTGTGTTACGACTATAGCAGGAAAAACAAGGGGTTTAGTTAAATGAACAATGGGCTAAGACACTAACCATCCCGGTTTCGGCAATATAATTAGGTAATCTCTACGCTATGTTCATTGCTTTCCCATTGCAAGGCAGAGATGCCTTAGCTCAGCAGACACCAGTGTGTGAAAAAAAAAAAACAACCACAAATCCTGTGGCAATACAGTTGCCATACAGAATGTAACTTCTGTTAGTCTTCTGCTAACATGGATTTCGCTCAAGGACAGAAGGCTAAAACAACAAATTAGAACAAGCTAGACAGAGACAGAATGAGCGGGTGGGTGGATGGAGTAGAGTCCTAGCCATGAATTCTTTAGCGGGGTAATTTCCAATCCGTGCGCTGTGAGAAAGCTATCCACGATGTTGCGATGTCGTGAGAAATATATTCATTAAACAATTAAAAGCTTCCTTTGATGCTTTCGATGAAGTGACCTTCGGCGGAGCCTGCCCACCGCTTTGAATCAACTTTTTTTTTAAAAAGAAAGAAAAGTAATCCAACTATTTCTCTATATGAGTAGGATTTCCTCATTCACTCCTCCATGGGAAGAAGGGAGGAATCGGTACCCATGGCTTGGATTTTACAACGGCTTGTTAACCAGCAGATAAAAGTGGTGGTTATAGAGATAAAGAGTTCTTTCAAAGAGAGGCATATATTCGTCTTCTGAATCGTTTCCAAATTGGTTGAAGTCTTTTCTGGAAAGATTTGTTATTCGTTGGGGACTTCACTCCAAATCTCCTTTTTAAGTCTGTCATCTGCACCTCTATAACTGTCTGGTTTGGTGCTGCAACCCAACAGGACCGACACAGACTTCAGAGGAGAATCAGAACTGCAGAAAAAGCAATTGCTGCCAATCTGCCTTCCATTGAGGACCTGTAGACTGCACGAGTCAAAAAGAGGGCGGGTAAAATATTGACTGACCCCTCACATCCTGGACACAAATTGTTTCAACTCCTACCCTCAAAACGTCACTACAGAGCACTGCACACCAAGACAACTAGACACAAGAACAGTTTTTTCCCAAACGCCACCACTCTACTAAACAAATAATTCCCTCAACACTGTCAGACTTTCTACTAAATCTGCACTTCTATTCTACTAGTTTTTCTCATCATTCCTTTCACCCATGTTGACTGTATGACTGTAACTTGTTGCGTATATCCTAAGATTTTTATTAATATTGCTCCTTCATTGCTTATTTGACCCCTATGACAATCATTAAGTGTTGTACCACATGATTCTTGACAAATGTATATTTTATTTTATGTACCTTGAGAGCATATGCACCAAGACAAATTCCTTGTGTGTCCAATCACACTTGGCCAATAAAAATTCTATTCTATTCTATTCTATTCTAAGTTGTATTCAAGCTTCCGACTCAGCTGCAACCCAGCATAAAATACTAAATTTGAAAGAACACTGAAGCTTATAAGGTTCATGTTGACCCTGGAAAGCTTTTATTAATTAATTAATTGGATCGATATGCCGCACCCTCTCCGAAGACACGGGGCGGCTTACAACATATAAAAGACAATTTAAAAAATCCTAAATCCAATTAAACTAATCTATTTTTTTTATAATTTTCTACGAAACTAGACTTACAATCCTGGGTCTTCAAAGCTTAGAACTACGACGCCTAAAACAAGATTTAAGTATTGCCCACAAGATTATATGCTGCAATGTCCTGCCTGTCAAAGACTACTTCAGCTTCAACCACAACAACACAAGAGCGCACAATAGATTCGAGCTTAATATTAACCGCTCCAAACTTGACTGTAAAAAATATGACTTTAGTAATCGGGTGGTTGAAACGTGGAACTCATTACCAGACTCTGTAGTATCATCCACTAACCCCCAACATTTTACCCTTAGACTATCCACGGTTGACCTCTCCAGATTCCTAAGAGGTCAGTAAGGGGTGTACATAAGCGCACTAGAGTGCCCTCCGTCCCCTGTCCTATAGTCTCTCCTTTATCTTGTATTTCTTCTCTACTATATCCTCTATAACCATCATTGTGTATTATTGTGTATTGGGAATAAATAAATAAATAAATAAATAAATAAATAAGCAAGCAAGCAAACAAACAAACAAACAAACAAATAAACAATAAACAATAAATAAATCAATAACAGTAAAACATTCACACATGTAACAATGTGCTTAAATTTAAAACTACCTAATCTAAAACCCAACTTAACCAGAGTTAAAAAAATCAATCACTCCCATTGAAACGAGCAAACATACATTTCACTCATCAGCCAGGGATCTAGTATCTAATGATCCCAAGCCTAGCAGGTTTTAAGAGAGCCACCATCAACTTTGAATCCTCCATTCATTTCTTTTTTATTATTTGATACTGGACCTATGTTTTGTTTTGGTCTTAATTGTAAATTAAATAAACCACTCGAAAAATCCAATGGTTACAGTTTACTTCATGGTTTCTCAATCCCAGCACCTTTAAGATAGGTGGACCTCATATTCTCTACTATATTTTTCATCTCTTGCGCCTCTACTTGTATCTCATTTTGCCACCATTTAGTCAATCAGACCTCACCTACAAAAAGATATTGACAAAATTGAACAGGTCCAAAGACGGGCTACAAGAATGGTGGAAGGTCTTAAGCATAAAACGTATCAGGAAAGACTTAATGAACTCAATCTGCATAGTCTGGAGGACAGAAGGAAAAGGGGGGGACATGATCGAAACATTTAAATATATTAAAGGGTTAAATAAGGTCCAGGAGGGAAGTGTTTTTAATAGGAAAGTGAACACAAAGACAAGGGGACACAATCTGAAGTTAGTTGGGGGAAAGATCAAAAGCAACATGAGAAAATATTATTTTACTGAAAGAGTAGTAGATCCTTGGAACAAACTTCCAGCAGACGTGGTAGATAAATCCACAGTAACTGAATTTAAACATGCCTGGGATAAACATATATCCATCCTAAGATAAAATACAGAAAATAGTATAGGGGCAGACTAGATGGACCATGAGGTCTTTTTCTGCCGTCAGACTTCTATGTTTCTATGTTTCTAATCCTTGGATCTCGTCCCCGTCTGATGAAAAATATAGTAGAGAATATATACAAGAGTTAGGGAAATGAGAAGGAAAATATTACATAAGTAGTATTACACACCCGTTCAACTCGCGTACGTTCTGCAGAATGTTAAAAGTATTTGTTAGCATGGGTGCCAAGATAAAGGAGTGTTTATGCATATGTTTTGGGAATGCCCAGTAGTGCAGAATTTTTGGCAAAAAGTGCAAGAGGATATTAATAGGATATTAAATATAAGATGGATAATTACTAAGGAAATGGCAGCATTAGTTAAAAGTAATGAGATGGGAGAATTCAGAGAAATAAAACAAGCAGCGATAGAAAGTGCTCTTGGGTTGGAAGGACGCGACAAAATGGACAATGGTTTATACAAGAAACACCCCCGATTGGTGCTGGGGTACGAATGTTGGTCTGGTGGTGAGCACAATCACTGAGCACTTGTTATATGTTGCGTCTGTGTTTTTATATTATAAAATCAATAAAATTATTTTTTTAAAAAAGATAGGTGGACCTCTGACTTTCAACTGACTTTCAGTTTTACATTAAAAAGTCTAAAAAGTAAAAAAACAACCCAATAGATAAAATACATACACACAGTCATATCATGCACAAAATTACATAGGCAAGAGGGGGATGTCTCAGTTTCCCCAAGCCTGACGACAGAGGTGGGTTTTAAGGAGTTTACGAAAAGCAAGGAGGGTGGGGGCAGTCCTAATCTCTGGGGGGGAGCTGATTCCAGAGGGTCGGAGCCGCCACAGAGAAGTCTCTTCCCCTGGGTCCCGCCAGACGACATTGTTTAGTCGACGGGACCCGGAGAAGACCAACTCTGTGGGACCTAACCGGCCGCTGGGATTCGGAGAGAGAGAGAGAGACAGACAGACAGACAGATTGTGGAGGAAAAATAAAAAATTCTTACCAAAAAAATGACAAGCAAAGTCGAGGGCAGAAGTTGCATTCACTTAATGATTTTGTGTAATTCACATTGCTTAACAATCATAGCAAACCCAAAAAAACCTGGCCAGGATTCATTTAACTCCTGCCTTGCGGAGCACAGAACTACTGGACTAACAGTCATTGTAAGCTGAGGTCTACTTGTATTCAGGAGAAATATCTTAACATACTTCATTCTTACAGCGCTGTAATTCGGGGCATTAAAAAAAACAAAGAATCGAGTTTTCACAGTTTAACAGGAAGGTCAGTTCAACTTTCCTTGGCTCAAATCATACAAGGCACGGGATAAATTTATTTCCTGTCTCGTGTTTGTTCAAGAAATAAGCATCTGCAGCTGATTAAAAAAAAAAAAAAGAACCAAGAAGAACGCAAAATATCATTATGACTTTAGGGCAGACACAAAAGCCTAAAACGAGAGCATTAAACATCCCGTGCACCGATATATTTAAATGACTCTCAGACAGCAGCAGAAAAGCTGGAGTAACTTAACTCCCAGAGTCGCCAGACGAAAAAGGATGTTGTAATATTAGCTTTCTAATAACAAGTAGCAGCATCTATTTTCAAGGGGTGCCAATATACGGGCGGCTTCGTAATGCAATTAACCATATGGTGTCCCGATGAATGTGGCATTGATAAATATGCCTTGCTTCAACCAGCCACTAAGTTACGTTCTTGGGTCTTCCCGTTTTAAGTTACACGGTCCTTTCCCACTCTTTTGCCCGCCTAAATTCATTCATCTCATTCACAGCTATTTCACTCCCAGCCTTCCAACAGAGGTGCTTATTTTTCTTCGCTGACATCCCTGGACGCTTTTTGACAAGTCGCATTGATAAAAATTAGCATCTGGTCAAGGGAATCAAATCGGACAAGGAGGTAACGAGGCAGCAAGGCCCAGGCAAATTTCATCAGTATGTTTCCAGTAGGAAGAGTGGGAAGCATAGCCCATAAAATCATCTGCTACAATGTCCTTCCTGTCAACGACTACTTCAGCTTCAACCGTAAACAACACACGATCACACAACAGATACAAACTTAAAGTAAATACCACATCTCGGACATCCCATACCATATGGCACCGGACCAGATTATCTCAGGGACCGTCTTCTGCTGCACGAATCCCAGCGACCGGTTAGGTCCCACAGAGTGGGTCTTCTCCGGGTCCCGTCAACTAAACAATGCCGCTTGGCGGGACCCAGGGGAAGAGCCTTCTCTGTGGTGGCCCCAGCCCTCTGGAACCAACTCCCCCCAGAGATTAGAACTGCCACCACCCTCCTTGCCTTTCGTAAGCTACTTAAAACCCACCTCTGCCGCCAGGCATGGGGGAATTGAGATACTCTTTCCCCCTGGGCCTTTACAATTTCATGTATGGTATGTCTGTATATATGTTTGGTTTTTTATATTAATGGGTTTTTAATCTTTTTTAGTATTTATTGGATTATTATTGTACATTGTTTTATTATTGCTGTTAGCCGCCCCGAGTCTCTGGAGAGGGTCAGCAATCAAATCAAATCAAATCAAATCAAATCAAATCAAATCAAATCAAATCAAATCAAATCAAATCAAATCAAATCAAATCAAATCAAATCAAATCAAATCAAATCAAATCAAATCAAATCAAATCAAATCAAATCAAATCAAATCAAATCAAATCAAATCAAATCAAATCAAATCAAATCAAATCAAATCAAATCAAATCAAATCAAATCAAATCAAATCAAATCAAATCAAATCAAATCAAATCAAATCAAATCAAATCAAATCAAATCAAATCAAATCAAATCAAATCAAATCAAATCAAATCAAATCAAATCAAATCAATAAATCTCGGACATCAACACCCTTGAAAATGTCCAAAGATACTTCACCAGAAGAGTCCTTCACTCCTCCACTCAAAACAGAATACCTTATGAAAGCAGACTATCAATCCTTGGTCTTGAAAGCTTAGAACTACGACGCTTAAAACACGATCTAAGTATTGCCCACAAGATTATATGCTGCAATGTTCTACCTGTCAGTGACTACTTCAGCTTCAACCGCAACAACACAAGAGCACGCAACAGATTCAAACTTAATATTAACCACTCCAAACTTGACTGTAAAAAATATGACTTCAGCAACCGAGTTGTCGAAGCGTGGAACTCATTCCTGGACTCAGTAGTGTCAACCCCTAACCCCCAACATTTTTCCCTTAGACTATCCACGATTGACCTCTCCAGGTTCCTTACAGGTCAGTAAGGCGCGTGCATAAGTGCACCAGTGTGCCTTCCGTCCCCTGTCCAATTGTCTCTCCTTATCTCATTTATCTTTTCTTCCTTTCAAATATGTTCACCTGTACTTTTATATCTTTTCTTCTATTCTTTTCTTTAGTTATATTACTACATATCTATTCTCTTCAATGTGTATTATGTATTGGACTAAATAAATAAATAGATAGATGGATAGATAGATAGATAGATAGATAGATAGATAGATAGATAGATAGATAAACCGCTCTAAAGTCAACTGCAGGAAATACGACTTTAGTAACCGAGTAAGTGATGCACCAGACCACAAAACTTTACCCTTAGACTATCTACTGTTGACCTCTCCCAATTCCTAAGAGGTCAGTAAGGGGTGTGCATAAGTGCAACAGAGTGCCTTCCGTCCCCTGTCCTAATATTTATCTCTTACTAGTACCATGTATACAGTGATGGGCTACAGTGTGGTCGGGCGGTAGGAAAAGCAAGTAGGATGCTTGGCTGCATAGCTAGAGGTATAACAAACAGGAAGAGGGAGATTGTGATCCCGCCATACAGAGCGCTGGTGAGACCACATTTGGAATACTGTGTTCAGTTCTGGAGACCTCACCTACAAATCCATCCTAAGATAAAATACAAAAAATAGTATAAGGGCAGACTAGATGGACCATGAGATCTTTTTCTGCCATCAGTCTTCTATGTTTCTATATTTCTATGTAAGCCAAAAGTATTCGGATATGGGCAGTCCTTGACCTACAACCAAAACTGAGCCCAAAATTTATGCTGGCAAGTGAGACAGTTCCTAAGTGAGTTTTAGATGATCTTTCTTGTCACAGCTGTTAAGTGAACAACTTCAATTGTACACTTAGTAACATGGTCATTAAGGCAATCTAGCTTCCCCGTTGACTTTGCTTGTCAGAAGGTCACAAAAGAGGATCACATGACCCCAGATCAGAAGAGACTAGACCAGTGATGGCATCTCAAGAAGGATATAATGGAATTGGAAAAGGTGCAAAAAAGGACAACAAGAATGATTAAGGAAATGGAGCCCCTCCCTTATGATACCAGGTTGCAACGCCTTGGTCTCTTCAGCCTTGAAAGACGGAGTTTAAGGGGTGACTTGATCGAAGTGTATAAAATCATGCATGGGATAGAAAAGGTGGATAGGGAAAAATATTTTCTCTATCACACAATACTAGGACGAGGGGGCCCTCCCTAAAGCTCACAGGTAAGAAAGTGAGGACAAATAAAGGGAAATATTTCTTCATCCAGAGGGTTGTTGGTTTATGGAATTCACTTCCAGAAGAGGTTGTGACAGCTGTCAGCCTGGAGAGCTTCAAGGCAGGATTAGACAGATTCATGGATGCCAAGTGTATCGGTGGTTATTGAAACGGATTATTGTTATTGTTATTGTTATTGTTATTGTTATTGTTATTGTTATTGTTATTGTTATTGTTATTGTTATTGTTATTGTTATTGTTATTGTTATTGTTATTGTTATTGTTATTGTTATTGTTATTGTTATTGTTATTGTTATTGTTATTGTTATTGTTATTGTTATTGTTATTGTTATTGTTTAGATTTCTATGCCAAGTGCCGCCTCTATGTTGGTTGAGACAGGCAGGATTCCCTTGAGTACCATTTGTTGGAAGGTCATAGGAAGGGGAGGGTCTTGCCTTCTCTTTCTGCTCAAGATCCCCATGGACAATTGGTCACTGTGTGACACAGAATGCTGGAGTCGATGGGCTTTGGCCCGATTCAGCATGGCTCTTCTTCTGTTCTTCTGGCAAACCTTTTTTTCCTCAGGTGCCAAAAGAGCATGGGCGTGCACTATCGCACATGCACGAGTGCCCACACCCATAATTCAATGCCTGGGGGACCTCCGAAACCAGCTTTCCCTGCTCCTCAGAGGCCCTCTGGTGGCCAGAAATGGCCTGTTTCCCAACTTCAGTTGGGCCCAGTAGGCTCATGTTTCACCCTTCCCAGGCTCCAAAGGTTTCCCTGGAGCCGAAGGAAGGTAAAAATGCCCTCCCCCATCCCCCAGAAAGCTCTCTGGAAGCCAAAAATGTCCTCCCAGAGCCTCCGTGTGAGCCAAAATTCAGCTGACCAGCATACACATGAATGTTGGAGCTGAGCTAGGACAATTGCTCACGTGCCAACAGATATGGCTCCACGTGCCACCTGTGGCACCCATGCCATAGGTTCTCCATCATTGGTATGGATTCTCCTGCTTGAGCAGGGAGCTGGACTAGAAGACCTACAAGGTCCCTTCCAGCTCCTATCCTATCCCATCCTATCCTATCCATCCCATATATTCTATTCTATTCTATTCTATTCTATTCTATTCTATTCTATTCCATTCCATTCCACTCCACTCCGTTCCATTCCATATTTTCTGTTCTGTTCTGTTCTAGTCTAGTCTAGTCTATTGTCATAAATATGAACCACTTGCCAAGTGTCTGAATTTTGATTACGTGATCACAGGGATGCTACTAATTTCAGATTGTGTCCCCTTCTTCTTGTGTTCACTTTCCTATTAAAAACACTTCCCTCCTGCACCTTATTTAACCCTTTAACATATTTAAATGTTTTGATCATGTCCCCCCCTTTCCCTTCTCCCCCCCTTTCCCTTCTGTCCTCCAGACTATACAGATTGAGTTCATTAAGTCTTTCCTGATATGTTTTATGCTTAAGACCTTCCACCATTCTTGTAGCCCGTCTTTGGACCCGTTCAATTTTGTCAATATCTTGCTTCCCAGGCTGGAAAAGGAAGGATTCATGCCATTTTTCAAACTCAAGTCAGCTTCCCTCTGACAGATGAGGGGTGAACTGGGGTTCAGATATGTTTGCTACGTTCCTTCCTTATTAGACACACCCTGGGGTGGCTTTCAAATGGAAACCTCAGCTTTCTCTCTCTCTCCCGGGTCATCTTGACCACAATCTCCTGAGAAGCTCCTCGGTAGCAATTTTAAGAATGGGGGGATTACCAGAGAAAGAAACAGTGTCAAGTAAGGCCACCCAGGAATCCCTGACATTAAGTGGGTGGTCTCCTTCGGCTGTATTATGTTAGCCTTGATTTTGAATCGCTACTCCATGTGTGTCAACATATGACTCCTAATCCCAAAAACATAAATACAAATCCAGAATGAATTTAACACACACACACACACGTGGGAGGCCAATGTGTGTGTTAGAGATGAAGCATCAGAGGGTGGGGGGTTGGAACCAAGATACCCTCTTGAATTGGCTGGCTTTGTGTGCTTTGCTTTAATTTAATATTTTGCCTCTCCGTGGCAAACACACATAAAACTGGAGCTGGGAAAACTGCGAAAGGAATTTGAGTCCAAGCTACAAGGAATACAGTGTTCCATCGATTTTCGCGGGTTCGAACTTCGCGAAAAGTCTATACCACAGTTTTTCAAAAATATTACCGGTAATTAAAAAATACTTCGCGGGTTTTTTCCCTATACCACGGTTTTTCCCACCCAATGACGTCATATGTCATCACCAAACTTTCGTCTGCTTTTAATAAATATTTTTTTAATAAACTTTAATAAATAAACATGGTAATAATCTAAATGGTTGCTAAGGGAATGGAAAATTGCAATTTAAGGGTTTGAAGTGTTAAGGGAAGGCTTGGGATACTGTTCATAGCCAAAAATAGTGTATTTACTTCCGCATCTCTACTTTGCGGAAATTCAACTTTCGCGGGCGGTCTCGGAACGCATCCCCCGCGAAAAGTGAGGCAACACTGTAATTTGGAATCACTTTATAATATGTAAATAGATATATTGCTCTTGAGTTAAAATGGTATATACAAAATATGCCCCCATTTTGGTGGAGGGGTATGAATGTTGTCTGGTGGCGGGCACTAATCACTGAGCACATTGTTATATGTTGTGTGTATGTTCTATATTATAAAATCAATAAAAATATATTTTTTTTAAAAAAAAGGAAAACTGCGAAAGCAAAACAGGCCATATAAATGATATTATATAATGCGGAAAGGCTATATTTAAAGTTTTAAGTTAGGATGATGATGATGATGATGATGATGACGATGATAATGATAATAATAATAATAATAATAACAACAACAAATATTAAATATTATTATTAATATTAAATATTATTATTAATAATAATAAATAATAATAATAATTAATAATAATAAATAATAAATAATAATAATAATAAATAATAATAATAATAAATAATAATAAATAATAATAAATAATAATAAATAATAATAATTAATAATAATAATAAATAATAATTATTTATTATTATTATTATTATTATTATTATTATTATTATTATTATTATTAAAATATGAAAAATCAACAGACGATCCAAAGTGCAGACTCTGTAAAGAAACAGATGAAACAATCGATCACATACTCAGCTGCTGCAAAAAGATTGCACAGACTGACTACAAGCATAGACATGATGCTGTGGCACAGATGATCCACTGGAACTTGTGCCGGAACTACCATCTACCAGTGGCAAAGAACTGGTGGGATCATAAGCCCAAAAAAGTGGTCGAAACTGAGCAAGCAAAACTACTCTGGGACTTCCGACTTCCGACTGACCGAATTCTGAACCATAATACACCAGACATTGTGATCGTGGAGAAAAAGAAAGTATGGATCATCGACATCGCAATCCCAGGGGACAGCAGAATTGAGGAGAAGCAGCTAGAGAAATCAGTGAAATACGAAGATCTAAAAATTGAGCTGCAACGACTCTGGCATAAGCCCATGAAAGTGGTCCCAGTGGTACTTGGCACGCTGGGCGCAGTACCAAAGAATCTCACTGGACATTTGAAAACCATCGGAATTGACAAAATCTCCATCTGTCAATTGCAAAAGGCTGCTTTACTGGGATCAGCAAACATAATTCACCACTACATCACGCAGTCCTAGGTGCTTGGGAAGCGCCCGACTGGTGATGAAATACGAAATCCAGCATAGTGATCTCGTTTGCTGTGTTGTATTGAAATAATAATAATAATAATAATAATAATAATAATAATAATAATAATAATAATAATAGAAACATAGAAACATAGAAACATAGAAACATAGAAACATAGAAACATAGAAACATAGAAACATAGAAACATAGAAACATAGAAACAAAGAAACATAGAAACATAGAAACATAGAAACATAGAAACATAGAAACATAGAAACATAGAAACATAGAAACATAGAAACATAGAAACATAGAAACATAGAAACATAGAAACATAGAAACATAGAAACATAGAAACATAGAAGATTGAGGGCAGAAAAAGACCTCATGGTCCATCTAGTCTGCCCTTATACTATTTCCTGTATTTTATCTTAGGATGGATATACTGTATGTTTATCCCAGGCATGTTTAAACTCAGTGACTGTGGATTTACCAACAAGTTTCTTCCAAGCATCTATTACTCTTTCAGTAAAATAATATTTTCTCACGTTGCTTCTGATCTTTTCCCCAACTAACCTGATTGTGCCCCCTTGTTCATGTATTTACTTTCCTATTAAAAACACTTCTATCCTGAACAATAAATAATAATAATAATAATAATAATAATAACAATAATAATAATAATAATAACAATAATAATAATAATAATAATAAGTAGCAGTCTGAGTCTAAGGAGACGGGCGGCATAAAAATTGAATAAATAAATAAATAAACAAACAAACAAACAAGTGTGACTAAAATATTTGAACAGGACAACTGAAATTCGTAGTAGATACATGAATATGATTTGGCATAAACTGTAAGGAAATTTTATTAGAAGAGTTTAGGATTACAAACTGGAAAAATATCACTTCGTAATATTGCTATTGGCTTCTGTAGGATTGGTGTTGGATGAAAAAACATTTGAAATTTAAAAAAAACCAGAAGATCAAAACGGAAGAGATAAAAAGGGCCTCAAACACATTGTGACTATGTGCTTCATTCTCTGTTTTCCTCCCAACCAGGAACTGATTTCTGATAATTTAGAGGGGAAAAAGCACAAAAAAATAGCCCCCGCTCCTAAAAATAGTGTCTTCCCTTTAGACCAGATTGAAAACAGCTTGTTGTACCATTTCTGCTCTGTTCTGGATAACAAATTATAATTTCCGAATAAGAAGTCATTATTTGATGGGTAATATTCATAGCATTATGAAACAAAGCGCATGACTGAACATTGGCTTTTCCTTCATTTTTCCAAACTATATAGGAAAGCTAAATTGTCCACCATTTCAAGTTTCCTTTTGTACTACACATAGGTTAACCCAGTGTTTCCCAACCTTGGTAACTTGAAGATATCTGGACTTTAACTCCCAGATGTCCCCAGGCAGCATTCGCTGGCTGGGGAATTCTGGGAGTTGAAGTCCAAATGTCTTCAAGTTGCCAAGGTTGGGAAACACTGGGTTAACACAGGGGTGGGCAGCAGGCAGGACGGGGAGGAACGCAGTTTCACCGGCGGAAATGAAGCTGCGTGCACAGCTCCAGCTGATTGGTGGCAGTCACTTCCTGGATTACTGGTCTCGGCTCGGCTCTCCTTTTTCCTCCTCCTGCTTCTGATGTATCTGCGCTCCTTGCTTTTTTCCTCTTTCCTCCTTCCTGGCCTCGGACGAGCTTCCCTCTCTCCTGCCCAGCTTCCCTCCAGCTTCACGCGGCCACCTCCCACCTGAGGTGCAAGCACAAGGCGGGTGGAAGCAGCGTTGGCAGCATTTATGCTTCTGGCAGCACCCGTTCACCTAACTACCCAGCCTGAGGCATGGGGGGCGACCCAGGAAGGAGAGTGTGGGAACTGCGAAGCGAATTGTCACTCCAGCGAGTTACACTGGTGAGGTTGTAAGTCAAGGATTTAACAGTTCACGTTGTGCGCTGAAATTTTATGAAAAAGTTCACACGAGACGTTTGGACAAAGAGAACAGAAATGTTTATTCTCTCTGGGTATATACCAAAAACGGTTTGCAAAGCAGGTACTCTTCATAAGGGAAGAGACACTTGTACAGAAGCTAAAGAGCAGGTTATATAGGTTTTACAAATCACAAAGGTACATAGAATTCCTTGCCTAAATATGGTCTACATCCTGTTTCTTTCTCCTGGAGATGAATAGTACCTTATATGGTTTTTTGGGTAAACAGAAAACATTTATCTTGTTAAAAACAGATCCCAAAATGACAGTCACAAGATAAGGAAAAACAGGAAATCCTTATCTTGTTAAAGAAAGAAACTACAGACAGCAAATACAGTGTTCCCTCGATTTTTGCGGGTTCGAACTTTGCGAAAAGTCTATACCACGGTTTTTCAAAAATATTAATTCAAAAATACTTTGTGGTTTTCCCCCCCTATACCACGGTTTTTCCCGCCTGATGGCGTCATATGTCATTGCCAAACTTTCGTCTGCCTTTAATATTTTTTTTTTAAAATAAACTTTAATAAATAAACATGGTGAGTAATAATCTAAATGGTTGCTAAGGGAATGGGAAATTGCAATTTAGGGGTTTAAAGTGTTAAGGGAAGGCTTGTGATACTGTTTATAGCCAAAAATAGTGTATTTACTTCCGCATCTCTACTTCGCGGAAATTCAACTTTCGCGGGCAGTCTCGGAACGCATCCCCCGCAAAAATCGAGGGAACACTGTACTGATATTCTTAAAATAAAACTTAAATTATTTTATACACAATGGATTTTTCCTTCAACTTGAACGATGATAATCGTTCAAGCCAGTCCCACCTGGTCACATGACCAGCAAGCCACTCCTACCCAGTCACATGACCATTAAGCCACACCCACAAAACAAACCACACCCACAGTATGGCGGTAAAAAGTTTGGCTGCCCATTACTGGGTTAACACCGACACTTAGGTTTAGGTTTAGGTTTATTGGATTTATATGCCGCCCCTCTCCGCAAACTCGGGGCGGCTCACAACAATAATAAAAAACAGTACAGTACATAATACCAAATCCAATGCCCACCCATCTAGTTACAATTTAAATTAATAATCTCATAAAAACAGTATATATAAAAAACAGGCACACAGTCAATCAATCAACAAAACAACATGGGCAAGGGGGAGGTGTTTTAGTTCCCCCATGCCTGACGGCAAAGGTGGGTCTTAAGGAGTTTACGAAAGGCAGGGAGGGTGGGGGCAATCCTAATCTCAGGGGGGAGCTGGTTCCAGAGGGTCGGGGCCCCCACAGAGAAGGCTCTTCCCCTGGGTCCCGCCAAACGACATTGTTTAGTCGACGGGACCCGGAGAAGGCCAACTCTGTGGGACCTAACCGGTCGCTGGGATTCGTGCGGCAGGAGGCGGTCCCGAAGATATTCTGGTCCGGTGCCATGAAGGGCTTTAACAACAACAACAACAACAACAGCAAAAAAATTCGTACACTGAATCAAAACATTGCTTTGCCTAATAAATCCTTGGAGTAGACTAGACATGTCTTAGTTTATTTTTTCTTTTGATTGATTACAAAGCATCACAACAGACTGTCCATCTACCAAGAATGTCTGGTATTCACATTTGGCTTTGTTCTCTGGCCATACAATCAACCGAGAACTTGACCCTGCTTATTTCTTTGGCAAATGTCCCAAAGATTCTATAAGGAAAGCTAAAACAAACAATGAACATATACAAGCATCTGACAATATTTATACTATTTCAAGATCCTCCAAAACATATATTACTTAACTCCATGTGAGCCCAAACAAGCTTCCTAGCTTCAGTTTTCATGTTAGATTTGAGCACTGTTTTATCTGTTCCTGTTTCCTAATTTCCCTTCACTTATTATATTACAAGTTAATTTGAAAGCAAAGGGAGGGGGGGGTGTCCTTTAAAAGAATAACATGGAAAATATTCCTTTTTATAAAAAAAAAAAGAGCTCTACCTCAGGTCAGTAGATCACACACCACTAAGCGAGGCCCCCAAACATCCCGTAAAGTCTACAACGCAGAAAATTTCCACTGCATCTCCTTGGGGAATTCTCAGCAGACAAGTCAACGTGAGTTGGAAACAATTCCCTGAAGCTAAATATGTTGGAAAATCCTTGAGAACTGTCAAGTTTTAAAGAAAGATTTTTAACCCTTCGCTGCAAAGGAGAATGCCATGGAATTTATACAGCGGAATAATTTGCAAAGGGTTTTAAATGGGGACAAACTCGTCCACTTTGCAGTGGTTTCAAATACATATTTCCCCCACGTTTCTGTAGATATTTACATTGCTGTCACTTGAGGAAGAAACTTTGCAAAGCCAAAAGCTGCTTTAGCCTAAGATTTTTATTAATATTGATTATTAAAATATTAATATGGATTAATATTGATTAATAAAATAAAACGCCATCACTCTACTAAACAAATAATTCCCTCAACACTCTCAGACTTTTTACTAAATCTGCACTTCTATTTCTACTAGTTTTTCTCATCATTCCTATCATCCTTTTCCTCCCACTTAGGACTCTATGACTGTAACTTGTTGCTTGTATCCTAAGATTTTTATTAATATTGATTGTTTCTTCATTGCTTATTTGACCCCGCAGTGACCGATTCGGTCCCACAGAGTTGGCCTTTTCCGGGTCCCGTTGACTAAACAATGTCGTTTGACGGGTCCCAGGGGAAGAGCCTTCTCTGTGGCGGCCCCGACCCTCTGGAACCAGCTCCCCCCTGAGATTAGAATTGCCTCCACCCTCCTTGCCTTTCGTAAACTCCTTAAAACCCACCTCTGCCGTCAGGCATGGGGGAACTGAAATAACTTCCCTAGGCCTATGTTTTTAATGTATGGTGTGTTGTGTGCATGTTTTTAAATTATGGGTTTTTAGTTTAAATTAGTAGATTTGTATTACATTGTTTTGCCACTATTGTTGTCAGCCGCCCCGAGTCTATGGAGAGGGGCAGCATACAAATTTAATAAATAATAATAATAATAATAATAATAATAATAATAATAATAAAGTGTTGTACTACATGATTCTTGACAAATGTATCTTTTTCTTTTATGTACAAATTCCTTGTGTGTCCAATAACACTTGGCCAATAAAATTCTATTCTATTCTATTCTATTCTTCATTGCTTATTTGACCCCTATGACAATCATTAAGTGTTGTACCACATGATTCTTGACAAATGTATATTTTCTTTTATGTACGTTGAGAGCATATGCACCAAGACAAATTCCTTGTGTGTCCAATCACTCTTGGCCAATAAAGAATTCTATTCTATTCTATTTTATTCTACTCTACTCTACTCTACTCTACTCTACTCTACTCTACTCTACTCTATTCTTCATTGCTTATTTGACCCCTATGACAATCATGTTGTACCACATGATTCTTGACAAATGTATCTTTTTCTTTTATGTACGTTGAGAGCATATGCACCAAGACAAATTCCTTGTGTGTCCAATCTCACTTGGCCAATAAAATTCAATTAAATTCTATTCTATTCTATTCTATTCTATTCTACTCTACTCTACTCTATTCTATTCTTCATTGCTTATTTGACCCCTATGACAATCATTAAGTGTTGTACCCCATGATTCTTGACAAATGTATCTTTTTCTTTTATGTACACTGAGAGCATATGCACCAAGGCAAATTCCTTGTGTGTCCAATCACTCTTGGCCAATAAATTATTCTATTCTATTCTATTCTATTCTACTCTACTCTACTCTACTCTACTCTACTCTATTCTTCATTGCTTATTTGACCCCTATGACAATCATTAAGTGTTGTACCCCATGATTCTTGACAAATGTATCTTTTTCTTTTATGTACGCTGAGAGCATATTGCACCAAGACAAATTCCTTGTGTGTCAAATCCCACTTGGCCAATAAAATTCTATTCTATTCTATTCTATTCAGTGTTGTGATTTTTGGTACGATAAACTCGGGGATTCCGAAATATCCTCCCTGGTTTTGCCCTAGCTGAACACAGTCCAGGACCGTCTGTCCTTCCTTCCACTCGCTCCATCCGAACCCTTGAATGAAAAAAAAAAGGACACAATACACTGTTCCTTTCATGTGAACGACTTCAAACAGACATCAAAGCCTGCAGAATTCTGAACCTTCCACATCAAAGCCGTGGAAGTCATTTATGGTTTTAGGGAACAGATGAAGGCAGCAACGGAGACAGCTGTGAGCCGAAAGATAAATCACTCCTTGACATCAGGCCGATGAGCGCTTTTTATTGCACGACGTTTAAGATTAGGCTTACAAATCCACCCGTCGCTTCCTCCTCTTTATTCCCTTCAATTCCCCAACTTCTGTCAATGCAGGTAAAATAAATTCCGAAAAGCTTATAATCTTTTTTTTAGCGGGGGTGGGTGGGAGGAGAGTTTGACGTTACGTTGCCTTCTGTTAGGGTCTATTTATCTATTTATTTGGGTTTTTAAAATTGGATTTGTATTTATTTATTTTATTTTATTTTATTTTATTTATTAATTAGATTTGTATGCCGGCCCTCTCCGTAGACTCGGGGCGGCTAACAACAGTAAAGAGCAATATAAACAAATCTAATATTAAAAGTAGTTTAAAAACCGCAATTTAAGAAACCAATCTTACATACAAACATACCATGCATAAATTTTGTAAGCCTAGGGGGAAGTGAATATCTCAATTCCCCCATGCCTGACAACAGAGGTGGGTTTTAAGGAGCTTACGAGGAGGGTGGGGGCAATTCTGATCTCTGGGGGGAGCTGGTTCCAGAGGGTCAGTGCCGTCACAGAGAAGGCTCTTCTCCTGGGTTCCGCCAGACGACATTGTTTAGTCAACGGGACCCGGAGAAGGCCAACTCTGTGGGACCTAACCAGTCACTGGGATTCGTGCGGCAGAAGACGGTCCCGGAGATATTCTGGCCCAATGCCATGGAGGGCTTTATAGGTCATAACCAACACTTTGAATTGTGACCGGAAGCTGATCGGCAACCAATGCAGACTGCGGAGTGTTGGTGTAACATGGGCATATTTAGGGAAGCCCATGATTGCTCTCGCAGCTGCATTCTGCACGATCTGAAGTTTCCGAACACTTTTCAAAGGTAGCCCCATGTAGAGAGCATGACAGTAGTCGAGCCTCAAGGTGATGAGGGCATGAGTGACTGTGAGCAGTGACTCCCGATCCAGATAGGACCGCAACTGGTGCACAATATGCACAAATGACAAATTCCTTGTGTGTCCAATCACACTTGGAGAATAGAATAGAATACAATAGAATTCTTTATTGGCCATGTGTGATTGGACACACAAGAAATTTGTCTTGGTGCAGATGCTCTCAGCGTACATAAAAGAAAAAGTTACATTTTTCAAGAATCATGTGGTACAACACTTAATGATTGTCATAGGGATCAAATAAGCAATGAAGAAACAATCAATATTAATAAAAATCTTAGGATACAAGCAACAAGTTACAGTCATACAGTCCTGAGTGGGAGGAAAAGGATGATAGGAATTCTATTCTGTTCTGTTCTATTTAAAACAACAGTTTTAAAAAAAAACACTTCGTTATTATTCATGATGAAGGAATGATAAAAAAAGGCTTTTGTGAATTATCTCAAAGTCCCAGTTACATACAGTTTTATCATTCAAAGACAATTTTTAAATTATGTAAAATTAATCAGAACCTTATGTGAGCCAGAAAGAAATGATGTATCATGTAACATCTTGAGTTTTCTTAATACTGTATATTTTTTACTCTTAGAGTTATTCTTAGTTTAAATTTATTCTTGTTGAAAACTAACAATACCTTTAATGCCCCACAACAACAACTTTTTTTTCATGATGACTACTTTCAAGAGTTATGTACTGTATAAATTTCAACCTCTCTGCACGCTCCCATGCTCTTAATTAATTAATTGCAATTAGGCCTTTCATGATTCTAAATACTGTTTACGCAACTGTGTAAAGAAATTAATATTCCACATAAAATCAAGCCTACATTTATTAGGCGCCCACTAACATTTCCCCGAAAGATCTGATGGATTGTTTTGAAGGAAAATGGACTTCATACTAACTCATCCATTGTGTTTATTCCATCTTTCAAAAAGAAACAGAATTCTCCTAACACATTTAGTTATTTTATCAATATAATGTGATGACAGAGTTGGAAGGGTCCTTGGAGGTCTTATAGTCCAACACCCTTGCCAAGCCAGAAAACCCTACACCACTTCAGACAAATGGTTATCTAACATCTTAGAAACATAGAAGTCTGACGGCAGAAAAAGACCTCATGGTCCATCTAGTCTGCCCTTATACTATTTCCTGTATTTTATCTTAGGATGGATATATGTTTATCCCAGGCATGTTTAAATTCAGTTACTGTGGATTTATCTATCACATCTGCTGGAAGTTTGTTCCAAGGATCTACTACTCTTTCAGTAAAATAATATTTTCTCATGTTGCTTTTGATCTTTTCCCCAAATAACTTCAGATTGCGTCCCCTTGTTCTTGGGTTCACTTTCCTATTAAAAACACTTCCCTCCTGGACCTCATTTAACCCTTTGATATATTTAAATATTTCGATCATGTCCCCCCTTTTCCTTCTGTCCTCCAGACTATACAGATTGAGTTCATGAAGTCTTTCCTGATACGTTTTATGCTTAAGACCTTCCACCATTCTTGTAGCCGGTCAATTTTGTCAATATCTTTTTGTAGGTGAGGTCTCCAGAACTGAACACAGTATTCCAAATGTGGTCTCACCAGCATTCTATATCACGGGATCATAATCTCCCTCTTCCTGATTGTTATACCTCTAGCTATGCAGCCAAGCATCCTACTTGCTTTCCCTACCGCCTGACTGCACTGATCACCCATTTTGAGACTGTCAGAAATCACTATCCCTAAATCCTTTTCTTTTTAAGTATTTGCTAACACAGAACTGCCAATACAATACTCAGATTGAGGATTCCTTTTCCCCAAGTGCATTATTTTACATTTGGAAACATTAAATTGCAGTTTCCATTGCTTTGACCATTTATCTAGTAAAGCTAAATCATTTACCATATTACAGACGCCTCCAGGAATATCAACCGTATTGCACACTTTAGAGTCATCGGCAAATAGGCAAACCTTCCCTACCAAACCTTCCCCTATGTCACTCACAAACATATTAAAAAGAATAGGACCCAGAACAGACCCTTGTGGCACACCGCTTGTAACCTGTCTCTGCTCAGAATACTCGCCATTAACAATAACTCTCTGATGTCTACGCTTCAGCCAGCTGCAAATCCATTGAACTATCCAGGGATTAAGTCCAATCTTGAAAACTTCCAGCATTGGAGGATTCATAACTAGTGATGGGTGAACCCAACAGTGTTCGGGTTCGGCAAGTTCGGACGAACTTGAGGCAAAATTCGGCTGAACCCGAAGCGAACCCGAACCCGAAGGGGGAATCCCACCAAGAGATTCTGGGGGTGGAGCTTTGATGTCACTTATACCGGCAGGTTGGTAAGGATGCCAAGGTGATCACTTCCTGGATTCCATGGAATCCAGGAAGTGATCACCTTGGCATCCTTACCAACCTGCCGGTGATGTCAAAGCTCCGCCCCCGGAATCTCTTCATGGGAGGGATTCCCCAGCTCCTTCAAAGGGAAGTCTTCACGTAAAAATAAATATTGTTATTTTTACGAAAAAGGACGCCACAGCGGCACTGCAGGCAAAGGGTGGTCCTTTCACTTAAAAATAAAAATGTTATTTATGGAATCCGGGAAGTGATCACCTTGACGTCCTTAGCAACCTGCCGGTGACATCAAATCTCCAAACGCCGAACACGACCCCGAACTTTGCCCGAAGTTTTAAAAAATTTCGGGTTCGGGTTCGGCAGACCGAACACCGCAAAATTCGGTACGGACCCGAATTGTGTGAGTTCGGTTTGCCCATCACTATTCACAACTTCTGGAGGCAAGCTGTTTCACTGATTAATTGTTCTAACTATCAGGAAATTTCTCTTTAGTTCTAAGTTGCTTCTCTCCTTGTTTAGTTTCCACCCATTGCTTTTTGTCTTGCTCTCAGGTGCTTTGTAGAATAGTTTGTCTCCCTCTTCTTTGTTGCCTCCCCTGAGATATAGGAACACTGTTATCATTTCTCTTCTAGTCTTTCTTTTCGTTAAACTAGACAGACCCAGTTGCAGCAACCGTTCTTCATATGTTTTAGCCTCCAGTCCCCTAATTATTTTTATTGCTGTTCTCTGCACTCTTTCTAGAGTCTCCACATCTTTTTACATCGTGGCAATCAAAACTGAATGCAGTATTCCAAGTGTGTCCTTACCAAGGCCTTATAAAGTGGTATTAACACTTCACATGATATTGATTCTATCCCTCTGTTAAAGCAGGCTAGAAATGTGTTGGCTTTTTTGGCAGCTGCTGCACACTGCTGGCTCATATTCAAATGGTTGTCCACTAAGACTCCAAGATCCCTCTCACAGTTACTACTGTTGAACAAGGTTTTAGTCAACTTCAGAACAATTCTGAGTCATGGTAGCTGCATATTACATAGAAACGTAGAAACATAGAAAACTGACGGCAGAAAAAGACCTCACGGGTCCATCTAGTCTGCCCTTATACTATTTTCTGTATTTTATCTTAGGATGGATATATGTTTATCCCAGGCATGTTTAAATTCAGTTACTGTGGATTTACCAACCACGTCTGCTGGAAGTTTGTTCCAAGGATCTACTACTCTTTCAGTCAAATAATATTTTCTCACGTTGCTTTTGATCCTTCCCCCAACTAACCTCAGATTGTGTCCCCTTGTTCTTGTGTTCACTTTCCTATTAAAAACACTTCCCTCCTGAACCTTATTTAACCCTTTAACATATTTAAATGTTTCAATCATGTCCCCCCTTTTCCTTCTGTCCTCCAGACTATACAGATTGAGTTCATTAAGTCTTTCCTGATACGTTTTATGCTTAAGACCCTCCACCATTTTTGCAGCCCGTCTTTGGACCTGTTCAATTTTGTCAATATCTTTTTGTAGGTGAGGTCTCCAGAACTGAACACAGTATTCCAAATGTGGTCTCACCAGCGCTCTATAGAGCGGGATCACAATCTCCCTCTTCCTGCTTGTTATACCTCTAGCTATGCAGCCAAGCATCCTACTTGCTTTTCCTACCGCCCGACCACACTGCTCACCCATATTTGTGAAGTTTTATTCATTTATTATAGAATAAGTTATTATATACATCTCATTTTTGTCTTACAATAAAAAAATAAACAGTTTTCTTTCAAGAAATAATATCAATTGTAATGCTGCTCCATCCAATCTACCTAAAAACGGGAATACTGTACTTAGATTTATATTATTATTATTATTATTATTATTATTATTATTATTATTATTATTATTATTATTATTATTATTATTATTTTTCTATGCTTGTTTGATAGGTTGAAGATTCCATCTAGTAGGATTTTATTTGGCCTTTTCCTTATTTCTATTTCAAGTACCGAAACGCTGGATTTCAATTCCAAAACAAATCCTGAAAAGTTTGCAGCAGTTATCAAAGTGTGATCTTTATGCTTTCTTTTAATACTTTCTTTTTATGCGTTAGATGTACCGAATTGCCTTGGATATTGGTAATCTGTAGGAACAAGGGGGGATGGGAACCAATTGAAAGCTACAAAAATAAAATAAAATAAATTTGAACCTCCAGCACAACATACTGTGAAGAAAAAATCAAGAAGCAATCACTAATTGTTGTTGTTGTTGTTGTTGTTGTTGTTATTATTATTATTATTATTATTATTATTATTATTATTATTATTATTAGTCAGTACAACACAGCAAATGAGATCACTATGCTGGATTTCGTATTTCATCACCAGTCGGGCGCTTCCCAAGCACCTAGGACTGCGTGATGTAGCGGCGAATTATGTTTGCCGATCCCAGTAAAGCGGCCTTTTGCAATTGACAGATGGAGATTTTGTCAATTCCGATGGTTTTCAAATGTCCGCTGAGATCCTTTGGTACTGTGCCCAGTGTGCCAAGTACCACTGGGACCACTTTCACTGGCTTATGCCAGAGTCGTTGCAGCTCGATTTTTAGATCTTCGTATTTCACTAATTTCTCTAGCTGCTTCTCCTCAATTCTGCTGTCCCCTGGGATTGCGATGTCGATGATCCATACTTTCTTTTTCTCCACAATCAGGATGTCTGGTGTGTTATGCCTCAGAATTCGGTCAGTCTGATGTCGGAAGTCCCACAGTAGTTTTGCTTGCTCATTTTCGACCACTTTTTCGGGCTTATGATCCCACCAGTTCTTTGCCACTGGTAAATGGTAGTTCTGGCACAAGTTCCAGTGGATCATCTGTGCCACAGAATCATGTCTATGCTTGTAGTCAGTCTGTGCGATCTTTTTGCAGCAGCTGAGTATGTGATCGATTGTTTCATCTGTTTCGTTACAGAGTCTGCACTTTGGATCGCCTGTTGATTTTTCAATTCTGGCTTTGACAGCATTTGTTCTAAAGGCCTGTTCTTGTGCCGCCAGTATTAGACCTTCTGTCTCCCTTTTGAGTGTTCCACTTGTAAGACATGACCAGGTTATTATTATTATTATTATTATTATTATTATTATTATTATTATTATTATTATTATTATTATATGCTTGTTTGATAGGTTGAAGATTCCATCTAGTAGGATTTTATTTGGCCTTTTCCTTATTTCTATTTCAAGTACTGAAACGCTGGATTTCAATTCCAAAACAAATCCTGATAAGTTTGCAGCAGTTATCAAAATGTGATCTTTATGCTTTCTTTTTATATTTTCTTTTTATGCATTAGATGTACTGAATTGCCTTGGATATTGGTAATCTGTAGGGACAAGGGTGGTGGGGGGAAACAATTGAAAGCTACAAAAATAAAATAAAATAAATTTGAACCTCCAGCACAACATACTGTGAAGAAAAAAGCAAGAAGCAATCACTAATAATAATAATAATTATTATTATTATTATTATTATTATTATTATTATTATTATTATTATTATTTAGATTTGTATGTCATCCTTGTCCGAAGACTAATGCTCTGAACCAACTCCAGAAACAAAAGCAGATAATTTGGAATAGGAAATCAAACAAGAAAATCTGCAATAAAATATTTATATATCGGTATGTAAAATCTGAGTTAGCAACTGAGGCTAGTCTTTCATGGCACAATACAGTACAAAGGTATGTGTTGCTATAGAAGATTAAAAATAAAATGATTTATTTGTACCAAGTAGAGGATTTGAAATCCCTTGTACCGAGAGGCAACTAAACCTTATTAAGTAGATCCTCTGCTCTAAATGTCTAACCGCCCTAGACATAATCCTTCCTGTGATCTTTGAAGTCTTCATTGTAGAACAGAAACAGAGAGTATATATGCACTATAGAGAGAGAACTGAAGGGGCCAGATGTATCAAGCAACGGTTTTCCATACTGTGAAAACATTTTTGCCTAACCGCTGCTTAGAACAAAATGCTTCCTAGCAAAATTTAATGAAGGTAATGTGCCACCGTGCTTTCTGCTATGGTAAATAAATTAAATAAATAGGAAAGGTTTGCTTAATGATAATCTACCTATGGCATTAAGAGTCACAATCTTGCTCAATGACACATCCACTCATCTAAAATAATCTGCAATTTGACTGTAAATAGGATTTGGGGGGAATTTTGGAGGTATATGTGGAGATGTTCAATTCAATTCAATTCAATTTATTAGATTTGTATGCCGCCCCTCTCCGAAGACTCGGGGCAGCTCACAACAATAATAAAAACAATATTCCAGCGAAAACAAATCTAATATTAAAAAGCACATAAAACCCTATCATATTTTAAAAAGCAAACAACATATACATACCCAAACATAAATATAAAAAAGCCTGGGGGAAAGGTATCTCAACTCCCCCATGCCTGGTGGTATAAATGAGTCTTGAGTAGTTTACGAAAGACAAGGAGTGTGGGGGCAGTTCTAATCTCCAGGGGGAGTTGATTCCAGAGGACCAGGGCTGCCACAGAGAAGGCTCTTCCCCTGGGGCCCGCCAAACGACATTGTTTGGTCGATGGGACCCGGAGAAGGCCAACTCTGTGGGACCTTATCGGTCGCTGGGATTCGTGCGGTAGCAGGCGGTTCCGGAGGTACTCTGGTCCAATGCCATGCAGGGCTTTAAAAGTCATAACCAACACTTTGAATTGTCACTGGCAACTGATCGGCAGCCAATGCAGGCCACAGAGTATTGCAGAAACGTGGGCGAATCTAGGAAGTCCCACGATGGCTCTCGCGGCCGCGTTCTGCACGATCTGAAGTTTCCAAACACTTTTCAGAGGTAGCCCCATGTAGAGAGCATTGCAGTAATCGAACCTCGAGGTGATGAGGGCATGAGCGACTGTGAGCAGTGACTCCCTGTCCAAATAGGGCCGCAACTGGTGCACCAGGCGGACCTGGGCAAACGCCCTCCTCGCCACAGCCGAAAGATGGTGTTCCAATGTCAGCTGTGGATCGAGGAGGACGCCCAAGTTGCGGACCCTCTCTGGGGGGGTCAATAGTTCCCTCTAGACAGGTGATTTTCCTTAGAGTAAAAAGAAGGATAAGCGAAACAGCAGTCTTCCAATATCTGAAGGGCCCCCACAAAGAAGAGGAGGGAGGGGGTATCAATCAATTTCCCAAAGGACCTAAAGGCAGGAGAGGGGAAAATAGATGGAAATTTATCAAGGAGAGAAGCGAGCTAGAACTAAGGAGGAATTTCCTGACAGTGAGAACAATTGACCAGTGGAAAGGTTTGGGAGAAGGAGAAGGAGAAGGAAAAGGAGAGGAGGAGGAAGAATAGTTTAATCAGCCAAGTGTGATTGGATACACAAGGAATTTGTCATAAGCTCCCTGCATAGCAATAGAAATAGCACTTATATACCGCTTCACAGTGATTTACTAACAATCAATCTTAATTCCCGGCTGTTGTGGTTAGCTCTGGCCCAGCTCCTGCCCCAAGGACTGTCGATGTGGGGGAGACATCCACATGCTGCAGGCCTGTTTTGCCCCCGGTGGAATCTGATGATGAAGGCTCCTCTGATCAAGAAGACATGAGTGACAGGGAGGAGGAGAGTGGGGCAGACAGCTCAGAAGGAGATCAATTATCTAGCTCCTCCTTGGATTCGGAAGAAGAGTTAATGATACAGCCACGCATGCGGAGAGCGATGCATAGGCAGCAACAACTGAGAGATTATTATCAAAGAGAATGAGGCCACCTGTGGTTGGGTGGGGCTGTGGTCATTAGTGAGGCTGCTATAAATAGCAGCCTGTGGGTTTGGCCATTGTGGAGGATTATCTGATCGTTGTGTTTCGTGACTGCTTTACTGACTTTGACCTTTTGTGTGCTGATTTTCCCCCGCTTTGAAACTAAACCAGAGCAAAGTGTGTTTCACTTTGTGAAAGAAGAAGGACTGTGAATTGCCTCACAGCTGCAAGCTAAGCATCACAGAACTGATAAGGGACTTGTACAAATTACCAGTTTGTTTGGAGACAAGTGCTCTTTGCTATAACAAAAGAGGGCTTAGGTTAAGTGAATTTTCATTATAAAGAACATTGTTTTGAATTTTCAAACATGTGTGTGTCTGAAATTTGTACCTGTGAATTTTTGGGGAGGATTCTACCAGAGAGCCCGACAGAACACCGGCCTGCCGGAAAAGCCATGTTTTAACAGCTTTCCGGAAAACCAGTAAGGAGAAGATAATGCAAATCTCTGGGAGCAGTTGATTCCATAGGGTTGGAGCCACCACAGAGAAGGCTCTTCCCTGAGGTCCCGCCAACTGACATTGTTTGGTGGACGAGACCTGGAGAAGGCCGACTCTGTTGATCTATTCTCAAGGTTTTACAAATCTGGATGAAGCGATCCACTAAACTTCAGTGGGGAATTGCTGCCAGGTCACCCGAACCAGTGGTGGGTTTCTACTGGTGCGGTCCAGAGCGCTGCACTAGTAGGAACTCACTGATGATGCAATTTTTGGTGATTTTTTTCCCCCTGCGTCTCCTGAGAAGCAGCTTCTCAGCTGTGTTTCAGAGGTCGGCATTAACCCTAACCTAAACCCTTGACGTGAGTGATGTCAATTTGGCCACCCCTAAGCCAGTCACATGATCTTTAAGCCACTCCCACCTGGTCACATGGCTGGCAAGCCACACCCACAAAATAAGCTACACCCATAGTGTGGTAGAAATTTTTTTTGCAGCCCTTCACTGCTTGTAACCTTACTTCCCAGATAACCCTTGTACATTTTTTTTCAAATCCCAGGCAGAGTTCTCTATTTTACCAGGTGCCTCAAAAAAACCCCAAAACATGTTACTCAATTAGAACTTATAGCAAACCACAAGGTGAACTGAAAAAGACAGGAAATGGCACCTTTACAAGTGCTTGAGATTTCAATATTTACTTTGGGCTCTTTTACTCGCCCAAATCCCTCTGTTTTGACACGGTAAAACATGATCTAAGTATTGCCCACAAGATCATATGCTGCAACGTTCTACCTGTCAATGACGACTTCAGCTTCCATCGCAACAACACAAGAGCACGCAACAGATTCAAACTTAATATTAACCGCTCGAAACTTGACTGTAAAAAATATGACTTCAGCAACCGAGTTGTTGAAGCGTGGAACTCATTACCGGACTCAATAGTGTCAACCCCTAACCCCCAACATTTTTCCCTTAGACTATCCACGATTGACCTCTCCAGGTTCCTTAGAGGTCAGTAAGGGGCGTGCATAAGTGCACCAGTGTGCCTTCCGTCCCCTGTCCAATTGTCTCTCCCTTATCTCATTTATCTTTTCTTCCTTTCAAATATGTTCACCTATACTTTTATATCTTTTCTTCTATTCTTTTCTTTATTTATATTATTACATATCTATTCTCTTCAATGTGTATTATGTATTGGACTAAATAAATAAATAAATAAATAAAATAATAAAATTCAATTAATAATAATAATAATAATAATTAATAATAATAATTTATTAGATTTGTATGCCGCCCCTCTCCAAAGACTTATAGCATAGGCGGAGCGAAAGCAACATTCTTTATCTCTCTCATTAAAATACACAAGGTTCTATCGGGATTTTTTTTTTTTTGCCCTCTTTCCATAAACTTTAAGAACTTTACCTTGGGTGACCTTAATTTGATCTGCTGACAGTCCTTGTCAAGCTGCCATTCCTGAAGCACTCCAAAGAGTTCTGGCTTTACTTTCACGCTTCTAAATCCAGCTTCTGGGTGGGATCTGTATCGTTTTGAATTAATCGGTTGCTTTTTACATTTGGCCCTCTTTGCCCTTATCAGTAGCCAATTGTTTTTCTACAGTTTGCTTGTTTTCTCCCAAAGTAATATCCTGCCCATTGAGTGGATAGGAGACAGGAATAAACAGGTGGTTGGTTGTTTATTTATTTATGCAATTTGTTCTGTCGGGCTCTCTGGTGCACTCCTCCCAAAAATTCACAGGTACAAATTTCAGACACACACATGTTTGAAAATTCAAAACAATGTTCTTTATAATGAAAATTCACTTAAGCTAAGCCCTCTTTTGGTATAGCAAAGAGCACTGGTCTCCAAACAAACTGATAATTTGTACAAGTCCCTTATCAGTTCTGTGATACTTAGCTTGCAGCTGTGAGGCAATTCACAGTCCTTCTTCTTTCACAAAGTGAAACGCACTTTGCCCTGGTTTAGTTTCAAAGCGGGGAAAAATCAGCACACAAAAGGTCAAAGTCAGCAAAGCAGTCACGAAACACAAGGATCAGATAATCCTCCACAATGGGCAAACCCACAGGCTGTTATTTATAGCAGCCTCACTAATGACCACAGCCCAACCAACCACAGGTGGCCTCATTTTCTTTGATAATAATCTCTCAGTTGTTGTTGCCTATGCATCGCTCTCCGCATGCGTGGCTGTACCATTAACTCTTGTTCTGAATCCAAGGAGGAGCTAGATAATTGATCTCCTTCTGAGCTGTCTGCCACACTCTCCTCCTCCCTGTCACTCATGTCTTCTTGGTCAGAGAAGCCTTCATCATCAGATTCCACCGGGGGCAAAACAGGCCTGCAGCATGTGGATGTCTCCCCCACATCCACAGTCCTTGGGGCAGGAGCTGGGCCAGAGCTAACCACAACACACTTATGCATTTATACATTTATTTATTCATGCATTTATTTATATCCTGCATTTGTTGTTTTTTATAAATAACCCCAGATGACGAACATACCCAATACAGTGGTACCTCTACCTAAGAACGCCTCTACTTAAGAACTTTTCTAGATAAGAACCGGGTGTTCAAGATTTTTTTGCCTCTTCTTAAGAAACATTTTCTACTTAAGAACTCGAGCCCGGAAAACTTTCCCAGGAAATTTGAGAGCGGCACGAAGGCCCAGCCAGTTTCTTGCCATTCCCCCTGGGTTTCTCTCTCTGGCGCAGTGGATGGGAGGCAGCAGTGGCAAAGAACTGGTGGGATCATAAGCCCGAAAAAGTGGTCGAAAATGAGCAAGCAAAACTACTGTGGGACTTCCGACTTCAGATTGACCGAATTTTGAAGCATAACACACCAGACATCCTGATTGTGGAGAAAAGAAAAGTATGGATCATCGACATCGCAATCCCAGGAGACAGCAGAATTGGGGAGAAACAGCTAGAGAAATTAGTGAAATCCGAAGATCTAAAAATCGAGCTGCAACGACTCCGGCATAAGCCCGTGAAAGTGGTCCCAGTGGTACTTGGCACGCTGGGCGCAGTGCCAAAGGATCTCAGCGGACATTTGAAAACCATCGGAATTGACAAAATCTCCATCTGTCAATTGCAAAAGGCCGCTTTACTGGGATCGGCAAACATAATTCTCCACTTCATCACGCAGTCCTAGGTGCTTGGGAAACGCCTGACTAGTGATGAAATACGAAATCCAGCATAGTGATCTCGTTTGCTGAGTGGTATTGACATTATTATTATTATTATTATTATTATTATTATTATTATTATTATTATCATCATCATCATCATCATCATCATCATCATCATCATCATCTTTCGGCTGTGGCGAGGAGGGCGTTTGCCCAGGTTCGCCTGGTGCACCAGATGCGGCCCTATTTGGACAGGGAGTCATTGCTCACAGTCACTCATGCCCTCATCACCTTGAGGTTCGATTACTGCAACGCTCTCTACATGGGGCTACCTCTGAAAAGTGTTCGGAAACTTCAGATCGTGCAGAACGCAGCCGCGAGAGCCATCGTGGGGCTTCCAAGATTTGCCCACGTTTCTTCAACACTCCGTGGCTTGCATTGGCTGCCGATTAGTTTCCGGTCACAATTCAAAGTGTTGGTTATGACCTTTAAAGCCCTACATGGCAATGGACCAGATTACCTCCGGAACCGCCTGCTACCGTATGAATCCCAGTGACCGATAAGGTCCCACAGAGTTGGCCTTCTTCGGGTCCCGTCGACTAAACAATGTCATTTGGCGAGCCCCAGGGGAAGAGCCTTCTCTCTGGTGGCCCCGGCCCTCTGGAACCAACTCCCCCCGGAGATTAGAACTGCCCCCACCCTCCCTGTCTTTCGTAAACTACTCAAGACTCATTTATACCGCCAGGAATGGGGGAGTTGAGATAGCTCTTCCCCCTAGGCCATTACAAGTTATGCATGGTACGTTTGTGTGTATGTTTGGTTTTATAATAGGGGTTTTTAGTTGTTTTTATTATTGGATTGTACATGTTGTGTTTATTATTGTTGTTAGCCGCCCCGAGTCTGCGGAGAGGGGCGGCATACAAATCCAATAAATTACTTTTTTAAAATTTTTAATTAATTAAATAGTATTATTATTAGTCTAAATGCTATAATGCTATTGCTATTCCAGCTCTATTCCGATCTTGACTCTGTGTGGCAGCTATAGTATCCGATTGAATAGCTTCTGTACCACCTCCAAGGCCTCTTGGCCTGAGAACCAACGTATGACTCATCAGACAAATGTTTTTTAAGTGCTCTGCTCAAAGGGGGCATACTGAAAACAGAAGCTTATTAACAGATAGGAGAAAAATCAACGGTAATGCCATCCTTAATCAGTGATCTTTGAAGCTTTGCCATTTTACATTAAGGGTGATAAGCAGGGCAGGGAATGGATGCTGATTGTGGGGAGCGGCTGAAGCCAATCTCTCAGGTTTGAATGATGTCAGAAAAGTTGGGTTTTGAAAAAGAGGCTCTAATAGTCTGCCGAGAATCTCAAGTCATCAGGTCATAGTTTTCCCAAAGGGGCTTTTCAAAAAGCAGCTGGACTTTCGGTGGTTTTTTTTCCCTTTGAAAATGTTTTGTTTCTAATATAACGATAAAGAACACGCGGATTATTATAAAATTTGGGGAAAGTTTTATCCATGCCCATTGGATGGAAAGTTTTGAGATTTGAGTATTGCCCACAAGATCATATGCTGCAACGTCCTACCGGTCAATGACTACTTCAGCTTCAACCGTAATAACACAAGAGCACGCAACAGATTCAAACTTTATACTAACCGCTCCAAACTTGACTGTAAAAAATATGATTTCAACAATCGAGTTATCGAAGCGTGGAACTCATTACCGGACTCAATTGTGTCAACCCCTAACCCCCAAAATTTCTCCCTTAGACTCTCCACGATTGACCTCTCCAGATTCCTAAGAGGCCAGTAAGGGGCGTACATAAGTGCACTAGTGTGCCTTTCGTCCCCTATTGAAAAAAGACGGTATGTCCTAATTTACAAAAAACCCAATGGCTCCCTAGGACATACCATCTACCAGAAGAAGACACACACCAACCACTACCTGAACGCAAAATCCCACCACCACCCTGCACAGATCAATTCCGTAGCCAAGACCCTCATTTCCAGAACCAAACGCCTAGCCGACAAAGACCACCTGGAACCTGAATTACACAGTCTCACAAATGTATTAATTTCCAATGGATTCCAAAGAGAGGCAATCAACAACTTAATCCATAAAGAGACACCCCCCAAGAACCAAGACACAGAACAGGACAATGGTATTGCCCTCCTCCCTTACATCAAAGGCACCACAGATAAAATCAGTAAAATTCTCCGCAAACATAACATCAAGACAGCCTTTGGTACAGATAAAAAAATAGCCAACATCCTAAGAAATCCGAAAGACAATATCCAGCTAGAAAACCAGGGAGTTTATCTAATACCATGTAAAATCTGCCCAGCCACATATATTGGACAAACCAACAGGAGAGTAAATGCACGTGTTGCAGAACATAAGAATGCATTAAGGAAAAAAGAAAAAACCTCCTCCCTTTTCCAACACTTCAAAACTGCAGGACATGAAATTGATTTTGACAGCACTAAATTAATTTCCAAAACAGAACACTACAACAAAAGAATAATCATGGAAGCCATCGAGATAGAAAAACATCCCCAAAATATGAACAAGCGGGATGATACCTCCCGCTTACCAGACATCTGGAAACCAGCCCTCAAAAGTAACCCAGCCATAAAAACTGAAACTAGACTCAGAACACACATTGCAAAACAATCAAATAGCCTGCAAGCTCCAACTACTCAGGATATCACGCCTAATCAACATTCATTAACTAATCAGCATACTTCAGCTACATCAAGGACCCCAGATGTTACCCCACTGACTCACCAGGAAGTTTCTACACAGCAGGCAATTGCTGAGCCATCAAACCACACCCAGCAACCAGTATTTATAGAAGGAAGGCAGCTCAGGTCTCGCAGTGTTCGCCTTAGAACAAGGACAGAAACACCAGCCTGAAGATGATGAGTGTGACCTCGTCGAAACGTCGCCAGAAATTTCCAAATCCTGCACGGGAAGAAACCCAAATATACCAAGACCGTCATATATATAGATCGAATTCCGTCATATACATGCCAGATCGAATCCCAGTAAGGAAGGGTGTGGCTAGCTGATGAGGCCAGAACAAGGCCGAAATGGTACCATCCTAGTCTCCCTTAATTTTTTTTTTAAAAATCAGCTAAAAACATTTGATACATATATATATATATATATATATATATATATATATATATATATATATGTATATATATATATATATGTATATATATTTGTTTTCATAGATTTTCATGGGTACAGGTATGACGGTCTTGGTATGTTCGGGTTTCTTCCCGTGTAGGATTTGGAAATTTCTGGCGACGTTTCGATGAGGTCTCACTCATCATCTTCAGGCTGGTGTTTCTGTCCTTGTTCTAAGGCGAACACTGCGAGACCTGAGCTGCCTTCCTTCTATAAATACTGGTGGCTGGGTGTGGTTTGATGGCTCAGCAATTGCCTGCTGTGTAGAAACTTCCTGGTGAGTCAGTGGGGTAACATCTGGGGTCGTTGATGTAGCTGAAGTATGGTGATTAGTTAATGGTTGTTGATTAGGTGTGATATCCTGACCTCATCGAAACGTCGCCAGAAATTTCCAAATCCTACACGGGAAGAAACCCGAACATACCAAGACTGTCATATATATATATATGTGTGTGTGTGTGTGTGTGTGTGTGTTTTATGTCGGATCACCCTGGTATATAGTTGTCAGCTAAAAAAAACATTTGACACACACACACACACACACACATATTTATTTATTTATTTATTTATTTATTTATTTATTTATTTATTATTTGGATTTGTATGCCGCCCCTCTCCGAAGACTCGGGGCGGCTCACAACAAGTGAAAAACAATCCAATACATAATCCAATTAATTAAAATATTAAAAGTTTAAAAAAAACCCTATACTAACATACACACACACAAGCATACCATGTATAAATTCAGCGGGCCCAGGGGGAGATGTTTAGTTTCCCCATGCCTGACGGCAAAGGTGGGTTTTGAGAAGTTTACACACACACACACACACATACAGTATAGATATAATTATATAATTATATATATATATATATATATAGTTATATATGCAAAAAAAATTCTGCAGGGCTTTCTGCTCACCATTGTACATCAAAGGAGTTGTTATAAAAGACTACCCCAAATTTACATTCTCAGACATGCAGAAGTGATGGATATCCAGAGGAGCTGCGAATTTCTTTCCAGGATGCCTAAAAATGCATCCCAATTTAAAAAAATGTTAAAATAAAGCCGCCCACTACTTTTTAAAGATGTTCTTGGAGTCAGGGCAGTATCAGAGAAGGAATGGAGCTCGCAGCTGTAGCGGTCCAAACCAACGAGGTTATAAGAATCCTCTTTACACAACAGATACACCCAGGGAAGGACATCGTCAAGGAAAGAAACGCTCTGCTTTGAATAATAAAACAACGTGAAACTGAATATTCATACGCTATGTAAATGCAAACAAAAACGAAACAAATCAAGTCATACCTAATGACAAATGTAGCATGTGTTTGAGGGACAATATTCACAGCTTAGTACAAAAGAGGAAAAACTGACGCTTTGGACGTACGGTAAATAAAAGCTCAAACACACACCCGCACACACCTTGGATGGATTCCAAAATCTCTTTCAGCCTGTTTTGACTAGACACATAATACTGTCTTTGTGCTATTCTCTAAGCCAATAATTGAGAAATGCCCCTATAAGTCAAAATGATTTCAAGACTGGGTGATGCAAAGTTGATTGAGTTTATGGGGGAAGATTTGCATAAGATGAAACGAGACCTCCGTGCCCAGGATCTACGAGGAGATTAATTCTGACTGCACAGCAGCGACATCTGTCTTTCCACCTTTGCATGAGATCCGTGGCGCTCCAAACCTATTCGTTTCTGAACCCAATTTTGCCTAGACCGCTTTAAATATGTTGCATTGGAGAAAATATCGGTTTGCATAATAGGTGAAATTCGGGGGAAACATGTCTTTAGCAATTCCACCCTTGTTTGTTGTATTCCCAGATGAGAAAGCAGGAATGTTGGAATTTAAATTTAAATAATATATACAGTGATCCCCCGGGTATTGCGACCCCGATCATTGCGAAATGGCTATATGGCGATTTTGCAACCCGGAAGTAAAAACACCATCTGCGCATGCGCGCCATTTTCTTTCTATGGCCACGCATGCGTAGATGGTGGAGTTTGCCGGGCAGATCAGCTGTCTTCCTAGGCTCGCCACCCTCCCACGCGCTCCCGAGGCCGGTGGGGAGATCCTTCATGCCCCTGCCCGCCGAGTGCCCCAACCGCCGAGTGCCCCAAACGGCAGGATCCGCTCGGTTGCCCGCGGCTTTTTTCCTGCGCGGGACTTTGCTGCTCCTCTCGCTCCTCCTCAGCAGCGGCGGCACGAGCGGCGGCGGCACGAGCGGCGGCCGGACAAGCGGCGGCGGCACGAGCGGCGGCCGGACAAGCGGCGACCGCACCAGCAGCGGCGGCACGAGCGGCGGCCGGACAAGCGGCGGCTGCACCAGCAGCGACGGCACGAGCAGCGGCGGCATGAGCGGTAGCCGGACAAGCGGCGGCGGCACGAGCGGCGGCCGGACAAGCGGCGGGCAGGCGGGCGGGCAGGCAGCTCCTCAGCTGTTGGGCAGGGGTCTTCCCAGGTGCGGAAGTAAAAAACACCATCTGCACATGCGCGGCCATGAAAAAAAGGGCGCGCATGCGCAGATGGTGTTTTTACTTCCGCAGCGCTACTTCGCGAAAACCCACTCATTGCGGGGGGTCCTGGAACAGAACCCTCGCAATGATCGGGGGATCACTGTATTATGTTACTTGTTTACCGTTATTGTTATTATTGTTTAGTGTACTTAAATAAGTAATTAACTATATTAACTAGGATTATTTTTTGTTTGTATGTGTTAGTTTTGTCTTGTTTCCATTTATGGTTCGATTATTTATCTTATATTTTTGTAAATGTGTATATATGTATTTTAAATCAATAAAAATATTAAAATAAGAGAAAGCAGGAATGTTGGATGCTGAGCTTCCAACTTTTATTTATTTTTATTTGATTTTATGTTTGTTTTGTCAAGTATAGCAGTACCTCTACTTACGAACTTAATTTGTTCCGTGACCGGGTTCTTAAGTAGAAAGGTTTGTAAGAAGAAGCAATTTTTCCCATAGGAATCAACATAAAAGCAAATAATGCCTGTGATTGGGAAAACCACAGGGAGGGTGGAGGCCCTGTTTGTGTGCTGATTTTTCCCCACTTTGAAACTAAACCAGAGCAAAGTGTGTTTCACTTTGTGAAAGAAGAAGGACTGTGAATTGCCTCACAGCTGCAAGAACTGATAAGGGACTTATACAAATTACCAGTTTGTTTGGAGATGAGTGCTCTTTGCTATACCAAAAAAGGGCTTAGGTTAAGTGAATTTTCCTTATAAAGAACATTGTTTTGAATTTTCAAACGTATGTGTGTCTGAAATTTGTACCTGTGAATTTTTGGGAGGAGTCTACCAGAGAGCCCAATAGAACAGAGGGATCACCAACAACTTCTGAAGGCAGATGCTCTCTGTGTTCACTTGTTTGCTTGCAGACGTTTCATTACCCAACTAGATAACACCTTCAGTGTTCCGATTTGTTACGTAGCTGGGTAACAAAACATCTGCAAGCAGACATCTCAGCTCAGAGATCACCGAAGTCTTCACAGTTCAATCCTGAGCTACATTCAGTCTATTCTTTTTTTTTTTTTAAATACAATCTCGTTATGCCGGGCTTCACGTTACGAGTCCCAATTAAGTCAGGAATGTAAATTCAAACACACACGCTGTTGTAAAGTAAACAGAGAATCGGTTTATCAAAACAAAAGTGTTGTACACACGCACTTTAAACAGCCAAAGTGCTCTCCCGCAAACCACTACCTGGAATGCTGTGAAAAGCAAAAACAAAACAGAGCAGATAAAGGCAGCTCTGAAGGCATCACAGCCACCCCCCTTCAAGAGTCCACAAAATGTACTTAACTGTGAAATATCCAAAAAGTCTTTGCAAATCCTGGAACAGTCCAAATCAAACAACACTAATAATGCCAATGCTCTTATCAAAGGCAAGAAGATTTTGCTAAATAAGGAAAAACAGAAAGCATGCTGGATAGTATTCTGTCGGGCTCTCTGATAGAATCCTCCCAAAAATTCACAGGTACAAATTTCAGACACACACATGTTTGAAAATTCAAAACAATGTTCTTTATAATGAAAATTCACTTAACCTAAGCCCTCTTTTGGTATAGCAAAGAGCACTCGTCTCCAAAAAAACTGGTAATTTATACAAGTCCCTTATAAGTCCTGTGATATTTAGCTTGCAGCTGTGAGGCAATTCAAAGTCCTTCTTTCACAAAGTGAAACACACTTTGCTCTGGTTTAGTTTCAAAGCAGGGAAATATCAGCACACAAAAAGTCAAAGTCAGTAAAGCAGTCATGAAACACAACAATCAGATAATCCTCCACAATGGCCAAACCCACAGACTGCTCTTTATAGCAGCCTCACTAATTACCCCAGGCCCACCCAACCACAGGTGGCCTCATTTTCTTTGATAATAATCTCTCAGTTGTTGTTGCCTATGCATCGCTCTCCGCATGCGTGGCTGTATCATTAACTCTTGTTCTGAATCCAAGGAGGAGCTAGATAATTGATCTCCTTCTGAGCTGTCTGCCACACTCTCCTCCTCCCTGTCACTCATGTCTTCTTGGTCAGAGGAGCCTTCATCAGCAGATTCCACCCGGGGCAAAACAGGCCTGCAGCATGTGGATGTCTCCCCCACACCCACAGTCCTTGGGGCAGGAGCTGGGCCAGAGCTAACCACAACAATTATTATTTGTTAGATTTGTAGGCCGCCCCTCTCCCTAGACTCGTAAAATCAGTCAAGTTCAATGCCGAACGTAGCATTTTGGTGCTTTCAGTCGCTTTGACAGACTTGAATGTAGGCCTGGGTATAATCACAGTCGGGGAAAACTGAGCAAGCACTGAGAACTTTAACGAATAACAAATCCCTCGGTTCAGACCAAATCACAACAGAATTACTGAAGCATGATCGGAACAGCATGGTGCAGGAATTAACAAGGCTGTTAAATGTGTGCGTCCCGGACGAGGGGAGAAAATAAAAAGGGTGATTATCAAATTGTCCCAAAAAGGGGGAAGAACTGGAAAAGCATCACACTCTATTCAGCCCCCCCCCCCCCCCCCCCCAGTAAAGCCTTTTGTTTTGTTCTACTCAGGCAGCTTCTGGACGTAGAGGAAAACACATTTTGGGGAGAACAAGTTGGGTTCCACTCATGCAGTTGACTGGAAATTGTTGCCCAGCATTCTGTAAACTGTGCAGCGGGACCTGTATCTAAATTTTCAGAAAGACGTTGTCCCTTTGCAGCAGAGGTGGGTTCCTGCCAGTTTGGACCGGTTCTATAGAACCGATAGCGGAATTTCCCCCAACTCACCAAAGCAGCAGCAATACTCCAGAATACCCCCAGAACCGCCTTCTGCCGCACGAATCCCAGCGGCCGATACGGTCCCACAGAGTTGGCCTTCTCCGGGTCCCGTCAACCAAACAATGTTGTTTGGCGGGCCCCAGGGGAAGAGCCTTCTCTGTGGCGGCCCCGGCCCTCTGGAATCAACTTCCCCCGGAGATTAGAACGGCCCCCACCCTCCTTGTCTTTCGCAAGTTACTTAAGACCCACCTATATCGCCAGGCATGGGGGAACTAAGACATCTCCCCCAGGCTTATTATATTTCATGTTTGATGTGTATGTGCTATATGGTTTTTAATTGTTGAGGTTTTTATATATTTTATTATTAGATTTGTTCCATTGTTATACTGTTTTTATTACTGTTATGAGCCGCCCCGAGTCTTCAGAGAGGGGCGGCATACAAATCTAATGAATAATAATAATAATAATAATAATAATAATAATAATTATTATTATTATTATTATTATTATTATTATTATTATTAGCTGGCTGGAAACACAATACACACACACACCGAACTGGCTCTCAGAGGGGCACCACAGCTGCCGCCATCTTGTTTTTCGTTTCTTTTTATATCTTGATTGGATTTGAAGGTAAGTCCACCAATCCATATTTATATTTTGTGTGATTAATTCTCCTCTGCTCTTTAGTTTAGGGTTTGGGAGGCTTGCAGAGTGCCCCTGGGGGCTGTGGAGGACAAAAACATTTTTTCTTACTTATCTCTTTGAAATCTTGCCTTCTGCCACACGAATCCCAGTGACCGGTTAGGTCCCACAGAGTTGGCCTTCTCCGGGTCCCGTCAACTAAACAATGCCGTTTGGCGGGACCCAGAGGAAGAGCCTTCTCTGTGGCGGCCCCGACCCTCTGGAACCAGCTCCCCCCAGAGATTAGAACTGCCCCCACCTTCCTCGCCTTTTGTAAACTCCTTAAAACCCACCTCTGCCATCAGGCGTGGGGGAACTGAAATATCTCCCCCAGGCTTATACAGTTTATGTATGGTATGTTTGTGTGTATGTTTGCTTTTAATAATGGGGTTTTTAGTGTTTCTCTTACATTATTAGATTTGTTATACAGTGCTCCCTCGATTTTCGCGGGGGATGCGTTCCAAGACCGCCCGCGAAAGTAAATTTCCGCGAAGTAGAGATGCGGAAGTAAATACACTATTTTTGGCTATGAACAGTATCACAAGCCTTCCCTTAACACTTTAAACCCCTAAACTGCAATTTCTCATTCCCTTAGCAACCATTTAGATTATTACTCACCATGTTTATTTATTAAAGTTTATTTAAATTTTTTTTTATTAAAGGTGGACGAAAGTTTGGCAATGACGTATGATGTCGTCGGGCAGGAAAACCCGTGGTATAGGGGGGGGAACCGCAAAGTATTTTTTAATTAATATTTTTGAAAAACCGTGGTATAGCCATTTCGCGAAGTTCGAACCTGCGAAAATCGAGGGACCACTGTATATTGTTTATTATTGCTGTGAGCTGCCCCGAGTCTACGGAGAGGGGCAGCATACAAATCTAACTAACAAACAAACAAACAAATAAACAAACAAATAAATAATGCACTGTATGTGGGCCTGCATAAGACTTGTCATGGAATCTACCATTGCCACGCAACGATGCCTCTAAAATTGCTGAAAAAGCGGATCGGTCATGAAAGTTGGCATGCGAAAGTAAAATTGTTGCTGTTGAGACTCCTTCGCCACCCCTTCACAACTTGGAGAGCCCCCAGCAGCATTGTGTATTCTGTAGGTGCCGGTCGGGCCACTACGATTTGGTGGGAATGGCCGCTTGGTGATGCCACACAGGCAGGAAATCACCATACAGCCACCAAACAAGGACATTGTTAAGATAAGCGCCCGACTCTGGAATTCCTTTCTGTTTGAGTTATAGTTGGCACGCAGCCTGGCTGACTATCGGTGCCAGCAGAAAACTTAATGATTTGGCCAGACTATCCATGAAAACCTCTATTGCTTGTTATTCCTGCCTTTGTCAGATGTCTGAATGGCCTTAATCCTAATTTGATCTTCACTTTGGGAATATTACATTTCTATGAAAAGATAAAATGGTTGTGTGTTTTTTTAAGGAAACAAAGAAACCAGGAATTTTATATCAAAGCCTTTTAAGAAACTGGGGAAGCGAACAAGACACTTAACAATCAGTTGTACTCAGAAAAGCGTAACAGTAATTATTATTATTATTTTTTTAATTCTAGTTAGCGCAGTCAGAAAAGCAGCACACATGTATTAGAAATCCATCAAATGATTGTTCAGAAAATTAGTGGGAAGAAATACAGAGAGGTGAAATGATCGTGTTCTCATTGAGAAGGGCAACCAGATTAGACGGTGGGACTGATTTAACCCATCAAGGCAAATTTAGGGATTTAAGAAGTGAGAGAAAGCAATAGGTGACTACAGAAAGAGTTCACAAGTCCTATGTACAAGGTGGGACGCATAGCTTCTTTTCACGCATGTTCATAAAAAGATATGAGTGTGTATGATTGTGTAGCAGATAGGTTTTTATAACAATGCATTTTTAAATTAGTTTTTTAAATTTTTTAACATTAGATTTGTATTTATATTGTATTGCTGTTATGTTGTGAGCCGCCCCGAGTCTTCGGAGAGGGGCGGCATACAAATTGAAATTATTATTATTATTATTATTATTATTATTATTATTATTATTATTATTATTATTAGCCAAATCCCAGGAGACAGGTGGATACTGGTATTCCTTTGTTTATTTATTACATTGGTATGCCATCCATTTTATCCAGAGATGATTCTATAATCAAATAAATGAACCCACAAACAACACAGAGAGGCAGACACACACATACACATACACACACACACACAAAAACCACATACTTACATACATACCTGGGAGTAATCTCATCAATCCTGGAGGAGGGAATTCATCAAAATTGAGCCAGCTTGGGGCAAAGGCTTTGGATTACTAATTTACAAGTTAATTAAGTAATTGAGTGACGGCTTGGCAGCCAAGTAAACATTTGCACATATTTGTATACTTGGCATAAGTCCTTTCAATTTGGTTGCTTAATAAAGGAAACAGACAGAACCAAAGACCCTTGTTGCCATTCCCTGGAGGATTAGCCTCATTCCTGGCAGAATGCAGAAAGCTCTGGGCTCTCTGCTCTTTGTGAGAAAGGAAGAAAAAAACACCCCAAAGTACTGAGCCAGGTATCAGCAAAAATCCAATCCAAGACATGTGGTCTCTTCTAAGGAGAAGCAGAAATATTACGTCAAGGTTAAATATGGAGCATGTTGAAAAAATGAGCAGTATTTAACTGAGAAGGTAGATAAAAATGAGATTTGCTCAGAAAAACTAGCCCTTGTTAAAACAGCCATGGAAATACAGGTAGCCTCTATCCATCCATCCATCCACCAATCCATTCATCCATCCATCCATGCATCCATCCATCCACCAATCCATCCATCCATCCATCCATCCATCCATCCATCCATCTATCTATCTATCTATCTATCTATCTATCTATCTATCTATCTATCTATCTATCTATTATCTCTCTCTCTCTCTTTCTATCTATCTATTATATCTATCTATCTATCTATCTATTATCTCTCTCTCTCTTTCTATCTATCTATTATATCTATCTATCTATCTATCTATCTATATCTATCTATCTATCTATCTATCTATCTATCTATCTATCTATCTATCTATCTATATATATATATATATATATATAGTAGTCGGCTATAAATAAATTAACTGCCTTGAAATGGTCCTGGGTTGGGCTTAGAGGCAAAAAGGAGCTGTGATGTTCCTTCAATATACCAGGGTGATCCGACATAAAAAACAACAACAACAACAACAACAACAACAACATATAGCCCCTCCCTGGTACAGAGCTGGAAGGGATCTGATCTGATAGCTCAACTGCTAATTCTCTGCCTTACAAGGCAGAGTCCACCGGATCGAATCCCAGTAAGGAAGGGTGTGGCTAGCTGATGAGGCCAGAACAAGGCCAAAATGGGACCATCCTAGTCTCCCTTAATTTTAAAATTCCAGCTAAAAAAAAAAAACATTTGACACACACACACACACACACACACACACACACACATATATATATACAGTGTTCCCTCGATTTTCACAGATTCAAACTTCACGGAAAGTCTATACCCCGTTTCTTTTTTTCTTAAAGAAAAAACCTCCTCCCTTTTCCAACACTTCAAAACTACAGGACGTGAAATTGATTTTGACAGTACTAAATTAATTTCCAAAACAGAACACTACAGCAAAAGAATAATCATGGAAGCCATCGAGATAGAAAAACATCCCCAAAATATGAACAAGCGTGATGATACCTCCCGCCTACCAGACATCTGGAAACCAGCCCTCATTAACAAACGTATCCCAGCCATAGAAACTGAAACCAGACTCAGAACACACATTGCAAAACAACCAAGTAGCCTGCAAGCTCCAACTACTCAGGATATCACCCTAATCCACAATCATTAACTAATCAGCATACCTCAGTTAAATCAACGACCCCAGGTGTTACCCCACTGACTCACCAGGAAGTTTCTACACAGCAGGCAATTGCTGAGTCATCAAACCACACCCAGCCACCAGTATTTATAGAAGGAAGAGAGCTCAGGTCTCGCTGTGTTCGCCCTAGAACAAGGACAGAAGCACCAGCCTGAAGATGACGAGTGGGACCTCGTTGAAATGTTGCCAGAAATTTCTAAATCCTACACAGGAAGAAACCCAAATATACCAAGGCCGTCATACTTGTACCCTTGAAAATCTACGAAAAAATATATATATATATGACGTCTTGGCCATTTTTCTGGAATGCTACAGAGCCGTAATGGCAAACCTTTTTTCCTTCGAGTACCAAAAATGCATGGACAAGTGTGATAGCAAGCGCCCATGTGCCAACACCCGTAACTCAATGTCCCCTATGTGTCCCGTACGCTGCACATGCATGTGTGACCTCCACCACCCCTCCACGCAAACACGCACAGCCTCCCCTACACCACCACCAAAAATGCCTTCCCAGAGCCTCCACACGAGCTCTGTATTTACCTAGCATCCAAAACGGGCGTGGAGACTCTTGGGAGGGGAGGGATGGCGTAGGCGGGGCCAGCCTAAAATCAGCTGACCAACACACACATGTGTGCTGGAGCTGAGCTAGTGCAATGCCTCATGTGCCCACAGATACGGCTCCGTGTGCCACTTGCGGTATGCGTGCCATAGGTTTGCCATCACGGCCATAGCTTCTCCTCTTTTGCCAATTTAGCAGTTCGAAAGCATGTAAAAATGCAAGTAGAAACATAGGGACCACCTTTGGTGGGAAGGCAACAGCTTTCCATATGCTTTTAGTCATGCCGGGTCATATGGCTACAGAGACATCTTCAGACAGCACTGGTTTTCAGCTGAGATGAGCACCGCCCCCTAGAGTCAGGAACAGCTAGCACATATATGCAAGAGGAACCTTTACCCTTTACCTTAATAGGGTCTCCTGCTTGGGGTTGGACTAGAATGAATTGGACTCCTTTCTGTTAAACGTGTAATTGAACCTGAGTAGGTATATTTAGAATATCTCCGGGACCGCCTTCTGCCGCACGAATCCCAGCGACCGATTAGGAGTTGGCCTTCTCCGGGTCCTGTCGACTAAACAATGTCATTTGGCGGGTCCCAGGGGAAGAGCCTTCTCTGTGGCGGCCCCGACCCTCTGGAACCAGCTCCCCCCTGAGATTAGAACTGTCCCCACCCTCCTTGCCTTTCATAAACTCCTTAAAACCCACCTCTGCCATCAGGCATGGGGGAATTGAGACATCACCCCCGGGCGTATACAATTTATGTATGGTATGTTTGTGTGTATGTCTGCTTTAATAACGGGTTCTGTTTGTTTTTTATGTTTTTAAATTATTAGATTTGTCTTGAATTGTTTTATTGTTGTTGTGAGCCGCCCAGAGTCTACGGAGAGGGGCGGCATACAAATCTAATAAATAGATAGATAGATAGATAGATAGATAGATAGATAGATAGATAGATAGATAGATAGATAGACAGACAGACAGACAGACAGACAGACAGACAGACAGACAGACAGACAGACAGACAGACAAACAAATTTTCTCAAGGCCTTATTTCCAGTTGCCAGAACTGATATTTTGGCTATGACAATTTATATCTTATTAGATTGGATTAGATCCCTTCCAACTCTAATAATAAATAAATGAGCCAAATCACCTTGTCTTTTGTGCAGTTAATACTCAAAGGGAATAGCTTAGGTCTTACTGACCTAAGAGGTCAGTAAGGGGCGTGAATAAATGCACCGTGTGCCTACTGTCCCTGTCCTAATGTTTCTCTATTATTAGTACCAATATCATGAATATAAACATTGTTATATCTTTGCATACCACCAATACGTACTTGAGAAATAATTGTCAGCAAACACGACAGAAAGCAACGAGGAACAGGACCTTGGATAGCTCCAAGTAAGTCCTCTTCGCTTAATTTTTTTTTAAAAAAATATTTGGTTACAAACAGGATGCCGATTATTTATTTACTTATTATATTTTATTCTGCTTAAACACACTCTGGATTCAAAGGTACCAAGGTCGACTTTGGAAAAGATTCAAAAATAGAACATGGATTAAACCCCACTTCCCTAATCACAGCATCCACTCTAAGACCAGTGTTGGTTTCCAGATGCTTACCAATGCATTCTTTAAGGTGACCTTTGACCTCAGAACCCTAACAGGTTTGTGTCTGATTTGGGGGATTTAACAGCCTTTTCAAAATGACATGACTTTTAAAATTTGGAGGAGGCATTCCCACTCCAGGGAATTGAAGTCCGTGCCTCTGAAAGTTATTAAGATCGAAAAACATTGGTAAAAAGACACAAGATTCCTTTGGAATCCTATGGTCCAGTTGTCCGATGAAGACTTATTTGCACAGTAAAAGATTAGATTAGATTAGATTTATTGGATTTATATGCCGCCCCTCTCCGAAAACTCGGGGCGGCTCACAACCAGATAAAAACAATACATAATAACAAATCAAATACCCACCAATCCAATTACAATTTTAAGCTAAAAATTCATAAAAACAACCCCAGAATATTAAAACAAGCACACAATCAATCTAACACCAAAACAACATGGGCAAGGGGGAGATGTTTCAGTTCCCCCATGCCTGACGGCAGAGGTGGGTTTTAAGGAGTTTGCGAAAGGCAAGGAGGGTGGGGGCAATCCTAATCTCAGGGGGGGAGCTGGTTCCAGAGGGTCGGAGCCGCCACAGAGAAGGCTCTTCCACTGGGTCCTGCCAGACGACATTGTTTAGTCGACGGGACCCGGAGAAGGCCAACTCTGTGGGACCAAACCGGTCGCTGGGATTCGTGCAGCAGAAGGCGGTCCCGGAGATATTCTGGTCCAGTGCCATGAAGGGCTTTATAGATCATAACCAACACTTTGAATTGTGACCGGAAACTGATCGGCAACCAATGCAGACTGCGGAGTGTTGGAGTGATATGGGCATACTTAGTGAAGCCCATAATTGCTCTCGCAGCTGCATTCTGCACGATCTGAAGTTTCCGAACACTTTTCAAAGGTAGCCACATGTAGAGAGCGTTACAGTAGTCGAGCCTCGAGGTGATGAGGGCATGAGTGACTGTGAGCAATGACTCACTGTCTAAGTAGGGCCGCAACTGGCGCACCAGGCGAACCTGGGCAAACGCCCCCCTCGCCACAGCTGAAAGGTAAACTAATGATGTGCCTCAAAAATATTATAATGTTGAAATGTTTATTAATTATTGGCCTCTGTTCCTGTCAAGTGCTCCAGATGGAGTGTTTAGTTCTATTCAAACAGCATCTGTAAAAATGCACGTGATTTAACCTAGTGTTAACTTCGGCTGCTAGAATAACCTCACTCGTTCATTCTACAATTCTTGGCTCAAAATACAAATTCCCTCCTGTCTCATTTTGCTGAAAGAGGAACAGCAGGAGACCATGAAAACATTTTATTATGACAGAGCACCCTCTAACGTCCAACCATCAAAACAGAGCAACATTCCTCGTGCCTTTTTTTAAACCAACCAATGCAGAAAACACACTGAAAAAATACTTTATATTATTTTGTACACAACACAGTTCCTGCAATTTCTTAGGGCGTAGGAATTTTCCAATTTGTCGGGCCGAATCCTTCAATTATTTCCCCTTCTGCTTAAGTAAGTGATCCGCCCCAATGCTAAAATACAAATCAAAGACTGTTATTTCACATATGTTGGATAAATACATGTTCCTATGTGTTCTGTCGGGCTCTCTGCTGGAATCCTCCCAAAAATTCACAGGTACAAACTTCAGACACACACATGTTTGAAAATTCAAAACAATGTTCTTTATCATGAACATTCACTTAAACCAAGCCCTCTTTTGGTATAGCAAAGAGCACTTGTCTCCAAACAAACTGGTAATTTGTACAAGTCCCTTATCACTTCTGTGATACTTAGCTTGCAGCTGTTAGGCAATTCACAGTCCTTCTTTCACAAAGTGACACACACTTTGCTCTGGTTTAGTTTCAAAGCGGGGAAAAATCAGCACACAAAAGGTCAAAGTCAGTAAAGCAGTCACGAAACACAACGATCAGATAATCCTCCACAATGGCCAAACCCACAGGCTGCTCTTTATAGCAGCCTCACTAATGACCACAGCCCCACCCAACCACAGGTGGCCTCATTTTCTTTGATAATAATCTCTCAGTTGTTGCTGGCTATGCATCGCTCTCCGCATGCGTGGCTGTAGCATTAACTCTTGTTCTGAATCCAAGGAGGAGCTAGATAATTGATCTCCTTCTGAGCTGTCTGCCACACTCTCCTCCTCCCTGTCACTCGTGTCTTCTTGGTCAGAGGAGCCTTCATCATCAGATTCCACCGGGGGCAAAACAGGCCTGCAGCATGTGGATGTCTCCCCCACATCCACAGTCCTTGGGGCAGGAGCAGGGCCAGAGCTAACCACAACACTATAGAACTGGCCCGACAGTAGAAAGTTCTGATTTAATAGTTTGCGTAACTACCCTTTCAGCCCTAAGGAGCATGATTAGAAAAAGAACTCTATCGATCCTTTATTAATCAGATTGTAAACCTTGCTAATGATGCCGATTGCCATGATCCAATCAGAGGCAGCAGTTTGGCCCAGTTCTACGAACTGGTAGCAGCTGCAGCCGGAGGCTCCGCCCACCTGCCCAGAATGTTTCTGAGCATGTGCAGAAGCGTTACACATGCACAAAATGGTAGTAGAGGGTTTTAGAACTCACTACTGATCAGAATCATCAGTTATCCACATTGTATGATGAATTCTGGCTGAATGACCAAAATGCAGAGCAGATCGGTACAGTGAACTGGACGAAACATTCAACTAATTATGCAGCAGGCATTTTGGAAATCACAAACAGAAGCTGCGGTTAGTTAGTATGATTCTCTGAATTGAGTTCAATTCATTATAAATTATATTGCGTATAAGCTGATATTAAAAGTCTGAGTTTCAAATGTAAGTTAGAAGAAAGCATAAAAGCACCTAGAACAAGAGGAAACAGAATTTTATAAAGTCTGGGATAAGGTCTATGATTGGTTGAACAGAAGATTAAGGAATAATCAGAGAACTAAATATATTATAAATAAGTAAATAGTCATAGTTAAATAGCTATTAATCTGTAAATAGTAAAATTGTAATCTATTATTAGAATGCTAAGTAGTTAAGAACAAAAGAGAAAGTTTTAGTATGAAATATAAGCATGTGTTTCTTTGCACGAAAAGATTGGTAAAGGTTTTTCTCTGGAAACTTCTGACAAGAGCTTGTTGGTGTTTTGCTTTGTTTTAATAAAATAAAATAAAATAAATAAATAAAAGCACATAGAACCATTAACACCTCCCATAAAACCTAGAAGGTTGGCCATTGTATTTATTTATTCGAATATTTATGGAGGTCACAAAAGAGATTGCTGAGACCCACTCTGGTCAATTTTTTTTGGCAGCATATAAACATTACGGATTTTTATTCATAATCACCAATTTGTACAGTAAACATGTCTTCAACTAACAAATGTGCTTTAATTTAAACTTTGGTGGTGTCAAAAACAACTCCAATATCAAGAGGGGAAAAATCCAACATTCAGAACACCCAATGAAAAAATACCCTATTCTGTCCACCTCAAAGTAATTTCTTGTCCCAGATGTTTTCTAACAAAAAGGAAGTTAGTGATGGAAATATGATCTGCAGACAAATGATATTCTTAAACATATAAAACAGTTACGATACACCAATGTTCGAAAAGCTACTATATAATGTAGCTTCAATGTAAGCAGCAGTTCTTCACTAGATCTCACAAATAATGCTAGTAAGGAAACAAAAAATAAAAGTACAAAAAGGGGTTTCAAAAACATTGTTTAACATAACATCCCATTGCTTTTGGGAACAGTACCTCATGCATAGACCTTGAGACTCTTTGTTATACACAAATATAAAATTAACTGATTCCCAAAACCTAGGCAAGGAGGGCAGGGGCAATCCTAATCTGGTTCCAGAGGGTCAGGGCCGCCACAGAGAAGGCTCTTCCCCTGGGTCCCGCCAGACGACATTGTTTAGTCGACGGGACCCGGAGAAGGCCAACTCTGTGGGACCTAACCGGTCGCTGGGATTCGTGCGGCAGAAGGCGGTCCCGGAGATATTCTGGTCCGATGCCATCTACTTGCTGGTCACGAGCAACCTAGACCCCCGAGGCTTGCCATCCGATTTTGTGTTCAGATAAAAACATCCAAGACACCAATTCAACAATCCTAGGGAGAAAATATAACAACTGGACTTACTGTGAGACGTCTGTCACAGCAGGCAGAAAAGCCTCTTCAGCCGGCAGGTCCACATCGTCAATGAAGCTGCCGGCTCTCGACATCCCACCACTGTTGCCTTCCAGATGTTTCTTGACTAAGTTTAGAAGGTGAAAAATGGGAAATGGAACGCTCGTTAATCTAGGCAGGGAGGTTAAATTCCTCCAGCATGTCCTTTTTACTGTATATACGTAAGCTATCACATGTAAACGGGAACAATCCCCATACTTCAGGCAGGGGCTGCTACTTACCGCGGCCAGCAGGGAGATGCACATAGTTTTGGGTTGCCGGCAGGCACGCGCGCACAACCCAGTGAGATTTAGCTTCTGCGCATGCACAGGAAGCAAAATCTCGTGAGAGGCCGCGTGTGCACGAGAGATTTCAGCAATTTTTTTTTTGCTTCCATGAAGGCGCAGGAGCAAAACAAATGCCGAAATCTCTCGCGCACGAAATCTCCCTCGCAAGTTTTAATTTATTTATTTGTTTATTAGTTAGATTTCTATGCCACCCTTCTCGAGGCGACTCAGGCGTACAACATTATAAATGGAACAATAGGTAAAGAAATCTAAGTGACTATAAAAAATTATACAAATTACTAAAAAAAAAAAGTATTAAAAACCCCATATACAGTCATGAGAATTCATCCAATTCAATCATGCATAGTATCGGCTGGAGACAATATCACCACTCCCGGCCCCCATGCCCACCGGCAGTGGTAGGCCTTTGGAGCTTTACGAAAGACCAGCAGGGAGGGAGCGGTACATCTCTCCAGCGGGACAAAATCCTTGTGTGTCCAATCAGATTTGGCCAATAAAGAATTCTGTTCTGTTCTATTCTATTCTATTCTCGTCTCGTCTATTCCACTCCACTCGATTCTATGTCTTATTTCATGATTCCACACTTTACAAACCTGTTATTTTTGTATTCGTCCTTTCTTCCACCCACTGATCCAAGACAGATTCTTCTGATTCTTGATGATTGCATCTTGTCTTTTATGTACACTGAGAGCTTATGTACCAAAGACAAATTTGGCAATAAAGAATTCTGTTCTATTCTGTTCTATTGTATTCTATTGTATTCTACTCTACTCTACTCTCAGGTTCTTAGGTTCTTAGACACCCTTATTAGTCCAAATGAGGAGCCCAAAGGACAATTATAAACTGCCCAATCAAGGAAGCTGCTGTATCACGCCAACAATTTCAATAAGTCTACCATTCCAAAAAAAAACCACCATCCAGAGACAGTACTGAGCCAGTTCTGACAAACCCATAGAGGAAATTTTGAGTAGTTCGGAGAACTGTCAAATGCCCCAGAGTTGGGTGGGAATGGAGATTTTGCAGTATCCTTCCCCGGCCATGCCCACCAAATCACGCTCACCAAGCCACATGCACAGAACCCATAGTGTGTGTGTGTGTGTGTGTGTGTGTGTGTGTGGGTGGGTGGGTGGGTGCATCACTGAGATTTATATGCTTGTTTAAAATGACTTGCATATTCACAGTGGTGGTTTGTTTGTTTTTTTCAACCTACCTGTTTGCTTGAAAATCCGCGTAAGACCTAATGGAGGAAGAAGGATGCAATGTGTTCAAAAAGAGCCCCTCGTAGTTCTTACCTGTTTCTAAATTGGTCCTAGGTGGGAAGATGATCCCATTGTTCTAAAAACAACCCCAACGATTTTCACAGGTTGCATTTCTTTTTTGCACTAGGTAGCTCTCTCTCTCTCTCTCTCTCTCTCTGTTTGTGTGTGTCTCCTCTCCTCCATCTCCTCTCTCTTCTTTTCTCCTCTCTCTCTCTTTCTCCTCTCTCTCTCTCTCCTGTCTTTCTCTCTGTGTATCTCTGTGTCTCTGTGTGTGTGTGTCTCTCTTTGTCTGTCTCTCCCTCTGTCACTTTTTCTCTCTCCCCCTCTCTGTCTCTCTTTCTCTGTCTTTCTGTCTCTGTCTCTCTCTGTGTCTGTCTCTCTCTCTATCTCTCTCTGCCTGTTTCTCTCTGTCCTTCTCTGTCTCTCTCAGTATCTCTGTCTCCCTGTCTTTGTCACTGTGTCTCTCTCTGTTGCTCTCTAACTCTGTCTGTCTCTCTCTCCGTCTCTCTCTGTGTCTCTCTCTCTCTGTCTCTGGCCCCCCTTCTCTTTCTGTCTCTGTGTCTCTGTGTGTGTGTGTGTGTGTCTCTGTCTCCCTCTGTCTTTGTCTCTCTCTGTCTCTGTGTCTCTGTCTCTCTTTGTCTCTGTCTCTCTGTGTGTCTCTTTGTCTCTGTCTCTCTCTGTCTATCTGTCTCTGTCTCTCCCTCTGCCTCTTTGTCTGTCTCTCTTTGTCTCTCTCTGTCTCTGTCTGTCTGTCTGTCTGTGTGTTTCTCTCTCTCTCTCTTTCTCTCTCTCTATCTCTCTATCTCTCTATCTCTCTCCAAACTGTGGTAACACCTGTCACAGTCACAGTCAGATCAGTCACAGTCTTCAATTCAGCTACTCACTTTCTGTCTTGATTAATATCAAAGGAACGCACGTCATTTCGCTACCTTCTTTGGTAAACGTAAATTACACATGATCTAAGCTTGGAAGATTTTCAAAGGAATGATCTCAAGTCACATTCAGAATTAGCCAAATGTCAGAAACTGCTGCAGAATGACCGGTCCCCTCCCTTCCCCAGCCACCTCTCATTCAGAACAGACTTGGTTAACTGTTTCTCTCCGTCTTTCTAGTCCTACAATTTTATAGGATGCCTGATGGTGAACTTCCAGAGAAGGAGAGGTATTTCATTTTCTTTGTGTACACCATTCTTTTATAACCTGAACAGGTCAGCCTATTTAGGATGCCACAACCAGGGTTGTCCGCAAGGTATGGTCCAAATAATTAAAATAATGACCCTGATGATGTCATGAAAGGTCTCGCCCTTTTGCTTAACACAACACATCCAGATGTTAGGATAGTTCTGGAAGTATTGAGTCTCCAGTTCATTAAAGCAGCCGTATCTCTTCTGAATCTAGGAAGTATTAATTCAAAAAGTACCAAGCCTGAAATAGACAGTTTACCTCCAGGTTCATCAAGGTAAAAATTAAATTCTTTCTTGTCTTCTTGATCATCGATGAAGTCGTAAGTAATCTGAGGAATGGATAACGCCGTGTCACCTGGATTGATAGATGTCGAGCCATTATCACGCCCAGGTTTCCCTTTCCTCTTATATCTTTTACTCTGAAACAAAACAGAACACTCAAATTTTACGATCCTCCATATGCAGGAGCAAATCATGCTGACAGAATTTTGAAAATGTTTCGCCAGATTGAATTGAATTTATTAACATGAAAACATAGAAGATTGACGGCAGAAAAAGAACTCATGGTCCATCTAGTCTGCCCTTATACTATTTCCTGTATTTTATCTTAGGATGGATATATGTTTATCCCAGGCATGTTTAAATTCAGTGACTGTGGGTTTAGCAATCACGTCTGCTGGAAGTTTGTTCCAAGGATCTACTACTCTTTCAGTAAAATAATATTTTCTCATGTTGCTTTTGATCTTTCCCACAACTAACTTCAGATTGTGTCCCCTTGTTCTTGTGTTCACTTTCCTATTAAAAACACTTCCCTCCTGAACCTTATTTAACCCTTTAACATATTTAAATGTTTCGATCATGTTCCCCCTTTCCCTTCTGTCCTCCCGACTATACAGATTGAGTTCATGAAGTCTTTCCTGATACGTTTTATGCTTAAGACCTTCCACCATTCTTGTAGCCCGTCTTTGGACCCGTTCAATTTTGTCAATATCTGTTTGTAGGTGAGGTCTCCAGAACTGAACACAGTATTCCAAACGTGGTCTCACCAGCGCTCTATATCACAATCTCCCTCTTCCTGCTTGTTATACCTCTAGCTATGATGTATATTAGATTTATAAGCTGCCCTCCTCCAATGGACTCAGGGAGACATAAAGAATAAAAGCAGTATACAATTAACAAAATTCCCATAAATTTAAAAACAGGGTTGATCTTCTCCAGGTCCCGTCAGCTAAACAGTGTCAGCTGACGGGTCCACAAGGGAGGGCCTTCTTTGTGGCTGCTCCGACTCTCTAGAACCAGCTACATCCTGATATCAGGACCACCCCCACCCTACTGTCCTTCCAGAAAGTTGTAAAGACCTAGCTTTTCCGGCAGGCCTAGAGTCATTAATTTTATGGTGTACCATAGCGATCCAGCCATAAATGGCATGCATGTTTTTTAATTGTTGGTTTTAAATTTAAACTGTTTTGCTAGAGGTTTTAAGATTACTGTAATGCTCTCTACATGGGGCTACCTTTGAAAAGTGTTCGGAAACTTCAGATCATGCAGAATGCAGCTGAGAGAGCTATCATGGGCTTTCCCAAAAATGCCCATGTAACACCAGCACTCCGCAGTCTGCATTGGTTGCCGATCAGTTTCCGGTCACAATTCAAAGTGTTGGTCATCACCTATAAAGCCCTTCATGGCACCGGACCAGGGTATCTACGAGACCGCCTTCTGCCGCACGAATCCCAGCGACCGGTTAGGTCCCATAGAGTGGGCCTTCTTCGGGTCCCGTCAACAAAACAATGTCTCTTGCCGTGGCCCAGGGGAAAAGCCTTCTCAGTGGTGGCCCCGGCCCTCTGGAATCAACTCCCCCCAGAGATTAGAATTGCCCCCACCCTCCTTGCCTTTCGTAAGCTCCTTAAAACCCACCTCTGCCGTCAGGCATGGGAGAATTGAGATATTCTTTCCCCCTAGGCCTTTACAATTTATGCATGGTATGTTTGTTTAGTTTTATAATAAGGGTTTTTTAGTTGTTTTTAGTATTGGATTTACATTATGTTTTTTATTACTACGGAGACGGGCGGCATACAAATCCAATAAATAAATAAGTAAGTAAGTAAGTAAGTAAGTAAGTAAGTAAGTAAGTAAGTAAGTAAGTAAGTACTGTAAATAAATAAATAAATAAATAAATAAATAAATAAATAAATAAATAAATAAATAAATAAATAAATAAATAAATAAATAAATAAATAAATAAATAAATAAATAAATAAATAAATAAATAAATAAATAAGTAAATAAGTAAATAAATAAATAAATAAATATTACACTATATGTTTTATTTCTTGGGTTGTGAGCTGCCCAAAATCCCCAGAGAGCTGGGCAGCATGCAAATTTAACAAACGAACAAACAAATAAAAACATTGGAGGTTTGGGACTGAGGAAAAATGCTTTATAATTGTAAATAACTGGCGGGCAGGCAGGTGGAGGAAGGACAAATCTTCTTCTGACCTGTTTTCGGAGATTTGGGCTGGGCGGTACTGCCGTTTTCTTTGAGTTTTGAGTTGGGGTAACATAGATCTTCCAGGTCGCCAGGCAACCTTGAGGCTTCTCTGCTGCGTAACTTCTCCACAAAGTCTACAGGGTGTAAAATAGAATAGAATAGAATTTTATTGGCCAGGTTTGATTGGACGCACAAGGAATTTGTCTTTGGTGCATATGCTCTCAGCGTACATAAAATAAAATATACATTTGTCAAGAATCACGTGGTGCAACACTTAATGATTGTCATGGGGGTCAAATAAGCAATGAAGAAACAATCCATATTAATAAAAGTCTTATGATACAAGCAACAAGTGACAGTCATACAGTCCTAAGTGGGAGGAAATGGGTGAAAGGAATGATGAGAAAAACTAGTAGAATAGAAGTGCAGATTTAGTAAAAAGTCTGATGGTGTTGAGGGAATTATTTGTTTAGTACAGTGATGGCGTTCGAGGAAAAACTGTTCTTGTGTCTAGTTGTCTTGGTGTGCAGTGCTCTGTAGCGACGTTTTGAGGGTAGGAGTTGAAAGAGTTTGTGTCCAGGATGCAAGGGGTCAATAAATATTTTCCCCGCCCTCTTTTTAACTCGTGCAGTATACAGGTCCTCAATGGAAGGCAGGTTGGCAGCAATTGCTTTTTCTGCAGTTCTGATTCTCCTTTGAAGTCTGTGTCGGTTTTGTTGGGTTGCAGAACCAAATCAGATAGTTTTAGAGATGCAGATGACAGACTCAATGATTGCTCTGTACAACTGTATCAGCAGCTCCTTGGTTTTTGCTATTTCATAGCGAACACGGTGATTTTTTTAACTTTACATTTTCACTCCTTTATTTTAATTTTCCAACACGAGAGTACAACAATTTCTATGGAACCTTCTTCTCTCTTCCCTCCACCCCTCAATGGCCACAGATAGAAATGACCACTTCAGCTCAGCTTCACAGAAGTTCCTCTCCCCTTTCATTCTTATCGTTCAGTTCATTTTTCCAATTTTACGATTCGGTATAGAAACATAGAAACATAGAAGACTGACGGCAGAAAAAGACCTCATGGTCCAACTAGTCTGCCCTTATACTATTTCCTGTATTTTATCTTAGGATGGATATATGTTTATCCAAGGCATGTTTAAATTCAATAACTGTGGAATTACCAACCACGTCTGCTGGAAGTTTGTTCCAAGGATCTACTACCCTTTTAGTAAAATAATATTTTCTCATGTTGCTTTTGATCTTTCCCCCAACTAACCTCAGATTGTGTCCCCTTGTTCTTGTGTTCACTTTCCTATTAAAAACACTTCCCTCCTGGACCTTATTTAACCCTTTAATATATTTAAATGTTTCGATCATGTCCCCCCTTTTCCTTCTGTCCTCCAGACTATACAGATTGAGTTCATTAAGTCTTTCCTGATACGTTTTATGCTTAAGACCTTCCACCATTCTTGTAGCCCGTCTTTGGACCCGTTCAATTTTGTCAATATCTTTTTGTAGGTGAGGTCTCCAGAACTGAACACAGTACTTCAAATGTGGTTTCACCAGCGCTCTATATGTACCTGAATTAAAGATGCCGCTGCAGGAATCTGCCGGTTGAAATGCTTCTGCCGTTGTTTCTGTTGGACTTTAAGGGCGAATCCTGATCCCAGAATTCCCTAAAAACCAAAAGAAACTATTTTTTTTAAAAAAGCCATTTAATCACATCATGGTCTTCTTTTCTTCCTTTATCATTATCGGTTATTATTTTGCTTATAAGTGTTTTAAAACATTTTTACACATTGGCTTCAGATGTTTTGTAGTTGTGCAACTAGCAAATAGTATCAGTAAGGGGCGAGTACAAGTGCACTAGAGTGCCTTCCGTCCCCTGTCCTATTGCTCTCCTATATCTCCTATACCTTTCTTCTATTCCTATATCTCTTCTTCTATTCTTTCATTGATATGTTCTATTCCCATATCTTCTTTTCTATTATTTCTTAGATATATTTTACTATGAGTATCTCCTCTATAACATTCATCATGTATTTTACTATGTATATATATATATATATATATATATATATATATATATATGTGTGTGTGTTAAAGAAAAACATATATATATATATATATATATATACACACACATACACCCACTAAAACCCTCATTGTGTATTGGACAAAATAAATAAATAAATAAAAAATAAAAAAAATGTAGGCAGACGCACAATCTTCAAAATCAGAAAGTGTCGCCTTTTTGCATCATATTTCCATTCATAGAATATAGAATGATAGGGTTGTAATGGACCTTGGCAGTCTTCTCTTCGAATCTACTGCTCAACCAGGACACCCCATTCCATTCTTGGCAAATGGCTTTCCGAATATTTTATTATTCCCTAAGTATGCCCATGTTACACCAACACTCCGCAGTCTGCATTGGTTGCCGATCAGTTTCCAGTCACAATTCAAAGTGATAGGTCATAACCAACACTTTGAATTGTGACCGGAAACTTCAGATCGTTCAAAATGCAGCTGCGAGAGCAATCATGGGCTTCCCTAGGTATGCCCATGTAACACCAACACTCCGCAGTCTGCATTGGTTGCCGATCCGTTTCCAGTCACAATTCAAAGTGTTGGTTATGACCTATAAAGCCCTTCATGGCATCGGACCAGAATATCTCCGGGACCGCCTTCTGCCGCACAAATCACAGCGACCGATTAGGTCCCACAGAGTTGGCCTTCTCCGGGTCCTGTTGACTAAACAATGTCGTTTGGCGGGACCCAGGGGAAGAGCCTTCTCTGTGGCGGCCCCGACCCTCTGGAACCAGCTCCCCCTGGAGATTAGAATTGCCCTCACCCTCCTTGCCTTTCATAAACTCCTTAAAACCCCCTCTGCCGTCAGGCATGGGGGAATTGAGACATCTCCCCCGGGCCTATACAGTTTATGCATGGTATGTTTGCGTGTATGTTTTGCTTTTTAATAAGAGGTTTTAATAAGAGGAGGCCCCCAGCCTCCTCGCCTTCCACCAGAATCTTAAGACTCATTTATGCCGCCAGACTTGGGCCGATAAGATCTTGGCCCCCTGGCTGACGAATGTTATGTGTGATTGTTATCTGAATGGGTATGATTGGGATTTTTTAACAAAATTGGGGGTTTTAGATTAGTTTATCTAGTTTTAACTAATTGGATTTATCTATTGTGTTTCACTGTTTCCATTTATTTATTTGTTTGTTTGTTTGTTTGCTTACTTACTTACTTACTTACTTACTTACTTACTTACTTACTTACTTACTTACTTACTTATTTATTTATTTATATGCCGCTCATTCCGAAGTGGACTCTGAGCGGCTAACAAGTGGGATAAATGCAACAATACTAAAATACAATCAAAATACATAATAAAATCAGTAATCTAATAAAACAATAAAATAACATTCTAAAAAGAACCATACACACATAGCTTTCCGGAAGATCTGGAGGCAGTTGATTCCACAGGGTCAGAGCTGCCACAGAGAAGGCTCTTCCCCGAGGTCCCGCCAACCGACATTTTATTTGTTGTAAGCCGCCCCAAGTCCTCAGAGAGGGGCAGCATATAAATCCAATAAATAAATCCAATAAATAAATAATAAATAAATAAACGAACAAACAAACAAACACTATCATTTTACATGATCTTGAAAATATCCCTCTATTTATACAACCTAGGACTGCATTGGCTTTTTTGGCAGCTGCAGGACACTGCTGGCTCATACTTAATACTCATATACTCACTGCAGGCAAAGCAAAGAATGAGATTGCAAACACAGAGAAGCAGGAGGCAATTGTCTTGCCAATCCATGTTTGTGGCACTTTATCCCCGTAGCCAATCGTTGTCACCGTCACCTACACAAAGAGAGAAGAAAGGATTTGTCTGGAATATACACTGTTCAAAAACTAAATAAATAAAGGGAACACTTAAACAACACAATATAACTCCAAGTAAATCAAACTTCTGTGAAATCAAACTGTCCACTTAGGAAGCAACGCTGATTGACAATCAATTTCACAGGCTGTTGTGCACATTCAACTTTGAACAGAACAAAGTATTCAATGAGAATGTTTCATTCATTCATATCTAGGATGTGTTCTTTGAGTGTTCCCTTTATTTTTTTTGAGCAGTATACATTTGAATTAGCCATGGTGGTGCAGTGGTTAGAATGCAAGATTGCAGGCCTACAATTTGGCAGTTCGAATCTCACCAGGCTCAAGGTCGACTCAGCCTTCCATCCTTCCCAGGTGGGTAAAATGAGGGCCCAGATCGTTCGGGGCAAGAGGCTGACTCTGTAAACCATATTTTTCAGAGTATAAGATGCACAGGCGCAGGGGTGGGCAGCAGGCAGGACGGGGTGGAACACAGTTCCACCGGTGGAAATGAAGATGCGTGCGCAGCTCCAGCTGATCGGCGGCTGTCACTTCCTGGATTACTGGTCTCGGCTCGACTCTCCTTTTTTCTCTTGTGTTGCTGCTGCGTCTGCGCTCCTTGCTTTTTTCCTCTTTCCTCCTTCCTGGCCTTCCCTCTCTCCTGCCATCTCCCCTCCAGCCTTACGGGACCACCTCCCCCCTGAGGTGCAAGCAGAAGGTGTGGGTGGAAACGGTGCTGGCAGCATTTATGCTTCTAGCAGCCCCCAGTTGCCTAGATACCCAGCTTGAGGAGGAGAGGGTGACCCAGGAAGAAGAATGTGGGAAACACTAAGCCAATTTTCACTACAGCAAGCGACGCTGGTAAGAGTGTAAGTCGAGGACTTCACAGTTCACTTGAACGATGATGATAGTTCAAACCACTCCCACCTGGTCACACGGCCAGCAAGCCACTCCTACCCAGTCACATGGCCACTAAGCCACGCCCACAGAATAAGCCACACCCACAGTGTGGCAGTAAAAATTTTGGTTGACCATTACTGCACAACCTTAGTTTTGGGGGAGGAAAACAAGGGAAAAAGGCCTCTGCCTCTCAGCAATTTGCTAAATAGCAAACAGCACAGACGATATATATACTGATGTGTATTTCTGTGCATATATGCCTGACCCATAGAAATAGCAAAGAATTGGAGAAATGTACATTATGGCAGTGTATTAATGCCAGAAGGTTTTCTTAAATGTAATCACACTAACTCCTCCCAGTTATTTAAATAGATCTACTCCAAACATGACTAAGGCAGGGTTTAACTCAGCTGCCTTATCTTAATATTAAAACAGGACACTGTTAACATTTCAGACTATACTTGTACAGACGCTTTTTAAATTGATGTGGCTTTCTGGAAGTACATTTATTCTCTGCTATTTAAAAGAAGATACAATAGCTCTGGGCCTCTTCGTATCAAGCATGTATTTTAAAAAAGCTTCTTCGTTTTGTTAAGTTCATAGAATAGTGATGGTGAACCTTTTTTTCCTTGGGCGCTGAAAGTGCATTTGTGTGTGCTATTGTGCATGTATGAGTGCCCACACCCACAATTCAATGCCTGGGGACGGCGAAAATGGCCTCCCCTGCCCCCTATGGAGGCCTAAAACAGCCCATTTCCCAACGTCTGGTGGGCCCAGTGGATCGATTTTTCACCCTACCAGGGCTCTGGAGCCTGGGGAGGGCAATAATGCCCTCCCGCATCCCCGCAGAGACTCTCTGGAAGCCAAAAATGCCCTCCCAGAGCCTCTGGCCAAGCCAAAAAACCAGCTGGCTAGCAAACACATGCACATTGGAGTTGAGCCAGGGTAACGGCTCGCATGCCAGCAGATATGGATTATTGACTATAACTATAGGACTATGTTATGCAGTGGTAGGGATTCGAACTACCGAACTGCCGACGTTTCTAATTGACAAGTTCAACGTCTTAGCCACTGAGCCACTGCATCCTTTATTCTAGCCAGATTATTTAACTACTGTTCTGTCTGGGTGCCCCCAGACTTCAACACCAACTGGAAAAAGCAGCCAGACACGCTGGTAAAAGCAAAAGCACTTTATAGTTTGAAAAATAAACACAGAGAAAAACCTGTTCTTCCCAACAGGCAGGCTATGAGACTTCACAGCAGAGTCCTGATGGCCAGACAATACAGCAGACTTCTTGCTGGCACACCCACCACTGTAGAGAATAAGACCCACACCTTTTCCCCCCAAGGTTTCAGTATTCAAAGTCACAAACCAGAATTCCAAGACGCCAAAGATCACAGCCAGGTCCCAGGACTCCCAAAGATAATACTCCACAAGCCAGGAAGGGTGGGTCTGCCTTTTCAGCCTTTCCAGAGAGCACCACACCCAAACCCAGCTGTTGCCTCTTTAGTGCTGAAAGTACCTGGCTAATTGTCCCCTTCGTTGTGTTGCTCTTCTCTGCCGGAGATCTATGATTGCTTGTGCATTTTCATCTAAGGAATCCAGGCTGCTTGCTGGGGAGAGCTCCCTCTCGGGGGACTCTGGCTGTCCTCCCTCTCCCTCAGCCTGAGATTCCTCCTCCCCGTCTGCCTGAACCTCCTGTTCCTCATCCTCCCCCTCTGAGCAGGAAGCCGGCAGAGGATCAGCAGTTCCCTGAGGGGCCTCAGACGGAATCACAACAACTACTAAATTAAACTGGCTCTCGTCTCTGTAAAATCTCCCTCTTTAATTAGGTTTCCAGGGGTCACACAGCTGCCACATCACATTTGAGGCTCTGATGCAAGTAGTACGTATCTTCTTATGATATTTACTTACCACTCCCCACCAGAGAGCATCAGCATAGCTGGAGAATCCCGTTTGTCCCTGTTCATCCACAGCATCTTTCTCAGCCAGGTAGACAAAATAGGAGGAGAAGATTAGGCCCAAGAATCCAATGTACAGGGTAGTTATGAGTTCCTAAGGAAAACAACAATGACTTTCTTGGAGCCTGCAAGCCAGGACATAATAGCAATAGCATTTAGACTTATATACCGCTTCACAGAACTTTTACATCCCTCTGTAAGCACAGAGTCAGCATATGTCGTATGGCAGGCCCCAGGGGAAGAGCCTTCTCTGTGGCGGCCCCGGCCCTCTGGAACCAACTCCCCCCCCCGGAGATTAGAATTGCCCCCACCTTCCCTGTCTTTCGTAAACTACTCAAGACTCATTTATGCCGCCAGGCATGGGGGAGTTGAGATATTCCTTCCCCCTAGGCCATTACAAGTTATGCATGGTATGTCTGTGTGTATGTTTGGTTTTATAATAAGGGTTTTTAGTTGTTTTATTATTGGATTGTCACATGCTGTTTTTATCATTGCTGTTAGCTGCCCTGAGTCTACGGAGAGGGGCGGCATACAAATCCAATAAATAATAATAATAATAATAATAATAATAATAATAATAATAATAATATTGTAAATAATAATAATAATAATAATAATAATAATAATAATAATAATAATAATTATTATTATTATTATTATTATTATATTGCTCCCAACAATCTGGGTCCTCATTTTACCGACCTCAGAAGTCTGGAAGGCTGAGTCAACCTAGAACGGTTGAGAATCAAACTGTTGCCAGTGGGCAGAATTAGCCTGCAATACCACATTCTGACCACTGCGCCACCCCGACTTTTAATTTTATTGATTAAATTGTACACTGCCCAGGGCCCCTCACTGGTTAAAAAAAACATGAAATATAAATAAACACAACATTCCATGTGTATAATACTTTTAAATAATAATATCTTTCATATTTAATATTCTTATTTCTTGACATTTTGTTATGAAAAAAAAATTACGTAATTTTCATGTAACATGTACAGGTAGCCCTCGAATTACAACTATAATGGAGCCTGTCTTATTATACAATCATAAGTTGTCATGGTCGTAAGATGTACATGGTCGTACAAGGTTTATTGGGTACATCATTTCAGCATTCAAGAAGGCAAACCAGCTCTGATTATCTCCCATGCTAGCCCATATACTGTAGTTACAATATGGAATTCCCCATTCCCTGATTAATATAGGTCACATTATCCAATTGAGTGCCATTATTTTGTTATGAGAAAAGTCTCTAGGCTTGGCAGACACCTGCCGATGTGTCCTTGGCTCTCACAGCTCTTCTGCTTAAAGCCTGGAGCCCGCAATCCATCTCCCCTTTCCCTCCCAGCTTGGTTCTCTGGCAAGTTGAAAAGCGATCGTGTTTGCAACAGCATAAGCCCGCTTCACATTTGACACTGTACCTGACGATGTATGAATACCACAGATCCCAGGAGTCTCCAAGTCCCACCTTGTCGGTCTACATGAAGCATGCGAAGGATCTGCAGAAACCGGATTCCCCTGTAAAAAAAAACATTGGCAGAGAAAATGTAGAGTGAAGATTGAGATTAGTGTTCTTTATATGTCAAGGTCTGGAATTAATAGTGATAGGGAGGCTGGCACTTAAGATAACTTTTATTCTCTTTTTTTTTTACTATGAGCACACTGGCCTACATTGATGAAAATGAAATTCTCATGCTAGCTCTTCAAAAGAAAGTGTATATTCTACCCAAACACATATATAACACATGCAATATACAGTGTTCCCTCGATTTTCGTGGGTTCGAACTTCGTGGAAAGTCTATACCACGGTTTTTCAAAAATATTAATTAAAAAATACTTTGCGGGTTTTTCCCCTATACAGTACCACGGTTTTTCCCACCTGATGACGTCATATGTCATCGCCAAACCTTCGTCCGCCTTTAATAAATATTTTTTTTAATAAACTTTAATAAATAAACATGGTGAATAATAATCTGAATGGTTGGTAAGGGAATGGAAAATTGCAATTTAGGGGTTTAAAGTGTTAAGGGAAGGCTTGTGATACTGTTCATAGCCAAAAATAGTGTATTTACTTCCGCATCTCTACTTCACAGAAATTTGACTTTCGCGGGAAGTCTCGGAACGCATCCCCCGCGAAAAGCAAGGGAACACTGTACATACATAAAATATACCTGCAACATACATACCTCTACCTCTTACCACCTACCTACATACACACCTATCATTATCTATCTATTATCTATGTATCCTATCCTGTCTGACTGTCCATAAATAAATAAATAAATAAATAAATAAGTAAGTAAGTAAATAAATAAATAAATAAAACGTGTCCCTTCATTTGTATACTTCATCTTCCTCTTCTTAACCCTGCTGTTCTGTTCGGGTCGTATGTGACCCGAAACCAAGTTTGAGTCCCTGTAAAACATTTTCCCTGCATATCTGAAACTTGAAATTCCATGAGTTGTCATCATTTCAGGGGTTCTCTCTATGAGAATTTTTTTTGGGGGGGTGGGGGGTTTCTTTCTTGCTGAAAAAAAAAACTCCCTAATGTTATGTTCCCGGGTCTATTTGACCCGGACTGCAAATTGATCATTTTAGGTACTTATATTTGGTCTTTTTGAAAGCTTTTTTCACCTGGAAACAGGTTTGAACATTTCTGCACACAATGGAATGAAAATTGAAATGAAAAAAGTAAATCTTATTGGTTTATTTCGCGGATATAATGCACGCCCCCCCCATTTTTGTGAATTTTTTTTCAATTTTTCCAGTTCAATTTTTTCAATTTTTCCAGTTCAATTTTCATATCATTATGTTCGGAAATATTCAAGCTACCAATCCCACACCAACTTTAGTAACATAGAATGTATTTTGCTAGCAAAACTATCCATAAAGTGAAGACTATTTCAAAAAAACGGAGGGGCATGCATTTCATCAACAAAATAAACCAATATGCATCAATTTTTCCAGTTCAATTTTCATATCATTATGTTCAGAAATGTTCAAGCTACCAATTCCACACCAACTTTCGTAAAATAGAATGGATTTTGCAAGCAAAACTATCCATAAATTGAAAAAATTCACAAAAACGGGGGGGCATGCAATATATCCGCAAAATAAACCAATAAGATTTACTTTTTTCATTTCAATTTTCATATCATTGTGTGCAGAAATGTTCAGACTACTTTCCAAGTGAAAAAAGTTTTCAAATTGACCAAACATAAGCACTTCAAATGAAGAGTTTTTGGTCCGGGTCGTATGTGACCCGAACATAACATTAGGAAGTTTTTTCGAACAGAACAGCAGGGTTTTAATTCACTTCTTCTTCCTCTTTCTCTTCTTAATTGCTGTTGATCTTCTTTCTATCTAAGGATGTCCCAGAGGGGTATGAATAGCTTATCTCAAACCTGTCCGCTGATAGTTTTATTTGCATTAAAATAAAAATCACAACATTTATGGTAGGGGGTTAATGAAAATACATGCCTATTGGCAGGTTGCAAAGTTGAGAAGCAGGACATTTTAAAATAATTTATCGAAACGGCTTCAACATACCTTATGGCAGAGGTAGCAAACACTTGTCCATTTGATCCCACGCTCAGAACAATAATCGAAGCTATCACAACTATGAGATCTGTGGATAAAGCATATCGACTATTTCAATATCTGCTTAACACCGTTTATGAAACAAAAACCTTCTACAAAACAGAGCTTGATATCACATAAAGCGATTTTCTTACATGGATTTTAAATTTGCCAATCCAGCTTAGAGATACTACATCAGATACTCCAGTGCAATATTTTATTATTTTATTGTACTGTTAATTTTATGTATGTATGTATGTATGTATGTATGTATGTATGTATGTATGTATGTATGTATTCATTCATTCATTCATTCATTCATTCATTCATTCATTCATTTATTTATTGGATTTGTATGTCGCCCCTCTCCGTAGACTCGGGGCGGCTTACAACAGTGATAAAAAACAGCATGTAACAATCCAATACCAGAACAACTGAAAAAACCCTTATTATAAAACCAAACATACATACAAACAAACATACCATGCGTAAATTGTAAAGGCCTAGGGGGAAAGAATATCTCAATTCCCTCATGCCTGACAGCAGAGGTGGGTTTTAAGAAGCTTACGAAAGGCAAGGAGGGTGGGGGCAATTCTAATCTCTGGGGGGAGTCGGTTCCAGAGGGCCGGGGCCGCCTCAGAGAAGGCTCTTCCCCTGGGTCCCGCCAAATGACATTGTTTAGTAGACGGGACCCGGAGAAGACTCACTCTGTGGGACCTAACTGGTCGCTGGGATTCGTGCAGCAGAAGGCGGTTCCTGAGATATTCTGGTCCGGTGCCATGAAGGGCTTTATAGGTCATAACCAACACTTTGAATTGTGACCGGAAACTGATCGGCAACCAATGCAGACTGCGGAGTGTTGGTGTAACATGGGCGTATTTAGGAAAGCCCATGATTGCTCTCGCAGCTGCATTCTGCACGATCTGAAGTTTCTGAACACTCTTCAAAGGTAGCCCCATGTAGAGAGCGTTACAGTAGTTGAACCTCGAGGTGATGAGGGCATGAGTGACTGTGAGCAGTGAGTCCCAGTCCAGATAGGGCCGCAACTGGTGCACCAGGCGAACCTGGGCAAACGCCCCCCTCACCACAGCTGAAAGATGTTTCTCTAATGTGAGCTGTGGATCAAGGAGGACGCCCAAGTTGCGGACCCTCTCTGAGGGGATTGCCAGAAAATGGCCTTCACAAATACCTGACTTTACAAATATCCGTACATCTTGATAAGAAAGTAATAGCATAAAACAGCGGGCAACATGATAATCTTCACTGCACAAGGGAGGAAAATAAAACTTTTCTTAGGCCTTCTGGAAAATTCATAATGATAGCTAGAGATGAAGGAAGAATGGTTATGACTAGCAATAATATCTCTCATTTATTAATGTCTTTGCAGTTTTTAAACTAGATCTGTCTATAATTATTTACGGGAATTGTCTTCTACCTCACATGTCCCAGTGACCGGTTAGATCGCAGAGAGTTGGCCTTCTCCAGGTCCCGTTGGCCAAACAATGCCGGCTGGTGGGACTGCAGGGAAGGGCCTTCTCTGTTGTGGCTCCAGTTCTCTGGAACCAACTCCCTCCCAGAGATCCGTACTGCCCCCACCCTCCTGGCCTTCCAAAAGGCTTTGAAAACGCACTTATGCCGGCAGGCCTGGGGCCGCTGAGCAATTGTATACTGCTCCGGTCAGTAGTATGAATGACGGATGTTGTATATTTGTTTTATATCGGGTTTTAAATTTTTCTATTCGTTTTTATAATTTGTATTTTGGGATATTTTTCATTTTTTCAGTTATTTTATTGTGGTACGCTGCCCTGGGTCCATCAGGAGAGGGGCTGCTTATAAATTTGATAAAATAAATATCAAATCAATAAAAGTTGATAGAATAAATAAATAAAATCTGCAATTCCCAACCTCAACAGTGTGCACACTTCAATTTCCAGAATTTCCCAGCAAGCATTTGTGGACTTCAATTCCCAGAATTCCCTTGCTGACATTTGTGGACTTCTAACACCCTGAATTCCTAGACAATATCCTGTCCAGGGAATTCTGGGAGATGAGGTGAAAAAATGCTCAGCATTAGACAACTGGAACATTATTTAAAAGTTAAGTCTCACCTATTATCGATATTGGCTTCCTGGCAAAACGTATTCGTCCTTTGATGCCAACATATTTGCTTCTGCAACCTGCAGACCAGAGCCTCACCACGTATTCAGCACCAAAAAAGACCACCAAGACAATTTCCTAAAATCAGAGACAATCAGGTTTATTTTTGACATTCTTTCAAAATACGCACTTGCATCAACCATTCAGAAAGCATTTTATGTTAAAAAGTTATGCAATGCCAGGGGCAGCCCCTTTCCTCCTTGTCAGCCCAAAACACCACATTTCACAGCCGGGCGGTAGGGAAAGCAAGTAGGATGCTTGGCTGCATAGCTAGAGGTCTAGACAATTATTGAGTTTGGTATTGTCTGTAACTAGCCCTAGACTAGGAATAGCATTGTAGAAGGTGGAGTGAATGGGTTCAGTTGTGCATTCATTTAGGGACCAGTTTATATGTGGCAGGTTTAAGTCGCCAAGAAATATAAGAGGATGTGGGTGGGATTTTTCAAAATAATATTTCAAAGTAAATCACTTACCATCCAAAAAAGCGTTCCAGTGGCAAATTCTGCATAATGTTCTATAGTAGATAGAACACTGAAAATTAAACAAACTAGCACCAGCAGAAATCTACAAATAAAAATAATAATAATTAAAAAATGGTAATTCAATTAAAATTATCATTTTCTAGTCTTTAAAGCAATATGCTTATGTTAAGCAACTGATGGAGACTGAGACATTTGGGGACATTTATCAACTTATAAATGAAGACATTTGGGATGAGAAGCAAAAAGTCCTCAAAAAGAAAAACAAGAAAGTCCAGTTCCCCCCTGAAAAAAAGCACTTTTGGGGCAACCATGACGTTGGATGATGGAGAATCTCTACAGACCTGTTATTGTTCAATTCTGATCTCTCCACCTCATGTATACCTCCTTGGTGGAAATGTGCGGTGTGGTCTGAAGAGGGAGATTGGGAAGATATGCTATTTTCATCCCCTTTCCACAATTATTTTTTAAAAATCCATGCTAAATCTGGTACAGTGATACCTCGTCTTACAAACACCTCGTCATACAAACTTTTCAAGATACAAACCCGGAGTTTAAGATTTTTCCCCCTCTTCTTGCAAACTATTTTCACCTTACAAACCCACCGCCGCCACTGCGATGCCCCGTCTCCGGACTTCCGTTACCAGCGAAGCACCCGTTTTTGCACTGCTGGGATTCCCCTGAGGCTCCCCTCCATAGGAAACCCCAGCTCCGGACTTCTATGTTTTTGTGATGCTGCAGGGGAATCCCAGCAGTGCAAAAATGGGCGCTTTGCTAGCAACGGAAGTCCAGAGGTGGGGTTTCCCAGCGAGGGGAGCCTCAGTGAAATTGCAACATCACAAAAACACAGAAGTCCGGAGGTGGGGTTTCCCATGGAGGGGAGCCTCAAGGGAATTCCAGCAGTGCAAAAACGGGCACTTTGGCTGGCAAAAGGGGTGAATTTTGGGCTTGCACACATTAATCGCTTTTCCATTGATTCCTATGGGAAACATTGTTTCGTCTTACAAATTTTTCACCTTAAGAACCTCGTCCCGGAACCAATTAAGTTTGTAAGACCAGGTATCACTGTACTTCCCACTTGAGAAGCTGGCATTTCCTAAGCAGTTGATCCATATTTTTAGGAATATATTTTTAAACAGTGCATTGGGGAGGGGTCAATATTTCCTCTAATAAGAGTTTCTAAGACTTCAAATTGCATCTTGGGATGTCTTGCTATCAAAGATAACATGTCCCAGTAATAGAGCCATATTGTGCAAAGTTCTTTCCTAAACGGTTCTCTATCAGTAACCGAGATAGCAGTTGCATTAAACACCCGCATCCTTTGGCTGAAGCATTCAATGCGACAAAAACACACCTCACCCTCCCAGCAACAAAATCGAGTCTGCGGAGAGGGGCGGCATACAAATCTAAATAATAAATAAATGAATGAATGAATGAATGAATAAATAAATAAATAAATAAAATCATACGTGTGTGTTTTGTAATTTTGTAAATCACATGAAAAATATGGTCTGACCACTGACTAATGACTTACATACATCCATAACAGCGGTGGGTTGCTCCAGGTTCAGATCGGTTCTGCAGACTGGTAGCAATGATGGCAGCACGAAGCTCCGCCCACCCACCCGGGACGCATCTGCACATGTGCAGAAATGGCACATGCATGCGCGGGAGAACACACACACGAGTGAGCAGGTAGCGATGGGGTTTAGGGAGGTCAGGAATGTAATTTCCTTTCTTGGATTTCTGAAAAGAAACTCCTTTTTGAATAATTGATCTCAGTGAAGGGCTGCAAAAACGTTTACTACCACTCTGTGGGCGTGGCTTATTTTGTGGGTGTGGCTTGTCGACCATGTGACCAGGTAGGAGTGGCTTGATGATCATGTGACCAGGGGTGGCTTAAAGGCAGAGAAGGGCTATCAAAAATTTTACTACCACACAGTGGGCGTAGCTTATGCAGGACGCCCTGCATTTTCTTTCAACATCTTTCAGTGCAAATTGGGTGCTCTAGGGTGGAGCTCCATTTTCGCTACCCCACTGCAGTCCCCCCTGTCCAGGCAGCAGCCCACTTCTGCTTAGACATCATATGACTGGCTTAAAGGTGGCCAACGTGACATCACTCACATCAAGAGTTTGGGTTAGGGCAGTAATGGGCAGCCAAATATACATTATCTACTATATAAAGTGTACAAAGAACTCTTCTAAAATTATACGCATTCAACCTCATTTACTGCAATAGGAAAAACATACCCAGAGCCCAGAAGGTGAAAAAAGAGGGGGGGTATCCTTCCCCTGGAGTAGGGAGGGAATGGAGATTTTGCAGTATCCTTCCCCCAGGAGTGAAGTGGGAATAGGGATTTTGCAGTATCCTTCCCCTGGAGTGAAGTGGGAATAGGGATTTTGCAGTATCCTTCCCCTGGAGTGGGGTGGGAATGGAGATTTTGCAGTATCCTTCTCCCAGGAGTGAAGTGGGAATGGAGATTTTGCAGTATCCTTCCCCTAGAGCAGGGGTCGGGAACCTATGGCTCGCGAGCCAGATATGGCTCTTTTGATGGCCGTATCTGGCTCGCAGACAGGACTCCTGCCTGTCTATGGGATAATGGGGGGGGCGGGCCCGGCGCTTCTGCTGCTGAGCCCAGTCTTCTCCCGGTGGCTTTCGACTCCTCCCGCCGAGGAGCTGCAAGGCTGGCCTCGGCTCCCCTTCCCTAAACCCCCGCCAGCCCCCTCCTTCCCTTCCCACCCTGCCCACCTTCCCCGAGGCGTCCCTTGCCCATCATCCCCTGCCGGCCAATGGGGCAGCGGGACTGCTAGATGGGCAGCTCTTCCGGCGAGGGTAGTCCTCCGCCCGCACAGAAAGCATCCTCCCTCACACCCAGCGCCGGCTCCATTCTTCTCGCCTTTTTCCCGCCTTCCGTCTTTGGGGCACAGCAGGACAACGCCGAAAACCGCGGCATCGAGCAGAAGCCGGGGGACAGCTGCGAGCGGGAGCCCCAGGAGGGAAGTACCGGCAGCGCCCCGCCCAGCTGAAGCTTCACTGGCGTCGGCAAGTGTCCTTTGTGGCCCGGTGGGGGGGGGGGAGCTGCAGCGGCCGTAGGCAGTCATAGGGAGATGGCGGCGGCGAGAGGGAGCTCCAGCTGGGCTGGGGGTTCGGGGGGGCCATGAACGCCGCCCGGAGCCAATGGCTTCTTTTGGGCTTACTTGAATTCCTGCTGCTGGTAAGCGCGCGCGGGTGGCCGGGTGGGAAGGGCGAGGCGCGAGGGGGAGGCAAGTGGAGAAGCGGCGAGAGAGAGAAGTGGACCAAAAGAAAGAAAAGGGAAAGAGAGGGAGGGAAAGAGAAATGGAGAGGAAGGAAGGAGGGAGGGAGGGAGGGGAGGGAGGGAGAGAAGGAAGGAAGAGAAAGGAGGGTAGAAAGAGAGGGAGAGAGAGAGGAGAGAGAAAGGAAGAGGAGAGATAGAAAGGAAGAGAGAGAAAGAAAGAGGGATAGAAAGAGAGAGAGAGAAAGAGAAAGATAAAAAGAGAAAGATAGAGGGAGGGAGAGAAAGAGATAGAAAGAGAAAGAGAGAGGTTGGGAGAAGAAAAAAGAGAGAAAGATATAAAGAGAAAGAGAGAGAAAGGGACATAAAAAGAGAAAAAGAGAGAGAAAGGGAGAGAAAAAGAGAAAAAGAAAGAAAAGTAGAGAGAGAAAGAGAGACAAAAAGAGAGGGAGAGAAAGAGAGAAAGAGAGAGAGAGAGATAGAAAAGCAGGGGGGGGCACACCTATTTTGCCAGCCCTCGGATGGGCCATAGGGATCCAGTGTATGTGGAGGGAGAGGTCCCCAGCTTCTGTTCTGCAGAGGGGAAGCCAAAGCCCCCGCATGGGTTATGCAGAGTGCCAGTGTTTGGGGCAAGGTGGGGGGTGGGGTCTTCCTTAACCCCCATTTCTTTGGTGGGGCTAAGAGGCCTGCCCAGCAGGGCTGATGTTGTACGGCTCTCGCGGAATTATATTTCAAAATATGTGGCGTTTACGGCTCTCTTAGCCAAAAAGGTTCCTGACCCCTGCCCTAGAGTGAAGTGGGAATAGGGATTTTGCAGTATCCTTCCCCTGGAGTGGGGTGGGAATGGAGATTTTGCAGTATCCTTCCCTTGGAGTGAGGCGGGAATGGAAATTTTGCAGTATCCTTCCCCTGGAATGGGGTGGGAATGGGGATTTTGCAGTATCCTTCCCCTGCCACTCCCACTAAGTCACATGACGCCCAACAAGCCACACCCACCGAATCGGTAGTAAAAAAAATTAGATTTACCCATTGGTCAAAATCCTTGTTCCTACTTATAATGATGAGCTCCCTTGGCAATATAATCACAAGAAAGATTTCTGGCTCAATCCTACCATTGTGAGGAATTTGGAGGGCCTCGAAAGAAGAAAACCAAATATATTTAAGAAATTTTGAATCACTGGTATTCCTGATATGGCTGCATCTGCTTAATGTTGCCCATTGGTGATGAAGGATGCCTTGGAAATTGGCCCAGGAATGCAACACCTGACCTCTTAAAAGCCTCCTTGATCTCATCATTGCAGATAAAGCCACTTATCTGTGTCCTCATTCAGACTATTGTTTTGAGAGCTTTGAAGGGGCTCAAAGGTCTGCCGGTCTTGTTGTTAAACATATCTTTCACCTTGCATAGCCTGAAGATGCGTACAGTGCTTGGACAATTGAGATCGGACACTTACACGGTTATCTAAATCTTTGTATTATAATGGGAACAGTAGGGAGGCATGAATCTAGATTTGGCCGCCAGTACAGAAACATTTTGGCAATAGCTCAGCAAACATTGGGTACTTGCTCTATCCAGAACCATTCTTAGTAATCCCTAGAGGTGCCTCTTTTTTATATATTATTATAGTATTAGTATTAGTATTAGTATTAGTGTTAGTGTTAGTATTAGTATAAGGAAGGATATATAGTATAGTATAGTATAGGATGGATGGATAGGATAGGATATATAGTATAGGATAGGATAGGATAGGATATATAGTATAGTATAGGATAGGATAGGATATATAGTATAGTATAGCATAGCATAGGATAGGATAGGATAGGATAGGATATATAGTATAGGATAGGATAGGATATATAGTATAGGATAGGATAGGATAGGATATATAGGATAGGATAGGATATATAGTATAGGATAGGATAGGATATATATAGTATAGTATAGCATAGGATAGGATAGGATATATAGGATAGGATAGGATAGGATATATAGTATAGTATAGGATAGGATATATAGGATAGGATAGGATATATAGTATAGTATAGGATAGGATAGGATAGGATATATAGTATAGTATAGTATAGGATAGGATATATAGGATAGGATAGGATAGGATATATAGTATAGGATAGGATAGGATAGGATATATAGTATAGTATAGGATAGGATAGGATATATAGTATAGGATAGGATATATAGGATAGGATAGGATAGGATAGGATATATAGGATAGGATAGGATAGGATAGGATAGGATATAGTGAAGGGCTGCAAAAATTTTTACTACCATACTGTGGCCGTGGCTTATTTTGTGGGGGTGGCTTGCCAGCCATGTGACCAGGTGGGAGTGGCTTGACAACCATGTGACAGGGGTGGCTTAAAGGTCATGTGACTGGCTTAAAGGTGGCCAACGTGACATCACTCAAATCAAGGGTTTGTGTTAGAGTTAGGGTGCCTGGCTTTTCCTTGCCTCAAAGAGATACAATTTCCCAATTTATTTACTATTACTGAACATCCAAAATATACTCTTTAATTCTAATGTATATATGCCATATATGTACATACATATTACACACAGGCACACAAAAATATAAATTATCTGCTATATAAACTGTATTTGTATGTACACACACACATGCACAGCTGTTCTAAAATTATACACATTCAACCTCATTTAATGCGACAGGAAAAACATACCCAGAGCCCAAAAAGGAAAAAAAGAAAAAAATTCAAAACATTTCTACCAGTTCTGCGAACCTGACCAAAATTCTTCTACTTGTACTGTATACCTGACTATACCCATAGGAGCCCATCACTGATAATATAATATAATAAAATATAATATAATATAGTATAGTATAGTATAGTATAGTATAGTATAATATTATATAATATATAATATAACATAATATAATATAATATAATATAATATAATATTATTATGGTATTACATTATATTACATTACATTATATTATAGTACATTACATTACATTATATGATTATATGATTATTATTATTATTTTTTATTGTTTATTAGATTTGTATGCCGCCCCTCTCCGAAGACTCGGGGCGGCTCACAACAGTAATAAAAAACAAAATAGTAATGAAACAAATCTAATATTAAAAAACATATAAAACCCTATCATTATTTAAAAAACCAAACAGCACATTCATACCAAACATAAAACAAAGTATAAAAAAGCCTGGGGGAAAGCTGTCTCAACTCCCCCATGTCTGGCGGTATAAGTGAGTCTTGAGTAGTTTACGAAAGACAAGGAGGGTGGGGGCAGTTCTAATCTCTGGGGGGAGTTGGTTCCAGAGAGCGGGGGCCGCCACAGAGAAGGCTCTTCCGCTGGGGCGAACGGGACCCCGAAAAGGCCAACTCTGTGGGACCTTATCGGTCGCTGGGATTATCTTATCTTATCTTATATTTATTTTCATCAAGCATGTATTAGAAAACAGATGTAAGTATAACATGATTATGAATACATGAAATGGATATGAATAAAAGGGAACATTAGGAGAGAGACAGACAGTAGGCGCGCTGGTGCACTTATGCACGCCCCTTAAAGACCTCTTAGGAATAGGGCAATAGTGAGTTCTAAATCCTGTCACTACCAGTTCGCTCGTGAACGCACACTCTCAAACGTGATGCTTCTGCGCATGAACATTGCAGGTGGACGGGTGCAGCCTCCTGCCACCACTGCTACCAGTTTGCATACCTAGGCCAAACCAGGAACAACCCACTGCTAGAATGGGATGAGGACTACAATAGACAGTCTAAGGTTAAAGTTTGTGTGTGTGTGTGGGTTATCTCTGTTATCTCGTGATGTACAAAACATTGGCTTTTTTGCTTTGATTGATGTTTAAAGTAAAAATAATAATAATAATAATAATAATAATAATAATAATAATAATAATAATAATAATTTATTAGATTTGTATGCCGCCCCTCTCCGAAGACTCGGGGCGGCTCACAACAACGATAAAAACAATATTATACTGGCACAAATCTAATATTAAAAAAACTAAAAACCCTATCATAATTAAAAACCAAACAGCACATACATACCAAACATAAATTATAATAAGCCTGGGGGAAAGGTGTCTCAAATCCCCCATGCCTGGCGGTATAGGTGGGTCTTAAGTAGTTTACGGAAGACAAGGAGGGTGGGAGCAGTTCTAATCTCCGGGGGGAGTTGATTCCAGAGGGCCGGGACCACCACAGAGAAGGCTCTTCCCCTGGGGCCCGCCAGACGACATTGTTTAGTCGACGGGACCCGGAGAAGGCCAACTCTGTGGGACCTTATCAGCCGCTGGGATTCGTGCGGTAGCAGGGGAGATCAATGTTTTCCCTTACTTTGCAATTTAGAAACTAAAGATTAAACATTCACAAGAAAGGTTTTTTTATATAAAAAAACGGGCACTTACACAGTAAAATGGTAAATGAAACATTTCCATCCTGTAGGCCTCTCTAGGAAATTGTACACGTCTCCTTGAATACTAGTTTTTGTTAAATGTGGGCCATAATAACGCTTAGGAGCGTAAGGTTGCTGAGCCTCGTGCCGTCCTATAGATTCACTATTGATTTGGAAAGCAGAATCCGGTGAATTGTCCCCTTCAGTTTCTGGAAGAACCTGTGATCCATTTGTCACCGGGGAATCTGAATTAAGAGCCACGGAAGAATATTCCACATTGTTGACATTTGTCCTCATTTCTAGCGAATTTGAAGCCTTTGGGGGGCCATTTAGTTTCCCCACCTGAGAACCGTCACGCTTGGACAAGTGACGCCTTGGGTGTCCACCAGTTTCGCCATTAGCATAGGACATTCTGCAGTCCAGTCAAGACTCGATCCCTTGGTCAACGTTTAAAGCAATCAAAGCACGATAAAGCCTTGCTAATCCTTGAGGACTCCAAAAAGAGCATTCTTATCAAATTCTTCTACGGCGTCCAAATGTCCATCACCTGATGTCAGGAGGCTGAAAGTAAAGCACGAGAAGATATTTAGATGCTAGAAGTCAAAACCAATATTTATTTATTTATTGATCAGATTTGTATGCCGCCCCTCTCCGCAGACTCGGGGCGGCTAACAACAATAAAAAGACAATATAAACAAATCTAATATTAAAAATAATCTAAAAACCCCCAATTTAAGAAACCAATCATACATACAAACATACCATGCATAAATTTTGTAAGCCTAGGGGGAAGGGAAAATCTCAATTCCCCCATGCCTGACGACAGAGGTGGGTTTTGAGGAGCTTACGAAAGGCAAGGAGGGTGGAGCAACTCTGATATCCGGGGGGAGTCGGGGCCGCCACAGAGAAGGCGCTTCCCCTGGGTCCCGCCAGATGACATTGTTTAGTTGACGGGACCCGGAGAAGGCCAACTCTGTGGGACCTAACTAGTCTCTGGGATTCGTGTGGCAGAAGGCGGTCCCGGAGATATTCTGGTCCGATGCCATGAAGGGCTTTATAGTTCATAACCAACACTTTAAATTCTGACCGGAAACCGATCGGCAACCAATGCAGACTGCGGAGTGTTGGAGTAACATGGGCAAATTTAGGAAAGCCCATGATAGCTCTCACAGCTGCATTCTGCACGATCTGAAGTTTCCGAACACTTTTCAAAGGTAGCCCCATGTAGAGAGCGTTACAGTAGTCGAGCCTCGAGGTGATGAGGGCATGAGTGACTGTGAGCAGTGAGTCCCGGTCCAGGTAGGGTCGCAACTGGTGCACCAGGCGAACCTGGGCAAACGCCCCCCTCGCCACAGCTGAAAGATGGTTCTCTAATGTGAGCTGTGGATCGAGGAGGACACCCAAGTTGCGGACCCTCTCTGAGGGGGTCAATAGTTCCCCCCCAGGGTTATGGACGGACAGATGGAATTGTCCTTGGGAGGCAGAACCCACAGCCACTCCGTCTTATCCGGGTTGAGTTTGAGTCTGTTGACACCCATCCAGACCCCAACAGCTTCCAGACACCGACACATCACATCCACTGCTTCACTGACTGGACAAGGGGTGGAGATGTAAAGCTGGGTATCATCTACATATTGATGATATCTCACCCCATGCCCTTGGATGATCTCACCCAGCGGTTGTTTCAAGGAAACACACACCAACCACTACTTAAACGCACAATCCCACCACCACCCTGCACAGATCAACTCGTAGCCAAGACCTTCTTCTCCAGAACCAAACGCCTAGCCCACAAAGACCAACTGGAAACTGAATTACACAATCTCACAAATGTATTAATTTCCAATGGATTACAAAGAAAAATAATCACCAACCTAATCCGAAAGGAGACACACACACCCCAAGAACCAAGACACAGAACAGGACAATGCCATCGCCCTCCTCCTTTACATCAAAAGCACCACAGATAAAATCAGAAAAATTCTCCACAAACACAATATCAAGACAGTCTTTGGCATTGCGCCCCCCCCCCAAAAAGGGCAATACCTTAAGAAACCCCAAAGACAAGATCCAGCTAGAAAACTAAGGAGTCTATGAAATACTATGTAAAATCTGCCCAGCCACATATAACGGACAAACTAATAGGAGAGTAAACACACACAACACAGAACAAGAATGTAGTGAGAAGAAAAAACGTCCTTCTTTTTCCAACACCTCAAAACTACAGGACATATTATATATATTATACATATATTGTATAGGTTATATATTATACAATATGTTATATATTATACAATGTTTCCAAATGTAAAACATTATACAATGCTTCCAAATGTAAAATAATGCATTTGGGGAAAAGGAATTCTCAATCTGAGTATCGTATTGGCAGTTCTGTGTTAGCAAAAACTTCAGAAGAGAAGGATTTAGGGGTCGTGATTTCTGACAGTCTCAAAATGGGTGAACAGTGCAGTCAGGCGGAAGGGAAAGCTAGTAGGATGCTTGGCTGCATAGCTAGAGGTATAACAAGCAGGAAGAGGGAGATTATGATCCCGCTATATAGAGTGCTGCTCAGACCACATTTGGAATACTGTGTTCAGTTCTGGAGACCTCACCTACAAAAAGATATTGACAAAATTGAATGGGTCCAAAGACGGGCTACAAGAATGGTGGAAGGTCTTAAGCAGAAAACGTATCAGGAAAGACTTCATGAACTCAATCTGTAGAGTCTGGAGGACAGAAGGAAAAGGGGGGGCATGATTGAAACATTTAAATATGTTAAAGGGTTAAATGAGGTCCAGGAGGGAAGTGTTTTTAATAGGAAAGTGAACACAAGAACAAGGGGACACAATCTGAAGTTAGTTGGGGCAAAGATCAAAAGCAACATGAGAAAATATTATTTTACTGAAAGAATAGTAGATCCTTGGAACAAACTTCCAGCAGACGTGGTAGATAAATCCACAGTAATTGAATTTAAACATCCTTGGGATAAACATATATCCATCCTAAGATAAAATACAGAAAATAGTATAAGGGCAGACTAGATGGACCATGAGGCCTTTTTCTGCCGTCAGTCTTCTATGTTTCTATACATAACATATATTATATAGAATAGGATAGGATAGAATTCCAGTTTATATTTCATGGGAACACCCACTGCTATAACTGGTACTCAAGTCTACCTAGTTAAAGTTATAAAAAAAATGAAACTACAATTTAGTTTTCAATTAATTTAACAGTATTTAATATTTGAAATCATTATAAAAATGTAACTAAGCATACCTGAAATTATATAAGGTATTCTGGACATAGGGTCCCAGTTTTAATTATTGCAAAGATATATACTTTCTCCCACATATTATATAAATGATTGTCATCATTGTTATACTATCAATTGGTAGCAGCTTCTGATGACTTACAATTCATTGTGTCAGTGGGATTTCTCGATATCCAATTTATTTAGAATAAGGAACATTTCCCCACATCTGAAGATCCAAAATGAACAATTCACCTTTCATAGATCAGCAAAAACTTAAATAGATATCAAACACCTTCCCTCACTTTATTCACCTACCCCTAAAGCTACAAGGAATTTAGTTTCCTTTCTTTGGGAAATTATTTTGCGGTGTATATATTCCCACCCATTAATATTTAACTGTAGCACAATGACAAAACATACCTTTTATCTCAAAACCCAAGTAAAACTGGTGCCTAAACGGTGATCTATCCATTTTTTCCCAGCGTGAAACATTTTGAATTAAACGTTACAATTGTTCCTTTCTGGAATGGATGGGATGATTTCAAAACATTCCAAATTGGAATTCCCTCGTCAAAACATACTGACTCAGATTTTGCTCTGCCTTAAAACAGAAATACTAACTATGGCCAGTAAACTATAAGATGACTCTATCAACACCTTATAAAGAAAATCTTTATAAAATGTTCTTCTGATGGCACTATGCGCCAGCGCGCTTAGCCAAAATGAATGTAAAGGTTAGTAATAAATGTTGGAAGTGCAAAAAAAGGTAGGAACATGCTTCCACATTTGGTGGCAATGTAAGGAAGCAAAAAAAATTTGGATCCAAATCCAGACACGGATGGAAGAAATACTGGATTATAAACTTGAGATAAAACCGGAAATGTATTTACTGGGCATAATCAGAGGCAAACATAGTACAGTAGTCCCTCGCTATACCGCGCTTCACCTACTGCGGCTTCACTTCATCGCGGGTTTTCAAGAAATATTAATGAGAAAAATCATTCGCGGATCTTCGCTGGTTCGCGGGTTTCTGAGGAAGTCGATCGGCAGATTTAAACAGCCCGCCAAACTCAATCGGCAGGTTTTTCAAAAAATATATATCTAAAATTGTAAATACTGTATTTAAATACTGTATCTAAAATAAATACTGTGTGGGAAGGGTTTATAAACACTTAAAACAATGAAAACTTACCAAACAATTACAATATAAATACTTAAATAAGTACTATCAGTCGATAAATTCCACATTGCGGATTTCACCTATCGCGGCCGGGTCTGGAACGTAACACCAGCGATAGGTGAGGGACTACTGTAAAGAAAACTATTACTTAATAAATCATTTACTCACAGCCGCAAGATTAGCTTGTGCACAAGTATGGAAACAAGAAAAGACTCCAAACAAAGAAATGGCGATTAAAAAAATATTAGACTGCGCCAAATTTAGCAAATTAACATATGAGATACAAAATCAACAAAACAAGGACTATTATAGAGTGTGGGAGAAAATATACAACTGGGTGGAAATTAAGAAAAAGGTATAGCAAACAGAATTGTAAAAGATAAATTTTGTATATATATAAATCGTAAATGTTTAATGTTGTTTTGCATGGTGTTTAAATGTCTGTATGTTAAATAAAATAAAAATATATTAAAAAATAAATAAATAAAACAGAAGTACTTTCAAAAGTTTTGGACAGCTCCCATTTGCAACTCAACTTACTCTTTTTGTCACGCATTCTCACGGCACCCACTAAATATATCCCGTTAGTTCCATTTGTAAGTCAGGAATTCCTCTTCAGGGAACAGTACAAACCAGCTAATTTTTCTTCCCTTGTCTTAGTATTTATTGCTTCTGGGGGACGAATTTATAAGGGAGCAAACAGGCTCACTTTCCCCCCTCAAGCCGTTTTAATAAACCTTATTATCTTGTGAGCTGCGGAATTTCTCACAGGGAAGGCTTCTGCAAATTCACCCTTCAGATATCAACGCAGACAAAGTCGCAAAGCATCTTCTCCTGTTTCGTGTTGCTGTTTTCTCTCTGCTCCGTCTGGTATCACCCAAGACTGGATGCAGAGCTTCTGGCTTCGTCCTCCATTTCAGAAAGTCCCACCCTCGGACATCCATAAGTCCTCCCCTCCGTTTCCCTTGCTGGGTTTTGTTTAGCTCAAGAGGTTCTGGGCACCTGCCCAGACAAATGGAGCTTTATCTCTGAGTTCCTGCTAGCACCTCTTTTGACCCAGCAAGTTCAAAACAAGTGGACTCGACACCACCTTCTTACCTTGTCTGAAGACAGATGTGGCACCTGCCAAGCCTGGCTGGTGCCCTTTGGAAAAGGGCTGAGAATTGAGAGAGCTACTGAAATGTAGGCAGAACTCGGGCAACATTTTTAAAATTAAATTTTATTTCATTATTGAATGAAAGTAAAATTTCATTTCAATTTCATTTTCCCCTCTTGTTATAAAAAAAATTATTGAGATATTGAACATACATATACAAACTTCACATATACATAACCGGAATGTAAAAATGATAGAAGGAAAGTTAAAGACAAAAAAAACCTTCACCCCAAACAAAAAAACAAAAAGAAATTTTTTTTGGAAAAAGGCAAGAAACATAAGCAAAAAGGAAAGAAAATGCTAAAAATGAGAGAAACTATCTGTTTCTCTTCAAACTTCCAAATATTCAGCGTAAATTCTTGATAATCTTATGTAGTTTTACGTATCGATCTCATTTTAATGTTTGCTGATTATTGCGCATTTAAATGGTAAAGTTATAAATAAGGTTTTTATTCTATTCTATTCATTTGCAAATCACGATTGATGAAATCATTGGTCACATGTTGCACTGCTTATTGTGATAGAAGAAAGGGAATTTGTAAGTGGTAAAATCAAATCCATCTTGAAAACGCAATCTCAGGGACCGCCTTCTGCTGCAGGAATCCCAGCGATCAGTTAGGTCCCACAGAGTGGGCCTTCTCTGGGTCCCATCAACTAAACAATGTCGTTTGGTGGGACCCAGGGGAAGAGCCTTCTCTGTGGTGGCCCCGGCCCTTTGGAACCAACTCCCCCCAGAGATTAGAATTGCCCCCACCCTCCTCGCCTTTCGTAAGCTTCTTAAAACCCACCTTTGCCATCAGGCATGGGGGAATTGAGATATTCTTTCCCCCTAGGCCTTTACAATTTATGCATGGTATGTTTGTATGTATGTTTGGTTTTATAATAAGGGTTTTTTTAGTTCTTTTAGTATTGGATTGTTACATACTGTTTTTTAATCACTGTTGTTAGCTGCCCCGAATCTACGGAGAGGGGCGGTATTCAAATCCAATAAATAAATAAATAAATAATAAATAAAATAAATAAATTAACAGTACAATAAAATAATAAAATGTTGCACTGGAATAATAATAATAATAATAATAATAATAATAATAATAATAATAATACAACTACTACTACTACTACTACTACTACTAATAATAATAATAATAATAATAATAATTTCCTTTCTGTCCTGCAGAAACGACAAAATTCTACAAGTACAGTGATACCTTGTCTTACAAACTTAATTGGTTCTGGGATGAGGTTCTTAAGGTGAAAAGTTTGTAAGACAAAACAATGTTTCCCATAGGAATTAATGAAAAAGTGATTAATGCGTGCAAGCCCAAAATTCATCCCTTTTGCCAGCCGATGCGCCCATTTTTGCACTGCTGGGATTCCCCTGAGGCTCCCCTCCATGGGAAACCCCACCTCTGGACTTCTGTGTTTTTGCGATGCTGCAGGGGAATCCCAGCAGCGGAATCCCAGCATCGCAAAAACGAGCGCTTCACTGGCAACGGAAGTCTGGAGGTGGGGTTTCCCAGCGAATGGAGCATCAGTGAAATCGCAGCATTGCAAAAACATCGAAGCCCTTGAATCCCCACCTCCGGACCTCTGTGTTTTTGCGATGCTGCAATTTCACTGAGGCTCCCCTCACTGGGAAACCCCACCTCCGGACCTCCGTTGCCAGCGAAGCGCCCAGTTTTGCGCTGCTGGATTCCGCTGCTGGGATTCCCCTGCAGCATCACAAAAGCATGGAAGTCTGGAGGTGGGGTTTTGGGATTATTTTAAACCCAGTAAGGTTGGTCCATCCTCATCATAACCAATTTAGAGGTCAATAAACACCTGAATATTTTCTGGTTGCGTTCCTCGCTATGAGCCGGTGTGGCGCAGCAGGTAGAGTGCTGTACTGCAGGCCACTGAAGCTGACTTGTAGATCTGAAGGTCAGTGGTTCAAATCTCATCACCGGCTCAAGGTTGATTCAGTCTTCCATCCTTCCAAGGTGGGTAAAATGAGGACCCGGATTGTGGGGGCAATAGCCTAGCTCTGTTAAAAAAGTGCTATTGCTAACATGTTGTAAACCGCCCTGAGTCTAAGGAGAAGGGCGGCATAAAAATTGAATAAATAAATAAAATTGAATAAATAATACTACTATTGAGCTTGCAAAATGGAATATTAATTTAAAAACCTATTGTTTTGTTATGGAGCTTCTTAAAAAATCCACATAACTTTGTATTTCATAGACCGCAAAATAAATAAATAAACATGTACCTACATTGGTGTATTGAAGACACCGAACACTTGTTCCTTATTGAACCTGATAAAAGGAGATAAGAATCACTGGTGGCCTACGGAGGTGTATTCTTATTAAAGAGCTATCGAGTGTCAATCGTAGGGAAGGTTTCAAACCACAAGACAATATAAATTCTTGTATGCTGGCCGGCAAGTGTTACCTGATTCCACAATCAATTATACTGAGTGCCCTTGTATGGTCCTGGTAGGTTAGTTTCAATCATTATTAATGCGCTGGAAAAAAGACACACACACACACACACTGCTCCGCATAACCTTTGATGACACGAAGGTTGTAAACTCTCATCATGAATTATACAGGGAAATTGAAAGGAAAGGACAATTTAAAAAACAAAACAAAACACAAGCCTATTGAACAGCAGCTTTCTTTAAAAAAAAAAAATCTACTACACGTATCTCACACTCCAGTTAAAGGAAACATATTCATTATTTATTCCTCTAAAAATAAGGCGACCAGATTATAACTTTGGTAAATCTTCGGAGAAGGGCGGCATACAAGTCTAATAAATAAATAAAATAAATAATAAAGTGGGACACCATTGGGGGGATGGATGGACAACAGACAACTGAAAAATCTCTACAGACTTTTATCTCAATGTTTTGGGTGTGTATTGCTTCCCAGTCTGTCATTTCTATCAAAACATTCATCAGACCTATTCTAGAATATAGTTCACCTGTGTTAGTTGCCTTACTGTCAAGATTCTGTTTGTTAATGAATAACAACAAAGGGACTTATTCAGAAGAACTCCGTGTATCCTTGGTTCTTTAGACCCGACACCTTTTCCTGTGTTACTCTCCATAAGAGTTTGTTAGATTTAACATTTTGAAGGGACAATCAGCTTTAAAATGTTTTTAATATTCCAGATCAGTGTTTCTCAACCTTAGCAACTTGAAGGTGGGTGTACTCAGTGAATCCACACTGCATATCAGATATTAATACAATCGAAGGAGTCTAGAAATACTTCACAAGAAGAGTCCTTCACTCCTCCTCACGTAACAAATTACCCTACTCCTCCAGACTTCAAATACTAAATCTAGAAAATTTACAACTACGTCGTCTCCGAACTGATTTAACTGTTGTTCATAAAATCATATATCATAATGTACTCCCTGTCAGTGACTACTTCACCTTTAACAACAACAACACAAGAGCACGTAATAGATACAAACTGAATGTAAATCGCTTCAAACTTGACTACAGAAAATACGATTTCAGCAATAGAGTGGTCACTGCCTGGAACTCATTACCTGACTCTGTTGTTGCTTCCCCCAACCCCAAAATCTTCAACCTTACATTATCTACAATTGACCTCTCCCCTTTTCTAAGAGGTCTGTAAGGGGCATGCATAAGTGCACTTATGTGCCTAATGTCCCTGTCCTACTGTCTTATTATCCTTTCTATTACTACGTTCTACCTATGAAGGGGAAGAGCCTTATCTGTGGGGGCCCCGGCCCTCTGGAACCAACTCCCCCCAGAGATTAGAATTGCCCCCACCCTCCTTGCCTTTCCTAAGCTACTTAAAACCCACCTCTGCCACCAGGCATGGGGGAATTGAGATTCCCTTTCCCCCTAGGCCTTTACAATTCTATGCATGGTATGTCTGTATGTATGTTTGGTTTTTTATATTAACGGGTTTTTAATAGTTTTTAGTATTGGATTATTATTGTACGCTGTTTTATGATCGCTGTTAGCCGCCCCGAGTCTTCGGAGAGGGGCGCCATATATATAATTAAATGATTAAATGATTAAATGATTAAATGATTAAATGATTAAATGATTAAATGATTAAATGATTAAATGATTAAATGATTAAATGATTAAATAATTAAATAATTAAATAATTAAATAATTAAATAATTAAATAATTAAATAAATAAATAAATAAATGTTATGTTATGTTATGTTGTGTTATGTTGTGTTAATATGTACTATAATACTATACTTGTTTGACAAATAAATAAATAAATAAATAAATAAAATAAAATTTATTATCTTTCCTGCTTTTGAAAAGCATAAAAACAGTAAGACAAGGGAAGAGAGCAAAGTAGGTTGCCTGTTCTGCTTTCGGGCTGCTTCGTATACTGAAAGCAACACTCTTTTCCCCCTAACGCCGGAGAGGTGCGTGCTCGGTCTGTTCTCCAACTCTCCGATCTCTCTCTCTCTCTCTCTCTCTCTCTCTCTCTCTCTCTCTCTCTCTCTCTCTCTCTCTCTCTCTCAGACAGCTCAGAAGGAGATCAATTATCTCTCTCCTCCTTGGATTCGGAACAAGAGTTAATGATACAGCCACGTATGTGGAGAGCGATGCATAGGCAGCAACAACTGAGAGATTATTATCAAAGAAAATGAGGCCACCCGTGGTTGGGTGGGGCTGTGGAAATTAGTGAGGCTGCTATAAATAGCAGCCTGTGGGTTTGGCCATTGAGGATTATCTGATCGTTGTGTTTCGTGCCTGCTTTGCTGCGTTTGACCTTTTGTGTGCTGATTTTTCCCCCCGCTTTGAAACTAAACCAGAGCAAAGTGTGTTTCACTTTGTGAAAGAAGAAGGACTGTGAATTGCCTCACAGCTGCAAGCTAAGTATCACAGAACTGATAAGGGACTTGTACAAATTACCAGTTTGTTTGGAGACGAGTGCTCTTTGCTATACCAAAAGAGGGCTTGGTTTAAGTGAATTTTCAGTATAAAGAACATTGTTTTGAATTTTCAAACGTGTGTGTGTCTGAAATTTGTACCTGTGAATTGTTGGGAGGAGTCTACCAGAGAGCCCGACAGAACATCCCCACTGTCAGGAAGTTTCTCCTCAATTCCAGGTTGCTTCTCTCCTTGGTTGGTTTCCATCCATGGTTTCTTTTTCTTTGGAGAATAAATTGACCCACTCTTCTTTGTGGCAGCCAGTGGTGAAATCTATTTTTTTTTAACCTTCAACAAGGTTAAGCAAATCCATGTGGTGTAGACCAGAATCATATGGTCATTAAGCAAATCTGACTCCCCCACCTTAATTGACTTTGCTGGTCAGAAACTGATGGGAAAGTCTCAGATGGTGATCACTTGATCCTGGGATGCTGTGACCACCATTGATGGATGGACGGACAGACACAGAGACATTCTGGGTTGCCAAGCACCTGAATTTTGATCACCTGGCCATAGCGGTTGCTGCAACAGTGGTAAATGTGAGAGTGCAAGAACCAGTTATAAGTTCAAGATGACATGTGTGCATTTGTACATCTGCATCCTAAGCATCTTTTATGCATGACAGCCAAGGAGAGGTGCTCACAAGGGCTTTGACAGACCCCAGGGTAGAGATGGAGCAATGCAGAGAATAGCTGTGTCCCATTTATTCCTCGTCTCCACTTAATTCTCACTCTACTGTTTTCCCATCCTACTAAATCTTAACCAGTAACATTTAAAGTTTTAACATATTTCCTACTACCTTCTATTGGTTTCATATGATTTATTTATCAATTGATGTTTGTAACTTATAATTAATGCAGCTGCGAGAGCAATCATGGGCTTCCCCAAATATGCCCATGTTACACCAACACTGCGCAGTCTGCACTGGTTGCCGATCAGTTTCCCGTCACAATTCAAAGTGTTGGTTATGTCCTAGAAAGCCCTTCATGGCACCGGATCATATTATCTCCGGGACCGCCTTCTGCTGCATGAATCCAAGCAACCAGTTAGATCCCACAGAGTGGGTCTTCTCCGGGTCCCGTCAACTAAACAATGTCCCTTGGCGGGACCCAGGGGAAGAGCCTTCTCTGTGGAGGCCCTGGCCCTCTGGAACCCACTCCCCCCAAGAGATTAGAATTGCCCCCACCCTCCTTGCCTTTCATAAGCTGCTTAAAACCCACCTCTGCCGCCAGGCATGGGGGAATTGAGATACTCTTTCCCCCTAGTCCTTTACAATTTTATGCATGGTATGTCTGTATGTATGTTTGGTTTTAAAATAAGGGTTTCTAACTATTTTAGTATTGGATTATTATTATATGCTGTTTTATTGCTGTTGTTAGCTTCCCCGAGTCTGCGGAGAGAGGCGGCATACAAATCCAATAAATAAATAAATAAATAAAATAATGATTTTAACTATGATTATGTCCTATGATCTACTACTGTACTTGCTGTTTATATGTATACTGACAGCTTACGAACTGGAGACAAATTCCTTGTGGGTGCAATCACACTTGGCCAATAAATTGTGTTCTGCTCTGCTCTATTCTGTTCCATTCCCATTCCATTCCATTCATTTCTTTTCATTTCTATTTTTATTTGTTCTGTTGTATTGATTTCTATTCAATAATTTTTTAGTTCTATTCTCTATTCTATTCATGACTAATGAGGAAGTGAGAATTAGGAAGCAGGGTTTGTGAGCCCAATGGGGATCCTAAAATAAGCTCTTTTGGAACACATTACATTCTCTGCCTGAACATTGTATGAAAAGAGATCTCTTGCTCCTGCATGTTTTGGGTAATCTTGTCCTTACTGAATCTGGATTTGCAAATACAGCGATACCTCGTCTTATAAACCCCTCGTCATACAAACTTTTCGAGATACAAACCCGGGGTTAAAGATTTTTTTGCCTCTTCTTCCAAACTATTTTCACCTTACAAACCCAAGCCGCCGGCACTGGGATGCCTCGCCTCCGGACTTCTGTTGCCAGCGAAGTGCCCATTTTTGAGCTGATGGGATTCCCCTGAGGCTCCCTTCCATGGGAAACACCACCTCCGGACTTCCGTGTTTTTCCGATGCTGCAGGGGAATCCCAGCAGCGCAAAAACGGTCGCTTCGGCTGGCAAAAGGGGTGAGTTTTGGGCTTGCACGCATTAATCGCTTTTCCACTGATTCCTATGGGAAACATCGTTTTGTCTTACAAACTTTTCACCTTACAAACCTCGTCCCGGAACCAATTAAGTTCGTAAGACGAGATATCACTGTACCTAGAAAGCAGTGCAAGAACCCCCTGCTGTAAAATTCCAGAACTGCTTCAACAGACCTGATTGCAACCTTGGGATTGGATTACTGTGTAGCCGGTGCTAATTAAATGCTTTAGCATTTTCAAAGCTTTAGATAATGAAGTTTCCCTCATTACCAATGTACGGCAGTCTACTTACCTTTCTGTAGCATTCAAACACTGATTCTACACTCGAAACTCAACAGGTGAGGTTACTAATTCCAGAGTAGCACATGTGCGCTTGGCTCTAGTATTACCTAGCGATGGAAGACTTGGGCATATGATATGTGTGTGCTTAGTGTGTATTGAGTACACCCAAGTCTCTTGCCCTTTTATTACCTTTCAGCTTCCACATGAATAGTTAATGGCCTCATCAGTTGTAATTGTCTTTGATTTCATGAGAAATTAATGACCTCCTGCAACACATCGCTTTCTCATTCTCATTGGTGATCCCTCAAAAAGAAACCACTTTATATATAACTTTGAGCAATTTTTATCTCCTGAATTTTAGAGGTGGTCATCCCTAAGAATGTTATTATTTGCCCTACCTGGATAGTAGTGTAGGAGAGAAACGGAACTTAAATCATTGATTGGCCATAAAACAAATCATTGATTGGCCATGCAAGATTATTGTTTAAAAAAAAAGTACCTGCAATGTAAAACTCCATGGGAAGAGATGAGATCAATGAAAGATGAGAATAACGCTGATATCAGATCATCATTGGATGCTCTGGTCACAATCAGTTGGTGGGGCATGGGGGTGGGCAGATCTTTCCATTTGTGTCCTTGTTTCTCATCTTCACACAGTTGAATAATGCTTGTCTGTTCTTGGGGTTCACTGGAGAAGAGCGGTAGTACTGACATGTGCATAAGACTCTGCATCTTATGTACTTGTGTGTGATTTCAAGACACAAACATTAAAGCAGGGGTCTTCAAACTTGGCAACTTTAAGACTTGTGGACTTCAACTCCCAGAATTCTCCAGCCAGCATAGTTGGCTGGAGAATTCTGGGAGTTGAAGTCCATAAGTCTTAAAGTTGCCGGGTTTGAGGACACCTGCATTAAAGGGTAGAGCTTGCACCATGTTATTAGTGCTTATTTTGTCTTTTTGACATCATAGTTAGGAATGGACATATTTTCCCAGTAGGATTGCCAGTTGACAAGGTTAACCTAACCCCCAACATTTTTCCCTTAGACTATCCATGACTGACCTCTCCAGGTTCCTAAGAGGTCAGTAAGGGGCGTGCATAAGTGCACTAGTGTGCCTTTCGTCCCGTCCAGTTGTCTCTCCTTATCTTATTTATCTTTTCTTCCTTTCATATATCTTCTCTATTTTAATATCTTTTCTTCTATCCTTTTCTTTATATATATTACTACATATATTACTTCTCTTCAATGTGTATTGTGTATTGGACAAAATAAATAAAATAAATAAATAAATAACAGCTGGAGTTCCTTCTTATGGAAAAGGCTAGCAAATTATGAATTACTGTATTTTTCGGAATAAGACATACCTGCCCCCCCCACCCCAAAAGAGGGCTCGTATTTCACAAAAAGGGGGTTTTGTGCAGAGGGTTTGGGAAGCCTATAGAGTGCTTCTGGGGGCTGGGGAAGGCAAAAGCACCCCCGGTTTTGTGAGGGGAAAAAAACAGGCAGGTGTTTCCCCCCCCCCCAAAATGGAGGCGTTTTTGCCTTGCCCTAGCACAGGGGGTAGGCAAAGGTAGCTCTTCTATGACTTGTGGACTTCAACTCCCAGAATTCCTGAGCCAATCATGCCAGCTGAGGAATTCTGGGAGTTGAAGTCCACAAGTCATAGAAGAGCCACCCTTGCCTACCCCTACTCCTGACCAAGACTTCGCCCCTTCAGCGCTCGCAGAATTTTTTTCCCCCACCTCCTTTGTGGTAAAGGAAGAATAGGTCTGATGTAGTTTTCCAACGCGGACGTCATAAAGACGCTGCTCCCTCTCTCCCCACTACACTCGGTCGCTTAGTATAAGCTATCGCGAGGTATCCCGATCTCAAACGAGAAGCTAAATCGTCGCGCACGCGCCAAAAACGGAGGGGGGGGGGCAAAGTTCTGCCGAGCATGCGTTCTGTAGGTTTTTAAGATATAGTCACATCTTGGATAGGAAACGGCACTTCCGGGTCCATTTCTCTAAAAGAAAGTTGAGGTTTCCCCGCGGGCAGAATACGGCTGGGGAGAGACCTCTATGTTTAATACACCTGAAAAGAAAGACAGCCTTAGAATGTGAATATTACATTTTAAAAACGGCGCCAAGGGTAATCTGGAAGTAGCAACCCTTCATAGTTAGAAGAATAGAGTTTAAGAGAGGCTCGCTTTGCAATCGGGCGAGTCTATGGTGGCCTTATATTCTCGCCGTTTCTCGCGATAGTACGCAGGACGTAACGGGACCGCGGGAGTCCGAGTGCTCTGGGAACGGTTAGAGGTACTGTATACTGATGTGACAACCCGACCATTGTGACGTAATATACCCAGGGGGCGTGGCCCATTATTTCCACCGTTCATCGCGGATTCGGTCCACGAGCGAGGGGCGTTTCATGCATGGATGCGGTCCGCTGAAAGGCGCTCAGCCAGATAAAACAGGTATTACAGGCTAAAGCAGGGGTACGCAAAGTTGGCTCTTGTGGACTTCAACTCCCAGAATTCCTCAGCCAATCATGCTATCTCGGGAATTCTGGGAGTTGAAGTTCACAAGTCATAGAAGAGCCAACTTTGCCTAGCCCTGGGCTAAAGCAATATTTGCTGCTGCATACATTTCCATTAGGAGTCATGCCGCTAAACGGAAGTACAGTATTTAATCATAATCATAATAACAACAACAGTTGGAAGGGTCCTTGGAGGTCTTCTAGTCCACCCCCCTGCTTAGGCAGGAAACCCTGCACTACTTCAGACCAGATGGTTATCCAACATCTGCTTAAAAACTTCCAGTGTTGGGGCATTCACAACTTCTGGAGGCAGGCTGTTCCATTGATTAACTGTCAGGAAATTTCTCCTTAGTTCTTAATTGCTTCTCCTTGTTTAGTTTCCACCCATTGCTTCTTGTTCTACCTTCAGGTGCTTTGGAGAATAGATTAATTCCTTCTTCTTTGTGGCATCCATTGAACTGCACCCATCCAGTTCTGTCTCCAAACTGGAAGTGGCCTATTTTTTATTTATTTATTTGTTTGTTTTGTCCAATACACAATAATACACAATGAGGGTTATAAAGGATATAAGTGCACCATTGTGCCTACCGTCCCTGTCCTATTGTCTACTTTTATCATTACTTATCTAATGTTTTATATGTACAAATTTTCACCCTATAATTGTTTGACAAATAAATAAAATAAAAAAATAAGAATGTATTAAAGGGGGAATAGAGGAGAAAATAAAGGAGTAAAATATAACTATGAGAGAATAGCAGGAAAAGATACAGTAAAATACATGATGAAGGTTATAGAGGAGATACTCATAGTAAAATATATCTAAGAAAGAATAGAAGCGAAGATATAGGAATAGAACATATCAATGAAAGAATAGAAGAAGAGATATAGGAATACTGTAGAAGAAAGGTATAGGAGATATAGGAGAGTAATAGGACAGGGGGCGCAAGGCACTTGTACTCGCCCCTTACTGACCTCTTAGGAATCTGGATAGGTCAACTGGATAATCTAAGGGTAAAGTGTTGGGGGTTTGGGGATGACATTATGGAGTCCGGTAATGAGTTCCACTCTTCGACACCTCGGTTACTGAAGTCATATTTTTTACAGTCGAGTTTGGAGTGGTTAATATTAAGTTTAAATCTGTTGTGTGCTCTTGTGTTGTTGTGGTTGAAGCTGAAGTAGTCGTCGACAGGCAGGACATTGCAGCATATGATCTTAATGTACGTGTGATAAGTATGTTGTTTGAAGGGGCATCTTGGTGCTATACTCCAATGAGGAATGTGTCAGATCACCTAGAATTTTGACAATTATGCCATCGTTTTGGAAACAGCCTATATCCAGAAGATTTTTCAGAACAAGATATGCAACAAAATCTATTTGAGAATGTTAATAAACTCTGAATAAGAATTCTCCATGAGATGAAAAAAGAAAATTCTACAAATTCTATAAACTAAGGAAATAAAAATGACAATTCCAATTGGTAATTGGAATAATTACTTTTTACTGGATTACAAGAGACTGCTTAAAATATCGGAGAACTTTGTTTGAATAAATTACAGAGAAAGACTTTCATTTAAAAAAATGCAAAGTTTATTTGTAAAATGGGAAAAAAATTATTTATATCTTGATATACTGATTTTGCTTACATAGTGTGTATTTTTTCCTTTATGTTGTGGTTCAGCCTGAGGCTGCTCAGGGACCAGCTGTGTCTCTGCTGGCTCCATGCCCGGAGGAGGAGGACAGCTAAGAGGAGGGGGCTGAACAGTCGGACAGTGGAGAGGAAAATCAGGAATGGGACGAAGGAGAACAGCATGAGAGGGGGGGGGCCTCTCCCCAGCCAGTAGCTTGGAGTCATTAGGTGATGAGGCTCAAGCCGTCATTGACATGCGACAGAGACGTTCAGATCAAAGAAAGGAGCAATTAAAGAAGTATTATCAGCACTGAATTAGGAACAGCTGGGCTTGGGTGTGGTCCTCCTTAGCAGGGTTTAAAAGGCAGGCAAGCCCTTGAAGCCATGTGGAGTGTTATCAATTGGAGTTACGGTGACCTGCTTTGTTCTCGACGTCCTGGCTTGTGGCCCAGCAGTTTGGAAGACCTGTGGGAGGTGTAGGTCTGCTATCTACAGCCTCGTCTTGGCAGCAAGAATCCTGTATTGCTGCATGGACTTTTGCCTTCATGGATATATCTGAAGATACAGCGTTTTCCTGTTTGTAAGGACATTTTCTGTTACCTGTGTTTTTCTTGAATTTTATAAACTGCCTTTGCCTTTTACCGGTGTGTCTGGCTTCTCTTTTTGGGTTGGTCTTGGCTTCCGGAGTGACCCAGACAGAACACTTTATAACTAGTTTATGTATCCTAATTTTTTAGCATCCAAACATGAAGCGGATGAAGAAAATCCTCCGGCTGGGGAAGAAGGCGAATGACCGTCAGTCCCCATCGCTGAACGAAGTCCCCGTGGCTTGCGCCTCAGCCCCAGGCGCTATCTGTAGCGGGGGCTATAACTTGGAGATCAGGGATCTGAGTAAGCTCCACCGAGCGGCGGCCGAAGGAGACCTCGGGGAAGTCAGAAACCTCCTGAGAAAACACAGCTTAAATGAAAGGGATAAAGCTGGCAGGTGAGAAGGAACAGGCCTGGCCTCGATTCCCGCCTCGGCTTCACGTAAAGATCAACTCTCCTCTTCATCTCTCCTTGGTTCCTTGGGCCAACTGCTCTCCATTCAATGGGCTTCCAAGGAAGGGATTTCCCCCAGTGAGGCCCCTCACCGGTCCAAAACATGTCCACGTGGCAGACTCTGTGGGTGTCATAGGGACCTGGGTAGCAGAAACATCTTCTCCTGAGGTTTCCCTCAACGCTTCTTCACTATGTGGGAAGGGGACTTTATGACCTCTTGATGGCATGAGGCGCTAAACTGGATTGTGTCTTTAAAAGAACCCCTTAAAAGAATAAATATAAAGCCCTTCATGGTACCAGGCCAGATTATCTCAGGGACCGCCTTCTGCTGCACAAATCCCAGTGACCAGTTAGGTCCCACAGAGTGGGTCTTCTCCAGGTCCCATCGACTAAACAATGTCGTTTGGCGGGACCCAGGGGAAGAGCCTTCTCTGTCGTCATCAGTTGTTAATTTTAGATGAATTGAAAATATTTGTATATGAACTCAAGCAGATAATATTCACTTCTGTATTTTAGGATTTATTGTTTCTTGCAAAGTATAAAGTGTTGGTTTTGACCTATAAAGCCCTTCATGGCATCGGACCAGAATATCTCTGGACCGCCTTCTGCCGCAGGGGAAGAGCCTTCTCTGTGGCAGCCCCGACCCTCTGGAACCAGCTCCCCCCTGAGATTAGAATTGCCCCCACCCTCCTCGTCTATAATAATAATAATTTTTTAAAAATTATTTTTTCAACTATGAAGAACTAATTAACAAAGTCTGCAATTTATATTGTAGACTTTTACCACTGAATGTACAGAGTACATAGGTATATTCCAGTTCATCAAATGCTGAACACTAGTTTTGAAATACAGTTCAAAGATTCAAAATAAAAATGTTCTTAAGAAAATGACGTATTCTATTGTTAGTTACTTATTGACTGAATATGGCTTTTTTAATAATATGGTTTCTTTTAGAACACCATTGCATTTTGCCTGTGCTAATGGACATACAGAGATGGTTACGTACTTGGTGGACAACAGATGCAAATTAGATAGCTGTGATAAAGAGAAAAGATCTCCCTTAATGAAGGTATGCATTTAAAATAGTGCAAATTTAGTAGTAGTATAAAGCCAAATTTCTATAACTTCTGTTTTAATCAGTATAATAAATTGTTAACATTGCTTATCAAAAGAGACCAAGAAAAAGCTGTAGCTTTGTTTGGTTTAAATTATAGGCAGTATTACCAAGGTATATGAAAATAAGTTGTAGACCTAACATCTGCCTTCTGCCGCACGAATCCCAGCGACCGGTTAGGTCCCACAGAGTTGGCCTTCTCCGGATCCCGTCAACGAAACAATGTCGTCTGGCGGGACCCAGGAGAAGAGCCTTCTCTGTGGCGGCCCCGATCCTCTGGAACCAGCTCACCCCGGAGATTAGAACTGCCCCCACCCTCCTTGCCTTTCGTAAAGTTCTTAAGACCCATCTCTGCTGTCAGGCATTGGGGAACTGAGACATCTCCCCTGGGTCTATACAGTTTATTCATGGTACCGTATGTTTGTTTGTGTGTATGTTTGCTTTTAATAATGGGTTTTTTAGTGTTTTTTAAATTATTAGATTTGTTCTTACATTGTTCTTGTTATTGTTGTGAGCCGCCCCGAGTCTACAGAGAGGGGCGGCATACAAATCTAATAAATAATAATAATAATAATAATAATAATAATAATAATAATAATCTTCTTAAATATTTAGGCGGTGGAATGCCAGCAAGAATTCTGTGCAGTTTATCTGCTTGAACACGGAGCAGATCCCAATTTGAAGGACATAGACAAAAACACGGCCCTCCACTTTGCTGCCAGTAATTCTAATGTATATCTAGCGAAATATCTGCTTGAAAAGAACGCTGACATGGAAGCACAAAATAAGGTAAAATTTCAGTAGTTTACTTAAGATATTAAATAGTTTTTGATTTTGTATAAACCAGTACATATTCAGATTTAAAAAAAAACGTTTTAACATCATTTACGGAAAAGAAACACTGTGTTATTTACTGAGAACTAATGTGTAATAATAAGTATCTATTGCATAATAAAATGGAACTTGAGACTCTTCATTCCTTATTTTGCTTGAATAAGTTGACTACAATTTGTAATTTACCTTTGAAAAAGCTTTTGCTAGCTTTCACATAGGGGTTTGTTTTGGGCATAGTTAATCATAATCTCAGGTTCAAATGTCTTGTAAGCTACCCCTTCCTATTGTTAAATAAAAGTAGGAGGAACTTAGCATATGTTCCTTGGGTGTAGTTTATCTCAGCTTATTTACCTCATTTAAGTATTGCCCACAAGATCATATGCTGCAACGTCCTGCCTGTCGGCGACTACTTTAGCTTCAACCACAACAACACAAGAGCTCCCACACACACAAACGACCGCACTTATATGGTACAACATTATACTCCCACTATTGCAGCTTCCGGCCACCAGAGGCACTACAGTCTACGCACTGTAGTGGAGACTGTAATGGCGGTGAGACAGCAGCAGACTGTGTCTGCTGTACTGGACGGTACAAAGCGATGGAAGGGGCCAGCAGGGGACGCCACATTATTACGGTACCGCTATGAACAGCCTTGAATGGTACCATATGTTTTTCTATGTAAACTTGACTATGCCTTATTTTCAGGGGGTGCCTTATATTAGCAAATTCTGCAAAACCTCTGACATGCCTTACTTTCGGGGTACGCCTTATTTTTGGGGAAACCGGGTATATACACACATATATGTATTTTTTTTCTTAAATTGCAGGATGGATGCACACCGTTAATTGTTGCTGTGGCTGAAAATAATCAAGACATGGTAGAGTTTCTTCTTGAACAAAAAGCATCGCTGGACGCCACAGATAAAGTGGGAAGGTACAGTTTGGGTCATGCAGTGGTAACCCTTCCGAGATTTTAGGATTGTTTTTAAGAGTTTGTGCCACTGAATATAACAGATAATCAGTCTGCTGGAATAACATTTTCTCAATATAAAAAAATATTTATTAATGGCTCGATGCTGTTGTTAACATTACACTGAAGTCTTAAGCTAAAAGTTTTTGTTTCCAGCTGTATTATAAACTGCCTTTGGGGTCAAAAGATAAAACTTTGAAAATAAAGAAAAAAATGTAGGTTTCTTATAATAGTTTACATTTAAAGAAAATACTGATGTTTCTGTTCAATTCCACTTTCAATTTGTTTCCAGTAAAAGTACATGGGTAGCTTTTATACTTAGTTGTTGTGGTTAGCTCTGGCCCAGCTCCTGCCCCAATGAATGTGGAGGTGGGGGAGACATCCACATGCCGCAGGCCTGTTTTGCTCCCAGTAGAATCTGCCGATGAAGTTTCCTCTGACCAAGGAAGCATGAGTGACAGGGAAGAAGGGAGTTTGGCAGACAGCCCAGGAGGAGATCAGTCATCAGTATCATCCCTGGATTCTGAACAAGAATTAGTGACACATCCACGCATGCGTAGAGTGATGCACAGGAGACAACAACTGAAGGATTATTACAAGAGAAAATGAGGCCACCTGTGGTTGGGTGGGGCTGCTGTAATTAGTTCTACAGATAAAAGTGCAGCCTGGTGTTTTAGCCTCATGGCAGTTTATATGATTCATTGTTTCGTCAAGATCGTGGTTTTTGCTGTTCAGGATTGTGTGTGTGGACTCTCTGGACTTTAGAATTGGACTCAATTTCTCAGTTATTGGGTGAGCAATTGGACTGCATTTAACCTGTGCCTTGTGTGTACCAGAAAATCCCTTTGACATTTAAAAAGGGAGCTGTTTCTGTTTTTCTGTATATAAAAACTTTTGGGTTTTCCTTTTATTGTGTAGTGTGTGTCTTCCTGGACTAATTACCTTGTAATTACGGGCGGTTGAGACACGCCGGCAGAACACTTAGTTGTTGTTTTTTTGTTATAAACCAATCTTCATATTCGTTCTTCCCCCACATCTTTTCTTGTGGAGGGATCTTTCTGTTAGCATAATAATAATAGACCTTTATTACAGTCAAAGACCATCAATATAATAATAATAATAATAATAATTTAAAAAACAAGAAAAAACCAGAAAAACAGAACATCCAAGAACCGCTTCAGATTCTTAGAATCTAGACATTTTAGTATCTCTTTGATCCTAGTAGCAGATTCTTGGGTGATAAATGTAGTCCTTGACTTACAACAGTTCGATGACCATCCAAAGCATTAATTTAATGATTCATCCAAAATTAATGATAAACTCTAAAAAGTACACATGGAATCAGATTAGTAAATTACTCTCAGATGTAATTTCCAATGGCTCTCTCTCACAATAGAATTTTAAAAAGTTAAGATAGCATCACTTCTAAAACCTGTCAAACCACAAGGCAGAGTTTAAAGCTACTTACCAATTGGCCTTTTAGCTCCTACTACAACTCCAGGAAAGATTAATTTATTATTTATTTATTTATTTATTTATTTGATTTTTAAGCCGCCCTTCTCCTTAGACTCAGGGCGGCTTACAACATGTTAGCAATAGCACTTTTTTAACAGAGCCAGCCTATTGTCCCCACAATCCGGGTCCTCATTTTACCCACCTCGGAAGGATGGAAGGCTGAGTCAACCTTGAGCCAGTGATGAGATTTGAACCACTGACCTTCAGATCTACAAGTCAGCTTCAGTGGCCTGCAGTACAGCACTCTACCTGCTGCGTCACCCCGGCTCATTATAATTATAATTATAAACTGGATAGGTCCCATAATAGATGAACATCTGCCTGTGGGACAATCCGGCTTTCACTATGACTGTGTAGACCAGGTGCTAAGCCTAACAGACTTATACTGAAGCAGGATTCCAATCTTGCCTCAAAACCACGTCGGTTTTGGTGAAATGTTCGTATATAGTCCATTTATGAGATGCAATGCATTAAATATAAACTGCTCAAAAAAAAAAAAAAGGCTGCACTCAAAGAACGAATCCTAAATCTGAATGAACGAAATATTCTCATTGAATACTTCGTTCTGTACAAACTTGAATGTACTGACAACATGTGAAGTTGATTGTCAATCAGTGTTGCTTCTTAAGTGGACAATTTGATTTCACCAAAGTTTGACTTACTTGGAGTTATACTGTGTTGTTTAAGTGTTCTCTTTATTATTTTTTAGCAGTATTTATTTATTTATTCATTCATTCATTCATTCATTCATTCATTCATTTATTTATTTATTAGATTTGTATGCCGTCCCTCTCCGTAGACTTGGGGCGGCTCACAACATACAATAAACAATTCACAATAAATCTAATAAATTTCAAAAATTAAAAAAAAACCCATTATTAAACCAGACATACACCCAGACATACCATACATAAATTGCATAGGCCCGGGGGAGGGGGGAATGCCTCAATTCCCCCATGCTTGACGGCAGAGGTGAGTTTTAAGGAGTTTGCGGAAGGCGAGGAGGGTGGGGGCAGTTCTAATCTCCAGGGGGAGCTGGTTCCAGAGAGTTGGGGCCGCCACAGAGAAGGCTCTTCCCCTGGTACCCGCCACACAACATTGTTTAGTCGATGGGATCCGGAGAAGGCCAACTCTGTGGGACCTAATCGGTCGCTAGGATTCGTGCGGCAGAAGGCGGTCCCGGAGATATTCTGTATATGTATTGAATGAATGAATGAATGAATGAATGAATGAATGAATGAATGAATGAATGAATGAACGAATGAACGAAGCTTTGCATAATGTGAAAGCTCCCGTCTTTTTGCAAGAGGAAATAATGCTGAGTAAATGCAGGGTGTTAAGGTATTAGTGAAGGTTTGATTGATTGATTCTTTTTCAGAACTCCACTATTGATTGCTGCTTCTAATAACAAACATGACTTAATGCAAGTTCTCCTCCTTCATGGATCGAATGTTGACCATAGAGACAAAAGCGGATGGTCAACAAAAGATTATGCTGTGGCTAGCGAGGATTCCACGTAAGCTGAAACATTTGTCTTTTCATTGTCATATGAACATAAAAAGCATAACATGGGTTAAGATTAGATAACATATTAGCAGGGTGTTAAAGTAGCAGGCAAACAACCGAGTTATTGCTTTTTATTTAACACTGTTCTTCTGTGTTGATATTAATTTTGCTTTATTAAAATGTGTCAATATTGAATAATTTTTTTTCCCCATTTAGCTTCAAGAAGCTTGTTGCTAAATATTCCAACGAAAAAGATAGAGAAGAGGGTTCATTTGATGGTCAAAAAGTTCTGTCTATTTTAAGCAGCCCAGAAAAAGACCGAGACACTGGTATTACACTTGGAGCTCCTGCTAAAAATAAGGAAGGTAAAGTTTTATATAGTACAAATAGCTAGTCAAATAGTACAATTCTGCCCCTTCTCAAATGGAAGTATTGTTTGTAAAAATATTTATTAATTTATTTGTCAAGCATATATAACAGACCTGGGCAAGATGCGGCCCGAATTAATGACATAGATAGATAGATAGATAGATAGATAGATAGATAGATAGATAGATAGATAGATAGATAGATAGATAGATGGTAGATAGATAGATAGATTTTTATTGGCCAAGTGTGATTGGACACACAAGGAATTTGTCTTGGTGCATATGCTCTCAGCGTACATAAAATAAAATATACATTTGTCAAGAATCATGTGGTACGACACTTAATGATTGTCACAGGGGTCAAATAAGCAATGAAGAAGCAATATTAATAAAAATCTTAGGATATAGGGAACAAGTTACAGTCATACAGTCTACATGGGAGGAAATGGGTGATAGGAATGATAAGAAAAACTGGTAGAATACAAGTGCAGATTTATAGAAAGTCTGACAGTGTTGAGGGAATTATTTGTTTAGTAGAGTGATGGCGTTCGGAAAAAAACTGTTCTTGTGTCTAGTTGTCTTGGTGTGCAGTGCTCTGTAGCGACGTTTTGAGGGTAGGAGTTGAAACAATTTGTGTCCAGGATGTGAGGGGTCAGTAAATATCCCCCCCCCCCTCTTTTTGACTCGTGCAGTATACAGGTCCTCAATGGAAGGCAGGTTGGCAGCAATTGCTTTTTCTGCAGTTCTGATTCTCCTCTGAAGTCTGTGTCGGTCCTGTTGGGTTGCAGCACCAAACAAGACAGTGATAGAGGTGCAGATGACAGACTCAATGATTCCTCTGTAGAACTGTATCAGCAGCTCCTTGGGTAGTTTGAGCTTCCTGAGCTGGCGCAGAAAGAACATTCTTTGTTGTGCTTTTTTGATGATATTTTTGATGTTAGGTGACCATTTTAGGTCTTGAGATACGATAGAACCTAGAAATTTGAAGGTCTCTACTGTTGATACTGTGTTGTCTAGTATTGCATGCGTAGAGTGATGCATAGGAGACAACAGCTGAAGGATTATTATAAGAGAAAATGAGGCCACCTGTGGTTGGGTGGGGCTCCAGTAATTAGGGCTGCTGCTATAAATAGCAGCGTGTGGGTTTGGCCGTTGTGAAAGAGTATCTGATCGCAGTTCTTCAGGAATCCCGTGTTGCTCTTTTCTGGACTTTGTTTGTTGATTTTTCACGCCTTTGAAACCAAAGCAGAGCAATGTGTGGTGTGTGTGTGTGTGTGTCTCACTTCGTTGGAAGAAGAAGGGGTGTGAAGTTTCTTCACAGCTGGTAGCTAAGTACTTAATGACTGCTTAAGGGACATTGTACAGACTACCCGGTTGTTTTGGGAAGAGTGCTCTTTGCAATATAAAAGGAGTGCTTAGTTTATTTTGAATTTTGTGATAAAGAACATTGTTTTGAATTTTCAAACGTGTGTGTGTGTCTGAAATTTGCACCCTTGAATTTTCGGGAGGCTCCTACCAGAGAGCTCGGCAGAACACAAACTAGTTTTGGTGTAGGAGAATTAACAGGCCATAAGCAGGAAAAAGAGGCTAGTATGTCAACAGGTAACAACAATTTTGTCAAGGAAGAGTTCTACAGGTTCCTTGAGTAATACTCAACGAAGCGGTGGAAGTGATGTGCCGGTGCCTGGAGGCTGTTGGGGCCTGGAGGCTGTTGGGGCCTGGAGGCTGTTGGGGCCTGGAGGCTGTTGGGGCCTGGATGGGTGTCAACAGACTCAAGCTCAACCCGGATAAGACGGAGTGGCTGTGGGTTCTGTCTCCCAAGGACAATCCCATCTGTCCGTCCATCACCCTGGGGGGGGAATTATTGACCCCCTCAGAGAGGGTCCGCAACTTGGGCGTCCTCCTCGATCCACAGCTCACATTAGAACAACATCTTTCAGCTGTGGCGAGGGGGGCGTTTGCCCAGGTTCGCCTGGTGCACCAGTTGCGGCCCTATCTGGACCGGGACTCATTGCTCACAGTCACTCATGCCCTCATCACCTCGAGGTTCGACTACTGTAATGCTCTCTACATGGGGCTACCTTTGAAAAGTGTTCGGAAACTTCAGATCGTGCAAAATGCAGCTGCGAGAGCAGTCATGGGCCTACCTAGGTATGCCCATGTTTCACCATCACTCCGCAGTCTGCATTGGTTGCCGATCAATTTCCGGTCACAATTCAAAGTGTTGGTTATGACCTTTAAAGCCCTTCATGGCATCGGACCAGAATATCTCCGAGACCGCCTCCTGCCGCACGAATCCCAGCGACCGATTAGGTCCCACAGAGTGGGCCTTCTCCGGGTCCCGTCAACTAAACAATGTCGGTTGGCGGGCCCCAGGGGAAGAGCCTTCTCTGTGGCGGCCCCGGCCCTCTGGAACCAACTCCCTCCAGAGATTAGAACTGCCCCTACTCTTCCTGCCTTCCGTAAACTCCTTAAAACCCACCTTTGCCGTCAGGCATGGGGGAACTGAAACATCTCCCCCTGGGCACGTTTAATTTATGCATGGTATGTCTGTGTGTGTGACTGTTAGCATATGGGGTTTTTTAAATATTAAATATTTTAAATTTGTCTGATTGCTTATGATTTGTTTTTACATGTTGTGAGCCGCCCCGAGTCTTCGGAGAGGGGCGGCATACAAATCTAAGTAATAAATAAATAAATAAATAAATAAATAAATAAATAAATAAATAAATAAATAAATAAATAAATAAATACTGACGAACTCTATAAGCAAGGCAAACTAAGATAGCTTTGTTCCTTTTTGGGGGAAGGCAAAAAACAATTCTGGTTAGACATAGTAGTGGTGATTTGCCACATCCGTCTTCCAGTTGGACTTCTGAGAAATAGAATAGTAGCTGGGATATATTTATTTATTTATTGGATTTGTATGCCGCCCCTCTCCGGAGACTCAGGGCGGCTAACAACAACAATAAAACAGTGTACAATAGTAATCTAATACTAAAAACGATTAAAAGCCCATTAATATAAAAACCAAACATACATACATACATACCATGCATAGAATTGTAAAGGCCTAGGGGGAAAGTATATCTCAATTCCCCCATGCCTGACTGCAGAGGTGGGTTTTAAGTAGCTTACGAAAGGTAAGGAGGGTGGGTGCAATTCTAATCTCTGGTGGGAGTTGGTTCCAGAGGGCCGGGGCCGCCACAGAGAAGGCTCTTCCCCTGGGTCCCGCCAGATGGCATTTTAACTTGTTCTTTTTAATATTAGATTTGTATTGTATTGTTATTCATGTTGTGAGCCGCCCCGAGTCCTCGGAGAGGGGCGGCATACAAATCTAATAAATTATACAGTATTAATATCTATCTATCTATCTATCATCTATCTATCTATCTATCTATCTATCTATCTATCTATCTATCTATCTATCTATCTATGTTTTTATTTATTGGATTTGTATGCCGCCCCTCTCCGGAGACTCGGGGCGCCTATCAGCAACAATAAAGCAGTGTACAATAGTAATCTAATACTAAAAACGAATAAAAACCCATTAATATAAAAACCAAACATACATACATACGTACATACCATGCATAGAATTGTAAAGGCCTAGGGGGAAAGAGGATCTCAATTCCCCCATGCCTGACGGCAGAGGTGGGTTTTAAGTAGCTTACGAAAGGTAAGGAGGGTAAGGGCAATTCTAATCTCTGGGGGGAGTTGGTTCCAGAGGGCCGGGGCCGCCACAGAGAAGGCTCTTCCCCTGGGTCCCGCCAAGCGACATTGTTTAGTTGACAGGACCCGGAGAAGATCCACTCTGTGGGACCTAACTGGTCGCTGGGATTCGTGCAGCAGAAGGCAGTCCCTGAGATATATGATGTAATCATCCTGCTATTTCTTTTTAATTCATTTCTTAATTGAACCGTGGTATTTTTCAAGACTTATGGCCACACAATCAGTTTCTCTACTTGTTCTTAGAAGTTGAATGGCTTCCTTTTCCACTCTTTAGAACAGTGTGTCATACTTTATTGAACAAATAGAAAATTGCTGCTATGCCAGTGGAAATTCTATAAAAAAGCAGTAAAAGTGTTAAATCATGAACGTCCGTGCAGTCTAAGATGCAGTTGACTGCAAATATTGATACCAAATATAACTTCCAGTTTTAAAAATTGGAAAAGCTTACAATAAATATAAAAATCTAGTTAAATGTTTGCCAATTTTTATATAGTTACTAAGTTAGTATATTTTTAAGATATTTTTTGTCATTTAAACTTCTGCAGTTTCATTTACCCTTGTATAAAAATAAATCTTTATAATTTTTTGTCACTGGACTGTCTGCATCTTTATTTGTGTTGTGTGGTTTTTTTTACAGTTTTGGATAACCACTCTTCTGGATATTCTATAAGGTAAGATTTAAATTTTGATTTAAATTTAGGAAATTTTTGCTGAATTTGAAAATTAAGGGAGGCTAAGATAGATCTATTTCAGCCTTATTTTGGCCTCATCAGCTAGCCATACCCACTGGGACCTGAACCTGCAACCTTTGCATTGTAAGGCAGAGAATAATCCTCTAAGCTACAGTATTCAATCCCTTCAGCTCTGCACCAGGGAAAGGTTACATATTTTTGTGTCGAATCACATATATGCATCTCTGTTTCAGCAATTCTGACAAAACAGATGATGATAACTGGCTTTCTTCAGAAGAGGAGGAACTAGGCTTCAGTCCCAAGGTAGGATTTTCTACAATGAACACTGAAAATCTCTAATAATGAGAGACTTGTTATGATACTAATTAATACTTGTTTGGATCAAAAGAAACTTCAATTTAGATCTTAAGTTTAATGTAATATATACAGCTTGATCCGTGGTGGCACAGTGGTTGGGATGCAGTATTGTAGATTAATTCTGCTGATGGCCAATTGGCTGCACTTTGGAAGTTTGAGTCTCACTGGCTCAAGGGGGACTCAACCTTCCATCTTTCCAAGGTCAGTAAAATAAGGACCCAGATTGTTGGGGACAATATGCTGACTTTGTAAACCTCTCAGAGGGCTTTAAAGCATTGTGAAGTGATATAAAAGTTTAAGTGCTACTGCTATTGATTGTTATAGCTAATCAGTATTCAGACTTTACAGATGAGATTCTAAATGAAATTACTGGGAAACTAAAGCAAAATGTTTTAATCTGAGATTTGAGTGCAGCTACGGAATAAGGGTAGTTTAAATATCCTGTCCTAGTTTCAAGAATGTGAATACTACCGGAAAAATGCCCTATAATGTTTTCTGAATCAGAAGACATATTATGACCTGCAACCAGAACAAAATAGTAAAATTCATTTGCCTTGTTTCTGATACAGCAACATTCAAAATACCTTTAACTATTTCATATGAAAGAAAATACAGTGGTACCTCATCATACAAACCCCTTGTCATACAAACTTTTTGAGATATGAACCCAGGGTTTGGAATTTTTTTGCCTCTTCTTACAAACTTTTTTCACCTTACGAACCCACCGCCGCCGCTGGGATGCCCCGCCTCCGGACTTCCATTGCAAGCGACGCTCCCGTTTTTGCGATCCTGTCAAGTGGCTAGAATTAAAATAATATGTTTTTATCAATGCGGTATTATACTATGGATAAAGTTTGGACTAGATCAGGAAGATAGAAATTTCACACAGTTTTAAATTGCAGAATAAAATAGGAAATGGGAAGGTTGATGCATTTATAAGTCTAGGGTTTTTTTAAAGAGCAAAATGTAAAAATGATATAGCAATGCTGGTTACCGTGAAAACTTCTGTTCGCTTCAACTTTTATTCATAGAAACCAGAAAAACCAGGTTTGGCTCAGCTAATGAAAGTTCGACTGGACTTCTTGAAAAAATGTAAGTTGCTTGAACAAAACAAGTTATGATTATACTGCTTATCATACAAGAATTAGAGAGATGAGAAGGAAAATTTTACATAAATGGTATTTTACGCCAGTAAAACTAGCACACTTCCAGAGGAAAGGGAAAGGAAATTGCTGGCATGGTTGCCAAATAAAAGGAGTTTTTATGCATATGCTCTGGGAATGTGTTGAAGTTCAAAAATTTTGGAAGGAAGTACAGAATGAAATAAATAATATGCTAAACATTAATTGGATAATTACAAAAGAATTAGCAATACTAGTCAAATATGGGAAATTACGAGAATTTAAAGAAATCAAAACAGCAGCTTTGGAAAGCGCTCAAGCAGTAGTGGTATTAGGGTGGAAGGACAGCAATAAATGGACAATCCATAATTGGTACTGGTACATGGTGGACCACATCCACTTCGAAATTATGGAGATAAGATTAAATAACTTTGATGAAAATAAATTGGAGAAGCTGATGGCACGATGGAATAAGGTGAAAAATTATATCTTAAGTAGAATTTATGACGACAATGTGAAAAATAAATTCCAATCACTTTTTGTATGTAAAGAAATGTAAACCGGAGCTAAGGAAGAAATTGAAACTTATTGTAAATAATATAACCCCCTAAATGGTGGTGGGGTTTTTATTGGTGTTGGGCACGTTTTCCTTTAAGTATTTTTTGTTTGTTGTTAATTTAGTAAATAAACCAATTTTTTTAAAAAATATTATACTGCTTATCTACAGAAAACATTAACTGCGCTTTAATCTCTCTGTGTGTGTTTATATTTTAATGCAGTAGATGAGAAAGAATGCACTAGCCGCATAGAATCCTTAGCCAGTTCCCAGCAAAATAAAGCAGATTATGAACATGAAGAATGCAACGAACCCCTTCCTAAGCCTGTGCTCCAAGTCAAAACCTTCCCTCATTCTGTCCATTCCTCACCTGGCTCCTTTTCCAAATGTTCCCAGAGAACGTTGCATTCTAAACAGGTAATAAGTTTGAATTCATCCATTGTATTTTTGTTATTTATGTTTTTATACCCGCATGTGATTTTGTGAAGACAAAGAAAAGAAAAACCGGTCGAAAGAAAAAAGGCAAAAAAAAAATAGCCACAATAAGCAAGAATTAAAAGGTTCAGAAAGTTATTTTGCAAGCAGTAAGGAAGAAGAATGTCGTGGGAAGATAAAAGAAGAGAAGAAAAATGAAAAAGAGGAAGAACAAGAAGAAGAAGAGGAGGAGGAGGAAGAAGAAGAGGAGGAGGAAGACGAGGAAGAGGAGGAGGAGGAAGAGGAGGAGGAAGAAGAGGAGGAGGAAGAAGAGGAAGAGGAGGAAGGAGAGGAGGAGGAAGGAGAGGAGAAAAAAGTAACAGAAATGGAAGAGTGTTTCAATACAGAAAGAAAGGAAGAAAACATTAAAAAAAATTGGACCAAGGCAGAAGATAAGGAAGATGAACATGTTGACAAATTAGAAGGGAAAGAACATTGCAGAGAAAATGAACACGAGAGGGAAACACATCTGTTTAATGAACTATACAATGTACAAAATGAAAAGATGGAAGATGGGACTAATATTCCTGAAGATTTTAATTCTGGTCATTCTGAATCGTCACACGATCATAGAACTACTACCAAGGTAAATAAGAAACGGCCTGAACATTCAGTTGAAAAAGAATCCAGTTATGAATATCAATTTCAGAAGTTACAAAAACTCCAGAATAATAATAAATCGTCATGTGAGAATCCAAAACAATTTTTCAAAACTGTTTTGTCTTCGGAGAATATTGAGGAAACTACTTTCTCAACTAACTCTCATGAAAATAGCATGGATTCCATTCCAGATGACACTGAAAAGCACAAATCAGAAACCGAACTCAGAAAAAATACAATCACACAACAGAATGTTAGGAATCCTGATTCTGCAGGATATCAGATCCCTGGAGAAGAATGTGTGGCTTCAAAAACACTGGAAGAAGCAATATATGGGCCAACAATGTATAAATATCGTGAGGATGAACATCTGAAAACTTTCCAATCTGATTTGAAAGTAAGTGAATCTGTTGCAAAGGCAAAGACTTCATAATTTTTAAAAAACTGTACTTTAACTGTACTATAACTGTACTTATTATTATTATTATTATTATTATTATTATTATTATTATTATTTATTAGATTTGTATACCGTTCCTCTCCGAAGACTCGGGGCGGCTCACAGCAGCAATAAAAAACAATATAACAGTGGAACAAATCTAATATTAAAAACATATAAAACCCTATCATTATTTAAAAACCAAACAGCAACATTCATACCAAACATAAAACAAAGTATTAAAAAAAGTATAAAAAAAAAAGCCTGGGGGAAAAGTGTCTCAACTCCTTTATTTATTTATTTGTTTGTTTGTTTGTTTGTTTGTTTGTTTGTTGATTGATTGATTGATTGATTGATTGATTGATTGGATTTATATGCCGCCCCTCTCCGCAGACTCGGGGCGGCATATAAATCCAATAAATCCATGCCTGGCGGTATAAGTGAGTCTTAAGTAGTTTACGAAAGACAGGGAGGGTGGGGGCAGTTCTAATCTCCGGGGGGAGTTGGTTCCAGAGGGCCGGGGTCGCCACAGAGAAGGCTCTTCCCCTGGGGCACGCCAAGCGACATTGTTTAGTTGACGGGACCCGGAGAAGGCCAACTCTGTGGGACCTTATCGGTCGCTGGGATTCGTGCGGTAGCAGGCGGTTCTGGAGGTTCACTAATGATATTTTAATGGCCCAAGAGAAATAAAATCCATTCCAAATTATTTAGAGCAGGGGTCCCCAACCCCTGGATTGCAACCTGTTCGATACCTGACCGTGGGAGACATGGGCATTTGTGTTTGAAGCTCCACTTGCACGAGTGGTTGGCAAATGCACACATTATTATTATTTATTAGATTTGTATGCCGCCCCTCTCCAAAGACTCGGGGCGGCTCACAACAGTAAATAAAAACAATATAACCGTGGAACAAGTCTAATATTAAAAACATATAAAACCCTATCATTACTTAAAAACCAAACAGCAGCATTCATACCACATATAAAACAAAGTATAAAAAATAGCCTGGAGGAAAAGTGTCTCAACTCCTCCATGCCTGGCGGTATAAGTGAGTCTTAAGTAGTTTACGAAAGACAGGAAGGGTGTGGGCAATTCTAATCTCCGGGGGGAGTTGGTTCCAGAGGGTCGGGGCCGCCACAGAGAAGGCTCTTCCCTTGGGGCCCACCAAACGACATTGTTTAGTCGACGAGACATGGAGAAAGCCAACTCTGTGGGACCTTATCGGTCGCTGGGATTCGTGCGGTAGCAGGCGGTTCCGGAGGTAATCTGGTCCAATGCCATGTAGGGCTTTAAAGGTCATGACCAACACTTTGAATTGTGACCACATGTGAAGCTCCACTCAAACTAGCAGTGCGTGCTTGTGCTCAAACATGAAGCAAAAATACCCAAACTGGCTTAATAGTTCTTTATACACTTCGAGATGTTGATTTTCTATGAAACCAAAAATACCTATACAGTAGTACCTCTGTCTATGAACGTCTCTACTTACAAACTTTTCTAGATAAGAACCAGGTGTTCAATATTTTTTTGCCTCTTCTCAAGAACCATTTTCTATTTACAAACCCGAGCCTCTGAAACTGTAACCGGAAAAGGCAGGGAGAAGCCTCCTTGGGGCCTCTATAGAAATCTCCTGTGAGGAAACAGCCGGAAAAGGCGGGGAGAAGCCTCTGTGGGGCCTCTCTTAGAATCTCCTGGGAGGAAACAGAGCCAGAAAAGGTGGGGAGAAGCCTCTGTGGGGCCTCTCTAGGAATCTCCTGGGAGGAAACAAGGCCAGAAAAGGTGGGGAGAAGCCTCTGTGGGGCCTCTCTAGGAATCTCCTGGGAGGAAACAAGGCCAGAAAAGGTGGGGAGAAGCCTCTGTGGGGCCTCTCTAGGAATCTCCTTGGATGAAACAGGGCCAGAAAAGGTGGGGAGAAGCCTCTGTGGGGCCTCTCTAGGAATCTCTCTAGGAATGCATTTTTAGGGCAATTCTTGATACACACACAGACATACATATATACATATACATATATATATGCCCCATGATTTTGCGGAATTTGAAAATTAAGGGAGACTAGGATAGATCTATTTCGGCCTTATTTTGGCCTCATCAGCTAGCCATACCCTCACTGGGACTTGAAATTGCAAACTTGGCCTTGTAAGGCAGAGAATTAACCTCTAGGCTACAGTATCCAATCTATATAATCCAAACTATATAATATTGAAAATTAAAATTGATGCATTTACTTCTCACGATTGGTTGATGGAATTTTAACATTGTATTTTTCAGCATAGGTTGCCAAATATTTTTTTATTTTATTTCTGGGAATCTTGGAGCATCTTAGTAGTCAAAGACCACTGTTCTTGTTTATTGATTACAATAGATATGTGACTCTATATTCTTAGCGATACCCCCAGACAGTTTATAACTCCCTGATAAAATCATATAAATTAAAATTTTAGTCATAAACTCTAAAGAAGTCTTTAGAGTAATAACAGGACATTATAATTTTCAATTGCTATACTGTATACAATAAAGACTGAATGTCGTTCTTTCTGTTAGGAGAGACCTTCAAAAGAGGAAGAAGGTGGTGAACAGGATATTGCCAATAAAAAAACTATTGTTTGTAGGCAATCTTCAAATATCTCACCAAAAGGTAAAAGTTTTAGTTACATTAACTAGTATGCATCACATGCAAATTAGCAATAATAAAGTCACTTCTCACATTTATGCATTATAATTTGATTAAGCTAATAGTTTAATAACTAAAATTCATTAAATAAATACAGTAATTGATTATTGTCATTGTCATGAATTTTAATGTTGTTTAATATTATAAGATTAAAATATTGTTTATGGAAATAGCCTATTTGCAAATAAGTGATTTATTATGACCTGGACATATATTGGGATGTTATTGTTCTTTAAAGTGTTATATTTCAGTTTTCATGCTCTGTGTTTAAAATCTTTCTTTTCTGAAAACGACATTTTTTAAAAAATTTGGGGGCTGACCAAGAAGATTCAATTAATTTTGCTTAGCAGTATTTCAATAAAAGTAGTGTGCATAGCTATTGTCAGAACGCAGCTATGAAAAGTCCAGTAGTACCTCGTGATACAAACCCCTTGTCATACAAACTTTTCGAGATACAAACCCGGGATTCGGAAAACTTTTGCCTCTTCTTACGAACTTTTTTCGCCTGAACTCCGAACTTGGAAGTCTGCGGAGAGGGGCGGCATACAAATCTAAATAATAAATAAATAAATAAATAAAGTTCGGCAAAAGTTCGGGTTTGGCGTTCAGGTTCGTAAGGCCGCCGAGAAGCGCTGCCACCCGGCTGTCACCTTTTGAAACAGCCGGGGGGCTTCTCAGCGTTCTCCCGAACGCTGAACCCGGAGACTTGGTAAAAGTTCCGGTTTGGCATTTGTGTTTGGGAGGCCGCCGAGAAGCCCCGCCGCCCCGCTGTCACCTTGCCAGAAGAGCCATGGAGCTGTCGGCCGGTTGGGAGGCTTAAATGCAGTTGGGGATTCCCAATAGGGAATTCCATGGGCGGAGCTTTGACGTCACGGAGACGTCCTTCCTGGAGTCCACGTTTCGGCCGGACAGGAAGGACGTCTTTGTGACGTCAAAGCTCCGCCCATGGAATTCCCTATTGGGATTCCCCACCTCCGTTTGAGCCTCCCGGCCAGCCGAGAGCTCTGTGGCTCTTCTGGCAAGGTGACAACCAGGCAGCGGGGCTTCTCGGTGGCCTTCCAAACCCAAACACCGAACCTGAACTTTTGCCAAACCTCCGGGTGTTTCAAAAGGCGACAGCCGGGCAGCGGCACTTCTCAGCGGCTTCCCAAACTTTTTCCAAACTTCCGGGTTCGGCATTCGGGAGAACGCTGAGAAGCGCCCGGCTGTTTCAAAAGGTGACAGCTGGGCGGCGGCGCCGTTTTTGCAATTTATAGGTTTTTTGCTTGCACGCATTAATTGATTTTACATTGTTTCCTATGGGAAACATTGTTCCGTCTTTCGAACTTTTTGCCTTACGAACCTCCTCCCGGAACAAATTAAGTTCGTAAGACGAGGTATCACTGTATTTAGTTATTTACATTTAATAATTGCCCTATAATCTAGTTAACTCTTTTGTCTTGCCTTATCAAAGTGTGATAGAAGAATAGGACTGAGGAATGATAAATTGGGATGAATAGTGTCTAGCAATACTTTTCAAATTTGAATTGGCACAATTTACTATTTTATTTTATAGCTAAATCAACTTTGAGTGATGACAAACAGGAAGAGAAGTACACAGACTCTCCATGGGATTCAGAAGTAGGTTTTTAAAATAATCTGTGCTCTATGACTTCAAAAAAATACTTCCATTTTAAAATCTGTTTTGATTTATTAATCAGTTTTAGCTTCTAGTGTCCATGGATATGTTGTTAACTTGCTAAGCAGAGAACATAGAAACATAGAAACATAGAAGTCTGACGGCAGAAAAAGACCTCATGGTCCATCTAGTCTGCCCTTATACTATGTTCTGTATTTTATCTTAGGATGGATATATGTTTATCCCAGGCATGTTTAAATTCAGTTACTGTGGATTTATCTACCACATCTGCTGGAAGTTTGTTCCAAGGATCTACTACTCTTTCAGTAAAATAATATTTTCTCATGCTGCTTTTGATCTTTCCCTCAACTAACTTCAGATTGTGTCCCCTTGTTCTTGTGTTCACTTTCCTATTAAAAACACTTCCCTCCTGAACCTTTCATTATATCAGAATAATTATTTGAATCTCCAAGGAGTTTAATTTGAATTATTTTCCACACAATTACTTATAAGCTTTACTTATTTTGTATTCTCAAAGTGGCCCGTGAGAAAAATATTTTCTCAGGGAAAATATTTTTTTTTAATGTCAAATCATTTATTTGTATACAGAATTCTAGGAATTCATCTGCCTATATAGATAATGTTCTACATTATATAGATAATATTTTCCATGTCATTGACCTCTTTCTGTCTCAACACAAAGAGAGAGAGAAGAGAGACAGTAATAATAATAACAATAATAATAATAATAATAATAATAATAATTTATTAGATTTGTATGCCGCCCCTCTCCGAAGACTCGGGGCGGCTCACAACAATGATAAAAACAATATTATAGTAGCACAAATCTAATATTAAAAGAAATAACTAAAACCCTATCATATTAAAACCAAACAACACATACATACCAAACATAAATTATAATGAGCCTGGGGGAAAGGTGTCTCAAATCCCCCATGCCTGGCGGTATAGGTGGGTCTTAAGTAGCTTATGGAAGACAAGGAGGGTGGGAGCAGTTCTAATCTCCGGGGGGAGTTGATTCCAGAGGGCCGGGGCCGCCACAGAGAAGGCTCTTCCCCTGGGGCCTGCCAGAAGACATTGTTTAGTCGATGTGACCCGGAGAAGGCCAACTCTGTGGGACCTTATCGGTCGCTGGGATTCGTGCGGTAGCAGGCGGTTCCGGAGGTAGTCTGGTCCAAAGCCATGTAGGGCTTTAAAGGTCATGACCAACAACAACAACAATAATAATAATAACAATAATTTCAGCATAGGTAATGGGAATTAAGCCACTTTTTAAAAATAAGTGATGTTTGAGGAAATTAGAATTAAATAAAAGACTAATTTTATAATAACTGTATTTTTCGGAGTATAAGACACACTGGAGTATAAGATGCCCCTAGATTTTAGAGGTGGAAAACAAGGAAAAAAGTATTCTGAACCAAATGGTGTAGTACAGTAATATATTATTTAATAAAATACCAGTGTAGCAGAATACTTTTTACAACCACGTACACTTTTTACAAACTTCAAACTTGACACCTTTAAGACTTGTGGACTTCAACTCCCAGAATTCCTGCTCCAGTCATGCTAGCTCAGGAATGGGAGTTCGAGTCCACACATCTTAAACTTGCCAAGTTTGAAGACACTTTCACACCTCATCCCTAATCCAGGGGTTTTCAAACTTGACACCTCTAAGACTAGTGGACTTCAACTGCCAGAATTCCTCCTCCAGTCGTGCTAGATGGGGTAATTAGAAGGCAGAAATGCCCCCATTTTTGTGAAAAATGAGCCATTTTTTGCCTGTGTTTTTTCACAAAAATGAAGACATTTTTTTGCCTTCCCCCAGTGCCCAGGAGCTTCCCAGAACCTTTCCCCACACATTCTAGGAGTTGAAGTCCAGATATCTTCAAGTTGCCAAGGTTGGGAAACACTGGTGTATAAGACGCATCAATATTTCCACCCTCTTTTAGGGTGGGGGGAGGTATGTCTTATACCCTGAAAAATACAATACAGTGATCCCTCGAGTTTCGCGATCTCGATCTTCGCGAAACGCTATATCGCGATTTTTAAAAAAATATGAATAAAAAAAAAACACTTCCGCGTTTGGCTTCGGGAGTCAGCTGAGAAGCGCCGCGGCTGTTTTAAAAGGTCGCAGCCGGCCTGGGGGGCTTCCCAGCACCCCCCCGAACCCCCAACCTGGATCTTCCCGGCCGCCCACGCAAAGGGGAAACCCCGGCTCCTCGCTGATGCCCGCCACTCGCCCGCCTGCCAGCAAGAGGGGGAAGACCCAGGGAAGGTTCCTTCGGCCGCCCAGCAGCTGATCTGCTCGGTAGCGCAGCAGCAGCGAGGAGCCGAATCGGGGTTTCCCCTTTGCGTGGGCGGCGGGGAACGCAAACTCCACCATCTACACATGCGCGGCCATAGAAAAAAAGGGCACGCATGCGCAGATGGTGTTTTTACTTCCGCAACCCTACATCGCGAAAAATCGATTATCGCGAGGGGTCTTGGAACTGAACCCTCGCGATAATAGAGGGATCACTGTATATGAAATATAAATCAATATAGTATAGAGTCCATAATTGGAACTGTGTTATTATTGAAGGCTTGCTCTAACGTTCTATAGTTTTGCATTATGAAATTGTCTTCATGCTTAAAGGCTACTTCAGTTATAAATATATACTGTCTGTATTTAATAAAATATTTTTTGGTACGAGATTCTAGTGGCTTCTCTTAGCACATGAGAATAGTGATAACTGATACTGAAAATTTTGGAATACTAGTTCACTTTGCTTTTGGTCCTGAGTTATAATCAACTCATTTTAGGACCCAGGGGAAGAGCCTTCTCTGTGGCGGCCCCGAGCCTCTGGAACCAACTCCCCCCAGATATCAGAGTTGCCCCCACCCTCCTTGCCTTTCGTAAGCTCCTTAAAACCCACCTCTGTCGTCAGGCATGGGGGACTGAGATATTCCCTTTCCCCATGGCTTATAAAAATGTATGCATGGTATGTCTGTATGTATGATTGGTTTCTTAAATTAGGGTTTTTTAAATTAACTTAAATATTATATTTGTTTATATTGTCTTATTATTGTTGTTAGCCACCCCGAGTCTACGGAGAGGGGCGGCATACAAATCTAATAAATAAATAAATAAAATAAATAAATTAGTTGAAGTAGGTGTGAGAAAGGAGATTTGAAATTTAACATGTTGCACAGATCACATTTTGTGAATTTTTTAAAAAATCACTTTATTTTCTGTTAGGTTTTCTACTCTAATAAATTAAAACGGGAACAGCTCCAATCCTCAATACGAATGTCTGTCTAAACATTTCAGTTGTTTTATTTTATTTATTTATTTTATTTATTAATAGAGTTGAAAGGGACCGTTAGGTCATCGAGTCCAACCCCCTGCCTGAGCAGGAAACCCTACAGCACCCCAGCCAAATGGAAGTCCAATCTCCTCTTGAAGGTGTCCAGAGTTGGGGAGTTCACCACCTCTCCTGGCAGGCAGTTCCATTGGTTGATCGCTCTGACCATCAGGAAGTTCTTCCTTATTTCCAGGTTGAATCTCTCCTTGGTCAGCTTCCAACCATTGTTCCTCGTCCGGCCCTCTGGTGCCCTGGGGAATAAAGAGACCCCCTCCTCACCGTGGCAACCCCTCAAGTATCTGTAAACTGCTATCATGTCCCCTCTAGACCTTCTTTTTCTAGGCTGTCCATGCCCAGTTCTCTCAATCTCTCTTCGTAAGTCTTGGTTTCGAGTCCCCTAATCATTTTGGTTGCTCTTTTTTGCACCTTCTCCAAACCAACCAACTTACAAATTAAAATGGTTTTATGTTCTCAGTAATTAAAAGCTTTTATAATATGTTCAGGACCATATTTCTTTTTTCTAGAAAAATAAAGATAAACAAAATGGTTCTATGAGTAGAGTTGTATGAATTTTTCTCCCATATATGTGTTTCCAATAGTGTACGTCAGAAAGCCCCAGGAAGTCAACTATTAGTTCTTTGCCTACATCTCCTGCCAAAACTGGAATACACAGGCAAAGTATTATAGAAGAACCATTTAATGGTAAATTCATAAACTATCCTTTTTGCTGTGTCAATATACATAAATATTTTAAATGTTTTTCAGTCATTTACATATGGAAAATATGATGGAGTTGCTAAGGATTTTGTGTGGGTGTTTCGTAGGTATCTATGAACAAATATATAACACCTAATTATTTTATTCCTGGTGTCAGCAACAATCCAGTAATGGTTACCTTAAATAACATACCTATATTAATCTTGATTGTTTAAAACATGTTCATATTCATTATTTTTACTTCTAACAACCTTGATCTTTAGTTCCTTCAAATATCTATCCATCATCTATCTATCTATCTATCTATCTATCTATCTATCTATCTATCTATCTATCTATCTTTATCTATCTATCTATCTATCTTTATCTATCTATCTATCTTTATCTATCTATCTTTATCTATCTATCTATCTATCTTTATCTATCTATATCTATCTATCTATCTATCTATATCTATCTATATCTATCTATCTATCTATCTATATCTATCTATCTATCTATCTATCTTTATCTATCTATCTATCTATCTATCTATCTTTATCTATCTATCTATCTATCTATCTTTATCTATCTATCTATCTATCTGTCTATCTATCTTTATCTAGCTATCTCTATCTATCTATCTATCTATCTATCTATTTTTATCTATCTATCTTTATCTATCTATCTATCTATCTATCTATCTATCTTTATCTAGCTATATCTATCTATCTATCTTTATCTATCTATCTTTATCTATCTATCTATCTATCTATCTTTATCTATCTATCTATCTATCTATCTATCTATCTATCTATCTATCTATCTATCTTCCTGATGTCACTCTAGGGCTGTGCAACCTTGACAAAAGGCTCTTTATAGAAAGATTTGAATCACCTGAGTTTGTAAACTCAGTCTCCCCTCTTGCTCCCCGCCAACATTGGGTAAAAAGCTGGACACTGTGGTGGGCAGTGGAACAAGGCCCAAGGCAAATGCATCAGGAACTAATTTACTTTAAATGAATGATACAAATTGCTAAAAGTGTTAAAAACCCCATATGCAGACATACACATTCACCAAATTCAATCATTCGTAATATCGGCCGGAGAAAATCTCATAATTCATGGCCCTCATGCCCGCCAGCAGAGGTGGCTCTTCAGAGCTTTACGAAAGACCAGGAGGGAGGGAGCTGTATGTATCTCTGGAGAGAGTTCGTTCCAGAGGGCCAGGGCCGCCACAGAGAAGGCTCTTCCCTTAGGTCCCGCCAGACAACATTGTCTGGAGAAGGCCGATTCTGTGAGACCTATCCAGCCGCTGGCATACATTTATAATGAAAGAGTGGGATTCACACAGATTTAAAAGTGGCAATATATTATCTAAGTAACTTTTCCCCTCTTTTTTCCCCTTAGGAAAAAAAGGTTTGCAGGTTAGTAGTTACATGAACTTTATTTAATCATTTTTATTACTACATTGCGGTATCTTATTTCATTCTTTGCTGAATTATCTTTATAGCAAAAGATCACAGAAGAAAACTTGGTATGTGAATCTCCTGCTCCTGTTGTAAAGGAGGCAACCACAGAAAAGCAAAAATCAGGTAACTACATTATAAGCGGTGATGTGCTCCTAGGAGTAAGGTTAGATATGCGGGTAGAGAAAAGTTGGTTAAGTAGACAGATCCAGTAGAAAAATTTTGATTTTTTTTCTTCTTTTTTTTCCTCTGGGTATGTTCTTCCTATCACAGTAAATGAGGTTGAATTTGTATAATTTTAGAAGAGCTGTGCGTTCGTGTGCGTGTGTGTATACATACACATAGTTTACATAGTAGATAGTATTTTTTTTCCTGTGTTTATTTATTTATTAGATTTGTATGCCGCCCCTTTCCGTAGACTCGGGGCGACTCACAACATAATAAAACAATTCATAACAAATCTAACAAATTAACAATTTAAAATTTAAAGTAGTTAAGAAAACCCCATTTTTAAGCAGACATACCTACAAACATACCATACATAAATTATATAGGCCCAGGGGAGATATCTCAATTCCCCCATGCCTGACGACAAAGGTGGGTTTTGAGGAGTTTACGAAAGGCAAGGAGGGTAGGGGCAGTTCTAATCTAATCTGGGGGGAGCTGGTTCCAGAGAGTCGGGGCCGCCACAGAGAAGGCTCTTCCCCTGGGGCCCACCAACCGACATTGAATACATAGAATTAAATAGTATATTTTGGATGTTCAGTAGAGGCCAGGCGCCCTAACCCTTGATATGAGTGATGACAAGTTGGCCACCTTTAAGTCAATCACATAATGTTTAAGCCACCCCTCGGTCACATGATTGTCAAGCCACACCCACAGCCACACCCACAATGTGATAGTAAACTTTTTTGCAGCCCTTTACTGATTATAAGGGGCTTGAAATATCATACATATTGTTGCATATTTTATATTCTAATATCATTAATTTCTTTCAGATTTAATGGAAGAACTTGGTTTGGATGAAGCAGATGATATTGAAGGTCCTCAAACATTGTATTTTTTTATATCACACATTTGAAAGTATTTAAGAAGATCAGATTTTGTCATGTATTGCAAAAAAAAAAAATAGAATAGAATAGAATAGAATTTTATTGGCCAAGTGTGATTGGACACACAAGGAATTTGTCTTGGTGCATATGCTCAATTGGTGCTTATGCACAATTAAAATGTTCTTATGAAACTAAATGTTGTATCCTCTAAAAAAAAGATATGTACTTGTATTTTTCTGTTAAACTATAGAAGATTGAATTTTTTTTCATTTGGGATATGCATAAATAAATGTAATGATTAAGTCAAAATAGCTTCCAGTACACTTACCAGTATATTAGGAACCAAATATTGATATTTTAGAGATGTGGAAATGTTTCTGGCATAGACATTTTTATTGTTAATATTGGAAACCTAATAGTTTTTTATATTACTTGATTTCAAAATGTGAATATTTGATTCACATTTGCTAGACTATTGTATGTTGTATTTACTGCTTTGATCTTTTAAAATATTTTTTGTTGTTAGATACATCTGACTGGGATTCTCCCAGTATTTCCCTTAAAAGCAGCCCATGTGTTAAACCAGCTGACAGGTTTCCACAACACTTAAATGTTGCTCCTGAAATCTCCATACCTGTGAAAGAAGACTCGGGTAAGCAAAGCTTGTATGTGTGTTTGGGGGGTGGGGAAGGGTTTCCCCGTCTTTCCCTCCCTGTTGCCTTTCCCCTCCGACTGAGCGTGTTTTCATGCTTGGCTGGCAATGGGCTGGCCCTCACGAAACCCGAGTGGGGGCTATCTATCTATCTATCTATCTACAAACTTCCAGCAGACGTGGTAGATAAATCCACAGTAACTGAATTTAAACATGCCTGGGATAAACATATATCCATCCTAAGATAAAATACAGAAAATAGTATAAGGGCAGACTAGATGGACCATGGGGTCTTTTTCTGCCGTCAGACTTCTATGTTTCTATGTTTCTATGTTTCTATGTTTCTATCTATCTATCTATCTATCTATCTATCTATCTATCTATCTATCTATCTATCTATCATCTATCTACCATCTATCTATCTATCTATCTATCTATCTACTGTCTGTCTGTCTGTCTGTCTGTCTGTCTGTCTGTCTATCTATCTACCATCTATCTATCTATCTATCTATCTATCTATCTATCTATCTATCTATCTATCTATCTATCTACCATCTATCTATCTATCTATCTATCTATCTATCTATCTATCTATCTATCTATCTATCTATCTATCTACCTTCTATCTATCTATCTATCTATCTATCTATCTATCTATCTATATACCATCTATCTATCTATCTATCTATCTATCTATCTATCTACTGTCTGTCTGTCTGTCTGTCTGTCTGTCTGTCTGTCTGTCTGTCTGTCTATCTATCTATCTACCATCTATCTATCTATCTATCTATCTATCTATCTACCATCTATCTATCTATCTATCTATCTATCTATCTATCTATCTATCTATCTATCTATCTATATACCATCTCTCTCTCTCTCTCTCTCTCTCTTTAGTAGAAAATTAACAGATAAACACCATTGAGCTGTAAATAAAGAAATATATTCTTTATATACTAGTTCACTAGTTCACTTGCCATGCTGGGAATTTTTTATTTGATAATATGCAAAATGTACCTTCACTGTGAAACAATGTTTATCCATATACAGTGTTTGTTTGTTTGTTTGTTTGTTTACTTACTTACTTACTTACTTACTTACTTACTTACTTACTTACTTATTTACTTACTTATTTATTTTGTCCAATACACAATGAGGGTTTTAGTGGGTATATATCTATATACACATAGTAAAATACATGATGAAGGTTATAGAGGAGATACTCATAGTAAAATACAGTAATACCTCATGATACGAACTTAATTGGTGCAAGGAGGAGGTTCGTAAGACGAAAGGTTCGTAAGACGAAACATTGTTTCCCATAGGAAACAATGTAAAGTCAATTAATCCGTGCAACCAAAAAACCCCCCGCAAAAAAACGGCTTTCGGCGACTGCTGGGAAGCCGCGCGGCTGTTTTAAAAGGTGACAGCCGGCCTGGGGGGCTTCCCAGCACCCCCCCGAACCCGGGTTCGGGGTTCGGGGGGGTGCTGGCAAGCCCCCCAGGCCGGCTGCGACCTTTTAAAACACCCGCGCCGCTTCGCAGCTGTCTCCTGAAGCCGAACGCTAAAGCCGAACTTCCGTGTTCGGCTTCGGGAGACAGCTGCGAAGCGGCGCGGGTGTTTTAAAAGGTCGCAGCCGGCCTGGGGGGCTTCCCAGCAACCTCCCGAACCGAACCCGGGGTTCAGCAAAATTTTGCCTCTTACGAACTTTGTTCAAGGTACAAACCGGCGTTCGGGAGGCTTCTGGGAAGCCCCGCCGCCCGGCTGTCACCTTTTAAAACAGCCGCGTGGCTTCCCAGCAGTCTCCGAATGCCGGTTCGTAACTCGAAAAAAGTTCGTAAGAAGACGCAAAATTTTTCTGAACCCCGGGTTCGTATCACGAGTTGTTCGTAAGACGAGGGGTTCGTATCTTGAGGTACCACTGTATACCTAAGAAATAATAGAAAAGAAGGTATAGTAATAGAACATATCAATGAAAGAATAGAAGAAGAGATATAGGAATAGAAGAAATGTATAGGAGATATAGGAGAGCAATAGGACGGGACGGAAGGCACTCTAGTGCACTTGTACTCGCCCATTACTGACCTCTTAGGAATCTGGAGAGGTCAACTGTAGATAATCTAAGGGTAAAGTGTTGGGGGTTTGGGGATGACACTATGGAGTCCAGTAATGAGTTCCACGCTTCGACAACTCGGTTACTGAAGTCATATTTTTTACAGTCAAGTTTGGAGCGGTTAATATTAAGTTTAAATCTGTTGTGTGCTCTTGTGTTGTTGTGGTTGAAGCTGAAGTAGTTTGAAGAAGCCAAACATCTTACAATTGTTTGTGCAAATCAACTAACAAATTATAATAATTATTAATATGTTATTCATCTTTTTATTATAGAACAGCAATATATTAAATTGAAAACCACCGAAGAAGTTAAAAATAAAAGCAAGGTATGTATGCAAAGTTCATTTAAATATTGGTCTTTCTTTGTATTATGTGGCTGAAACAAATTTCAACATTTCTGAAACTAAAGACATATTTAATACTAGTTATCATTGAAATGAAAATGAAAGAATGTTAATCCTGTACCATTAAATTTTTATTCTGTTGTGGATTATGGAACACTCAATGATGTATATGTAAAGGAAAACTAAAAACTCTGTTTTGGGGACAAAAATAATATCAAAAGGGGTATCTCCTTCTGTGCGGTAATTAAATTTATAGATAGAGTAAAAGAGCTTTCACCTTTATTTGTATGATTTCCTGAATGTTAAACCATCAAGACATACTACTTTCTTATATGTTTCCTGACATATAGCTTGTCACCAAAGCACAAGGTTTTATTTTTTAATATGTTTTTCCCAATCTATGATTCATTATATAAAAACAAAATTAATAACATTTATTATATAAATAAGTATAAGATGATAATCCTGTCATTTATTTATTTATTTATTTATTTATTGTTTGATTGTTTTAATTGTTTGTTTGTTTGTTTACTTTTATTTACTTATTTATTTACTTGTTTGTTTGTTTATTGTTTGATTTATTTACTTGTTTGTTTGTTTATTGTTTGATTGTTTTATTTGTTTGTTTGTTTATTTACTTATTTATTTATTTATTTACTTATTTATTTATTTATTTATTTATTTATTTATTTATTTATTTATTTATTTAATGTGTATGACGCCCCTCTCCGTAGACTCGGGCCGGCTCACAACAGTAATAGAAAACAATATATAATATAAATCTAATAATTAAAACTAAAACCCCATAATTTTAAAAAACATGCACACAACATACCATACATAAATTGTATAGGCCTGGGGAAGTTATCTCAATTCCCCCATGCCTTACGGCAGAGGTGGGTTTTAAGGAGTTTACGAAAGGCAAGGAAGGTGGGGGCAGTTCTAATCACAGGGGGGAGCTGGTTCCAGAGGCTCGGGGCCGCCACAGAGAAGGCTCTTCCCCTGGGACCCGCCAATGACATTGTTTAGTCGAAGGGACCCAGAGAAGGCCAACTCTGTGAGACCTAATCGGTCGCTGGGATTCGTGCGGCAGAAGGCGGTCCCGGAGATATTCTTGTCTGTCCACACCCAATTTTAATATTAAAGATTGCTTCTTAGCATGATAGGTGGACTTCGTAAGTCTTCGTATTTCAAATCCATGGACTTAATTCTTAGGTTCCTCAGCAATGTGGAAAGACTCTGATAAAGTGTTACCTTCTCGGAAATTATAGGAACTATTAGAACCAATGAATTGTTTTTAATCATACACATATATTCTTGAGCTAACAGATACCTCTGGGAGCTTTCTTCATAAAGATGTTCCTGGAGAGAACCTGCTAGTTACTTGTCCTAAATCTACCCTGCTTAAACTTGGCAGATTCTAGCTTGCAGATTAAATTTTATGAGTTCCCACTGGAGCTGTTTCCATGGGGCTACTTTTATGTGCAACTCAACTGAACAAATTCTTCCAGCAGCAGAAGAACGGAATTGTGAAATTGACATATTGTAAGGTTTTTTAGCATAGTCATAGTAATACTCAATTAGATTGGGTTGTGCTTTGTTGTGCTTCTAGAAAAGAAGTACACTGTAGATATCAATTGGATACCAGACTAGAATTGGAAATTAGCATTTCAAATTCAAGAATTTAAATAACTTAGGTGCAGTGGTAGTTGAGAGAAAAATTTCTCTCACAAAGACCTGCCTGGCATATTTATTATTTATTTATTTATTTATTAAATTTGTATGCCGCCCCTCTCCGTAGACTCGGGGCGGCTCGCAGCAGTGATAGAAACAATTTACAATACAAATCTAATAATACGAAGTTAAAAACCCATAATTTAAAAAACATGCACACAACACACCATACATAAATTATATAGGCCTGGGGAAGATATTTCAATTCCCCCATGCCTGACGGCAGAGGTGGGTTTTGAGAAGTTTACGAAAGGCAAGGAGGGTGGGGGCAATTCTGATCTCTGGAGGGAGTTGGTTCCAGAGGGCCGGGGCCGCCACAGAGAAGGCTCTTCCCCTTGGTCCCGCCAAATGACATTGTTTAGTCGACGGGACCCGAAGAAGGCCAACTCTGTGGGACCTAACCGGTCGCTGGGATTCGTGCAGCAGAAGGCGGTCCCGGAGATATACACCATCATTGCTCCTGCTTGATTACGTCCCTACTGTGGATATTAATTTGAAATAAGCTTTGAAAAATCTTTTTTTTTTTTTGGTCACCCATTCTCTGGAGCAGTGTTTCCCAACCGTGGCAACTTGAAGATATCTGGACTTCAACTCCCAGAATTCCCCAGCCAGCAATCACTGGCTGGGGAATTCTGGGAATTGAAGTCCAAATATCTTCAAGTTGCCACGGTTGGGAAACACTGCTCTGGAGTATCTTTTTACTACATCTCAGATGTGTTGTACTTTATTCAATCTCAAATTAGAATTTTTATTTGCATACGTATTTAAAGGTTTGGTAGGATTATGGCCCTTTTAATCAGTAATGCTGATTATAGATTAGATTAAATTTATTGGATTTATATGCCTCCCCTCTCCGCAGACTCGGGGCGGCTCACAACAATGGTGAAGAACAGTACATAGTAACAAATCTAATATATATAAAAAAACAACACACAATCGAATCATACAAAAAAACTACATGGGCAAGGGGGAGATGTTTCAAATCCCCCATGCCTGACCGCAGAGGTGGGTTTTAAGAAGTTTACGAAAGGCAAGGAGGGTGGGGGCAATCCTGATCTCTGGGGGGAGCAAGTTCCAGAGGGTCGGAGCCACCAGAGAGAAGGCTCTTCCCCTGGGTCCCGCCAGACGACATTGTTTAGTCGACGGGACCCCGAGAAGGCCAACTCTGTGGGACCTGATTGGCAGCCAATGCAGACTGCGGAGTGTTGCAGTAACATGGGCATACTTAGAGAAGCCTATGATTGCTCTCGCAGCTGCATTCTGCATGATCTGAAATTTCCAAACACTCTTCAAAGGTAGCCCCATGTAGAGAACATTACAGTAGTCGAGCCTCGAGGTGATGAGGGCATGAGTGACTGTGAGCAGTGACTCCCGGTCCAAATAGGGCCGCAACTGGTTCACCAGGCGAACCTGGGCAAACGCCCTCCTCGCCATAGCTGAAAGATGTTTCTCTAATGTGAGTTGTGGATCAAGGAGGACGCCCAAGTTGCGGACCCTCTCTGAGGGGGTCAGTACTTCTTATGACACGATTAGGCTTAGTATTTATAATCTGTATTGGTGATAACAATTTTGTTGTACACTAGCAAAAATTAATAACACGTATTTGATAGGCAATATCAATATAACATACAAACATAAAATTAATAAGATTTCTGTGAGAGATATGTTCAGCAGTTGCAAAATATGACTTTCATTATGTTCTAGCAATTGGTACCACTTCTAGACATTTTGATTATGTTCAATTTGGGAAGGTCATCACTGAGATATTGACTGAGTTGAGAAGTGGCTACATATTATTGGATGCTCCTATTCCCAAAAGGATGCCATATAAGTAGAATGCTTATTGATTTGAAGATTATTACCTTCTCCATTGCATCTGGAAGGAGAGTCCAACATGGGTATTACTCCAATCCTATTGGTAGAGACTGAGTTAGATTTACATATTAATCTAGCACCGCCCCCTCTGCTCTTCCCATGAGCCAGTTTTAAAAACTCAGTCAATGAGTAGAGACACACTGAGTTGTAGCTTAAAGGTTTACTTAGGGAAAATTGTGAATAAATGTTATTACCGTTTTAATCTTCTGTTCTTTGTTTTTCAGGATGAAGACACAGGAGGATCCAGACGGTTTTGGGGTCGCTGCCCTCAGCGGGCATCACCCCCAACGATCCTCCCCAGGGGTTCTGTATTCCCTCAGTGGGAACACCCCGTAGGGGAGCAGTCAGCCGAAGGTGGGGAGGTCCGCCCTCCCCACTGGGAGGCTAGATGCCGCCCGCAAGACGGGATAGGAGCGCCTCACAGCTGATGAGGCTAGAGGAGCGCCGCGCCGCTGGGAAAGCCGCCGCCGCCGTCGAAAGCTCCGCGGACATGGAAACAAGCGGAGAGCGCGGCAGAGACAATACAGCCCCCCGGTGAGGCCAGGAGAGGCCTCAGGGTCGGAGGACCCGGACGGCAGCCCGAGGAGCCGCGGAGGCTGGGCGCCGCCATTTTGGGGGAGCGCTAGTGCGGCGAGAGCGTTTTTGGGCGCGAAATCGGCTGGCGGCCAGGCGGAATTGGCGCGAACGGGCTGGAACGCCCTAGTGCGCAGGCGCAAAGCCCGGGAGACCGAGGGCGCCATTTTTTCGGGTGATCTTGACGAGGTGGGCGAGAAATAAGCTACCGGAGGTCAGACACCAGAGAGGCCTTAAAACCCAACGACTGGCACTTGTGAGTACCATGGAGGAGAACCAGGGGAAGGATCTCCCAAGCTCTCCTGCCCCTCCTAAAGAAAAGGCCAAGGGCAAGCCTAAAGAGAAGGCCAAAGCCCATTCATCTGCCTCATCAAGTTCCATCAAAGAGGCTGAGAAGCGCATTAAGGCGCTAGAAAAAAAGCTGGAGGCTGCCTTGCAATCTTCACCAGCGGGGCTTCCTCTGACCCAGAGGCATCCTGCAGACCCCATCTCACCCCCAACTACCTTCGGGCCTACAGGGGTTGAAGTAGAAGGGGATTGGTCACCAGACCGGCATTTTCAGCCCCTGCCTCCGAACATGCCTTCACCCAGCACATCTTGGGCTAGACCAGGGTCGGCGGGCCCTTCAGGAATGAGCTACCAGGGGCCAGCAGCCACCTTCACCCCCACAGCAGCGGGCCTTCGCGCACAGCCTGGGGTGTGGCAAAGTTTACCTCCAGATCTACAGGATCTCATTGTTTCTGCGTACTCACAGAACATGGCCGGGGCTCAGCAATACAGTAGACCCCATCAGCAAGCCACATGTTCTTGGTCGGCACCGCCCCCCTCGGGTTTGGGGTCCTTGTTGGAAGAGCAGGATCATTTTGAGGACAGTGACCCGGAGTTTGGCCTTTCAGAGGATGAGACGGCGCCAGATCAGGCACCCTCAGTTGGTCTGTTTAAACCAGCATTATTCAAGACCTTGCTATCAAAGGCCAAGCAAGTGATGAATCTCCCGGGCGCCGCTAAGGCGGCAGAGGCCGCTGAGACAGGCCAGACCTCGGCCTCGCTGCTTGAGGAACCCCAACCCGAGTCCGACCACTTTCCAGCTTCAGGCATTTTCGTAAAAGGCATCAAAAGGCCTTGGCAGCAACCAGCAGCAGCACAGGGGCCTTCCAACCTCGAGAGGAAATTTTATACCTTTGACGAGGAGGTAGAAAAGCTGCTTGAATTTCCCCCAATCGACCAGCCAGTGGTGACGCTTGTTTCCAGTGCCTTGGTTCCCTCAGAGACTGGGGAAAGCCTCAGACCGGAGGAGAGAAAGGCAGAGACATTGCTGCGTAAGTCACACTTGATGTCAGGCTGGGGATTCAGGGCAGCGGCAGCAGCATCGTTTATCAACCGAGCGTCGCTAATGTGGATCAAGGAGATGCAAGCTCGACTAGGGCCCGAAGACAGGCGTCTCCGCCAGGACTTAAGTAAATTATTGGCGGCGACAGAGTTTTCGGCAGACGCTACTCTTCATGCGGCGAAGTTTTCCACAAGGAGCATGGCAACCTCGCTATCTTCACGCCGACTTCTGTGGCTGAGAAACTGGCAGGCAGATCTTAAGTCTAAATGGCGCCTAGCCTCGGGGCCCTTCCAGGGCTCCACTCTCTTTGGAGACCTGTTGGAGAAGGTGCTAGTGGAGGACAAGGATAAGAGGAAGGTTCTCCCCAGGGCCAATAGACGACCAGATAGAAGGTTTACCCCTTACTCAAGGCGTCAGTCCTTTCGCTGGGATCCTACCAGCACCAACCAGGGCCAGCGTTCCTTCTCCCAAGGTCAGTACAATCAGACCTATAGAAGCGACCGCGGATCCTTTCAGGACAGGCCGAGAGGCTATCATCAGTCCAGGAGACCATTTCGCGGTAACAACCAGAGAGGGTTCAAACGCACGAAGTGACTCGGCCGCGCCCCAGCCCTTAGGAGGCAGACTACAGGGTTTTGGCAACGTCTGGCAAACAACTGCCTCCGACCAATGGGCCCTAGCCACGGTCACTCACGGGCTCAAGTTGGAGTTCATCCAACCACCGCCCAGCCGCTTTGTACATTGCCCACGGATAAAGGACTCTATAAAGAAACTGCAGCTGCGCAGGGAGATTACGCACCTGCTCAACATCCGGGCTATAGAGCGAGTTCCGCAGCAGGAGGAGGGCAGGGGATTCTACTCCATGATTTTCATCGTGCCCAAATCCTCAGGAGGTTGCCGGTTGATCCTCAACCTAAAGCAACTGAACCTTTTTATAAAGTACCGAAGGTTCAGGATGCACTCGCTGCAGACCATTCTCGCTTCCATCCGGAAACAAGACATCTTAACATCCATCGACCTCAAGGAGGCATACCTGCACGTCCCTATCCATCCGGAACATCGCAGGTTTCTCCGATTTTGCACCGAGGGACGACATTACCAATACAGAGCAATGCCGTTCGGCCTGTCATCAGCCCCACGAACGTTTACGAAGCTCTTGGACGTACTGACGGCCAGTCTAAGAGCAAGATCTATAAGACTCATGGCCTACCTGGACGATATCATCGTTTTATCCAGGTCCAAAGTGGCAGCAGTGAGAGACCTCAACGAGACAATCCGTACACTGGAACTCCATGGCTTCACAGTCAATGTGGAAAAAAGCCAGCTGGTTCCTACCACCAGGCTCCTACACCTAGGAGCAATTATAGACACTCAGGAGGGCACAGTGTCACTCTCCCAGGAGAGGCAAGACAACATCAGACGTTTGATCTCCAGTGTTCAGCGGGGACCAGTTCCATTTTCGCTACTATCAAAGATACTAGGAACCCTGGTATCCGCCATTGGCATAGTGCCTTGGGCCAGGTTCCATATCAGGACACTGCAATGGTTCCTACTCCCTGCTCAACGGACCAAGGTGAGCCATTGTCACAGGAAGGTCCATTTACCCCAGAAGGTCAGAGACTCATTAAAGTGGTGGATGTCTGCAGCAATCAGCAGAGGATCCCCCTTTCAGACAAAGGATCAGATCATATTGACCACCGACGCCAGTCTTACCGGATGGGGGGCCCACATCGGAACTCACATGGCTCAGGGCCTGTGGACAGCGAAGGAACTCACTTCAGTCAATATAAACTTTCTAGAACTGAGAGCAGTGTTCCTAGCTCTACAGACATTTGCGCCCTTAGTACATCAACAACATGTGTTGGTGCTTACGGACAATGTGGCAACCAGGGCCCACTTGAATCATCAAGGGGGTACAAGGTCGCAGCGTCTCATGGCAGAAACAGAGGCGCTATTCCGCTGGGCCGAACAACATCTACGGTCCTTAGCAGCGGAACACATTGCGGGAACCAGCAATACACAAGCGGATTGGCTGAGCCGGTCCACGTTGGATCAGTCAGAGTGGAAGCTGGACCCAGTCATTTTCCAACAGGCCGTGACGAGGTTCGGTCTTCCGACAGTAGATCTTTTCGCCAGCTCCCAGAACACCCAGCTTCCGAGGTTCTTCACTCGTTTTCCGCAGCCAGGAGCGGAGGAAACCAACGCTCTCCGGGCACCCTGGCCGCCAGGACTACTTTACGCATTTCCGCCAACGAATCTTATACCGCGAGTAGTGGAGAAACTACTGCGAGAGAGGGCGGAGGTGTTGTTGGTAGCCCCACACTGGCCTCGACGACCGTGGTTCTCCGACCTGGTGGCACTATCAGTGTCACCCCCTTGGAGGATTCCGGACCACTTGATATCACTCAGCCAAGGGGAACTTCAACACCCCGATCCCCAGTGGCTCCAACTGACCGTTTGGCACTTGAACGGGTCAGGTTACGAGGATTAAAGTTACCAGAGAAGGTCATAGATACTATGCAGGCTGCAAGGCGCCCATCTACTTCTCGGATCTATCAGACCACATGGGCGGCCTTTTGCAGCTTTTGCGACAAACAAAACATCAACACTGAACAAGCGTCGGTCATTACAGTTCTGGAGTTCTTACAGACTGGACTTGATCGGGGACTAACACCCAATACCTTGAAACGACATGTGGCGGCTCTCGCGACCATGATACGAGTGGAAGGTGTTCGTTCCTTAGCTTATCACCCTTGGGTGAAGGATTTTCTACGAGGAGCAACAAACCAACACTCTCCACCGATCCGGAGGTTCCCTTCGTGGGATCTTACATTGGTTCTCAGAGCCTTGACCAAGCCACCGTTTGAACCTATGAGATCTATACCATTGAGGACATTGTCAATTAAAACAGCCTTCTTAGTGGCAGTTACATCAGCAAGAAGAGTGTCAGAGTTAGCAGCCTTATCGGTGCGACCTGACCTTTGTGTTTTTTATCCAGACCGAGTAGTGCTGAGGTTAGACCCTTCATTCATTCCGAAGGTCAATTCAGAGTTTCATAGGAAACAAGAATTAATTCTTCCAGACTTTTGCACCCACGGCAGTCACCCATCGGAATTAAGGTGGCATAAGATTGATGTACGCCGTGCGGTCAAGATTTACATCAGACGCACAGAAGCTTTTAGGAAATCGGAAAAGTTGTTTGTTTCCTTTGCTTCAGATAAAGAGGGACTTGGAGTGTCATCAGTGTCCATTAGTCGTTGGATCAGGGAATGTATTGCGGAGGCATACAAGGCCCGTAATCAATCAGTACCAACGGGAGTGACTGCTCACTCAACGAGGAGTGCGGCGACCTCGGCGGCTTGGACTACCCAGGCGTCCATAGATGACATCTGTAGAGCTGCAACGTGGTCGGCACCATCAACGTTCATAAGACACTATAAGTTGGACTCCTTTGCCTCAGCAGAGGCAGCTTTTGGGAGGCGTGTTTTACAAAGGGTTTGCTTATCTCCAACGTCCCTGACAAGACCTTCTCCCTCCCATGGGCCGTAAATCTCTGGTATATCCCATGTTGGACTCTCCTTCCAGATGCAATGGAGAAGAACCGTTGTACCTACCTGAACGGTCTTCTCAGTGCACTGGAAGGAGAGTCCAAACCCACCCAGTTTAGTTTTTGGGTACAGGGACGCCGGAGTGGTCAGTTATCAGTTAAGAGTTGTTATAATAAAATTTTGGTTATCCTCTTACTATGGTTTCTTTCGTTTTTAAAACTGGCTCATGGGAAGAGCAGAGGGGGCGGTGCTAGATTAATATGTAAATCTAACTCAGTCTCTACCAATAGGATTGGAGTAATACCCATGTTGGACTCTCCTTCCAGTGCACTGAGAAGACCGTTCAGGTAGGTACAACGGTTCTTTATAGCTGGAAGAGAATCTGTTTTTTTCCAACTGCCCAACTAGAGGGACACTGCTAGATAGGATTGACAAGCTATTAATTTTGAATGACAAAAAGGGGCTGTGTATTTAATAAAAATACATAATTGAAAAAAAGCTTTTGTAAACCAAAAATATTAAAATACAGTAATACCTCGTCTTATGAACTTAATTGGTTCCGGGAGGAGGTTCGTAAGGCGAAAAGATCATAAGACGAAACAATGTTTCCCATAGGAAACAATGTAAAAGCGATTAATGCATGCAAGGGGGAAAAAAGTCGCAAAATGGCGCTCCGCTGGGCGCCGCCGGCTGGCTGTCACCTTTTGAAACAGCCGGGGGGCTTCTCGGCGTTCTCCCAAACCCGAACCCGAACTTTTGCCGAACTTTTCAGGTTCAGGTTCGGGAGGCCGCCGAGAAGCGCTGCCGCCCACCTGTCACCTTTTGAAACAGCCGGGGGCTTCTTGGCGTTCTTCCGAACGCCGAACCCGGGAGTTCGGCAAAAGTTCAGGTTCCGGTGCCAGAGGACGCCGAGAAGCGCCCGGCTGTTTCAGAAGGTTACAGCCAGGCGGCGGCGCCCAGCGGAGCTCTGTTTTTGCGATCAATGACGGCGTTTTCGGCTGATCTGGAGGCTCAAACAGAGGTGGGGAATCCCAATAGGGAATTCCATGGCGTCGGCCGAATTCCAATTGGCGTCGGCCGAAAATGACGACGCCAATTGCAAAAACGGTGCTCCACCCGGCGCTACCGCCCGGCTGTAACCTTCTGAAACAGCCGGGCGCTTCTCGGCGGCCTCCGGAACCCAAACATTTGCCGAACTTCTGGGTTCGGAGTTCGGGAGAATGCCCAGAAGCGCCCGGCTGTTTCAGAAGGTGACAGACAAGCGGCGGTGCTTCTCCCAAACCCAAAAGTTTGGCAAAAGTTTGGGTTCAGGTTCGGGTTCCGGAGGCTGCTGAGAAGCGCCCGGCTGTTTCAGAAGGGTACAGCTGGGCAGCGCCACCCAGCGGAGTGCCGTTTTTGCCATCGGTGGTAGGTTCGTAAGGCGAAAAGAGTTTGTAAAAAGAGGCAAAAAATTTCCGAACCCCCGGTTCGTATCTCGAAAAGTTCATATCACGAGGGGTTCGTATCACGAGGTACCACTGTATTCTCAAAATAAAACCCTTTGTCACATTTAAAACACAATTTAACACACTGGTTTTTTATCTGTTAATTTTTCTCTGTCCATAATTGCTTGCATAAGGAGAAATGCCTGTCAAACACATCCAGCTCTGTAGGAAAAGCAACACATGAAAAACAGACCAAGACTGAAATGGAATATACTGATGATGAAGATGTAACTGAAGCACTCGCGCAGAGCGAAGAAGGACATAATGACTGCAATCATTTGGATTCGATACTTTGGGAAGAAAAATATGAAAAAATGTGGGTTGCAAATGAAAAAAAGGAAGTGAAAGCAAATTTTAAGAGCATTACAGCAGAACTAAAAGAGAAGTTTGGTGAAATTAAAGTTTATGAGAAAGCGAGTAGCACTCCAAGCAGAGCAACATCACAAGATGACTTCCGTAGTGCAGTAGAAGGCATAAAAGAAACATCACTTCAACTACCAAACACAAAAGTGGATATTCAAGGAAAGGTTGACATTGAAGATGTAACATCTGCTGTTGCAGAAAGGGAATTAAATACTGATGACTGGAATACAAATAAGAACCTACTGTCTAATAATGCATATGGAACAAAAGTAAACACCAGCGAAGAAAGGAACAATTCAATTATACAACTGAACGCAAATGTTGGAACTAGAGCTGCAGAAAAAAGTGTTGAATATTCATTGCAAAGTCATGGAGACATTACCAAAGATACAGCTTTTAAAACTATAGATGCTAATCAGCCAATTACCCCCAACAACTTATATAAACATATTAGTGTAACAAAAAATCCAAAGGAAGACCATTTTAATAACAGTATCAATAGTTCTAAAGGTACTGATATTGAAAGTGGAAATAAAGCCAAAAACCATAAACAAGTATGTGATCTGGGTGAAGAATTAGAAGGTGATGTTGCAAGATTTAAAAATCAGGTAGGAATACTGAATTCAGCTTTCCTGGCTTTGAAGAAAGAAAGGAACCAACTGCAAAAAGAGGTAGAGAAGTACCTGCTGTTTTTCATTCTTTCATCTTTCTTGCATTTCATCCATTCTGTTCATTTCAGTTTTTCAGCACTATATAAAAAAGCCTTTGTCCATTGGCTTCACATGCTAATGTGGATATGGGAAGAAATTACACCTTTTTCATGCATTTCATTTTAATTTTAAGAACACTGCAAATATCATAACAAAGACTCAAAAAGCTTAGTTTACATAGGTGCTATTTCATTAACAAACGAACTGCACCACTGTTACACTAATTATAAATTTGATCCAAGATGTGGAACTGGCTTTTGAACAGGTTCTTAATTGATCTTTCCATTTCTTATCACACTTGCCTAACACTTTTTGCTTTGTGTGTGAAACACTTCTATCTTGTGTTTAGTTTCTGTAGTGCATTGTTGTTGATCACTTTTTAAAATTATGTCTGTCCTGCTTATAATAAAAAATGTGTGTTTCTAATGCATTTTTCCTATCACTAATATATACGACGTTTCCATTACAGTGCTCCCTCGATTTTCGCGATCTCGATCTTCGCGAAACGCTATATCGCGATTTTTCCCACCCGATGACGTCACTCTTCCTTCCTTTCTCATCTTTCTTTCTCTCTCTCTTTCTCTCTCTTGCTTCTTCCTCTCTCACACTCTCTTCCTCCCTCTCTCATCTCTTTCTTTCCTTCTCTCTCTTTCTCTATCTCTTCCCCTCTTGCTGGCGGGCGGCGGGCGGGCGGGCGAGCGGGGGCATCAGCGAGGAGCCGGGGTTTCCCCTTTGCGTGGGCGGCGGGGAAACCTCGATCTTCGTCTGCTCGCTGCTGCAAAGGGGAAAGCCCGATTCGGCTCCTCGCTGCTGCCGCCGAGCAGATCAGCTGCTGGGCGGCCGCAGCAGCAGCGAGCAGACGAAGATCCGGGTTTCCCCGCCGCCCACGCAAAGGGGAAAGCCCGATTCGGCTCCTCGCTGCTGCCGCCGAGCAGATCAGCTGCTAGGCGGCCGCAGCAGCAGCGAGCAGACGAAGATCCGGGTTTCCCCGCCGCCCATGCAAACTCCACCATCTGCGCATGCGCGGCCATGGAAAAAGGGCGCGCATGCGCAGATGGTGTTTTTACTTCCGCAACCCTACATCGCGAAAAATCGATTATCGCGAGGGGTCTTGGAACAGAACCCTCGCGATAATCGAGGGATCACTGTATTTCTGATTAGACCATACCAATTATTAATTTGTAATCATAGTGTTGAGTGATTATTTTCTTTTCTAGGCCTGTTCCAGTGGTGGGTTGTAAATATTTTTGCTACCGGTTCATGCGCTTGTGAGTCCCAACCAAGTGTCTGTGGGGGGAAATCTCCTGCCACCAGCGCTACAGGTTCAAAGAACTGGTCTGAACTGGGAGCAACCCACCTCTGGGCTGTTCTGAAATATTAAGCAAAAATCTGTAGTACAGCAAATTTATTGATATTTTAATTGCTGTTCTTAAAGCAATATTTCCATATATCGCTGTTTTAGCTGGAAGACGAAAAAATAAAGAAGGAATTGGAATCAGAAGATAAAAAAATTGCTAATGCTGATATGCTGGCTGTGAATGAGGATGAGAAAAATGAAATCCAGCATATTACAGCAGAAAATGTTTCCCCAGCAGATAAAAAGGAAGCAATTTGTCCAGGGTGAGTATAGTAATAACATTAAATTCATTCTCTTATATGAACTGATTTGATTAATTTTTATGTATGGTGCAATGTACTAGAAACATAGAAGACTGACGGCAGAAAAAGACCTCATGGTCCATCTAGTCTGCCCTTATACTATTTCCTGTATTTTATCTTAGGATGGATCTATGTTTATCCCAGGCATGTTTAAATTCAGTTACTGTGGATTTATCTACCACGTCTGCTGGAAGTTTGTTCCAAGGGTCTACTATTCTTTCAGTAAAATAATATTTTCTCATGTTGCTTTTGATCCTTCCCCCAACTAACTTCAGATTGTGTCCCCTTGTTCTTGTGTTCACTTTCCTATTAAAAAACACTTCCCTCCTGGACCTTATTTAACCCTTTAACATATTTAAATGTTTCGATCATGTCCCCCCTTTTCCTTCTGTCCTCCAGACTATACAGATTGAGTCCATGAAGTCTTTCCTGATACGTTTTATACTTAAGACCTTCCACCATTCTTGTAGCCCGTCTTTGGACCCATATTCTTGTAGCCCGTCTTTGGACCCATGTCAATATCTTTTTGTAGGTGAGGTCTCCAGAACTGAACACAGTATTCCAAACGGGGTCTCACCAGCACTCTATATAGCGGGATCATAATCTCCCTCTTCCTGCTTGTTATACCTCTAGCTATGCAGCCAAGCATCCTACTTGCTTTCCCTACCGCCTGACTGCACTGTTCACCCATTTTGAGACTGTCAGAAATCACGACCCCTAAATCCTTTTTTTTTTTGCTAATAAAGAACTGCCAATACAGTTGCAAAGAATTTCAAAAAGAGAAAACTAGCTAATTTATTTCTTAAAGGAATCATGCGTGAAGTCTGCTTGATAGTGGGAAGATCCATTGAGATTCATAGGTACCTAGGCTGCACTGCTGCTGAACCATTAAGCTCGTTAGATTCAGAATGGATGGTCTAGGACAGTGATGGCGAGCCATTTTTCCCCATCCTCCCTGGAGGCTCTCTGGAAGCCTAAAACACCCTCCCAGAGCCTCTGTGCGAGCCAAAAATTGGCTGGCCGGCACACACATTGGAGCTGAGCTAGGGCAACAGCTCACGTGCCAGCAGATACGATTCCGCATGCCACCTGTAGCATCGGTGCCATAGGTTCGCCATCACTGGTCTAGGATTAGATGCTGTAAATTTTCAGAATTTCAGGATAAAAATAACTTTAAAATTTTAATACAGTTTTTATACTTATTTTCAGATACCCAGCCAAAACTGTGAATAGAAAAAATAAGGTAGGATAAAACAAGCTTGCAAAATGTTGCCATCAATTTAAGTCATATTTCTAAGTGAACAGCACAGTTTGGGTTTGACTTTAAATACTAAGATTTTTTTAGCTGTGTTTTGGTAAAATGCAAAAATTGTGAGTTCTCAGTATGCTCATAAACTACCCTCCAAAACTATGGAATGTGTACCTTGATTAATTCCAAAATGGAGATCAGTAATAATAATAATAATAATAATAATAATAATAATAATAATAATAATAATATTATTATTATTATTATTATTATTATTATTATTATTATTATTATTATTATTAGATTTGTATGCCGCCCCTCTCCAAGGACTCAGAGCGGCTCACAACAACAATACATCATGTACAAATCTAATGTTAAAACAGTTTAAAACCCTTATTATAAAAGAAAACAATCACACAACCTAACAGACCATACATAAACCATAATAGCTAGGGGTATGTCAGTTTCCCCATGCCTGGTGACAAAGGTGGGTCTTCAGAAGCTTCAAATACAAGGAGGGTGGGGGCAGTCCTAATCCCTGGGGGGAGTTGATTCCAGAAGGACGGGGCCACCACAGAGAAGGCTCTTCCCCTGAGTCCCGCCAGATGGCATTGTTTAGTCGACGGGACTCGGAGAAAGCCAACTCTCTGGGACCTAATCGGTAAGCTACGGTTTGTTGTATCGCCACTGTCACAACACTAAAAAGTCTAAAAATAGAATTACAGAATAAATTCTCACTAGTTTTTTTTTACAATAAGCCAATTTCATCCCTCTAAATTATTTACCACAATCTCTGCCTCATTCCTAATTTTTATTGGTAAATATTTGTCACAGATATTGTCAGACTGATTCCTAAAACCCAAATGCAATAGAATTCATACCAGGATTGATTTTAAAATGTTCAATTATTTAAAAAAAGTGACTTCTGTCTTTTGTCCCTGCTAAATCAGAATGATATTGTCTCCATTGTCTTCAGATATTTAGATACTCCCAAAACATGCGATATTCATATGCCTCCTGCTTTAAATTTAGGTATCATCAGAAATCAAAATCTAATACTTTCTTGTAATAATGATATCAAAATTCTCCAGTTTGCTAGCTGTGGTCCAGGATTGAATGTAGCATATTTTCTTTGTTATAGTCCTGAGCCTTAGGCAGACTTCTTTTTTGCATTGTATGCAATCATATTGTGCTTATATATCATTGAATGTAAGCAGTTAATAAAGAATGAAGAAGCACAAAGTTTTTAGGGAAGAAACGAAACAGTAACAATTGTTTATTTCTCTACAAATTGCTGCTCCACAGATTTAAAATCAAAAGTTGAACTAGGAAGCAAGTTATGGAATTATAGAACATATTTTGGTAATAATTCTATAGAAGTAAAGAATTATAAATCAGTGAGGCTTTAACAGAAATTAGTGCCTTAGGGAAACACTGCAACTGACACCACTTAAAAAACATAGAGATGTACATACAGATACTTGATTGTCAACCATAGTTGGTGTTAAATGGTCTTGAATTATAAAACAAACTTGGTTTATTATTTATTTATTTATTATTTATTTATTTGTATGCCGCCCCTTTCCGGAGACTCGGGGCGGCTAACAGCAATAATAAGAGCATATAACAATAATCCAATGCTAAAAACAATTTTAAAAAACCCATTATAATAAAAACCAAACATACATACAGACATACCATGCATAAAATTGTAAAGGCCTAGGGGAAAAGGGTATCTCAATTCCCCCATGCCTGGCGGCAGAGGTGGGTTTTAAGTAGCTTACGAAAGGCAAGGAGGGTGGGGGCAATTCTAATCTCTGGGGGGAGTTGGTTCCAGAGGGCCGTGGCCGCCACAGAGAAGGCTCTTCCCTCCCCTAAATTAACATCTAGTAAAAGCAATACACAAGCGACAGGCAAGTAAACCATGTACAAGGAACGCCCAGGTAGCTCAAAACCCTTCCTTTTATATATACTTTTGATTTAGAATATAATTGTTTAATTCTACTTGTTTCATTTATAGCTTTATAGAACTTTGAATATGAGTAATGATCTGGATGACTCAACTCCATCTTCAGATTCAACTACAGAGGATATTGAGTCAGTTTCTTCCATTCATAAGGAAGCTATCATGCTGATAGAAGAACTTAGTTTAGATTGTAAAGGTGAGGACATTTGTGATCGTTCAAGCATAAATGTTTTCTTATGAATACAAAATAGTGTTTTTTGGATAGCTGCTTTTTTATCAAGGTTTTTGTCTCACCTTTCAGATATACATTAATACCTCGTCTTACGAACCTAATGGGTTCCCGGAGGAGGTTCGTAAGGCGAAAAGTTCGTAAGATGAAACATTGTTTCCCATAGGAAACAATGTAAAATGAATTAATGTGTGCAAGAAAAAAAACCGCCGCCACCCTGCTGTCACCTTTTGAAACAGCCAGGCGCTTCTCAGCGTTCTCCCAATGCCAAACCCGGAAGTTCGGCAAAAGTTCAGGTTCGGGTGGCTGCCGAGAAGCCCCGCTGCCCGGCTGTCTCCTTTTGAAACAGCCGGGGGGCTTCTCGGCATTCTCCCAAACGCCGAACCCAGAAGTTCGGCAAAAGTTCGGGGTCAGCGTTTGGGTTCAGGAGGACGCTGAGAAGCCCCGCCGCCCGGCTGTTAGCTTTTCAAAAGAGCCGCGGAGCTGTCAGGCCGGTCGGGAGGCTGGAAAGGAGGTGGGGAATCCCAATAGGGAATTCCATGGGCGGAGCTTTGACGTCACAAAGACGTCCTTCCTGGCCGGCTGAAACATGGCCCCATCTCCTTTCCAGCCTCCTGACCTGCCCGACAGCTCCGCGCCTTCTAGATCAGAAAAACAAATCCCTTTGAAATGGAGGAAGTAGAATTTGTAATAGGTGTTCCAGCAGTGCCAGTTCACTGTTCATCACTATTAGCTTTTCACCTGGAAGAACATTATTATATTATCTGACAAGGCTTACAAATACAGTGGAACCTCGACATACGAGCAGCTCTACTTACGAGCTACTCGAGATAAGAGCTGGGAGGGGAGCGACATTTTTGTTCGCCTCCCAAGCTCACATTCGGGATACGAGCGCCAAGGAGCTGTCTCCTGAAGCCGAACGCTAACTTCCGCATTCGGCTTCAGGAGACAGCTCCTTGGCGCTCGTATCCCGCGTGTTTTAAAAGGTTGCAGCCGGCCTGGGGGGGCTCGGGGGGGTGCTGGCAAGCCCCCCAGGCCGGCTGCAACCTTTTAAAACACCCGCACAGCTTCGCAGCTGTCTCCTGAAGCCGAACGCTAACTTCCGCGTCTGGCTTCAGGAGACAGCTGCGAAGCGGCGCAGGTGTTTTAAAACGTCGCAGCCTGCCTGGGGGGCTTGGGGGCTTCGGAAGCCCCCGAGCCCCCCAGGCCGGCTGCGACGTTTTAAAACACCCGCACAGCTTCGCAGCTGTCTCCTGAAGCCGAACGCTAACTTCCGCGTTCGGTGGCAGCAGTTTTTTTTGTTGTTGCACGGATTAATTGACTTTACATTGTTTCCTATGGGAAACAATGTTTCGTCATACGAGCGTTCCGACTTACGAGCCTCCTTCCGGAACCAATTAGTCTCGTAAGTCGGGGTTCTACTGTACAGTGATTCAGTTGCCAACTTGCTAAAGTAAGCTGATGTGCTATTAGATTTTTCCTTGGAAATATGGAGCTTGTTTTCATCCAAGACTATCTGATTGGTCCAATCCTTTTACTAATTTTGAGAATGTTGACCTAACAGATTTATTTATTTATATTTATATGTATATTTATATTTATATATGCTGCTCATTCCAAAGCAGACTCAGAGCTGCTAACAAATGTGATAAATACAATAATATTAAAATACAGTGACAAATACAGAATAAAATCAGTAATAACGAGAAATGTTGGGGGTTAGGGGTTGACACTATTGAGTCCGGTAATGAGTTCCACGCTTCAACAACTCGATTGCTAAAGTCATATTTTTTACAGTCAAGTTTGTAGCGGTTAATATTAAGTTTGAATCTGTTGCGTGCTCTTGTGTTGTTGCGGTTGAAGCTGAAGTAGTCATTGACCAGTAGGACGTTGCAGCATATGATCTTGTGGGCAATACTTAAATCGTGTTTTAGGCGCCGTAGTTCTAAGCTTTCTAGACCCAGGATTGTTAGTCTATTTTCGTAGGGTATTCTGTTTCGAGTGGAGGAGTGAAGGGCTCTTCTGGTAAAATATCTTTGGACGTTTTCAAAGGTGTTGATGTCCGAGATGTGGTATGGGTTCCGGACAGATGAACTGTATTCAAGGACGGGTCTGGCAAAGGTTTTGTAGGCTCTTGTGAGTAGTGTGAGATTGCCGGAGCAGAAGCCTCATAGCCAGAAAAAAAATTGAGCAAAACACCAACTTTATCACTTTTTATAGACCATAGTAGAAACATTACACTTCCTCTGTTGTGGTAGCAACAAAAGTGACCAAGCAAGTGTAAAGGGTGATAAAGTTGGTGTTTTGCTTACTTTTTTTCTGGCTATGAGGTGACCCTATTATCAATGCCTGATCATCTCCTGTCAGGCATAAATTACTGCCTTCTGCAGGAGTTGGAGCTCTTCAAACTTCTTCTTGTCCCATCCTTTTCACCTCCAAAATTTGTGACACTCTATCTCAAAATTTGCCCCTCAGAGATAGTAATCCACATTTTAGTAAGTTTAGCCTAAAGCTAAGTAAACATGTCCATGTATTTTTTTTAAAGTACAGTGGTACCTCATCATACGAACTTAATTGGTTCCAGGAGGAGGTTCGTAAGGTGAAAAGTTCGTAAGATAAAACAATGTTTCCCATAGGAATCAATGTAAAAGCAAATAATGCGTGCAAATCCTTCAGGAAAATCCAAACTTTAGAAGGGAGGCGAACAGAGGGAAAGGAGGAGCAGCTAAAACGGGCGGGTGGAAGAAGCAAGGCTAGACTAAAGGGTGAGTGGGAAGGAAGAAAGGCAAGGGGGGTGCCCCTCCCTTTTCTTTCTTCAAAAGACACCCTTTCAGTGCCTTTGCAAGCACGTTGTTCTCTGCAAAATCTTTCCCCCTCCAAGCCGCCCCTCCCTTTTCTTTCTTCAAAAAAGGGGAAAAAAGAAACCCCTTCATCCCAGCAGCAGCTGCTTGGGTTCGTAAGGTGAAAATAGTTCGGAAGAAGAGGCAAAAAAATCTTAAACACCGGGTTCGTATCTTGAAAAGTTCGTTAGAAGAGGCGTTCGTAAGATGAGGTACCACTGTATTTGGATCCTTCTTCTTTCTTTGTGACTGAGCCATTGATTATTTCTTAGCTGCCAGAAAACATTTAAGTATTTTTTCAGAGGATGGTGTGTGCCATTCTTTTTAATCAAATATCTTATTGGATAAATAACGTTAATGCATGATTTTGTTTTCCGAAGTAGATTCTGTAAACGTCTTGAAAATTCAGAATGTATTTCATGGCTACGAACAACTAATTGAACACGAGAAGGAGCGCTTTAGTCAACTGCTTGGAAAAGTAAAAGAATTTGAAAATGAGAGAAATGAATGGCAGAAAAATCTGGAAGATTTGAAAGAGATTAAATCTACATTGGAACATCAAAAAGTACAATATGAAACTGAAATCACCGATCTGAGGTAATAACTTTTAAATAAATAGTTGATTTTGCTATATTTTCTTCAACATTTTATTTGAGTTAAAGAAACATTAGAGCAAATCGAATCAATTATTTATTGTTTATTATTACAGTGGTACCTCAAGATACGAACCCCTTGTCTTACGAACAACTCAAGATACGAACCCGGGGTTCAGAAAAAATTTGCCTCTTCTTACGAAGTTTTTTCGTGTTACGAACGCCAAACCCGAACTTCCGCTTTCGGCGTTCGGGAGGCTGCTGGGAAGCCCCCCGGCTGTTTTAAAAGGTGACAGCCGGGCTGGGGTGCTTCCCAGCAGCCTTCCGAACCCCGAACCCAGAAGTTCGGCAAAAGTTCGGGGTTCGGGAGGCTGCTGGGAAGCCCCCCAGCCCGGCTGTCACCTTTTAAAACAGCCGGGCGGCTTCCCAGCAGCCTCCCGAAGCCAAACGCCAAACCCGAACTTCCGCGTTTGGCGTTCAGAGGCTGCTGGGAAGCCCCGCCGCCCGGTTGTCACCTTTTAAAACAGCCTGGGGGCTTCTCGGCGGCCTCCCGTACGCCGAACCTGGAAGTTCGGGTTTGGCGTTCGGCGTTCGGGAGGTCGCTGAGAAGCCCCCAGGCTGTTTTAAAAGGTGACAGCCAGGCGGCAGCGGTTTTTTGCGGGGTTTTTTTTTTTGGTTGCACGGATTAATTGACTTTACATTGTTTCCTATGGGAAACAATGTTTCATCTTACGAACCTTTCCTCTTACGAACCTCTCCCTGGAACCAATTAGGTTCGTAAGACGAGGTATGACTGTATTTATTAAACTTGTTTGCTGCCCATCTCACCGCAAGGCAACTCTTAATTTCTGTTTAGTTGTTAAACCATGCAATATTGTCTGAAATAAAAAGGTTCAAATTTTTTATAAGAAATGTATAAATTGGAAATTAAATGACAGCTTAAAATATTTGATTCACTAGAGTTAAACTATTTCGTCCTAAATGGACTATCAGGTTTTTTCAAGTGATGTGTTTTATATATTTGACTACCAAATTAAACTTCTTGTAGTCTGAGAAAAAAGATCTTATAAATACTATAAGGCCAGAATATCTTCACATTCTTTCTTTTCAGAAAAACCTAACAGTGCATGATTATTAAACAGATAAACACATCTACCCTGTTTCCCCGATAGTAAGACACCCCCGATTGTAAGACGTATCGGGGGTTTCAGGGGGGTCGGCTAATAGAAGCCGTACCCCGAAAGTAAGACATATGTCTTACTTTCGGGGAAACACGGGGGTATTGCCGCCTCCCTCTCATCTAGCTGCACGCCGCCTCCTGCCCACGTCCGCACCGTCCCCCTCTCCATACGTCGCCGCGTCTGCCACCTCCCTCTGATCTTAATGAGCGCCGCCTCCTGCCCACGTCCGCACCGTCCCCCTCTCCATACGTCGCCGCGTCTGCCACCTCCCTCTGATCTTAATGAGCGCCGCCTCCTGCCCACGTCCGCACCGTCCCCCTCTCCATACGTCACCGCGTCTGCCACCTCCCTCTGATCTTAATGAGCGCCGCCTCCTGCCCACGTCCGCACCGTCCCCCTCTCCATACGTCGCCGCGTCTGCCACCTCCCTCTGATCTTAATGAGCGCCGCCTCCTGCCCACGTCCGCACCGTCCCCCTCTCCATACGTCGCCGCGTCTGCCACCTCCCTCTGATCTTAATGAGCGCCGCCTCCTGCCCACGTCCGCACCGTCCCCCTCTCCATACGTCGCCGCGTCTGCCACCTCCCTCTGATCTTAATGAGCGCCGCCTCCTGCCCACGTCCGCACCGTCCCCCTCTCCATACGTCACCGCGCCGTCCCCTGCACTTGTCACTGCCGCCTCCTGCTTAAAATACAGTAATGCACACAGTATTAATCATACATCAGTAAAACATACACACTGGCATACTGGGGTATCATCTGCTGTTTTGTGGTGAATACAATACTGTTCAGGTTGTTAATAAATGTTAATTTTATGGTTAAAACAAAAAATTTGTCAATTTTTTTTCCAATATAAGACATACCCCGAAAGTAAGACGTAGGGGGGCTTTTGGGGATAAAAAGAAAGTAAGACACTGTCTTACTTTCGGGGAAACACGGTATACTCAAAAAATCTTAGAGGTAAATAGCCAGGTGTCAAGACTTTTGTAACATAATTTCCTTTTAATTAAATATGGTTTAAAATTCTTTGAAAATATGGCTTTTAACTGCTAAAACAGTGATTTCAATTGTATAAAGATTACCAAAAGTCTTCATTATAACTGTTGATTTCAGTTTCTAAAACTTCATTACTTTTTATATAATCTCTGATTGTACATTTATTTATTTTATTTATTTTATTTTATTTTATTTATTCGATTTGTATGCCGCCTCTCTCCAAGGACTCGGAGCGGCTTCCAACAACAGTACAATTTACAAATCCAATATTAAAAACCAGAACATATTAAGAAACCCTTATTAAAAACAATCACACAATTCAGCAAACCATACATAATGCAGGACAGCTGCGGGAATCAATTTCCCCATGCCTGGCGACATAGGTGGGTTTTCAAGAGTTTGCGGAAGGCAAGGAGGGTGAGGACAGTCCTAATCTCTGGGGGGAGAGCTGATTCCAGAGGGCCGGGGCCGCCACAGAGAAGGCTCTTCCCCTGGGTCCCGCCAAGCGACATTGTTTTCTCGACGGAACCCGGAGAAGGCCGAATCCGTGGGACCTAATCAGTCGCTGGGATTCATGCAGCAGAAGGCGGTCTCGGAGATTTTGGCAACAATATGTTAGTCATTATCTACATCTGAGAAAAATATGGATTTGAATTTCTCTAGTCACTTTAGACCCGGTGGTGTTCTATACAGGTCGTTATGAACAGTTTTCTTAACCATTCATGCTAAAAATTTGGGAAAAAATAATTGAGTAATTGATAAGGACTAATATTACATTTTCTGAAATAAAATATTAGTTTGAATCTTATGTAGCATTAAGATGAAAAAACACTGACTTCTCCAAGGCTGAAAATCACTGGCCAATACACGCATGTCCGCTGAAGTTAATATCGGGTAACGTCTAACATGCTCTCCGATATGGTTCGGCATGCCATAGGTTTACCATCGTGGTACTATAGAATTAGATAAATGGCAGAAACCGTGGGCTAGAAATCTCTCTCTCTCTCTTACATACGCACATACACACACACACAAACACACGCACACAAACACACACACACTGACATACACACAAATGCATGCATATACTGTACAGTGATACCTTGTCTTACAAACTTAATTGGTTCCAGGACAAGGTTCTTAAGGCGAAAAGTTCGTAAGATGAAACAATGTTTCCCATAGGAATCAATGGAAAAGCGATTAATGCGTGCAAGCCCAAAATTCACCCCTTTTGCCAGCAGAAGCGCCCGTTTTTGCACTGCTGGGATTCCCCTGAGGCTCCCCTCCATGGGAAACCCCACCTCCGGACTTCTGTGTTTTTGCGATGCTGCAGGGGAATCCCAGCAGTGCAAAAACGAGCACTTCGGTGGCAACGGAAGTCCGGAGGTGGGGTTTCCCAGCAAAGGGAGCATCAGTGAAATTGCAGCATCGCAAGAACACCAAAGCCCTCGAAACCCCACCTCTGGACTTCCGTTGCCAGTGAAGCGCCTGTTTTTGCACTGCTGGGATTCCCCTGCAGCATCACAAAAACACAGAAGTCTGGAGGTGGGGTTTCCCATGGAGGGGAGCCTCAGGGGAATCCCAGCAGTGCAAAAACGGGTGCTTCGCTGGCAACGGAAGTCCAGAGGCAGGGCATCCCAGCGGCAGCGGTGGGTTTGTAAGGTGAAAATAGTTTGTAAGAAGAGGCAAAAAAATCTTAAACCCCGGGTTTGTCTCTCGAAAAGTTTGTACGACGAGGCGTTTGTAAGACGAGGTATCACTGTATTTGCTAACTTGCTAATCCAGTGTAGATGCTGGAGTCAAAGCAAGTAAGCAAAGCTAGTTCTATTTTATAAATATGTTTCCTTGCTTTTCATGTATTTATTGCACAAATCTATCTTAAACATTTACTCATATACTCCAGATTTTGTCTGAAAGAAGAGGAAGAAAAAAGAATTGGAGCTGATATACTGCTGGAGAAAAGTCAAGAGCAATTAAAGAAACAATATGAGCAGTACAGTACACAGATGAAACAAACACAACAGCTTGAATTGATGTTGAGAAGCAAAGAAATGGAGTTAAAAACACTAACAAACCACCTGAAACAGGTATGGTTAAATCAGAATGGGAGTTTTTTTGGATAGTGAAAATCAACATGTTCATGTTTTCCAATAACCAACATTTTAAATAAATATTAATACAGTGGTACCTCGTGATACGAACCCCTCGTGATACGAACCCCTCGTGATACGAACCCGGGGTTCGGAAATTTTTTGCCTCTTCTTACGAACTTTTTTCGGCTTACGAACCCACCGCAGATCGCAAAACGGCGCTCCGCTGGGTAAATAAAACTAAATAAAAAAATCTAACACCAATAGTTAAATATGTAAAATAATTACTATGAACGTTAGAAACACTGTTACTAAACAGTGTTACAGGCCTGTCATCTTAAAATCTGTTCCGTTAGTGGAAGCTACTATTAAAGATAAAATTAGCAAGCACTATTGACACATTACATTATTTTTGAAACAGGTGATTAATGTCTTGATCACAATGGAAATGCTGCAACAACTGGAACTCAGAACCACCACTCGTTCACGCTACTGCAAATCTAAATGGCCGCTAAACAAGAGGTTATTAAATGAAGACCTGTATAAGTCAATTTATAATAGAATAAATGGGAAAAATGCAAAACTCTTATTACAAAACATATTTCTGTCAGTCAACCAATGAGAGTCCCAAGCTTTATTTCAAATGTAAACTACTTTCGGGTGCTCACAAAATTCCATCCTATCTTCATATCCACCCACCCCTCTTTTTGGGGGGGCTCTCTTTCTATTAACAGGATAGCAAGTGCTGCTACCTTAGAGAGGGTGTTAGGCTTTCTTAGAGCGTTGCCACTTTATATTAATTCTATTATTTGCTGACATTTATACTGCATGTTTTTTGCTGATAACCAAAGGATTTACCAGAGAAGTACTGTTCTTCTATAAAGGATAGCCCTAGACTTTTTGGGAAGCAAGCTGTTGAAGAAGTTATAAAAGATATACAGTAATACCTCGTCTTACGAACTTAATTGGTTCCGGAAGTAGGTTCATAAGGCAAAAAGTTCGTAAGACGAAACATTGTTTCCCATAGGAAACAGTGTAAAAGCGATTAATGCGTGCAAAGGGGAAAAAAATTGCAAAATTGCGCTCTGCTGGGCGCCATCGCCCGGCTGTCACCTTTTAAAACAGCCGGGGGGCTTCTCGGCGTTCTCCCAAACCCAAACGTGGCCTCCAGGAAGGACGTCTTCGTGACGTCAAAGCTCCGCCCATGGAATTCCCTTTTGGGATTCCCCACCTCCGTTCCAGCCTCCAGATCGGCCGAAAACGCCGCTGCTGATCGCAAAAACGGCGCTCTGCCGGGTGGCGGTGCCCGGCTGTAACCTTCTGAAACAGCCAGGTGCTTCTCGGTGGCCTCCGGAACCCAAACCCGAACCTCCGGGTTCGGTGTTCGAGAGAACGCCAAGAAACCCCCCGGCTGTTTCAGAAGGTGACAGCCGGGCGGCGGCACTTCTCGGCGGGCTCCCGAACCCGAACCCAAAAAGTTCCGGTACGGGTTCGGGTTCGGGAGAATGCCGAGAAGCCCCCCGCTGTTTTAAAAGGTGACAGTCGGGCGATGGCGCCTAGCAGAGTGCAATTTTGCAATTTTTTTCCCCTTTGCACGCATTAATCGCTTTTACATTGTTTCCTATGGGAAACAATGTTTTGTCTTACGGACTTTTCGCCTTACGAACCTACTTCCGGAACCAATTAAGTTCGTAAGACGAGGTATTACTGTATATCTTTTATAACTTCTTCAACAGCTTGCTTCCCAAAAAGTCTAGGGCTATCCTTTATAGAAGAACAGTACTTCTCTGGTAAATCCTTTGGTTATCAGCAAAAAACATGCAGTATAAATGTCAGCAAATAATAGAATTAATATAAAGTGGCAACGCTCTAAGAAAGCCTAACACCCTCTCTAAGGTAGCAGCACTTGCTATCCTGTTAATAGAAAGAGAGCCCCCCCAAAAAGAGGGGTGGGTGGATATGAAGATAGGATGGAATTTTGTGAGCACCCTAAAGTAGTTTACATTTGAAATAAAGCTTGGGACTCTCATTGGTTGACTGACAGAAATATGTTTTGTAATAAGAGTTTTGCATTTTTCCCATTTATTCTATTATAAATTGACTTATACAGGTCTTCATTTAATAACCTCTTGTTTAGCGGCCATTTAGATTTGCAGTAGCGTGAACGAGTGGTGGTTCTGAGTTCCAGTTGTTGCAGCATTTCCATTGTGATCAAGACATTAATCACCTGTTTCAAAAATAATGTAATGTGTCAATAGTGCTTGCTAATTTTATCTTTAATAGTAGCTTAGAAACATAGAAGTCTGACGGCAGAAAAAGACCTCCTGGTCCATCTAGTCTGCCCTTATACTATTTTCTGTATTTTATCTTAGGATGGATATATGTTTATCCCAGGCATGTTTAAATTCAGTTACTGTGGATTTATCTACAACGTCTGCTGGAAGTTTGTTCCAAGGATCTACTACTCTTTCAGTAAAATAATATTTTCTCATGTTGCTTTTGATCTTTCCCCCAACTAACTTCAGATTGTGTCCCCTTGTTCTTGTGTTCACTTTCCTTTTAAAAACACTTCCCTCCTGGGCCTTGTTTAACCCTTTAATATATTTAAATGTTTCGATCATGTCCCCCCTTTTCCTTCTGTCCTCCAGACTATACAGATGGAGTTCATGAAGTCTTTCCTGATACGTTTTATGCTTAAGACCTTCCACCATTCTTGTAGCCCGTCTTTGGACCTGTTCAATTTTGTCCATATCTTTTTGTAGGTGAGGTCTCCAGAACTGAACACAGTATTCCAAATGTGGTCTCACCAGCGCTCTATATAGCGGGATCATAATCTCCCTCTTCCTGCTTGTTATACCTCTAGCTATGCAGCCAAGCATCCTACTTGCTTTCCCTACCGCCTGACTGCACTGTTAGCTTCCACTAACGGAACAGATTTTAAGATGACAGGCCTGTAACACTGTTTAGTAACAGTGTTTCTAACGTTCATAGTAATTATTTTACATATTTAACTATTGGTGTTAGATTTTTTTTATTTAGTTGCTCAATTGTCAGTATCTATTTAATGTATATTGTATTCTCTATACAATAAAACTTCTCTTCCTTCTAATTGTAGCTGTATACACATTTGTCAGACCTGTCAGATCATAACAAAGTGGTCAGCTTATTATTTTATACAAGGCTAATATTTTATAGGTTGAAGAAGAACGTAATGAAACACAAACACAACTTTGTCGAGAACAAAATGCCAGAGCCATGCAAGAAGATATTTTAAATGCCCAGTTCTTGAGGCAGAAGGAATTGGAAGAAGAATCAAAAAAGGTAGCTACAAAACACTCAGAGGTATCTGCTTTGCTAAATATTTTAAATATTTAAATATTAAACACCATGACTGAACAATGTCGTTTGGTGGGCCCCGGGGGAAGAGCCTTCTCTGTGGCGGCCCCGGCCCTCTGGAATCAACTCCGCCCAGAGATGAGAACTGCCCCCATCCTCCTTGCCTTTCGTAAATTGCTTAAGACCCACCTATATCGCCAGGCATGGGGGAATTGAGACATCTCCCCCAGGCTTATAGAGTTTATGTATGGTATGCTAGTGTTGTATGCTTTTTTAAATGACGGGATTTTAGATACTTTCTTTTAATATTAGATTTGTTACATTGTATATTGTTATGATTATTGTTGTGGGCCGCCCCAAGTTTACGAAGAGGGGCGGCATACAAATCTAATAAATAAATGAATGAATGAATGAATGATTAAATGAATGAATGAATGAATGAATGAATGAATGATTGAATGAATGAATGAATGAATGAATGATAAATGAATGAATGAATGAATGAATGAATGAATAAACAAACTATGAGTTGAGTGACTCAAAGGAGACTTTTTCTTACCTTAGATTTCATTTTTGTCATTTTTCAATTAAAAAAAAATATTTCTCCTAGTCTTTTGACTTTTGACCCTAGTTGAGATAGGAATTTATGCTTGCAAATGCAACTGCTTTGTTTAGCCACAGCAATCAAACAGTCTTCATTGCTGTATATTTTATTTTATGTACGCTGAGAGCATATGCACCAAGACAAATTCCTTGTGTGTCCAATCACACTTGGCCAATAAAATTCTATTCTATTCTATTCTGTCATTAACTGAATGCTCTGTTTGTTAGATGAGTCAATTGCCTGCGGCTTTCTAAAATCAAGGCAGCGGGAAAACCAGCAGAAAGTTACAAGTCCCAGGAACTGCCAAGTGGAGGATAGAATGAGGAAGCCATACATAAGTGCACTAGTGTGCCTTCGGTCCCCTGTCCAATTGTCTCTCCTTATCTCATTTATCTTTTCTTCCTTTCATATATCTTCTCTATTTTTATATCTTTTCTTCTATCCTTTTCTTTATATATATTACTACATGTCTAGTCTCTTCAATGTGTATTGTGCATTGGACTAGATAGATAGATAGATAGATAGATAGATAGATAGATAGATAGATAGATAGATAGATAGATAGATAGATAGATAGATAGATAGATACATAGATAGATACATAGATAGATAGATAGATAGATAGATAGATAGATAGATAGATAGATAGATAGATAGATAGATAGATAGATTAGATAGATAGATAGATAGATAGATAGATAGATAGATAGATAGATAAGATAGATAAGATAGATTAGATAGATAGATAGATAGATAGATAGATAGATAAGATAGATTAGATAGATAGATAGATAGATAGATAGATAGATAGATAGATAGATAGATAGATAGATAAGATAGATTAGATAGATAGATAGATAGATAGATAGATAGATTAGATAGATAAGATAGATAGATAAGATAGATAGATAGATAGATAGATAGATAGATTAGATAGATAGATAGATAGATAGATAGATAGATAGATAGATAGATAGATAGATAGATAGATAGATAGATAGATAGGATAGATAGATAGGATAGATGGATAGGATAGGATGGATAGGATAGGTAGGTAGGTAGGTAGATAGATAGATAGATAGATAGATAGATAGATAGATAGATAGATAGATAGATAGATAGATAGATGTCGAACATAAGAGCCATATGGATTTTCAGTACTGAATTGAAAGGTTTTGAAACCTGTCTGTTCTGGAGCTTAAAATTTTTCCAATGGCTGAAAATCCTGCTTCGATTGGCCTGGAGAATTTTCAGACCCTAAGCAGAGAGGCAACTTTTGAAATCCTTCATGTCAAAATCCAAGCAAGATTTTCAGCCAGAAAGCAGAGAGATTTCAGAAGCCTTTTCACTCTGCGGCTGAAAATCCTACTTGGATTTCAGCATGGATCTTTTTCAACCAGTCCCCAGAAATTAGGAAGAGTCGTTCTGGCAGGTGGTTGTGGCTCACAACTTTCTGTGCCAGCTTCCTCTGTAAACAGACCAAGAGAATAAAAGCTAAAAGTCTTTATTAACAACTTGATATAAATCATAGAAACATATATGAAACATAACATAACATAAACAAAACTTCCGGTATGAGCATAAAGTATCATACAGGGACCTAGAGAAGTCACGGGAAGAATACCCATGTACCTCTGAAGGTAAAGTACCTAATTACAAGAATCATCTTATATAGGATTGTTATGTCTTGTTTACGCCCCTCCTCCCTGTCCATTATTTGTCCATATATGGGGTGGTCTTGCATCCAATTTCATCATAGTTCCTCAGAACTCTCTAGATTTATTTATTTATTTATTTATCAGATTTGTATGCCGCCCCTCTCCGCAGACTCGGGGCGGCTCACAGCAACAACAATACAATGTAAACAAATCTAATATTTAAGTTAATTTAAAAAACCCCAGTTTAGAAACCAATCATACATACCAGCATACCATGCATAAATTTTATAAGCCTAGGGGGAGTGAAAATGTCAATTCCCCCATGCCTGACGACAGAGGTGGGTTTTAAGGAGCTAACGAAAGGCTAGGAGGGTGGGGGCAACTCTGATATCTGGGGGGAGTTGGTTCCAAAGGGTCGGGGCCGCCACAGAGAAGGCTCTTCCCCTGGGTCCCGCCAAACGACATTGTTTAGTTGACGGGACCCGGAGAAGGCCAACTCTGTGGGACCTGACTGGTCGCTGGGATTCGTGCGGCAGAAGGCGGTCCCAGAGATATTCTGGTCCGGTGCCATGAAAGGCTTTATAGGTCATAACCAACACTTTGATTAATCCATCGAGTTGTTGTTTTTGCTTTATGAATGTTTCTTGGCCTGAAAATAGGATTTCTTCATATCTGATACAGGATGTAAACATGTTTTTTTGTTCTTTTGCATTTTCTGGCAAAGTCCGCTGTCCAAAAGTTTGGAAGTTCAGTACTCTGATAAGAGTGTTTTGTATCTATCTAGGCCTTAGATGCCTAGATTCTATAGATAATTCTCACAATCCCCCCCTCTTTTAATTTTTTCTAAGAATTTTTAAAATTCTTAGAACGTCTATATGTCCTGCATCATAATGCAGACTTCCCTATTCGTGGGGATATTCATCTCTATGTCAGCAGGCCTTCCAGCAGATAATGCAGGTAATGCAAACCAGCGCACATCCGATACAGATACAAATTACAGAACTTAATACAAAACTTAAGCTTGTGGCGAGGGGGGCGTTTGCCCAGGTTCGCCTGGTGCACCAGTTGCGGCCCTATTTGGACCGGGGGTTGTTGCTCACAGTCACTCATGCCCTCATCACCTCGACTACTGTAACACTCTCTACATGGGGCTACCTTTGAAGAGTGTTCGGAAACTTCAGATCGTGCAGAATGCAGCTGCGAGAGCAATCATGGGCTTTTCCAAATATGCCCATGTTACACCAACACTCCGCAGTCTGCAGTGGTTGCCGATCAGTTTCCGGTCACAATTCAAAGTGTTGGTTATGACCTATAAAGCCCTTCATGGCACCGGACCAGGATACCTGTGAGACCGCCTTCTGCCGCACGAATCCCAGCGACCGGTCAGGTCCCACAGAGTTGGCCTTCTCTGGGTGCGTTTTCTGACAAGGTCCACTGTCCAAAAGGTTGGAAGTTCAGTATTCTAATAAGAGTGTTTTGTATCTATCTAGGCCTTAGATGCCTAGATTCTATAGATAATTCTCACAAGATTGTATGTATGTATTTATTTATCTTTCTGCTTATTAAATGTTCAGATGGTTGATCATCATGACCACGAAAAAGAATTATTACATAGAAATCAAATGCTACAAGATGAACTTGCTGTATTAAAATCAGAAGTTGATCGCATCAAGATTCAGCACGAGGAGGATGAAAGGAAATATTTGGAAGAAATAGAAAGTTTGAAAGAAAAAAATAGAGAACTGAAACTTAATGAAGACACTTTGACTCAAACGGTTTTACAATACAGTGGACAAATAAACGTATCAAAAACTGAGGCTGCAATGATAGCATCCCAATTGGAACATTTCGAGGAAAATAAAGAAAAATCGGAAATAGAACTTGATTCACTACACTCTCGCTTGAGTTCCGCTCTTCAGGAACTTGATCGTTGTCAAGTATCAAAAAGTGATCTTGAACGATTGCGTCAGCGAGAGAGGGATGAATGGCTCCGCTTAAAAGACAAATTGAATCATGATGTGTGTACTGTACGAGAAACAAACAGCGGTTTGTCTCAACAGTTAGGAAAAGCTGAAAGCAAAGCTAATAATCTTGAAAATGAGCTTCACCACGCAATTCACAGTCTCCGGGAAAAGAACTTGTTGTTAGAGAGTATTGAAAGAGAACTAAATCAGTCGCAGCGCCAAGCGAAAGAGCTTGAAAACGCACAACAAGCCGCAAAGGATCAAATAAGCACATATGAAATAAAAGACAAATCTATGCAAGAACGTTTAGCACAAGTCCAAAGTGAAAATCTCTTACTCCGACAACAGCTTGAAGATTTTCAGAACAAGGGCATCATCAAAGAGAAAGCAGTGACTGACGCTCAAAATAAATTCAGCGATATTTTTAATAAGCTCAGAGGAGATCATGAAAAGCAAGTTCAGATGATGAAAGAGAGATGTGAAGAATTAATTGCAAAGTGTAATAGTTTACAGGACCAAGTCATTAAATATGAATCTGAGCAAATAGATAGAGAGGTAAGTATGATTTACGTTCTGTCAATTCCATCAATGTAATCATTTTTCAGGATTACAGATTTCTAAACTAAGCTTAATTTTCCCTTGGAGACACTGCAGTGTTCCCTCGATTTTCATGGGTTCAAACTTCGCAAAAAGTCTATACCACGGTTTTTCAAAAATATTAATTAAAAAATACTTTGCGGGTTTTCCCCTATAATACGGTATTTCCCACCTGATGACGTCATATGTCATCACCAAACTTTCGTCCACCTTTAATAAATATTTTTTTAAATAACCTTTAATAAATAAACATGGTGAGTAATAATCTGAATGGTTGCTAAGGGAATGGAAAATCGCAATTTAGGGGTTTAAAGTGTTAAGGGAAGGCTTGTGATACTGTTCATAGCCAAAAATGATGTATTTACTTCCGCATCTCTACTTCGCGGAAATTCGACTTTCGCAGGCGGTCTCGGAACGCATCCCCCGCGAAAATCGAGGGAATACTGTATATTAATTGAATATAGTAATATGGTAATGATGGAAGTAAAATGTTGTCATTTTATTGCGCCCTTTAAATAATTTTTTGCATTTCTTCTGCTAGCAAATTGTTCATTGCTTTGGTTGGCATTGGTCAGAAAAGAAAACTACTTGCATATGTATGTATGGTATAGTACAGCAGTAGGCAAAGTTGTCTCTTCTATGACTTGTGGACTTCAACTCCCAGAATTCCTGAGCCAATCATGCTAGCTCAGGAATTCTCGGAGTTGAAGTCCACATGTCACAGAAGAGACAACTTTGCTTAGCCCGGTATAGTATATATGAACATAGAGACATATACATACAGTACATGCACAAACTCATATGTCATTGAACATTTTTACCCATTATAAATATTATTTAGGTAAGTTAAAATATAACCACTTCAGTCTACAGTGTTCCCTCGATTTTCGTGGGTTCGAACTTCGCAAAAAGTCTATACCACGGTTTTTCAAAAATATTAATTAAAAAATACTTCACGGGTTTTTTCCCTATACCACGGTTTTTCTCGCCCAATGACGTCCTATTTCATCGCCAAACTTTCATCTGCCTTTAATAAATATTTTTTAAAATAAACTTTAATAAATAAACATGGTGAATAATAATCTAAATGGTTGCTAAGGGAATGGGAAATTGCAATTCAGGGGTTTGAAGTGTTAAGGGAAGGTTTGTGATACTGTTCATAGCCAAAAATAGTGTATTTACTTCCGCATCTCTACTTCGCGGAAATTCAACTTTCGCTGGCGGTCTCAGAACGCATCCCCCGCGAAAAGCGAGGGAACACTGTACTTTGCATGAGTCTACGGAGAGGGGCGGCATACAAATCCAATAAATAAAAAAAATAAATAATTATTTTTTGGTTAAAAATATTTTTTAGAGTACAACAAGGCAATTGCAGCAAGAACTAGCAGATTCCCTCAAAACGAAATGTATGACAGAAGCTTCTTTGGAAGTTTCAACACGTCATCGTATTGACTTGGAGGAAGATAAACAGCAACTCCAGAAGGAAATAGAAAGAATGAAATGTAAGGTAAGCTTGCAACATTTATATTAGATGCTTTCTAACTGTGGGATGCATAATAATAATAATAATAATAATAATAATAATAATAATAATAATAATAATAATAATAGAAACATAGAAGATTGACAGCAGAAAAAGACCTCATGGTCCATCTAATCTGCCCTTATACTATTTCCTGTATTTTATCTTACAATGGATCTATGTTTATCCCAGGCATGCTTAAATTCAGTTACTGTGGATTTACCAACCACGTCTGCAGGAAGTTTGTTCCAAGGATCTACTACTCTTTCAGTAAAATAATATTTTCTCATGTTGCCTTTGATCATTCCCCCAACTAACTTCAGATTGTCTCCCCTTGTTCTTGTGTTCACTTTCCTATTAAAAACACTTCCCTCCTGGACCTTATTTAACCCTTTAACATATTTAAATGTTTCGATCATGTCCCCCCTTTTCCTTCTGTCCTCCAGACTCTACAGATTGAGTTCATGAAGTCTTTCCTGATACGTTTTATGCTTAAGACCTTCCACCATTCTTGTAGCCCGTCTTTGGACCCATTCAATTTTGTCAATATCTTTTTGTAGGTGATTATATTATTATTATTATTATTATTATTATTATTATTATTATTATTATTATTATTTATTAGATTTGTATGCCGCCCATCTACGAAGACTCGGGGCAGCTCACAACAATAATAAAAAAACAATATTATAGCAAAACAAATCTAATATTAAAAAAGAAGCGTATAAAACCCTATCATATTTAAAAACCAAGCAACACATACATACCAAATATAAAATATAAAGAGCCTGGGGGAAAGGTGTCTCAACTCCCCCATGCCTGGTGGTATAGATGGGTCTTGAGTAGTTTACGAAAGACAAGGAGGGTGGGGGCAGTTCTAATCTCCGGGGGGGAGTTGATTCCAGAGGACCGGGGCCACCACAGAGAAGGCTCTTCCCCTGGGGCCCGCCAAGCGACATAAAGGCTAGGGTTAGGGTGTCCCCCAGGTTACTCAACTTCTGTATGTAATCATTGTGTTAATGATTATCAAGGATGACAGGTTTGGGTACCTTCTCTATGCAGATAATATTGAAGTTTCTTCTTTCCGTCATCCGGTTGGAGGAAATCTCAGAAAATGGGGAATGACTTTTCCTGTTTTGTTCTTCCTTCAAAGGATTAATTGTAGATCTGGGCTTTGACAAAAAGGGCTTATTTGCCATTTGGTCAGGATGTTTCTTGTATGTGATATTATCTTGTTTCTATTATCTATCCACTAATTATTTTGCAGTAAAATTACTGCAATGTGCTTAAGAGAAGAATAGAATAGAATACTTCGTAGAATAGAATTCTTTATTGGCCAAGTATGATTAGACACACAAGGAATTTGTCTTAGGTGCTCTCAATGTACATAAGGAGGATAAAATAATTAAGAATAAAAAGATACAAAACTTAGCGATAGCCAAGGTTGCTAATAAGCTATCAAATTGTACTAGGAAACAAATAAAAACAATATAATTGAAAGATACAACAGCATGGTTATAGTAATAAGTGGGAAGAGATGGATACTAGTAAGGAAAAGAAGAATAAATAGAATCCTCCCCTCCATCTTAATCGGGAACCGATTAAGATGTTGCGCCCCAGACGCCTGATGGACCCAGAGGGCTTTCAGACGGCACTTGGGGTTATTCCAGATGCACTCGTCCACAGTTCAGCGGAGTCTTTTGCGGAGGCCTGGAACAAGGCTGCAGCGTAGGCTCTTGATCGGATTGCGTCTTTGCGACCTCTCCGTGGCGCTAGACCCTGTAGAGCTCCATGGTTCAACGAGGAGCTCCGGGAGTTGAAACGCCAGAAGAGACGTCTAGAGAAGCGATGGGGGAAGAGTAAGTCTGAATCCGATCGAACACTTGTAAGAGCTCATATTAAGACTTACAAAGTGGCGCTCAAGGCGGCAAGATGCCCGTATCATGCCGCCCTGATTGCATCAGCGGAATCCCGCCCGGCCGCTCTGTTCAGGGTGACCCGCTCCCTTCTTAACCAGGGGGGAGTTGGGGAGCCCTTGCAGAGTAGTGCCGAGGATTTTAACACGTTTTTCGCTGATAAAATCGCTCGGATTCGGGCGGACCTCGACTCCAATTGTAAAACAGAGTCGACTGACAACGAGTCAGTCGAGGTGACTGGGGCCTGTACTTGTCCACCTGTCTGGGAAGAGTTTGATCTGGTGACACCTGATGAAGTGGACAAGGCCATTGGAGCTGTGAGTTCTGCCACCTGCTTACTGGATCCGTGTCCCTCCTGGCTGGTTTCGGCCAGCAGGGTGGTGACACGGAGCTGGGTCCAGGAGATTGTCAACGCTTCCTTGGGGAGGGGATCCTTTCCAACACCCTTTAAAGAGGCGCTGGTGCGCCCCCTCCTCAAGAAGCCTTCCGTGGACCCAGCCGTACTTAATAACTATCGTCCAGTCTCCAACCTTCCCTTTATGGGGAAGGTTGTTGAGATGATGGTAGCACTCCATCTCCAGCGGTCCTTGGAAGAAGCCGATTATCTAGGTCCCCAGCAGTCGGGTTTCAGGTCCGGTTACAGCACGGAAACTGCTTTGGTCGCGTTGATGGATGATCTCTGGCAGGCCCGGGACAGGGGTGTATCCTCTGTCCTGGTACTTCTTGACCTCTCAGCGGCTTTCGATACCATCGACCATGGTATCCTTCTGCACCGGCTGGAGGGGTTGGGAATGGGAGGCACTGTTCTTCAGTGGTTCCCCTCCTACCTCTCCGGTCGGTCGCAATCGGTGTTAGTGGGGGGTCAGAGGTCGACCTCGAGGTCTCTCCCTTGTGGGGTGCCTCAGGGGTCGGTCCTCTCCGCCCTGCTATTTAATATCTACATGAAACCGCTGGGTGAGATGATCCAAGGGCATGTGGTGAGGTATCATCAATATGCAGATGATACCCAGCTTTACATCTCCACCCCTTGTCCAGTCAACGAAGCAGTGGAAGTGATGTGCCCGTGTCTGGAGGCTGTTGGGGCCTGGATGGGTGTCAACAGACTCAAACTGAACCCTGATAAGACGGTGTGGCTGTGGGTTTTGCCTCCCAAGGACAAGTCCACCTGTCCGTCCATCACCCCCGGGGGGGGGAATTATTGACCCCCTCAGAGAGGGTCCGCAACTTGGGCGTCCTCCTTGATCCACAGCTCACATTAGAGAACCATCTTTCAGCTGTGGCGAGGGGGGCGTTTGCCCAGGTTCACCTGGTGCACCAGTTGCGGCCCTATCTGGACCGGGACTCACTGCTCACAGTCACTCATGCCCTCATCACTTCGAGGCTTGACTACTGTAATGCTCTCTACATGGGGCTACCTTTGAAAAGTGTTCGGAAACTTCAGACTGTGCAGAATGCAGCTGCAAGAGCTTTCATGGGCTTACCTAGGTATGCCCATGTTACTCCAACACTCCGCAGTCTGCATTGGTTGCCGATCAATTTCCGGTCACAATTCAAAGTGTTGGTTATGACCTTTAAAGCCCTTCATGGCATTGGACCAGAATATCTCCGAGACCGCCTCCTGCCGCACGAATCCCAGCGACCGATTAGGTCCCACAGAGTGGGCCTTCTCCGGGTCCCGTCAACTAAACAATGTCGGTTGGCGGGCCCCAGAGGAAGAGCCTTCTCTGTGGCGGCCCCAGCCCTCTGGAACCAGCTCCCCCCAGAGATTAGAACTGCCCCTACCCTTCTTGCCTTTCGTAAACTCCTTAAAACCCACCTTTGTCGTCAGGCATGGGGGAACTGAAATATCTCCCCTGGGCCTATTCAATTTATGTATGGTATGCTTGTATGTATGTCTGTTTAATAATGGGGTTTTTTAAATTTTAAATTTATTAGATTTGTTATAAATTGTTTTTTATTGTATTGTGAGCCGCCCCGAGTCTGCGGAGAGGGGTGGCATACAAATCTAATAAACATAAACATAAACAATCTTAATGAATTATTTGACAATGTTTTGGGAATTAGTTGTTAAGCAGAGTTATGGCATTCGGGAAAAACTGTCCTTGTGTCTAGTTGTTTTCGTGTGTAGTGCCCTATATTTTTGAGGGTAGAACTTGAAACAATTTATGTCCAGGATGTGTGGAGGTCTGTAGATAGTTTCACAGCCCTCTTTTTGACTTGTGTATACAGACCCTCAGTGTGAGGCAAGTTGGTAGCAATTGTTTTTTTATGCAGTTCTAATTATCAGTTGAAATCTGTGTCGGTCCTGTTGGGTTGCAGAGCCAAACCAGACAGTTATGGAGGTGCAGATGACAGACTCAATAATTCCTCTGTAGAACTGAATCAGCAGCTCTTTGGGCAGTTTGAGCTTTCTGAGTTTGCGCAGAAAGAACATTCTTTGTTGAGCTTTTTTGATAATGCTTTTAATGTTAGGTGTCAATTTTAAGTCTTGAGATATGACAACAAAGAATGTTCTTTCTGTGCCAGCTCAGGAAGCTCAAACTGCCCAAGGAGCTGCTGATACAGTTCTACAGAGGAATTATTGAGTCTATCATCTGCACCTCTATAATTGTCTGGTTTGGTGCTGCAACCCAACAGGACCGACACAGACTTCAGAGGACAATCAGAACTGCAGAAAAAGCAATTGCTGCCAACCTGCCTTCCATTGAGGACCTGTATACTGCACAAATCAAAAAGAGGGTGGGGAAAATATTTACTGACCCATCACATCCTGGACACAAACTGTTTCAACTCCTACCCTCAAAACGTCGCTACAGAGCACTGCACACCAAGACAACTAGACACAAGAACAGTTTTTTTCCGAACACCATCACTCTGCTAAACAAATAATTCCCTCAACACTGTCAGACTTTCTACTAAATCTGCACTTCTATTCTACTAGTTTTTCTCATCATTCCTATCACCCATTTCCTCCCATGTTGACTGTATGACTGTAACTTGTTGCTTATATCCTAAGATTTTTATTAATATTGCTTCTTCAGTGCTTATTTGACCCCTATGACAATCATTAAGTGTCGTACCACATGATTCCTGACAAATGTATACAGTGGTACCTCGAGATACGAGTTTAATTCGTTCTGGACCTGGGCTCTTAAGTCGAGCAGCTCTTATCTCGAACGACTTTTCCCCATAGGAATTAATGTAAATAATTTTAATTGGTTCCAGCCCTCAAAAAACTCACAAAGTTAGTCTAAATTATGCAGAAAGACATGTTTTTAATGAAGAAATGTACATGTACATATAAATGAATAATGAAGTTTCTTTCACTTAACTTGTAAACTTTCTTAAACTTTTAAATTTACATATGTTCAACTTCTCTGCCACCCAATCCTGTAGGACAGAGGTCCCCAACCCTTTTTGCACCAGGGACCGGCTTTAAGCGATCAAGAGAGGAATGGGTGAATGAATGGACGGAGGGTGGGAAGGAAGGAAGGAAAGAGGGAAGGGACAGGAACAGAGGAAGGAAGCAAGGAAACTTATGAAAGGGGAGAGAAAGAGAGGAATGAGTGAAGGGAGGGAGGGAGGGAAGAAGGTGGGAAGGAGAAAGAAAAGAAGAAATAGAGGAAGGGAAGGTAAAAGAGAGAAAGAAAAAGAGCAAGCAAGAAAGAAAGAAAGAAAGAAAGAAAGGGGGAAGGGACAGGAACAGAGGAAGGAAGCAAGGAAACTTATGAAAGGGGAGAGTAAGAGAGGAATGAGTGAAGGGAGGGAGGGAGGGAAGAAGGTGGGAAGGAGAAAGAAAAGAAGAAATAGAGGAAGGGAAGGTAAAAGAGAGAAAGAAAAAGAGCAAGAAAGAAAGCTGCAAGCACCCCCCCGAGCCCCCCAGGCCGGCTGCAACCTTTTAAAACACGCGCGCCGCTTCGCAGCTGTCTCCTGAAGCCGAACGCGGAAGTTAGCGTTTGGCTTCAGGAGACAGCTCCTTGGCGCTTGTATCTCGAATTTGGGCTTGTAAGTAGAACAAAAATATCTCTCCCCTCCCAGCTCTTATCTCGAGTTGCTCTTAAGTAGAGCAGCTCTTATGTCGGGGTTCCACTGTATTTTATTTTATGTACGCTGAGAGCATATGCACCAAGACAAATTCCTTGTGTGTTTAATCACACTTGGCCAATAAAATTCTATTCTATTCTATGATAGAAACTTGAAAGATTCTACTGTTGATACTGCGTTGCCTCGTATTGTAAGAGGTGGTAATATAGGAGGTATAGGGGTGCCCTTGAAGGGGTTTTAGAAACTACAAGAGTCTAGGATAAGGTGACTAGGCTTTCGTAGGGTATATCATAGCAGGAGCACATTGCTTATACATTGGCTCTCAAATTTTACAGTTGCAAGATTCAGAAGAACAAAATATCCGTTGTGAACGATCAATTCATGAATTAAGACATGCTTTGGATAGTAAGGAACGTGAAGCAAGTACGGCCTCTCAGAAGCTACAGGATCTTCTGGTAGCATCATCAAGAACAAATAATTCTATACAAGAATTAGAAGGGCACATACAGAGGTAAACCACTCTGAAATTTAAATGTACCAAATTATGAGAATTGATTAAAAAAAATTCTTCTGAAATTTATATTTCCATATGGTAGAGAATCATTGAAACACATAAAGAGGAAGAAATATAGTGGCATTGTATCCTGTTTTGAGACTATCTGTTTTTTCTTTTAAGACTTGAAATAGAAAACGCCAGATTGGAAGCTACAACAAAACATCAAAATGATAGAATTGAGATACTTCAAAATGACCAACAGGGGAGTTTTTCTGTAAGTCAGCCATAATATTTTGGAGTACAGTGATACCTTGTCTTACAAACTTAATTGGTTCCGGAACAAGGTTCTTAAGGTGAAAAGTTTGTAAGACGAAACAATGTTTCCCATAGGAATCAATGGAAAAGCGATTAATGCGTGCAAGCCCAAAATTCACCCCTTTTGCCAGCCGAAGTTCCCGTTTTTGTGCTGCTGGGATTCCCCTGAGACTCCCCTCCATGGGAAAAACCCCCTCTGGACTTCTGTGTTTTTGCGATGCTGCAGGGGAATCCCAGCAGGGGAATCCCAGCATCGCAAAAACGACGGCTTTGCTGGCAACAGAAGTCCGGAGGTGGGGTTTCCCAGTGAAGGGAGCATCAGTGAAATCGCAGCATTGCAAAAACACCAAAGTCCTCGAAACCCCACCTCCGGACTTCTGTGTTTTTGCGATGCTGCAATTTCACTGATGCTCCCCTCACTGGGAAACCCCACCTCTAGACTTCCGTTGCCAGAGAAGTGCCCGTTTTTGCACTGCTGGGATTCCCCTGCTGGAATTCCCCTGCAGCATCACAAAAACACGGAAGTCCGGAGGTGGGGTTTCCCATGGAGGGGAGCCTTAGGGGAATCCCAGCAGTGCAAAAAAGGGTGCTTCGCTGGCAATGGAAGTCCGGAGGGGGGTCATTCCAGCGGTGGCAGTGGGTTTGTAAGGTGAAAATAGTTTGTAAGAAGAGGCAAAAAATCTTAAACCCCGGGTTTGTATCTCGAAAAGTTTGTATGACGAGGCGTTTGTAAGACGAGATATCACTGTATTAAGATTTCATTTTTAATTCTTTTACTCTTTTTTATAATTTTTTATAAAAACGTAATGTTTTAGACAAGTATTATAGCATACTGAATGAGTTTCCCTCATTTTCAGAAGTCATAAATAAATAAATTGTAATTATTGAAATCATGAATGTAACAATACCCTGTTTCCCCGATAGTAAGACACCCCCGATTGTAAGACGTATCGGGGGTCTCAGGGGGGTCGGCTAATATAAGCCGTACCCCGAAAGTAAGACATATGTCTTACTTTCGGGGAAACACGGGGGTATTGCCGCCTCCCTCTCATCTAGCTGGACCTGGAGAGCGAGAAGGCGGCGAGGGCGAGGAAGGCGCTTGGGAGCAGCGTGGCGGGGAAAGCAGCGGGGGCGGGGGCCGCCTCCCTCCTTCCTTCCTTCCCAGCTGGCAGCGCACTCCGGGCCTCGCCGGCCGGCCGGCTCCCTCCCCATCTGTCTATGTCTTTTTCTGACTCCAGCGCGCACCGTTTTTTCCAATATAAGACATACCCCGAAAGTAAGACATAGTGGGGCTTTTGGGGATAAAAAGAAAGTAAGACACTGTCTTACTTTCGGGGAAACACGGTAGTAAGCTAGGACATAAATAACGAAGTAGATTTTTAGACAATTTCTAAGACTGGACTTTTGCATTTTGTGGTGATCTAGGTTCAAAATCATCTAGAGAAAACGATAACCAGCTTACAGGCAGGAAAAACCACTATAGAGGAACAACTAAGCCACCAGGTATTCTGCTTATTTTCATAAAAATGAAACGATCAGCAGGATACTACACATATAAGATAATCGACATATTTCACTTGCAGATCGTTTCCTTTGATTTCTGATAATCTTTATATATTGCACAAGAAAGAATCGTAGATATCAGAAAGTTTAAGAGAACTGCACTGTATATACTATTAGCAGTAGCATTTAGACTTATATACTGTTTCATACTGCTTTTACAGCCCTCTCTAAGCAGTTTACAGACTCAGCATATTGCCCCCAACAATCTGGGTCCTCGTTTTACTCACCTGGGAAGGATGGAAGGCTGAGTCAACCTTTATTCCCTCTCCAAGTGCCCAGAGAAAGGAAAACACTCCATTCGCTCTGGGCTGCCCAGAGTGAAGGGAGTGTTTCTTTTCTCTGGGCGCTGGCAGAGGTTTATTCTCTCTCCAAGCATCCAGAGAAAGGAAAATGCTTTGTTCGCTCTGGACTGCCCCGGGCGAAGGGAGTGTTTCTTTCTCTGGGCGCTGGCAGAGGTTTATTCTCTCTCCAAGCATCCAGAGAAAGGAAAATGCTTTGTTTGCTCTGGACTTCCAAAGCCTCCTTCAGCGCCACCAAAAGGCTCCTCTGGCAGCCCAAGAAAGCCCAAGGTGGCCGGGATTAAAGGTGGAATGGCAAAAAACTGGCCAGGCCTTCGTGCCGTTCTCAAATTTCCTGGGAAATTTTCCAGGCTCGGGTTCTTAAGTAGAAAATGTTTTATCAAAAGTTTTATCAACACTGGAATTTGTTAGAGATTACTGCTACATTATAGCTTTATGATGGTCATTTGAAATCTGGGCAGAATCTTAATAAAAAAGCAATTTTGGAAATTACGGAAATAAATATGTATGTCAAGAAATAAAATATATTTCAATACAGTGGAACCCCGACATAAGAGCTGCTCTACTTGCGAGCAACTCGAGATAAGAGCTGGGAGGGGAGAGATATTTTTGTTCTACTTACTAGCCCAAATTCGAGATACGAGCGCCAAGGAGCTGTCTCCTGAAGCCGAACGCTAACTTCCGTGTTCGGCTTCAGGAGACAGCTGCGAAGCGGCGCGCGTGTTTTAAAAGGTTGCAGCCGGCCTGGGGGGCTCGGGGGGTGCTTGCAGCCGGCCTGGGGGGCTTGCCAGCACCCCCCCGAGCCCCCCAGGCCGGCTGCAACCTTTTAAAACACGCGCGCCGCTTCGCAGCTGTCTCCTGAAGCTGAACGCGGAAGTTAGCTCTTTTTCTTTCTCTCTTTTACCTTCCCTTCCTCTATTTCTTCTTTTCTTTCTCCTTGCCACCTTCTTCCCTCCCTCCCTCCCTTCACTCATTCCTCTCTTACTCTCCCCTTTCATAAGTTTCCTTGCTTCCTTCCTCTGTTCCTGTCCCTTCCCTCTTTCTTTCCTTCCTTCCTTCCCACCCTCCGTCCATTCATTCACCCATTCCTCTCTTGATCGCTTAAAGCCGGTCCCTGGTGCAAAAAGGGTTGGGGACCTCTGTCCTACAGGATTGGGTGGCAGAGAAGTTGAACATATGTAAATTTAAAAGTTTAAGAAAGTTTACAAGTTAAGTGAAAGAAACTTCATTATTCATTTATATGTACATGTACATTTCTTCATTAAAAACATGTCTTTCTGCATAATTTAGACTAACTTTGTGAGTTTTTTGAGGGCTGGAACCAATTAAAATTATTTACATTAATTCCTATGGGGAAAAGTCGTTCGAGATAAGAGCTGCTCGACTTAAGTGCCCAGGTCCGGAACGAATTAAACTCGTATCTCGAGGTACCACTGTATATTAATTTTACTTCACAAAGCTCAAAGTGAAAGTGGAATACCATCACAAATTTATCTGTGCGTAAAATATAGGGTGTTTAAAATGTTGTCGAGTCTGGAAAATGTGTTCTTATTCTCTTACAGTTTGAGAATGAAAAGAAAAAAGTAAATAAGGCACTAGAATTAAAGCGATCACTGGAAAAGCAACTACATCAAGAAATGAAAAGGAACAGTGAATTACAAAAAGAATACCATGGGTAACTTTTTATTGTGAAGATAATTTCTGTGTATAGAATTTTTATTTTAAATATATTTAACTTTGCTATAATGAAATAATTTTACATATAAAAATTAATATCTCTGTTTTTTCTGACCTGTTTTTTCTACATGTTATGCACTTGCTCTTGATTTATAATATAGGTGCTGGTAGTTTTTGTGCTATAACTATTTGTAACAACTGTTCAAAGTTACGAGGGACTTGAAAGCAGTAACTAACTACCAGTTCTTGCATTTTCAGCTTTGGCAATGCTCCTGGGCTTATGATAAACTTGGGTGCTTGGCAAACATCATGCATTTACATTACTTGCAGATTTATGACCTTCCCAGCGGACTTCTGAAAAGCAAATTAAATGGGTGAATTTGCTTAAAGACCCTATCAAAACAGATGTAAAACTGGACACAACTCACTTATTCTTGACAAATGTATTTTATCTTTTATGTACATTGAGAGCCTATGCACCAAAGACAAATTCCTTGTGTGTCCAATCACACTTGGCCAATAAAGAATTCTATTCTATTCTATTCTATTCAAGGTTGCATCACTTAGTGATGGTTCCAATCCCAATTGTGGTCATAAGTCAAGAACTGCTCATTGTCCTCACTTAACAGCCACAATTCAGCCCAATCATTATGAGGTGCAATACATGACCTGACCTGACCTGACTTGATTTTATTCATTCATTCATTCATTCATTCATTCATTCATTCATTCATTCATTCATTCGATTTGTATGCCGCCCTTCTCCTTAGACTCAGGGCGGCTTACAACATGTTAACAATAGCACTTTTTAAACAGAGCAAGGCTATTGCCCCCACAATCGGGGTCCTCATTTTACCTACCTCGGAAGGATGGAAGGCTGAGTCAACCTTGAGCCGGTGATGAGATTTGAACCGCTGACCTTCAGATCTACAAGTCAGCTTCAGTGGCCTGTAGTACAACACTCTACCTGCTGCGCCACCCCAGCTCATTTTACAATCCTTTTTACGGTGGTCATAAAGTGAGTAACTGCGCGAATCATGTTTGTTAAGCAAATCCATTCTCCCAAATGGTGGTGGGGATTTTTTTGTTTTTTTTTCTTTTTTTGCTGGAAAGCAGCAAAAAAACATTGCAAATAATGGTCACATGCTACAGCTGATCGTAACTGTGAGTAGGGGGTCAAACACTCAAAATGTGATTATGTGACTGCAACTGGGTGTGCCAATCATAACTTTGAGGAGGGGTCATAAGCAGTAATGGGCAGCCAAAATGTTCACTGCCACACTGTGGGTGTGGCTTATTTTGTGGGTGTGGCTTGATGGTCATGTGACTGGGTAGGAGTGGCTTGCCAGCCATGTGACCAGGTGGGAGTGGCTTGAACCAGAATATCTCCGAGACCGCCTCCTGCCGCACGAATCCCAGCGACCGATTAGGTCCCACAGAGTGGGCCTTCTCCGGGTCCCGTCAACGAAACAATGTCGGTTGGCGGGCCCCAGGGGAAGAGCCTTCTCTGTGGCGGCACCAGCCCTCTGGAACCAACTCCCCCCGGAGATTAGAACTGCCCCTACTCTTCCTGCCTTCCGTAAACTCCTTAAAACCCACCTTTGCCGTCAGGCATGGGGGAACTGAAACATCTCCCCCTGGGCATGTTTAATTTATATATGGTATGCTTGTATGTATGTCTGTTAGTATATGGGGTCTTTCTTAAATCTTTAAATATTTTAAATTGTCAGATTATTTATGATTTGTTTCCACGTGTTGTGAGCCGCCCCGAGTCTTCGGAGAGGGGCGGCATACAAATCTAAGTAAGTAAGTAAGTAAGTAAGTAAGTAAGTAAGTAAGTAAGTAATAAATAAATAAATAAATAAATAAATAAATAAATAAATAAATAAATAAATAAATAAATAAATAAATAAATAAATAAATAAATTGTTCAAGTGAACTGTTAAGTCCTCGACTTACAACCTCACCAGTGACAATTTGCTTCGCGTTTCCCACGCTCTCCTTCCGGGGTCGCCCCCTGCCTCAGGCTGGGTAGCTAGGCTAATGGGTGCCGATCAACTGTTGAAAAAAGAGGGGGGAGGAAATGGCCCCCCTGCAACCCCTGCCGCTTTCCGAGGAGGAGGAAGAGGATGGGAGGGGGGGATGGTCAGCTGGAGCTGGGCACACAGCTTCATTTCCGCTGGTGGAACTGTGTTTCATCCCGTCCTGCCTGCTGCCCACCCCTGGTCATAAGTAACTTTTGGGGAATTTTTTGAAACTTCGACTGGTTGTTAAGCAAGGAACAACAAATGCATGTGAAAAAATAAATGGAGGCATATTGAATTACAGTGATCCCCCGCTCGTTGCGAGGGTTCCGTTCCAGGACCCCCCGCAACGAGCGGGTTTTCGCGAAGTAGCGCTCCGGAAGTAAAAACACCATCTGCGCATGTGCAGATGGTGTTTTTACTTCCGCAGCGCTAGCGAAGAGCCGAAGATTGGGGGCGGCGCGGCTGTTTTAAAACGTTGCCGCCGGCATGGGGGGCTTGCCAGCACCCCCCGGCCCCCAACCCGGGTTTGGGGGGCTGCTAGGAAGCCCACCATGCCTGCGGCGATGTTTTAAAACAGCCGCGCCGCCCCCAATCTTCGGCTCCTCGCTAGCGGGCAGGCAGGCGGCGGACAAGCCGTTCGCTGGCGCCGCTCGCTCGCGCTTCCCAGCTGAGTCCTGAAGCGAATTCGCTTCAGGACTCAGGTGGAAAGCGGCGAGAATGAACGGCGTGGGCGCGGGACGCGCGAGCGAGCAGCGGACAAGCCGTTCGCTAGCACTCGCTCTCGCCGCTTTCCAGCTGAGTCCTGAAGCGAATTCGCTTCAGGACTCAGGTGGAAAGCGGCGAGAATGAACGGCGTGGGCGCGGGACACGCGAGCGAGCAGCGGACAAGCCGTTCGCTAGCGCTCGCTCTCGCCGCTTTCCACCTGAGTCCTGAAGCGAATTCACTTCAGGACTCAGGTGGGAAGCGGCGAGAATGAACGGCGTGGGCGCGGGACGTGCGAGCGAGCAGCGGACAAGCCGTTCGCTAGCGCTCGCTCTCGCCGCTTTCCACCTGAGTCCTGAAGCGAATTCGCTTCAGGACTCAGGTGGAAAGCGGCGAGAATGAACGGCATGGGCGCGGGACGCGCGAGCGAGCAGCAGACAAGCCGTTTGCTAGCGCTCGCTCTCGCCGCTTTCCACCTGAGTCCTGAAGCGAATTCGCTTCAGGACTCAGGTGGGAAGCGGCGAGAATGAACGGCGTGGACGTGGGACGCGCGAGCGAAGCCGTTCGCTAGCGCTCGCTCTCGCCGCTTTCCAGCTGAGTCCTGAAGCGAATTCGCTTCAGGACTCAGGTGGGAAGCGGCGAGAATGAACGGCGTGGGCGCGGGACGCGCGAGCGAGCAGCGGACAAGCCGTTCGCTAGCGCTCGCTCTCGCCGCTTTCCACCTGAGTCCTGAAGCGAATTCGCTTCAGGACTCAGGTGGGAAGCGGCGAGAATGAACGGCGTGGGCGCGGGACGCGCGAGCGAAGCCGTTCGCTAGCGCTCGCTCTCGCCGCTTTCCAGCTGAGTCCTGAAGCGAATTCGCTTCAGGACTCAGGTGGAAAGCGGCGAGAATGAACGGCGTGGGCGGGCAAAGGGCGGGCGGCAGCGAGGAGTTTGCGTGGGCGGTGGGGAAACTCCTTGCTGATGCCCGCCGCTCGCCCTCCCGCCAGCAAGAGGGGGAAGACCCAGGGAAGCCGCCCAGCAGCTGATCTGCCGGGCGCCATCTACGCATGCGTGCCCATAGAAAAAAAGGGCACGCATGCGCAGATGGTGTTTTGACTTCCGGGTTCAAAAATCGCAAATTACCCTGTTCGCAATGGTCGGGGACGCAATAACCGGGGGATCACTGTATACATCAATAGAATTATAATCCCAAAAGGAATTAACTACAGCAGAAATAATAACAGTTTTGCTACAAAATAGATGATAGAATATAAGAGCCGGAGTGGCGCAGCAGGTAGAGTGCTGTACTGCAGGCCACTGAAGCTGACTGTAGATCTGAAGGTCAGCGGTTCAAATCTCATCACCGGCTCAAGGTTGACTCAGCCTTCCATCCTTCCGAGGTGGGTAAAATGAGGACCCGGATTGTGCTGGCAATAGGCTGGCTCTGTTAAAAAATAGTGCTATTGCTAACATGTTGTAAGCTGCTCTGAGTCTAAGGAGAAGGGCGGCATAAAAATCTAATAAATGAATGAATGAATGAATAAATAATAAATAAATAAATAAATAACATTATAGTTGATAAAAACATAAAAAGAACTTGTATGCTTTAGCAATGCAGAGTATCATGTGAAATGTTAATTAATTTGTGTATCTACAGTATCAGAAAAACAATATTAAATTGAAATTTGGGTCATTTTAAAATGGCTATTTGTAGAGTAATGAACAAAGTCTGAATATATTAAATCATTATTTTTCATATTCTTTCCACTCATTTAGCCTGGCAGAATTCTTTCTTTGTGTAGCAAAAATAGCATCTAGAGTATACTTTAAACAATTGCAGTAAAATTTATTTTTCTTTACAGTATAAAAAAAGTTCTAAAAGCAACCGAAAATAAGTTAAAACATTTTGAGACTGGAGAAAGTTCATCTCAAATAAGGTTACATGGAGAAATAAAGACTAAATATTCAGAAATCAACAATGAAGTTGGAGAACTAAGAAAAAAGGTATGTACTAGCTATTACTTTAATTTATTTAAATTCTACTCTTACATGATAACACTTGCATAGTCCTTGTACTAGTGAACGATAAGCATATTCGGGAAGAAACCTGAATATGCCAAGACCGTCATACCTGTACCCATGAAAAGGACCGTTGAACTTACCTGAACGGTCTTCTCGATGCACTGCAAGGAGAGTCCAAGATGGGTTATTCTACAGTCTGATTGGCTGGGACTGAGTTTAATTTAAATATTAATCATTTAAATATTAGCCCCCCTTAGCCCTCCAGTCTAATATGTATGAAGGAGCAGTAATGTAAAACAAACTTTATTGAACCATAAGCTATAAATAACATCAACAAGAACCTCAACTAAACAGTGGCCCTGGTCCCGAATTTGGGTGGGTTTGGATTCTCCTTGCAGTGCATCGAGAAGACCGTTCAGGTAAGTTCAACGGTCCTTCTCCAATGCACTTGCAAGGAGAGTCCAAGATGGCATATGCCCAAGTTATAGTCAAAGTGGGGGAGAAGGCTGGACCAGGGGTGCCGAGAAGGAACACACCCCTTGCAGAACCCTCCTCCCAAAAGCTGCTTCCGAGAAAGCAAAGGAGTCAATCCGGTAATGTCTTATAAAGGTGGACGGAGCCGCCCAAGTGGCTGCTCGACAAATGTCCTCCAGTGTTGCTTGTGTCCTTCAGGCCGATGACGTGGCCGCACTTCGGGTAGAGTGTGCCGTTATCCCCTGTGGAATAGAGGTGTTCTTAGCCTTGTACGCCTCGGAGATACATTCACGCAACCAACGGCTTATCGTCTGAGAGGAAACTTTTCTACCCATAGCTCTAGTGGAGAACGACACAAACGGACCTTCAGAAGCCCTGAACCCTTGAGTTCGGCGTATATAAATTTTCAAAGCACGTCTAACGTCCAGTTTGTGCCACCTCAGTTCAGAAGGGTGGCTACCGTGGGTGCAGAAGTCCGGTACAACTATGTCCTGAGACGTATGAAAAGTGGAGTTTACCTTAGGGATAAACGTCGGGTCCAATCTCAGCACAACCCTGTCCGGATAAAACCTGCAACGGTCCTGTCTTGTTGACAATGCTGAGATTTCAGAGACTCTCCTGGCAGACGTAATGGCTACCAGGAAGGCAGTTTTAATAGACAGGAATCTTAGGGAAATTTGTCTTAGAGGCTCAAAGGGAGGACCTGTCAAAGCATGCAGTGACAGGTCCCAGGAAGGAAACCTATGAACCGTGGACGGCTTTAAGTTGGCCGCCCCTCGTAGGAAGTCTCTAATCCAGGGATGCCTTGTGAGGGGACGGCAATGATCCCTGACTAGAATGGTTGACAAAGCTGCCACATGGCGTCGAAGGGTGTTTGGAGCCAGGCCCTTCTCCAGACCCGCTTGTAAAAACGAAAGCACCATTAAAGGAGAGGCTGTCTGCGGGTCCACTTGTCATTGCTCGCAGAAAGTACAGAACGCTGCTGTTGGCGTGAAGGTGGATGACTGCGCTGGGACATGTTGAGGAGGAACATAAGTCTGAGGTAAAAAGGTGCCAGGCCACATGGCAGTTCGTCTCCCCCAAGAAAACCCCTCCGGGGGAGTAGGCTCTGGAGGTCGTTCAGGAGACCAGTCCTTTTCTGAGGCCGAGCCTGCTACCCCTGATGGAATCACGGGGGAGGCTGGCGGAGGCGTGGGGCCAAAAGCTCTAATTGGTAATGCCTTTCAAGGGCCCTTATCCGTTTCTCTGCCTCCCTGAGAGAGGTGCCCTGAGAAGATTTGGTCTTCTGGCTCTTTTCTTTAGGGGTGCTGGGCCTAGCAATGGCGGTGGCCTCCTCCCCTGTGTGGGCTGGTGTTTCTGCCATAATCTATCCTTACACACTCACGTTCAAGAAAAGGAACGGTACACAAGCCAGCAAGAAATCCTTTCCTTTGTACTCGGAGCAATGGCGAAGTACAAATAACGGACTCTGAAGACTCTGCTGCACCTGCGTGTCACTAGGGCAGGGAAGAGTCTAAGGCGGAGCATGTCACAGGCCTAGCCCGACGTCTTCCGCTCTCCTATTGGCCGTACCGCAGTTCTGGCCGATGTTGCCATGGCGACCAACAAACATTCTGTCAGTAGCTGCGGCCCTGATTGAAACTCGAGCCAGCGGCCTATAGAAGAAAGCGGGCGGGGACTCCTCCTCCACCCTGGCCTGCTGCTGGAGTCTTGGCCTCTGGTTGCCGTGACGACCGCCCCTGCGGTCCCGGCGGGGAGACAACAAGGCCCCTGAATCGGGCGGGAACTCTCCTCTCTGTTCCCGGCCTTATGCCCCCCCCAAGATGGCAACGCCCAGTGCCGGTGAGTCTGATCTGAGGGACTCTTATGATGAGCCTTTCTGGCACTCGCGGCACGGCAGGGGGGGCAGTGGCTTCTTGAGGATTCCTAGACTTCCTCCACGATCTTCTAGCGGCATATCCGTCATGGAGGGCAGGCCCCCCATGGCGTCAGCCGACCGCCTTTCCACCGGGCGCTACCTCGGAGGTGAGCAACCCAGGCGCTCCTCTAAGGTCCCCCAACGAGCCTCCAGGCGTGTGGACTAGTCACGAGAAGAGCTGCAGCCTGGGGGGTTAAACCCACTGAGGGTATCAACCCCCACTGCCAACATGAAGCCGCCCCTTGTTGCCTGAAAGAAAGAAACAAAAAAACCATTAGAACATTATAAAACAACACTCAGAAAATTTATTAAAACCTGAAAAATACCCTTTTAAACCAAGTTTAACAGGAGAACCAAAACTCGTAGTCCCATTACTGCGACTGAGTTATTTAGACTGGAGGGCTAAGGGGGGCGGTGCCTGACTAATATTTAAATTAAACTCAGTCCCAGCCAATCAGACTGTAGAATAACCCATCTTGGGTGAAATCACATTCACCATCATCAGGCTGAAGTAGGATTTGGAAATTTCTGGCGACGTATCGACAAGGTCCCACTCGTCATCTTCAGGCTGGTGTTTCTGTCCTTGTTCTAAGGCGAACACTGCGAGACCTGAGCTGCCTTCCTTCTATAAATACTGGTGGCTGGGTGTGGTTTGATGGTTCAGCAGTTCAGTGGGGTAACACCTGGGGTCGTTGATGTAGCTGAAGTATGCTGATTAGTTAATGGTTGTTGATTAGGCGTGATATCCTGAGTAGTTGGAGCTTGCAGGCTGCTTGATTGTTTTGCAATATGTGTTCTGAGTCCAGTTTCTGTTTTTATGGCTGGGCAGATTTTACACGGTATTTGATAAACTCAAAGACAATATCCAGCTAGAAAACCAGGGATTTTATCAAATATCGTGTAAAATCTGCCCAGCCACATATATTGGACAAACTAACAGGAGAGTAAATGCACGTGTTGCAGAACATAAGAATGCATTAAGGAAAAAAGAAAAAACCTCCTCCCTTTTCCAACACTTCAAAACTACAGGACATGAAATTGATTTTCACAGTACTAAATTAATTTCCAAAACAGAACACTACAGCAAAAGAATAATCATGGAAGCCATCTTGATAGAAAAACATCCCCAAAATATGAACAAGCGGGATGATACCTCCCGCCTACCAGACATCTGGAAACCAGCCCTCAAACGTAACCCAGCCATAAAAACAGAAACTAGACTCAGAACACATATTGCAAAACAATCAAGCAGCCTGCAAGCTCCAACTAGCCAGGATATCAAGCCTAATCAACAACCATTAACTAATCAGCATACTTCAGCTACATCAACGACCCCAGATGTTACCCCACTGACTCACCAGGAAGTTTCTACACAGCAGGCAATTGCTGAGCCATCAAACCACACCCAGCCACCAGTATTTATAGAAGGAAGGCAGCTTAGGTCTTGCAGTGTTCGCCTTAGAACAAGGACAGAAACACCAGCCTGAAGATGATGAGTGGGACCTTATCGAAACGTCGCCAGACCGTCATACCTGTACCCGTGAAAATCTACGAAAACATATATATATGTAGATTGTTCTGAGTTTGGGTTTTGCCCCGTGTAATATTTTGAGTGTCTATGCGACGTTTCGGTGAAATCACATTCACCATCATCAGGCTGAAGTTTTAAGCTTCGTGCTGCTGTACATATCGTTTGTTTGCAACTGCCATTTCTTCCTTATATATAGTGTTAGGGGTGGAGATTTGGTTTGAATGTAGCAAATAGATTGGGTGACTATGTTTTAGTGATTTGATTGGTTGGTGGAATCACAATTACTTGAAGGATTGACATGGTGATTATTATGAAATGTTTTTTTGTTTAAGGCTGGTTTCCAAATCTCTGGTAGGTGGGACGTATCATCCCTTTTGTTCATGCAGATATACATACATACATACATACATACATACATACATACATACATATATGTCACATGTTTTTTTGCTGAATTTGAAAATTAAGGGAGACTAGGATAGATCTATTTCGGCCTTATTTAGGCCCCATCAGCTAGCCATACCCACTGGGACTTGAACCTGCAACCTTTGCCTTGTAAGGCAGAGAATTATCCTCTAGGCTACAGTATCCAATCCCTTCAGCTCTGCACCAGGGAAGGGTTACATATTTTTGTGTCGAATCACCCTGGTGTATTGAAGGAACATCACAGCTCCTTATTTGCCTCTCGGCCCAACCCAGGGCCATTTCCAAGGCAGTTAATTTTATTGATAGCCGACAATTCTATCTGTATGTGTCACATGTTTTTTTGCTGAATTTGAAAATTAAGGGAGACTAGGATAGAACTATCTGGGAGCAAAGCATCAATATATATATACAGTATATATAAATATCTGGGATCTTGTTTGGCCATGTGACCAGGGGGAAAAAAGGGGGGGGAAACCTGCTGGCTTCTGGAAATTTCTTTGTAAGCATGAACGGCTCAAGCAAGACACAGAATTATTTATTTTATTTATTTATTTATTAGATTTGTATGCCGCCCCTCTCCGTAGACTCGGGGCGGCTAACAACAGTAATAAAAAACCAGCATGTAAATCCAATACTAAAACAACTAAAAACCCTTATTGTAAAACCAAACATCCATATACACAAACACACCATGCATGAATTGTAAAGGCCTAGGGGGAAAGAATATCTCAGTTCCCCCATGCCTGACGGCAGAGGTGGGTTTTAAGGAGCTTACGAAAGGCGTGAAGGGTGGGGGCAATTCTAATCTCCGGGGGGAGTTGGTTCCAGAGGGCCGGGGTCGCCACACAGAAGGCTCTTTCCCTGGGTCCCACCAAACGACATTGTTTAGTTGACGGGACCCGGAGAAGGCCCACTCTGTGGGACCTAACCGGTCGCTGAGATTCGTGCGGCAGAAGGCGGTCTCATAGATACCCTGGTCCGGTGCCATGAAGGGCTTTATAGGTAATGACCAACACTTTGAATTGTGACCGGAAACTGATCGGCAACCAATGCAGACTGCAGAGTGTTGGTGTTACATTAGCATTTTTGGGAAAGCCCATGATTGCTCTTGCAGCTGCATTCTGCATGATCTGAAGTTTCTGAACACTTTCAAAGGTAGCCCGATGTAGAGAGCATTACAGTAGTTGAGCCTCGAGGTGATGAGGGCATGAGTGACTGTGAGCAGTGACTCCCGGTCCAAATAGGGTGTCCAAATAGAATTAAATATGGTGACTGCTATAGCAGTGACTGAATCAAAGTCACATGACTACAGAGACCTGCTTTGATCGCAAGTTTGAATTTCGAATGTAAGTTTCCTTTCTGAAGACATTCATTCTGGTGAAAATTCGCTGAAGGAACCCTGGTATCCAGGGGACTACCTGTATTTTGAAAAGCTGGCAGTCTTTTTCTTTAGGTGTTACTTGCTTCTTCAGGTTGATGAACTTTCTCGCCAATTCGAGGCTGAGTCAACAAGAAGAACCCAGCTGGAATCTACCAATTGTGAACTGTGTAAGCGTCATGAAAAATTAGAAGGAAGCAAATTGCAACTGGAAGAAGAAGTAGCCAACCTCAAACGCCAACTACAGAATAACTTAACGGATCGCAGCCAGCTAGAACAGTACAGGAGAGAGGTCGAAGAAAGAGCTAAACAAGAGATAAGACAAAAATTGGAAGAAGTCAATTTCTTTTTGCGGGTAACTTTTATTATTTATTTATTGATTTGATTTGATTTGCATGCCGCTCCTCTCCGTAGACTCGGAAATAAACTTATTTATTTCCTATCTTTATTATTGTTATCACTAATTCAAAACAGAAAACTTAAGTGCCATTCCTTCTTCCTCCTATTTTTCCCACAATCACAAATCTGTGATGTGGGTTGGGCTGAGAGAGAATCCCTGGCCCAAAATCACCCAGCTGATTTTTAACATATCTAAGACAGGACTAAAATTCACAGTCCCCTGGTTTCTAGCTTGGTGCCTTAGTCATTAGACCAAACTGGCTCTTTAAAATAATTGACAAATACAGTATTCCCTCAATTTTCGCGGGGGATGCGTTCCGAGACCGCCCGCGAAAGTCGAATTGCCGCGAAGTAGAGATGCGGAAGTAAATACACCATTTTTGGCTATGGACAGTATCACAAGCCTTCCCTTAACACTTTAAACCCCTAAATTACCATTTCCCATTCCCTTAACAACCATTTACTCACCATTATTACTGGTACTCACCATTGAATAAGACACTTAGTGATCCTGATATTTATAAACATAATTATTTATTAACAATAATAATTTTTTTGTTATTTATTTGCAAAAATTATTAGTTTGGCAATGACATATGACGTCATTGGGTGGAAAAAAACGTAGTATAAAAAAAATACGAGAAGTATTTTTTAATTAATATTTTTGAAAAACCGTGGTATAGGCTATTCGCGAAGTTCGAACCCGCAAAAATCGAGGGAACACTGTACACCATTTTTGGCTATGGACAGTATCACAAGCCATCACTTAGCACTTTAAATCCCTAAATTACCATTTCTCATTCCCTTAACAACCATTTACTCACCGTTATTACTGGTACCATTGAATAAGACACTTCGTGATCCTGATATTTATAAACATAATTATTTATTAACAGTATTTTTTTTTTGTTATTTATTTCAAAAATTATTAGTTTGGCGTATGACATCATCGGGTGGGAAAAACCATAGTATAAAAAAAACACGAGAAGTATTTTTTAATTAATATTTTTGAAAAACCGTGTGTTCTGTCGGGCTCTCTGGTAGAATCCTCCCAAAAATGCACAGATACAATTTCAGACACACACACATTTGAAAATTCAAAACAATGTTCTTTATAATGAAAATTCACTTAAACTAAGCCCTCTTTTGGTATAGCAAAGAGCACTGGTCTCCAAACAAACTGGTAATTTGTACAAGTCCCTTATCAGTTCTGTGATACTTAGCTTGCAGCTGTGAGGCAATTCACAGTCCTTCTTCTTTCACAAAGTGAAACACACTTTGCTCTGGTTTAGTTTCAAAGCGGGGAAAAATCAGCACACAAAAGGTCACAGTCAGTAAAGCAGTCACAAAACACAATGATCAGATAATCCACAATGGCCAAACCCACAGGCTGCTATTTATAGCAGCCTCACTAATGACCACAGCCCCACCCAACCACAGGTGGCCTCATTTTCTTTGATAATAATCTCTCAGTTGTTGTTGCCTATGCATCGCTCTCCGCATGCGTGGCTGTATCATTAACTCTTGTTCCGAATCCAAGGAGGAGCTAGATAATTGATCTCCTTCTGAGCTGTCTGCCACACTCTCTTCTTCCCTGTCACTCATGTCTTCTTGGTCAGAGGAGCCTTCATCAGTTGCTTATGCGTGCAGCAGCCCGTTTTCTGTACCTTGGGGCAGTCCTTGGGGCAGGAGCTGGGCCAGAGTTAACCACAACACGTATAGGCTATTCGCAAAGTTTGAACCCGCGAAAATCGAGGGAACACTGTATTAAGTTATTTCATTGACAAAACTGCTTAACATTTTGATTTCAATTAGGTTGCTTTACTCAATACAATATACTCTCTGTTAATGGTTTAATTAAGATTTGGGTGTACCGCAAGGACTTTTCTTCTAAATTAATACATTTTATGAATTAGACACAGGCTGCTTCTCAAGAAACTTTGGAACAGATGAGATCTACAAGCACTGCTTCTTTGAGAAATCAATTGGAGAACAGAATTAAAGAATTAGAATCCGAGTTGGCCAAATTTAAAGACAGCCATCAAGATACCGTATTACAAACAAAATTGACACATACAGAATTGGAAAAGTATAAAGGATTGTATTTAGAAGAAGTAAAAATACGGAAATCTTTGGAGAACAAATTGGATAGGTAAGTAAAAATGCTTTAATCCTTGTAAACTTGTATTATTTCTTATTTATTTCAGATTGGATAATGTCAATATAAAAAGAAAATTTTAGTATTGTAAACTCATTATGATACTGATGCCTGGTTAATGCAAAGCATTCTGTTGAATGGTTTCAAAGATATCATATGGTAACAGCAACCTTTAAGTATCTATTTAGTAATAGTAATAATAATAAGTGTACAAAGAGGACCCTGTTCTGTCTGGGTTCCCCCAGACGTTAACACCAACTAAAAGTAGCCAGACACGCTGGTAAAAAGCAAAGTCATTTAATATCTTTGAAAACAAACACAGATAACAAAAACTGTTCTTACAAACTGGAATGCTGTGAAGCTTCACAGAAGAGTCACGACGGCCAGACAATACAACAAGCTTCTTGCTGGCACACACACCACTGTAGATAATAAAACCCACGCCTCCCCCAAGTTTTCAGCCTTCGAGGCCACAAGCCAGAATCAGAGACGCCAAGGATCGAAGCAAGGTCACAGGACTCCCAAAAGATAACTCTCCACAATACAGGAAGGGCGGGCCTGCCTTTTCAACCTTTCTGAGGAGAACCACACCCAAACCCAGCTGTTGCCTATTAGGGATGGAAATACCTGGCTAATTGTCCCCTTCGTTGTGCTGCCCTTCTCTGCCTCATATCTATGATGGCTTGTGCGTTCTCATCTAATGACTCCAGGCTGCTTGCTGGGGAGAGCTCCCCCCCGGGGGTCTCAGACTGTTCCCCCTACTCCTCGTCCTGACATTCCTGTTCCCCGTCTGCCTGGTCCTCCTCCTCCTCCTGTTCCTCGTCCTCCCCCTCTGAGCATGGAGCCGGCAGAGTTCCAGCCGTTCCCTGAGGAGCCTCAGACTGAATCACAACAGACCCTAGCATAGGTCATTGGAGATTCAAGATGTTATAAAGTTCTAATTGTTACAGAGTGCTAACTGTGCCTGGACAAATAACTTACTTTAGAACAGGAGGATAGAGAAAACGATCAGGACAATAGAGAAAAAAACAAGTATTGATTTTTAATGACCATTCCAGAACTTGGAACACAATAATGGAATCTCACTGGTTAAGGCTCTGGGGCAGGTTAGAGATACATTGCATCTTGCCTGGAGTTCTGACTTTTTACACAATTAAGTGCATCATTATTCTAAGATGATACCTTGCTAAACTATTCATTTGTTCCAAACCTTTTGCAGAGCCAATGCGAAATTATCTGAAGCCAACACTCAACTTTATCACGAGATTCACAGAAATACGCCCTTACTTGCCAACAGTTTGATAAGTGGAAGCTTTCCTTCAAGTCCTGTCCTGGAAACAGTTCAGATGGGAAATCTTGGCAACAATTTATCGTTAAATAAATCTCTTAACTTTGGAGGAGGATTCCTAAACACCCCAAGAACTGGATTAGCCTCAAAAAACAGTGTGGAAGCTTACTTAGTAAAGGTTAGTAATTGTGAATGTCTTTCTAAACTGCAATTTCTGTTTCAACTTTAGGTTATACTTAATGTTAAAGTGAAAAGCCCTTCATGGCATCGGACCAGAATATCTCCGGGACCGCCTTCTGCCGCACGAAACCCAGCGACTGGTTAGGTCCCACAGAGTTGGCCTTCTCCAGGTTCCGTCGACTAAGCAATGTCGTTTGGCGGGACCCAGGAGAAGAGCCTTCTCTGTGGTGGCCCCAGCCCTCTGGAACCAGCTCCCCCCAGATATCAGAGTTGCCCCCACCCTCCTTGCCTTTCGCAAGCTCCTTAAAACCCACCTCTGTTGTCAGCCATGGGGGAATTGAAATTTCCCTTCCCCCTAGGCTTATAGAATTTATACATGGTATGCTTGTATGTATGAGTGGTTCTTTAAATTGGGGTTTTTTAGATTATTTTTAATATTAGATTTGTTTACATTGTTTTTTGTACTGTTGTTAGCCGCCCCGAGTCTTCGGAGAGGGGCAGCATACAAATCTAATTAATTAATTAATTAATAAAAAATTTCATTTTGCAAACAATCTTTAACTCCTTTCTTTGTGTTAGGCACAGCATTTTCTAAGAAAAACAATGAACCCCCCCCAAATACTTAATATCTTAATTTCTATTGTTCTTTTATGGAATTTTAACAATAAAATTATGCATAAATAGGTTCTATGGAGTGCTTAAAATATGGATCGAAATTTTGAATATTATTTAAAAGTCAAATTTTGATTGTTTTGTGATTTACCCGTTAAACGTGTGGCAAATTTTAGAAACATGATGCTCATCCCATCTTTAGAGACTTTTATGCAGAATTTACAAATAGCTGGAGTAGCTGCTAGAAAATAAGGTTCGCAACAGACCAGACTGATTTGTAAAGTCCATCAAGAAGACACAAAATACCTACCTTGTTTTAAAAGCATGCAATTTTTTGTTGGCATATATACTATAATAGCACTTTAGATGGAAATAAATACTCCAACTTTGATTCAAACAATTCTGTAAAAGATCAGAGTTTACTGTTCCTTTCTATAAATACTACATGCTGACTTTTGTAAGCTATGTTGGTTTTCAATTTCTTTTTTTGTTTAAAACATGTGTATAACCTCCCATCATATATCAATTATGGGATGCTTACAACCAGTAAAACAATATAAAAAAACACAAAAAAAGCTGGCACCATACCAGAGCTTACAAAACTTTTGCCAGACCCTTCCTCGAATACAGCTCATCTGTTTGGAACCCATATCGCATCTCAGACATCAACACCCTTGAAAATGTCCAAAGATACTTCACCAGAAGAGCCCTTCACTCCTCCACTCGAAATAGAATACCCTATGAGACTAGACTTTCAATCCTGGGCCTAGAAAGTTTAGAACTAAGATGCCTTAAAACAAGATCTAAGTATTGCCCACAAGATCATATGCTGCAACGTCCTGCCTGTCGGCGACTACTTCAGCTTCAACCACAACAACACAAGAGCACACAACAGATTTAAACTTAATATTAACCGCTCCAAACTTGACTGTAAAAAATATGACTTCAGTAACCGAATTGACGAAGCGTGGAACTCATTACCAGACTCCATAGTGTCATCCCCAAACCCCCAACACTTTACCCTTAGATTATCTACGGTTGACCTATCCAGATTCCTAAGAGGTCAGTAAGGGGCGAGTACAAGTGCACTAGAGTGCCTTCCGTCCCCTGTCTTATTGCTCTCTTATATCTCCTATACCTTTCTTCTATTCCTATATCTCTTCTTCTATTCTTTCATTGATATGTTCTATTACTTTATCTTCTTTTCTATTATTTCTTAGATATATTTTACTATGAGTATCTCTCTATAACCTTCTTCATGTATTTTACTATGTGTATATAGATATATACCCACTAAAACCCTCATTGTGTATTGGACTAACTAACTAACTAACTAACTAACTAACTAACTAACTAACTAACTAACTAAATAAATAAATAAATAAATAAATAAATAAATAAATAAATAAATAAATAGCCACGTTTATCTGCAACCCGCATTCGCATCCCAGCTTCATCTTGACCAATTCCAATCTTTGTAAAGTTTTGATCAATGCTAATTGAAAACTAGAATTTTTCTTTTAACTAAGAGTAACCTGTGTAAAATTTGCTAAAATATCTTATTAAGTGATACTTGGTTTATGTATTTTTATTTTATATTTAGTAATCTAAATGTAATTTCAGATGCGGATGGAATTAGAAAAAAGTATCACAAAAGAACTGAACGAAGGTAAATAGCAAGTTATATGCTGACAATTTGAAACCTGTTCTTCTGTTTGCTTTGTTTCTCCACCCCCTACCCCCACCAAGAAAATGATACTAATACTGAAATTTTTAGATATTGCACATCATTAGAACAGGGCTGTCAAACTCTCAGTCCACGGACCGGATGTGTCACTTGCCGGCACCGCCCTTGCCCAGTATAGCGAAGGGAGAAAAAGTCCCAATATGTCACATGACAACACAGGTTTAACACCCATTTTAGAACCTCCCCTCGCTGGTATTCAAAGCAGCACCGGCAAAAATGAAGGGAATCCCAGCGAGGGGAACTTCAGGGGAATCCCAGCAATGCGAGAACGGGCGCTTCGGCTGGCAATGAAAGTCCGGAGGCGGGGATTCCCAGCAAGGGGAGGCTCAGGAGAATCCCAGCAACGCAAGAACGGTTGCTTCGGTTGTCAACGGAAGTCCAGAGGCGGGGATTCCCAGCAAGGGGAGGCTCAGGAGAATCCCAGCAACGCAAGAACGGTTGCTTCGGTTGTCAACGGAAGTCCAGAGGCGGGGATTCCCAGCAAGGGGAGGTTCAGGGGAATCCCAGCTCTTCGGCTGGCAACGGAAGTCTGGAGGCGGGGCACCCCAGTGGCGTCGGCTCGGGTTCGTAAGGTGAAAATAGTTCGGAAGAAGAGGCAAAAAAATCTTAAACAACGGGTTCGTATCTCGAAAAGTCCGTTAGTAGAGGCGTTTGTAAGAAGAGATGCCACTGTATTCTCTTCTATTCGAATGTTTCAATTAAAAGCATCCCAGTATGATTGCTTTTAATATCTCTGGGTTTTAAATCTCGTTTTTTAACTTTATTGGATTTGTATTCTATGCATTGTATTGCTGCTGTTGTGAATCGCCCCAAGTCTTCGGAGAGGGCAGCATACAAATCTAATAAATCTCATAATTCTTAATATTAATCTACGTTATTGGCTTTATTGCAGTTTGTAGCCTGATTTCTGCTATTTATAACCTTAAAGCATTCTCTTTTACTGTTCCAGTATGATTTATTCTGCATAGATCACATTGGTAATTTAGGGTAAAACTGTCATCCTTATTTCTAAAATGTATATAGTTTGCAAAAATATACACCCGTGATGGCGAACTTGTGGCATGCGGAGCCATATCCGAGGGCACTCAGCTGATTTTCAGCCTTGGGGAAGGCCGTTTTGCCCTCCAGATGCTTCAAGGAAGCTTCCCTGAAGACCCGGAGGGCAAAAAACCGCCCAACTGGCAAACTAGGAGTTCTGAAAAACAGACTCCTGGTCCTGGTTTGCCCATTATGCTGTTTTTTGGCACTCCGGAGGGTTCGGGGAAGTTTTCTGAAACTCCGGAGTGCGAAAAACAGTCCAACTGGAAGTTTAGATAGCAGACTTCCGGGTTGCCCTTGGGCTGTTTTTTGCACTCCGAAGTTTCAGGAAGTTGAAGCCTCTGGAGAGCAAAAAACTGCAAAACGGGCAAACTGAAAGTACGTTTTTTCCCAAACTTCTGGTTTGACTGTTTTTTCACTGTCTCAGGCTTAAGTGAGGCCTGTATGAATGCACGGGGATATGTGCTCAGGGGCAGTGTGGGCATGTCCACACTTTCTACATTGTCAAATGCTTTTTTAGGATCAAGAAATATAAGTGCCATTTGTTTTTCAGGGTGTTGCTCATAATATTCTAAGGTATTTATAATTGTCCTCAAATCATTTTTAATTGGTCTACCTGGTAAAAATCCATTCTGGTTTTCATGTATTATTTCACTTATAATGTTTTTAAACCTAAATGCATATACAGTGGAACCCCGACATAAGAGCTGCTCTACTTACGAGCAACTCGAGATAAGAGCTGGGAGGGGAGATATATTTTTGTTCTACTTACCAGCCCAAATTCGAGATACGAGCGCCAAGGAGCTGTCTCCTGAAGCCGAACGCTAACTTCCGCGTTCGGCTTCAGGAGACAGCTGCGAAGCGGCGCGCGTGTTTTAAAAGGTTGCAGCCGGCCTGGGAGTTCGGGGGGTGCTTGCAGCCGGCCTGGGGGGCTTGCCAGCACCCCCCCGAGCCCCCCAGGCCGGCTGCAACCTTTTAAAACGCGCGCGGCTTCGCAGCTGTCTCCTGAAGCTGAACGCGGAAGTTAGCTCTTTTTCTTTCTCTCTTTTACCTTCCCTTCCTCTATTTCTTATTTTCTTTCTCCTTCCCACCTTCTTCCCTCCCTCCCTCCCTTCACTTATTCCTCTCTTACTCTCCCCTTTCATAAGTTTCCTTGCTTCCTTCCTCTGTTCCTGTCCCTTCCCTCTTTCCTTCCTTCCCACCCTCCGTCCATTCATTCACCCATTCCTCTCTTGATCGCTTAAAGCCGGTCCCTGGTGCAAAAAGGGTTGGGGACCTCTGTCCTACAGGATTGGGTGGCAGAGAAGTTGAACATATGTAAATTTAAAAGTTTAAGAAAGTTTACAAGTTAAGTGAAAGAAACTTCATTATTCATTTATATGTACATGTACATTTCTTCATTAAAAACTTGTCTTTCTGCATAATTTAGACTAACTTTGTGAGTTTTTTGAGGGCTGGAACCAATTAAAATTATTTACATTAATTCCTATGGGGAAAAGTCGTTCGAGATAAGAGCTGCTCGACTTAAGAGCCAGGTCCGGAACGAATTAAACTCGTATCTCGAGGTACCACTGTATTGATATAAAAATAAAGAGAAAAAGACCCAATATCAAAAATTAGAGGATGAATTTAAAAAATCAGAATTAGAATTGGAACATAACGAACATGATGATAAAATTAAAAACCAGAGAGATTTATTACAACATAAAATAAAGTTGATAGAACAAGAACAAATGGCAGAAAAAAATAAAAAGAGCGAAACCAGAATATTTTGAACATGCAAACAAACCAGGAAGATGGCTGGCTTATAAATTAAGGAAAGAAAGAGAAATTAGAATTATTAATAAATTAACAGATAGTAAAGGTGTAATAAGACATAGAATAGTTTAAAAGAAGGAAATGGTATTAGAGTATTATAGGAAATTATATGAAAAAGAAGAAATAAATGAAGAGGCGATTTAGGACTATTTAAGTTCTATAGACATACCTAAATTAACTGAAGATCAACAACAAAAATTAAACCCTTTACAGAAGCAGAATTACAGCAATCTATTAAAAATCAGAAAAATAATAAAGCTACTGGCCCTGATGCAATACCCGCAGAATTGTATAAGCTAGACAGTGAAATACTTTTTTTCAAATACAGTGATACCTTGTCTTCCAAACTTAATTGGTTCCGGGACGAGGTTCTTAAGGTGAAATGTTTGTAAGACAAAATAATGTTTCCCATAGGAATCAATGGAAAAGCGATTAATGGGTACAAGCCCAAAACTCACCCCTTTTGCCAGCCGAAGCGCCCGTTTTTGTGCTGCTGGGATTCCCCTGAAGCTCCCCTCCATGGGAAACCCCACCTCCGGACTTCCGTGTTTTTGTGATGCTGCAGGGGAATCCCAGCAGGAGAATCCCAGCATCGCAAAAACGAGCGCTTCACTGGCAACGGAAGTCCGGAGGTAGGGTTTCCCAACAAAGGGAGCAGCATCGCAGCATCGCAAAAACACCAAAGTCCTCGAAAACCCACCTCCTGACCTCTGTGTTTTTGCGATGCTGGTGGGGAAGTCCGGAGGTGGGGTTTCCCATGGAGGGGAGCCTCAGAGGAATCCCAGCAGTGCAATAATGGGTGCTTCGCTGGCAACGGAAGTCCAGAGGCGGGGCATCCCAGCAGCAGCGGTGGGTTTGTAAGGTGAAAATAGTTTGTAAGAAGAGGCAAACAAATCTTAAACCCCAGGTTTGTATCTCGAAAAGTTTGTATGACGAGGCGTTTGTAAGACGAGGTATCACTGTATTAGAGTATTATAGGAAATTATATGAAAAAGAAGAAATAAATGAAGAGGTGATTTCGGACTATTTAAGTTCTATAGACATGCCTAAATTAACTGAAGATCAACAACAAAAATTAAATAAACACTTTACAGAAGCAGAATTACAGCAATCTATTAAAAATCAGAAAAATAATAAAGCTACCAGCCCTGATGCAGTACCCGCAGAATTTTATAAGCTAGACAGTGAAATACTTTTTTCAAATATGTTGGAGATATTTAATGAGATAATAGCGGACGGTAAATTACCTAAAACATGGACAGAAACTTTAATAACATTAATACATAAACCGGGAACAGAAAAAGAAAAAATTGAAAACTACAGACCAATTTCATTATTAAATGTAGATTATAAAATTTTTATATCAACGTCCGCGCTTTCTAGCACATCCACACCCACACTTTTGGCACTCGAACCAAAAACGTTTCACCATCACTGGAATAGACTGTGGCTAGAAAGTTTTTTTTGTGTTACATAGCTAAATAAACACTGTTAAAAATAATGCTAATATCTGACAAAACTGGCATTCTGTACCATTGTCACTTCATCAGATGCTATGAAAACTGTAAACAATACTCTTTGTTTTTCAGCTAACGCTGAACTTGATGCCGGAACTGCTATATTCTCCTCCATAGGATCAGTTGATATAGACCAAGATCCAGTTTCCAAGGCAAAACAGGAGTATCTAGATGTTTTGAAGAAAAATTATATGCTTTGAATAAAGTCTTCAAAGTTGTAGCTCTGACTTGATTACTTATTTTTTTTTAATAGGGTGCATATCTGGCTGTGCTCTTGTATGTAGAGAAAATACTTCAGCCACTTTTTAATTTGGGCCATTTCAAGTGTCATGAAGATTATAATGCGGCCGCGAGAGCCATCGTGGGGCTTCCTAGATTCGCCCATGTTTCTGCAACACTCCGCGGCCTGCACTGGCTGCCGATCGGTTTCCGGTCACAATTCAAAGTGTTGGTAATGACCTTTAAAGCCCTTCAGGGCATTGGGCCAGAATACATCCGGAACCGTCCCACAGAGTTGGCCTTCTCCGGGTCCCGTCGACAAAACAATGTCGTTTGGCGGGCCCCAGGGGAAGAGCCTTCTCTGTGGTGGCCCCGGCCCTCTGGAACCAACTCCCCCCAGAGATTAGAACGGCCCCCACCCTCCTTGTCTTTCGCAAACTACTCGACCCACCTTTGTCGCCAGGCATGGGGGAGTTAAGTTATCCTTTCCCCCTAGGCTGTTACAAGTTATGCATGGTATGTTTGTGTGTATGTTTGGGGGTTTTTTTTATAATAAGGGTTTTTAGTTGTTTTTATTAATTGGATTGTTCATGTTGTTTTACCACTGTTGTTAGCCGCCCCGAGTCTGCGGAGAGGGGCGGCATTCAAATCCAATTAATAATAATAATAATAATAATAATAATAATAATAATAATAATAATAATAATAATAATAATAATAGATATATTGAAGGAAAGGCTAGAGAAAAAATAGTTTAATTCACCAACCCAGACATTTTAAGATTTCACATCAGACAGGTCAGGTTTCTGTATAACGGTATATTGTCTGTAGTTGCTCAATTCTGTTCTAAAATGCTTTTATGTTTGCTATATAGTAACTGGATATGAGAGAAACAAACATGCATTTTTTTAAAAAAATATCTTGGTTGGTTTTACATATGCAAGAAAAACAGAAAAGCGAGAGAAAACGTGCCCATCACCAATAAAAACCCCACCACCATTTAGGGGGTTAAATTATTTGCAATAAGTTTCAATTTCGTCCTTAGCTCCAGTTTACATTTTTTTACATACAAAAAGTGATTGGAATTTATTTTTCACATTGTCGTCATAAATTCTAATTATGATATAATTTTTCACCTTATTCCATCGTGCCATCAGCTCCTCCAATTTATTTTCATCAAAGTTATTTAATCTTATTTCCATAATTTCGAAGTGGATGTGGTCCACCAAGTACCTGTACCAATTCTGGATTGTCCATTTATTGCTATCCTTCCACCCTAATACCACTACTGCTTGAGCGCTTTCCAAAGCTGCTGGTTTGATTTCTTTAAATTCTCGTATTTAGATTAGATTGGATTAGATTTATTGGATTTATATGCCGCCCCTCTCCGCAGACTTGGGGCGGTTCACAACAATAGCAAAAAACAGTACATAGTGATAAATCCAATGCCCCCCAATCCAATTACAATTTTAAGTTAAGAAATTCATAAAACAATCCCAATATATATAAAAAACAAGCACACAATCAATCAAACAGCAAAACAACATGGGCAAGGGGGAGATGTTTTAGTTCCCCCATACCTGACGGCAGAGGTGGGTTTTAAGGAGTTTACGAAAGGCAAGGAGGGTGGGGGCAATCCTAATCTCAGGGGGGAGCTGGTTCCAGAGGGTCGGAGCCACCACAGAGAAGGCTCTTCCCCTGGGTCCCACCAGACGACATTGTTTAGTCGACGGGACCCAAAGAAGGCTGACTCTGTGGGACCTAACCGGTCGCTGGGATTCGTTGACTAGTATTGCTAATTCTTTTGTAATTATCCAATTAATGTTTAGCATATTATTTATTTCATTCTGTACTTCCTTCCAAAATTTTTGAACTTCAACACATTCCCAAAGCATATGCATAAAAACTCCTTTTATTTGGCAACCATGCCAGCAATTTCCTTTCCCTTTCCTCTGGAAGTGTGCTAGTTTTACTGGCGTGAAATACCATTTATGTAAAATTTTCCTTCTCATCTCTCTAATTCTTGTATTCTTTATCTTATGTATGTTTTCTACTACTTCTTCCATCTCGCTTTCATTAATCCGTAATTCATTTTGCCAATATCTTGTTAGGCCTTTAATCACTTCCTCTTCCACTGGTAATAACATGCTATAAATATTACTAGCCTGTCCTTTTGAATCATTAATCTTTTCTTTCAATATTTTCTCTAGACCGTTTTCTTCTCTCAAAAATGCTTCTTTATTCTCACTTTTATTCAAATATTTACATATTGCATTAATCTGCAACCATTTTTGTTGGCCCAACCACCATTCGAAGCGAGTTCTATTAAATCTCATGTTACAATATCAAACATCATTAAAAGAAAAAGAAAAGAGAAACAGAAAAGGCCAGAAATGAAAACAGTAGAGGAAAAGAAAAGAAGTGGTGAGGAGTGAGAAAGGGAGAAAGAGAGGGAAAGAAAAGAAGGGAAAGAGAAAAGGAAAGAGATAGAAACTAGACTGTTGACCGTCTTATATTTCACAACCTTTAAATCAATTGACTATTAATATGATTGATAATGTAAGATTATTGTTCGATACTTTTGTTTGATAACGGATTAAATAACCGTGACAGATTTGAATATTTTTTTTAAAAAAATGGGTACTACTTTGAGAGTTAAATGTTTAGATATTTCTTTTGTTTTAACCAGACGTAGCACCTTTTACAAGCTCACAAGCTTTTACAACAACAACAGAATCGGATACATATTCAAATTAAAATGAGGGGGGGGGGAATGGAGAGAGAAAAATCAAACTGTTGTTAAATGTAAATATTGTTGTTTTTAATGCACCGTTATACCATGGAATAAATATAGAGGAAATGAAAGGAAAGGTAGAGAAATGGATATCAATAAATTAAGGAGATTTATGTGTATTAGTAAATACGAACCAAAATTGTTACAAATGAATAAGCTGCAAAAACCAATTATCCTGCAATCTAGCAGGTATGTTTATTAAGTCCTGATACCAAAACTACTCTATGTATAAAGCATAATGATTTATTTTGTTTGATTGTATGTATGTGTGTTTCTTTTTTCTTTTCTTGTTTCTTTTTCTTCTCTCAATGTCGTGTTGTTTCTTTTTCTAATGTAAATAATTAATAAAGATATTTTTTTAAAACTTCCAGTGTTGGAGCATGCGAAGGAAGAAAAATCTATCTATCTATCTATCTATCTATCTATCTATCTATCTATCTATCTATCCATCATCTTTCTCTCTCTCTCTCTCTCTATCATCTCTCTCTATATATATATCTATCCTCTCTCTATCTATCTATCTATCATCTCTCTCTCTCTTATCTCTCTCTCTCTCTATCTATCATCTCTATCTATCTATCATCTCTCTCTATCTATCATCTCTCTCATCTCTCCTCTCTCTATCTATCTGTCATCTCTCTCTCTCTATCTATCTATCATGTATCTATATCTCTCTATCTATCTATCATCTATCTATCTATCTATCTATCATATCTCTCTCTCTCTCTCTCTCTCTATATATATATATATATATATATATATATATATATATATATATATATCCTCTCTCTATCTATCTATCATCTCTCTCTCTTATCTCTCTCTCTATCTATCTATCTATCATCTCTCTATCTATCATCTCTCTCTATCTATCATCTCTCTATCTCTCCTCTATCTGTCATCTCTCTCTCTATCTCTCTATCTATCTATCATGTATCTATCTATCTCTCTATCTCTCTATCATCTATCTATCTCTCTATCTATCATCTATCTATCTATCTATCTATCTATTAGATTTGTATGCCGCCCCTTTCCGAAGACTCGGGGAGAAGGGCGGCATACCAATCTAATAAATAATAATAATATAATATAAAACAATACTATATGCAAAGACAAATCTAATTAATTTAAATTGCATACCCTAAAATCCCAGTATATTAAAAATCAATCATACAAATTCAGATCTCAACCAAACATCACATTTATTAGCTATGGGGCAAGGATCTAATAGTCCCAAGCCTGGGGACATAAGTGAGTCTTAAGACTCTTGCGAAAGGCGTGGAGGGTGTGGGCAGTGCGAATCTCTGGGGGGAGGAGCTGATTCCAGAGCGCCAGGGCCCCAACAGAGAAGGTTCTTCCCCTCAGCCCTGCCAAGCGACATTGTCTGGTTGACAGGACCTGCAGAAGGCCGATTCTGGTACCTAACTGGTCGCTGAGATTCATACGGCAGAAGGCGGTACCTGACCATTAAAAGCTACTTTTAATGGCTGTGTATTTTATGAATTGGTTGGGTGCTGATCTTCCTTTCTGCCTTGGTTTGTAACGGCGTCTCTTTTTCCATCCGGTTGCCCAAAAGACACCGCAGCAGCAACAGCAGGTGACAACCAACAAAGAACAAAGTACAATCAGAGGCAACCAGCCCCCTTTTCCCGTCATCTCCTCTATGGGCTGTTGGCCTTCGTCATCGGAACTGTTGTTTCTTCCACTGTAGACTTTGGTTTCATTCAAGGGGTTGCTGGTATTGGGAAGGGCCCCACTGGGTGACAGCGACACTGTCTGGATGGGTGCAGGTGTCCAGGAAACAGGAGATGCCTTGATATTATCTGAAGGGATGGTGGAGGTGTTCCTTCCTGGAAGGATCTCAACTGCTGTCGCCGAATGGTCCATCGCTGAAGCTGACGCCATCAATGTGATGGGGGAATTCTTGAAAGCAGCATCTACTGCTGAGTTCTCGCTACCTGGCTTTGGGGCTGTTGTGGGAGAGGAGTCCTCCACGAAAAAGAATCTTGGGGAAGATAGTTCTTCCTGGTCTGTTTCTAGGTCAGCAACCCGTGCTCCGCCATGCCTCTCCCATTTATTGAAATAAGACCTGGTGTTGATATCTTTGAATGAGAACTTCTCAAAAACGAGAAGGTCGGGATCAATGCCTGGGAAAACACAAGCCGAGAAAGAAGGAAGTCTTAATTTCTTTCCTCATCCAACGCCATCTGATTTGTAGACTTATCTCCACCAACGTCGCATTGTCCAACAGTTACGACCCTCCCTGGACTAAGGTGGTCCTCATGCCTTGGTTATCTCCCAACTGGACTATTGCAATGTTCTGTATGTGGGCCTAACTTTGAAAAGTATCCAAAAGTTTCAACCGATGCGGAATGCAGCCGCATAAGCTACCCTGTTTCCTCGAAAATAAGACCGGGTCTTATATTAAATTTTGTTCCTAACATCCATTAGGGCTTATTTTGGACAAAATATGGTACTAAATGCATCTGTTTGCCTGATGATCTTAACTGGGGCTTATTTGGGGGGCAGGTAGGGTTTATATTACGAGCATCCTGAAAAATCACGGAAGGGCTTATTTTCCGGCTCCATGGACACCGTTGAGTGCCAATTTGCTTCTGGGTCCAGTCCAAGGTGTTGGCTATTATCTATAAAACCCTACATGGTATTAGGGCCAGGCTACCCGTGGAACCAACGTCTCCCCATCACATCGAGCTATCCCAAGCCTGGAAGGCATGCTACAAATTAATGTTCTTTCTTTTTCTTCCTTTCTTCCTTCCTTTCTCTCTCTCTCCCTTCCTTCCTTCCGTCTCTTAAAAATATTTTGGCGTTTTATATTTTTGAATAAACTAAAGATTATACAGGAAAACATTTGGTAAACACACAACAAGTTCAAGGAAACAAACTTCATATCTGGATATTTTCTAAAAGCAAGTTCTACAGTAAAAAAAACTTCTGATGACATATAGCTAATCAAAGCATCATAAAATAGTATTATAATTATTATTAACTACATGATATAGATGAGAGATGGGTTCTAATTAACCTTGTTGCCTGTTCGCTCTCTCAGGCACCATGTGGGCACACCTCATGCGCAGCGCTGAAAAACAAATAATTTTTTTAAAAGCTGAAAACAAGATGGCGACCACGTGCGCAGTGCTGGAAACTCGGCTTCTGCACCTGCTCGTGAGGGGGAAAAAATCACTTTAAAAAAAAAAAATGTCAGCACCCACAAACCGGCACTGAGTGAACTGGGTTGATAACATCATTGTAATTTCACCAGCGGGTCGCTACCAGTGCAAACTGGGAAGAATCCACCCCTGGTATGGATAGAAGATGGCTAAATGTTTGTTCCAGCTTCTTTGCTCTATAAAGTTTTACCAAACGTGTTTTTTTTTAAAAAAATCTGGATTTTACTTATGTACATGTGCAAATGAGCCGGGGTGGCGCAGCAGGTAGAGTGCTGTAGTACAGGCCATTGAAGCTGATTGTAGATCTGAAGGTCAGCGGTTCAGATCTCATCACCGGCTCAAGGTTGACTCAGCCTTCCATCCTTCCGAGGTGGTAAAATGAGAACCCGGATTGTGGGGGCAATAGGCTGGCTCTGTTAAGAAGTGCTATTGCTAACATGTTGTAAGCCGCCCTGAGTCTAAGGAGAAGGGCGGCATAAAAATTGAATAAATAAATTGAATACATAAATCACTATCCTCCCTCCCACGTTCTGTCTGACCAGTCGACGACCGGTCAGCAATTAAATCAGACACAGAGATGGGAAGTATAATAGTCTATCGTACAAGCAAACTTGTTGAGAACCACAAATTAAAGCACAGAATGTCCCTCGACTCCCAAGATTCAAAGTGAGCAGCAAAACTCATAAGGAATGTTCCAAAACAGAGTTATAACTTAAAGCCTGTGGCTTGGCTGAAGCAGAAGTACTTCCCTCAATTTTCGTCGGGGGTGCGTTCTGAGACCGCCCGCGAAAGTCGAATTTCCGCGAAGTAGAGATGCGGAAGTAAACACACCATTTTTGGCTATTGACAGTATCACAAGCCTTCCCTTAACACTTTAAACCCCTAAATTACCATTTCCCATTCCCTTAACAACCATTTACTCACCATTATTACTGGTACTCACCATTGAATAAGACACTTAGTGATCCTGATATTTATAAACATAATTATTTATTAACAATACAGTGATCCCTCGAGTTTCGCGATCTCGAGCTTCGCGAAACGCTATATCGCGAGTTTTCTACCCGGAAGTAACACCACCATCTGCACGCATGCGTAGATGGTGGAGTTTGCATTACCGCCGGGCAGATCAGCTGCTAGGCGGCCAAAGGAACCTTCCCTGGGTCTTCCCGCCGGCATGGGGGGCTTCCTAGCACCCCCCGAACCCCCAACCCGGGTTTGGGGGGGTGCTAGGAAGCCCCCCATGCCGGGGGAGACCTTTTAAAACACCCGTGCCGCTTCCCAGCTGAGTCCTGAAGCCAAGCGCAGAAGTTCGCCTTTGGCGCTTGGCTTCAGGACTCAGCTGGGAAGGGCGCGGCTGTTTGAAAAGGTGGCAGTCGGCCTGGGGGGCTTCCCAGTACCCCCCCCCAACCCTGTCTCCTGCCGCCGGTTTAGCCAGGAGAGGAGCGGCAAAGTGACTTGGAGGAATGGGAAACTCAAACCGCCCAGTTTCAGCTTTCCATTCCTCCACGTCACTTCGCCGCTCCTTCTGGCTGGTGGGGGGGGGGGAGTTAGGAAGGTTCTACTTCTCCCCCCCAGCCAAAAACTCAAAGCCTGTCTCCTGCCACACAGTTTAGCCAGGAGAGCAGCGGCGAAGTGACTTGAAGGAATGGGAAACTCAAACCGCCCGGTTTCAGCTTTCCATTCCTCCACGTCACTTTGCCGGGGGAGTCTGGGAGGGAAGATGACGCGCCGGCAGCACAGGGGCGAGGGGTGGGAGGCAAAGCTCTGCGGGTACAGCCCCTTTCGGCCAAGCCTCCCCCCCCCCCCGCCAAGCAGCCAGGGAAGCCGAGCCGGGCGTGGCGGCGGCGGCTTCCTTCGGGGGCAACGCCAGCAAGAGGGTCTTCGCCCTCTTGCTGGCGTGCGTGGGCGGTGGGGAAGACCCTCAGCTGCTAGGCGGCCCAAGGAATCTCCCATGGGTCTTCCCCACCGCCCACGCACGCCAGCAAGAGGGGGAAGACCCTCTTGCTGGCGTTGCCCCACCACCGCTTCTTCTTCCTTGCGCCCCCGCTGCCTCTCCGCTCTCTTGGGTGGCGGAGCGAAGGAAAACAAAAAGTTTCCCTTTCTGCAGCTCCTGCCTCCCGCCCACCCAAGACAATAAGAGCGGAAGAAGACCCTCTTCTCCAACACGCCCGGAGGAAAGCGGGGGGAAGGGAGGAGAGAGAAGGAAGCCAGGCACGAAGAGTGTCCATGAGGGGGAAGAGACCCCCGCGCCGGGCAGGCCCACCGAAGCGGGAAGAGGGGGCGTGCGCCCGGGCCTGGCTAGAGCGCTTGATCTGCGGGCGCCTTAAAAGGGGGTGTGGACTCCTGGGAGGCCTTGGCGGTGGAAGGGGACACACTCGAAGCCTCAGCCGCCTGTCATACTAGTAAAAAAAGAAACATTGGGAGAAGGGGACGGAAGGCACGCTGGTGCCCTTATGCACGCCCCATACTCCATTGGGTTCACCTCCCGGTGAGTACAGCGCCCGGGAAGCATCATTTCTTGAGGGGGGGAGGGCTTCTCCCTCCTCTCATAACCGACTTCCTAACCAACCACGCACGGATTGCAGCGCCGGATCTCCGGAGCCCGGCCGTCTCCTAAAGGAAGGAGGCGTGGCGTAGTAGGCCTCTTGCACCGCCCCTAATTAAATCGAGCACGGAGGAAGTAAAGCGTCTCTCCTGGTTTCTACGCCGCCAGCCGGTGCCGGCTTTTTATTTTCAGACCTCCCTCGCCCCGAGTTCATGGCTCCTGCGTCGCTGATCGCCGGCCTTAAGCAAGCGGGCAACGAACAGTTCCGCAATGGGCAATACGGCCAAGCGGCCGGGCTTTACGGCCGAGCTCTGGAATTGCTGGAAGCGGCAGGTAGTGGCGTGGAGCTCCAGCCACTTTCAGCCAAGCCTCCCCGGCCACGGAGCCAGGGAAGCCGAGCCGGGCGTGGAACATCGGCGCAGGAGGCAGGACACGATCGGGCGACCGCCGCCGCCACGCCCGGCTCGGCTTCCCTGGCTGCGTGGCCGGGGAGGCTTGGCTGAAAGTGGCTGGAGCCGCAGAGCTTTGCCTCCCCCCCCCCCCTGTGCCGCCCGCGCGTCATCTTCCCTCCCAGACAAAAAGGCCACCCTTCGGCTCTGCAGTTCCAGCCCCTTTCGGCCGAGCCCACCCGGCCAAGGAGCCAGGGAAGCCGAGCCGGGCGTGGCGGCGGCGGCTTCCTTCGGGGGCAACGCCAGCAAGAGGGTCTTCGCCCTCTTGCTGGCGTGCGTGGGCGGTGGGGAAGACCCTCAGCTGCTAGGCGGCCCAAGGAATCTCCCATGGGTCTTCCCCACCGCCCACGCACGCCAGCAAGAGGGGGAAGACCCTCTTGCTGGCGTTGCCCCCGAAGGAAGCCGCCGCCACCACCGCTTCTTCTTCCTTGCGCCCCCGCTGCCTCTCCGCTCTCTTGGGTGGCGGAGCGAAGGAAAACAAAAAGTTTCCCTTTCTGCAGCTCCTGCCTCCCGCCCACCCAAGACAATAAGAGCGGAAGAAGACCCTCTTCTCCAACACGCCCGGAGGAAAGCGGGGGGAAGGGAGGAGAGAGAAGGAAGCCAGGCACGAAGAGTGTCCATGAGGGGGAAGAGACCCCCGCGCCGGGCAGGCCCACCGAAGCGGGAAGAGGGGGCGTGCGCCCGGGCCTGGCTAGAGCGCTTGATCTGCGGGCGCCTTAAAAGGGGGTGTGGACTCCTGGGAGGCCTTGGCGGTGGAAGGGGACACACTCGAAGCCTCAGCCGCCTGTCATACTAGTAAAAAAAGAAACATTGGGAGAAGGGGACGGAAGGCACGCTGGTGCCCTTATGCACGCCCCATACTCCATTGGGTTCACCTCCCGGTGAGTACAGCGCCCGGGAAGCATCATTTCTTGAGGGGGGGAGGGCTTCTCCCTCCTCTCATAACCGACTTCCTAACCAACCACGCACGGATTGCAGCGCCGGATCTCCGGAGCCCGGCCGTCTCCTAAAGGAAGGAGGCGTGGCGTAGTAGGCCTCTTGCACCGCCCCTAATTAAATCGAGCACGGAGGAAGTAAAGCGTCTCTCCTGGTTTCTACGCCGCCAGCCGGTGCCGGCTTTTTATTTTCAGACCTCCCTCGCCCCGAGTTCATGGCTCCTGCGTCGCTGATCGCCGGCCTTAAGCAAGCGGGCAACGAACAGTTCCGCAATGGGCAATACGGCCAAGCGGCCGGGCTTTACGGCCGAGCTCTGGAATTGCTGGAAGCGGCAGGTAGTGGCGTGGAGCTCCAGCCACTTTCAGCCAAGCCTCCCCGGCCACGGAGCCAGGGAAGCCGAGCCGGGCGTGGAACATCGGCGCAGGAGGCAGGACACGATCGGGCGACCGGAGCAGCAGCGCCGCCGCCGTCACGCCCGGCTCGGCTTCCCTGGCTGCGTGGCCGGGGAGGCTCGGCTGAAAGTGGCTGGAGCTGCAGAGCTTTGCCTCCCCCCCCCCCTCGTCCCTGTGCCGCCCGCTCGTCATCTTCCCTCCCAGACAAAAAGGCCGCCCTTCGGCTCTGCAGTTCCAACCTTCCATGGGTCTTCCCCCTCTTGCTTGTGAGGGCGCTTCAACGTTTCCGGACGGCAAGCTCGGACTCTTTCTTTTTCCCTCAGAGGACGCTTATGACAGGCGGCTGAGGCTTCGAGTGTGTCCCCTTCCACCGCCAAGGCCTCCCAGGAGTCCACACCCCCTTTTAAGGCGCCCGCAGATCAAGCGCTCTAGCCAGGCCCGGGCGCACGCCCCCTCTTCCCGCTTCGGTGGGCCTGCCCGGCGCGGGGGTCTCTTCCCCCTCATGGACACTCTTCGTGCCTGGCTTCCTTCTCTCTCCTCCCTTCCCCCCGCTTTCCTCCGGGCGGTGGAAGGGGACACACTCGAAGCCTCAGCCGCCTGTCATAAGCGTCCTCTGAGGGAAAAAGAAAGAGTCCGAGCTTGCCGTCCGGAAACGTTGAAGCGCCCTCACAAGCAAGAGGGGGAAGACCCATGGAAGGTTCCTTGGGCCGCCTAGCAGCTGATCTGCTCGGCAGCGCAGGCTGCTGCTGCGCTGCCGAGCAGATCAGCTGCTAGGCGGCCCAAGGAACCTTTCATGGGTCTTCCCCTCTTGCTGGCGAGGTGAGCCGGCGGGCAGCGGACAAGTGGCGGGCAGCGGGCTGGCGGTGCGGAAGTAAAAACACCATGGAAAAGTGGCACGCATGCGCAGATGGTGTTTTTACTTCCGCACCGCTATATCGCGAAATTTCGATTATCGCAAGGGGTCCTGGAACGGAACCCTCGCGATAATCGAGGGACTACTGTAATTATTTTTTTATTTATTTGCCAAAATTATTAGTTTGGCGATGACGTATGACGTCATCAGGTGGAAAAAACCGTGGCATAGAAAAAAAAACCCTCGCCAAGTATTTTTTAATTAATATTTTTTTGAAAAAACATTGTATAGGCTATTCGTGAAGTTCGAAACCGCGAAAATCGAGGGAGCGCTGTACTCACAGACTTCTCAAAACTATATTTTTTCAAGACTGCAGCAATGCTTGAGAGGAGAGGTAAAGCTCTGAACTTGCTCTTCCCCTCTTGTAGATATAAACGTTGATTTCCTGCAAAAGGAACCTCCGAGTCTCTTCCCCTTTTAAACAGTGATTACAGACTACGCACAAGGCCTCCCTCTACGTCTGCGTAGCTGCTCTCGTCTCCCACGCACTGTTCTCACCTGTGCATCTAAAATAGGATCCACAATCTCCCCCTCCTTATCAGACCCAGACAAGGCTCTAGCTGGGTGTTCTATATTCTCGGCAGGACCCTCAATCTCCATCCCTTCCTCACCCTCACTATCCGACTCCTCTGGCAGCCACACAGGCCTATGATGCTCAGAGGGACTCGGTTCCTCCTCTTCAGCGTCTGTGATTAAAAGAGCTGGCTGTGATCCAACCACAACACCCTCCGAGTGTGCACTAATGCATCCTTTGAGGGAAAAGGATGGCAGTTCAGAAATGTAATAAACCAACAAATAAACAAGCAAGCAAGGAAGCCAGCCTTACCTGGTGTAATATTGTAGAGGATCACACTGCTTGTAGGTTTTACTATGCAGCTTTCCAGCACTGGGCAATACACATGAATGCAGTTTCTATCAGGGATATTGGTTTTGTAGTAGAAAACAGCCAAGTTACAGGAAACTAAAAATAGAGAGACAAGAAAGTTTTAACATGAGTCCTGATGCTGTCTATGTTGAATGAGCTTTATCAGATTTATTAGACATTTTATTTATTTATTTATTTATTTATTTATTTATTTATTTATTTATTTATTTATTTATTTATTTATTTATTTATTTATTTATTATTTATTTATTTATTTATTTATTTATTTATTTATTTATTTATTTATTTATTTATTTATTTATTTATTTATTTATTTATTTATTTATTTATTTATTTATTTATTTATTTATTTATTTATTTATTTATTTATTTATTTATGGGATTTGTATGCTGCCCCTCTCCGCAGACTCGGGGCGGCTAACAACAGCAACAAAACAGTATAATCCAATACTAAAAACAGTTAAAACTCATCATGTTTTAAGTTTAAGTTTCAAGTTTTATTGGCTTTATATGCCGCCCCTCTCCGAAAACCCGGGGCGGCTAACAACAATCATGAAAATATACAATAAAATCCAATACTAAAAGCAAATTAAAACCCCTTAATATATAAAAACCAAACATACATACAAACATACCATGTATACAGTTGTAACAGCCTAGGGGGAGAAAAAAGTCTTAATTCCCCCATGCCTGGCGGCAGAGGTGGGTTTTAAGTAGCTTACGAAAGGCAAGGAGGGTGGGGGCGATTCTAATCTCTGGGGGGGACTTGGTTCCAGAGGGCCGGGGCCGCCACAGAGAAGGCTCTTCCCCTGGGTCTCGCCAAGAGACATTGTTTGGTTGACGGGACCCGGAGAAGGACAACTCTGTGGGACCAAACTGGTCGCTGGGATTCGTGCAGCAGAAGGCGGTCTCGCAGATAACCTGGTCCGGTGCCATGAAGGGCTTTATAGATCATAACCAACACTTTGAATTGTGACGGGAAACTGATCGGCAACCAATGCAGACTGCGGAGTGTTGGTGTAACATGGGCATATTTGGGAAAGCCCATGATTGCTCTCGCAGCTGCATTCTGCACGATCTGAAGTTTCCGAACACTTTTCAAAGGTAGCCCCATGTAGAGAGCGTTACAGTAGTCGAACCTCGAGGTGATGAGGGCGTGCGTGACTGTGAGCAATGACTCCCGGTCCAAATAGGGCCACAACTGGTGCACCAGGCGAACCTGGGTGAACGCCCCCCTCGCCACAGCTGAAAGGTGTTTCTCTAATGTGAGCTGTGGATCGAGGAGGACGCCCAAGTTGCGGACCCTCTCTGAGGGGGTCAATGATTCTCCCCCCAGGGTAATGGATGGACAGATGGAATTGTCCTTGGGAGGCATGACCCACAGCCACTCCATCTTGTCTGGGTTGAACATGTTATTTTTAAAAAAAAATCCCTTAATTTTTTTTAAAATTAATATGGTCTAATGCATAAGTGCCCCAGAGTGCCTTCCGTCCCCTGTCCTAATGTTTCTCTTTTACTAGTATCATGTATATAAATATTATATCTTTGTATACCACCAATACATACTTGACAAAATAAACAAACAAATAAAATAAAAATAAATATTTTTTTTTAATCCCTTAATTAGGGTGTTAAAAATTATAATTCTCTAGGCATATCTCTTTCCGCCATCAAATCTTGATTTTGTTTAAAAAAGGATTAAACAGATTAACTTTCTAATGAGTTGGTGTTTTCATACTTTTATTTTTTGCCTATGAATCAAGACCAGGTTAAAAATTATAATTCTCTAGGCATATCTCTTTCCGCCATCAAATCTTGATTTTTTTTAAAAAAAAGGATTAAACAGATTAACTTTCTAATGAGTTGGTGTTTTCATACTTTTATTTTTTGCCTAGGAATCAAGGCCAGGTTAAAAATTATAATTCTCTAGGCATATCTCTTTCCGCCATCAAATCTTGATTTTTTTAAAAAAAGGATTAAACAGATTAACTTTCTAATGAGTTGGTGTTTTCATACTTTTATTTTTTGCCTAGGAATCAAGCCCAGATTATATGTTGTCAGGATTATGTGTCAGAATACCTCACCATATGAACACAGGGACTGCCTTGTGCTAAATCAGTGTTCCAATAAAGGACGGATTCAGTCCTTCAGCTTGTATTTCAGTTACAGCCTTTATCCTACCAGCCCGACTCACGCATGAGAGAGAAAATTGTGCAAGAGAATTGTTCTTTGTTTAAAAGTTCAGGCCTGGAGTCCATTGACCGGTGCCTAAAGAAATGGAACAAAGCGGCCGAAAAGACCTTTAAAATGTTTTTCTAGCCATCAGAGGCGTTGATTGACCTGGTTCTTCCTCCCTCTAGAATCAGCTTTTAGGTGAGATTTGCAACATATAGAGACAGTTTGGCCTAGTGGTTAAGGCACCAGGTTAGAAAGGAAAAGTTATGTCATGTTCTTTAGAGGTATACTCAGTTATACATTTCCACCCCATGTCCAATCAACGAAGCAGTGGAAGTGATGTGCCGGTACCTGGATGCTGTTGGGTTCTGGATGGGTGCCAACAAGCTCAAAGTCAACCGAGACAAGACGGAGTGGCGTGGCTGTGGGTCTTGCCTCCCAAGGACAATTCCATCTGTCCGTCCATTACCCGGGGGGGGGGGAATTATTGACCCCCTCAGAGAGGTTCTGCAACTTGGGCTTCCTCCTCGATCCACAGCTAACATTGGAATACCATCTTTTGGCTGTGGTGAGGAGGGCGTTTGCCCAGGTTCGCCTGGTGCACCAGTTGTGACCCTATTTGGACAGGGAGTCATTGCTCAGTCACTCATGCCCTCATCACCTTGAGGCTCGACTACTGTAACGCTCTCTACATGGGGCTACCTTTGAAAAGTGTTCAGAAACTTCAGATCGTGCAGAATGCGGCCGCGAGAGCCATCGTGGGGTTCCCAGATTCGCCCACGTTTCTACAACACTCCGTGGCCTGCACTGGTTGCCGATCAGTTTCCGGTCACAATTCAAAGTGTTGGTTATGGCCTTTAAAGCCCTACATGGCACTGGACCAGAGTACCTCTGGAACCGCCTGCTACCGCACGAATCCCAGCGACTGATAAGGTCCCACAGAGTTGGCCTTCTCTGGGTCCCGTTGACCCAGGAAGGAAGGAAGGAAGGAAGGAAGGAAGGAAGGAAGGAAGGAAGGAAGGAAGGAAGGAAGGAGATGGAGGGAGGGAAGGAAGGGGAGGGAGGGAGGGAAGGAAGGCAGAAAGGGAAGGAGGGAGGGAAAGAAGGAAGGAAGGAAGAGTGAAAGAAGGAGGAAGAAAGGAAGGGGAAAATAGGATGGAGCAGGGAAGAAAGGAAGGAGAGGGAGGGAGGGAAGGGATGAAGGAGAGGGAGGGAAGGGGAGAGGGAGGGAGGGAAGGAAGGGTAAAAGAAAGGGGGAGAGGAAGAAAGGGAAAGAAGAGGGAGGGAGAAGGGAAAAAGGAAGGAAAGAAGGAAGGGAAATAAAAAGAAAAGGAGGGAGGGAGGAGGGGAAGAAAAGAAAGAACAAAGGAAAAAGAGGTAAAAGAAGCAAAGAAAGGCAGAAAGCAAAGGAATGTTTTGCCTTGCTTTCGAATAGGTTAAAAAAATATCTTAAATGTTGACACACACCAGGTGTCTAATGCTTTGTTCCTGGAGCCTTTTCCGAAAAAAACGAATCCTTACCGCCCTCGAGGGTACAGCAGGCTCGGCTGCATTGTCCGGCAGTGGGTGCCGCATAAATGTTGAGGATGTGAGCTCCTTGCTTCTGCGAATGCTCCAGATCAATTGAAAGACCTGGGAATCGTCGGATCCAGCAGTTCTTGTAATACGTGGTGGGTGAGCAAAGGCCTTCCGGTCTGCACACCCAGGCCCAAAACAGAAGGACTTCTGAAAGAGCCACTAGCAGAAACATGTCACCAACATTTCCTTAGCAAAGATCTTTTTCTTCAAGGCAGAAGAAATGTTGACTGAGAGAAACTCAGCATTGCCTGGTAGGACAACCTGTTTGCAGCTGATGGCTGTAACTTTCCACGGAATTAGGAAGCCATTTGCAAGCACAGAGAATTCAATTCAATTGAATTTATTCGCTCTCCATCTTTGTGCAGCTACTTGAACTTCACGAAGCAGATCCAGAGTTTGCATAATGACACCTGTAGAATAATAAAGAATTTCCAGCTATTACGGTATCGTTTGGGGGCCAGAAACTGTATAGCTTTTTCCAGGCGGTGTGTGTGTGTGCTACTTACCGCCACTATCGGTGTGCTTCCTGCAGAGGAGGGGGTTGGACTAGATGATTCAAAATGGGTGAACAGTGCAGTCAGGCGGTAGGGAAAGCCAGTAGGATGCTTGGCTGCATAGCTAGAGGTATAACAAGCAGGAAGAGGGAGATTACGATCCCGCTATATAGAGCGCTGGTGAGATCCCATTTGGAATACTGTGCTCAGTTCTGGAGACCTCACCTACAAAAAGATATGGATAAAATTGAACGGGTCCAAAGACGGGCTACAAGAATGGTGGAAGGTCTTAAGCATAAAACGTATCAGGAAAGACTGAATGAACTCAATCTGTATAGTCTGGAGGACATAAGGGAAAAGGGGGGACATGATCGAAACATTTAAATATGTTAAAGGGTTAATTAAGATCCAGGAGGGAAGTGTTTTTAATAGGAAAATGAACACAAGAACAAGGGGACACAATCTGAAGTTAGTTGGGGGAAAGATCAAAAGCAACATGAGAAAATATTATTTTACTGAAAGAGTAGTAGATCCTTGGAACAAACTTCCAGCAGACGTGGTAGATAAATCCACAGTAACTGAATTTAAACATGCCTGGGATAAACATATAGAAACATAGAAGTCTGACGGCAGAAAAAGACCTCATGGTCCATCTAGTCTGCCCTTATACTATTTTCTGTATTTTATCTTAGGATGGATATATGTTTATCCCAGGCATGTTTAAATTCAGTTACTGTGGATTTATCTACCACATCTGCTGGAAGTTTGTTCCAAGGATCTACTACTCTTTCAGTAAAATAATATTTTCTCATGTTGCTTTTGATCTTTCCCCCAAATAACTTCAGATTGTGTCCCCTTGTTCTTGTGTTCACTTTCCTATTAAAAACACTTCCCTCCTGGACCTTATTTAACCCTTTGATATATTTAAATGTTTCGATCATGTCCCCCCTTTCCCTTCTGTCCTCCAGACTATACAGATTGAGTTCATGAAGTCTTTCCTGATACGTTTTGTGCTTAAGACCTTCCACCATTCTTGTAGCCCGTCTTTGGACCCGTTCAATTTTGTCAATATCTTTTTGTATCCATCCTAAGATAAAATACAGAAAATAGTATAAAGGCAGACTAGATGGATCATGAGGTCTTTTTCTGCCGTCAGACTTCTATGTTTCTATGACCTGCAAGGTCCCTTTCAACTGTAATGAATACATAAATAAATAAATAAATAAATAAACAAGAAGTATAGCTTTTTCCAAGCGGTGTGTGTGTGTGCTACTTACCGCCACTATCGGTGTGCTTCCTGCAGAGCAGCGGGTTGGACTAGATGACCTGCGAGGTCCCTTTCAACTGCAATGAATACATAAATAAATAAATAACCAAGAAGTATAAATCCTTCCATTCCCCACTATCCAGTCAGAGATGAGGAAGGTTCTGCAATGAGAAGTGAAACGTCTTCAAAAGAAAAACCAGGAAGTCCAGTTGCCTCTTAAAAAACAGCATCATTGAGACAACCATGACCTGGGCGCCTGAGAATTCAATTCAATTCAATTCAATTTATTAGATTTGTATGCCGCCCCTCTCCGAAGACTCGGGGCGGCTCACAATAGCAATAAAAACAATATAACAATGGAACAAATATAATAATAAAAATTATATAAAACCCCCAACAATTAAAAACCATACAACACATACATACCAAACATAAAACATAAGAAAGCTGGGGGAGATGTCCTAGTTCCCCCATGCCTGGTGATATAGGTAGGTCTTGAGTAACTGGCAAAAGACAAGGAGGGTGGGGGCCGTTCTAATCTCCAGGGGGAGTTGATTCCAGAGGGCCGGGGCCACCGTAGAGAAGGCTCTTCCTCTGGGGCCCGCCAAACAACATTGTTTGGTCGACGGGATCTGGAGAAGGCCAACACTGTGGGACCTTATCGGCCGCTGGGATTCGTGCGGTAGAAGGCAGTTGTGGAGGTATTCTCGTCCAATGCCATGAAGGGCTTTAAAGGCCATTACCGACACTTTGAATTGTGACCGGAAACCGATCGGCAGCCAGTGCAGGCCACGGAGCGTTGTAGAAACGTGGGCGAACCTCCATAGACAGTGCCATTGTAACTTTGAACATTCGCCAAATGAATAAGTGGAGTACCAAGTTTTTACTTAGGATTTCATGCAGCGATATAGCAATTTAAATGGCAAACGAATAAATAAAAATAAACGAATGGCACATTTATTTGTTATATGCTTTCCTAGATCTTCCTGCTATGGTTCAAATTTTACCTCTTTTTAAGATTTGCAAACAATTTCACCTTGTCCAACAATAGTCTATGGAGAGGGGTGGCATACAAATCTAATTAATAATAATAATAATAATAATAATAATAATAATAATAATAATAATAAATGATAACTCCTATAATGTTTCTCTCTAGATTAGGAATTCTCAACCCGACAAAAACAGAAACAAAAGGAATATGATCACTGTTAGCAACACAGCATTCAGAAGAAGAATAAAATAGTGTTATTGTCCCGAAATTACAACTTGGTGCAATTCCACTACAAAATGGGTTGGCAAAAGGTAGCAAAATCCAAGAAATTTAAAAACACATGGAAACGATTGCAAAACTGAACAGAAGCAAACATTGCATTTGTTTCTTACCTGATGTTTTTTCCCTCCATCAGAAATGTTCATTATTTATTCTCCAACGAGGAAAAAGATCATAATAAATTTTGCTGAAGGAAAAAAATCCGAATGACATTGTTGCTTTTGAAACATCCAAGAATGAATGGCAATGGTATATGTATTTTTTTTTCTAAAGTCCAAGTTGGAAACTTGAGTTAGTGTTGATTAAGAATTGATAAAAGCCCTTAATTTAGAGCAAGTGGACAGACTGCTTGGCTGCTAGGGAAATGAATGGCGAATGAACATTTCTCTCTTTGCATGGAGGGAGAAAATGGCAGGTCCCTCTTTATTGACATTGGATACCTGGTATTTTAACCCCTTTTCTACCAAGGATTTTAGCCGGAACTGTAGAAAAATCCATTGCAAAATCAGTAAAAATACACACGTAATTTACTGATGTTATTGTCTATGACAGAATTAATAAGATTTTTTTAAAAAATTATTTATTTTGTCAAATATTGGTGGTATACAAAGATATAATAATATTTATATACATGATACTAGTAAAAGAGAAACATTAGGACAGGAAATGGAAGGCATCAACTACTCGGTTACTAAAGTCGTATTTCCTGCAGTCAAGTTTGGAGCGGTTTACATTAGGCTTGTATCTGTTATGTGCTCGTGCGTTGTTGTGGTTGAAGCTGAAGTAGTCGTTGACAGGAAGGACTCTAACACAGACTCCCAGGCACCTGGCCCCACAGGCTGCAGCCCACCCCAAAGTTACCCAAATTACCAGCACAGGATGAACAGGATAGCATAGCGCTACATCCAGTGAAAGGCTACCAAAATTTTTACTAGCATGTGGGCTTGGTTTATGCAGGACGGCCTGCATTTTCTTTCAACATATTTTAGTGCAAACTGGGTGCTTCTGGTGTGGAGCTCCATTTTCGCTACCCCACTGCGTTCCACCCCATCCAGGCAGTAGCGCACCCCTGGCTACATCCCCAGGGGTTAAATTCCATTACCCGGGGGGGGGGAGAATTATTGCCCCCCTCGGAGAGGGTCCGCAACTTGGGCGTCCTCCTCGATCCACAGCTGACATTGGAACATCATCTTTCGGCTGTGGCGAGGAGGGCGTTTGCACAGGTTTGCCTGGTGCATCAGTTGCAGCCCTATTTGGACAGGGAGACATTGCTCACAGTCGCTCATGCCCTTATCACCTCGAGGTTCGACTACTGCAACGCTCTCTACATGGGGCTACCTTTGAAAAGTGTTCGGAAACTTCAGATCGTGCAGAATGCGGCCGCGAGAGCTATTGTGGGGCTTCCCAGATTCGCCCATGTTTCTCAAACACTCCGTGGCTTGCACTGGCTGCCGATCAGTTTCCGGTCACAATTCAAATTGTTGGTAATGACCTATAAAGCCCTACATGGCATCGGACCAGAATACATCCAAGACCGTCTTCTGCCACACAAATCCCAGCGGCCAATAAGGGTTGGCCTTCTCCGGGTCACATCGACTAAACAATGTCGTTTGGCGGGCCCCAGGGGAAGAGCCTTCTTTGTGGCGGCCCTGGCCCTCTGGAATCAACTCCTCCCAGAGATCAGAACTGCCTCCACCCTCCTTGCCTTTTGTAAATTGCTTAAGACCCACCTATACCACCAGGCATGTGGGAATTGAGATATTTCCCCCAGGCTTATATAGTTTTATGTATGGTATGCTTGTGTTATATGTTTTTATATAATGGGTTTTTAGATATTTTTTCTTTAAAATATTAGATTTGTTTATTGTACACTGTTTATTATTGTTGTGAACCGCCCCGAGTCTGCGGAGAGGGGGGGGGCATACAAATCTAATCTATTATTATTATTATTATTATTATTATTATTATTATTATTATTAACTATCGCCCCCCTAGCTGACCTGGAGGAGGGACACATACAGGAAGATAGCTCACAGGAGGAACAAATGGACTTGGACTTATCGGAGGACGAGGGACTTGGCCCGGATCCACCACCTTAATGTTAATGTTCCTCTTTCTCATCATCCAATCCAGCTCATATGGATGTTGTTACGTGCAAAACATGGGGAGGAGGAAGTATTAGATATGTTAGCTGCCTTGAGTTATATATCAGAATAATAAAAGCAGGAAACAAACAAAACAGAACAAAATAGAATAACTTCATTGTCACTTTGAATGTACATTAATCAGCATACATTAAAATGGAATTTCATTGCATACAGCTCTCAAAGGGTCACCCCCTTCCAATATACACCATATAAACACGACAAAATAAATACATACAAAATTATGTACACACACACATACACAAACAGAATCACATATTTTGCTCATAAATTTATTTATTTATTTATTTAGATTTGTATGCCGCCCCTCTCCGCAGACTCCCCCTTTTTGTGAAATTTTGAAATTAACAGCATAATTTGTATATACATTGAAATAATTGAACACAGCAGGAGGGGCCCTTTTATAAGCAAAATAAAAATATAAGCATTATTTTCTTCATTTCATTGTGTGCAGAAATGTTCGTTCCAAGTGAAAAAGGTTTTTAAAAAGACCAAATATAAGTACCAAAAATGAACAATTTTTGGTCCGGGTCAAATAGACGTAGGAACAGAATTAGTGTATAGTGTGTTTGAACAGAACAGCAGGGCTAGACTGCAGAAATGAGGCCACATGGGGCTGCCCTTGAAGACTATTCAAAACTTCATAGGTCTGTTTATTTATTTATTTATTATTTATTTATTTATTTTGTCCAATACACAATGAGGGTTTTAGTATATATCTATATACACATAGTAAAATACACGATGAAAGTTAGAGAGGAGATACTTATAGTAAAATATATCTAAGAAATAATAGAAAAGAAAGTATAGTAATAGAACATATCAATGAAAGAATAGAAGAAGAGATATAGGAATAGAAGAAAGGTATAGGAGATATAGGAGAGCAATAGGACAGGGGACGGAAGGCACTCTAGTGCACTTGTTCTCGCCCCTTACTGACCTCTTAGGAATCTGGATAGGTCAAACGTAGATAATCTAAGGGTAAAGTGTTGGGGGTTTGGGGATGACACTATGGAGTCCGGTAATGAGTTCCATGCTTCAACAACTCGGTTACTGAAGCCATATTTTTTACAGTCAAGTTTGGAGCGGTTAATATTAAGTTTAAATCTGTTGTGTGCTCTTGTGTTGTTGTGGTTGAAGCTGAAGTAGTCGCCAACAGGCAGGACGTTGCAGCATATGATCTTGTGGGCAATACTTAGATCTTGTTTAAGACATCTTAGTTCTAAGCTTTCTAGGCCCAGGATTGAAAGTCTAGTCTCGTAGGGTATTTTATTTCGAGTGGAGGAGTGAAGGGCTCTTCTGGTGAAGTATCTTTGGACATTTTCAAGGGTGTTGATGTCTGAGATGCGAGATGGGTTTATGGTTTGTGAATGACATATAACAGTGATGGCGAACCTCTTTTGGTTAGCATACCAAAAGGGTGTCCCCGCACCCATTCCCTTTCGTCCCCTAGCTAATTTAACCTGAATTTAAAAGATAAGTCTTCTGGAACAAAGTGGTTGAGTCCTCCACCCTTAACTCAGAGGTGTCAAAGGTGTCTTTTAATAATATACCTTAAAACAGTCACTACTTCACTTGCAATGCAATAGCTGCCATTTTGACTTTCTTGACCTACATTGACCAAATGCCAGGATTTATCAGTCTTTGGCCAAATGAACAGGCAGTGTTATCAAGGCATGGTTTGGGCATACTTTATGGTACAATTATTATTTGAAAAGAGTGAGTTTATTATGTAATTTATTAAAGGGAACTGCACTCAAGTGCAACTGTGCTCACCGTGAGTACAATTTGTATAAAATACAATTTTACAATAAATATATTACAAAATATATTTATATATTTATTTATACAGGGCAAAATTAGGGCTATCTTTCATCTTTTTTTGTTTTGCTTGCTTGTTTTGCAACTTTAGAATTTGCAACTTTTTAAAAAATACAACTTGCAAACTTGTGGGGGGGAAATGGCTGGAACTGGAATGTTCGAAATAGAAATTGAGGTGGTGGGGAAAGAACAGCTCGCAATAAAATATGCTACAAGGTTGGAACGATTCACAATCTATTATTAACACTTTATGATGGCACGGTTAAGAGATTTGGCAGTAAATATGTTTTTAACATTCCTGAGAAAGTTTTTTTTCCCTCTCGAATACTTCCCCCCCCTTCATTTTGAAGTTGGTATAGTCCTAACCGACATTATTCTTGTTTGCCAAGCTCAGGTCGTATTTGAGGGAAAAGGTGCTGGGCGGTGGGGAGTTCCTTCTGATGTGAGGTTTTATCGAGGGGAAACTAAATACAGTACTTATTTATCGATAAAACATTTTTCTACAGACTTTTCCTGTGTTCAGCTCTCAATTCCTGGGAAATTTTCTTAGTTTAAAAGTGGAATAAAAGCCTTTTTATATAAACCGCGTTTGTCACCGCTGGGAGTTTTTCTTTTTCTAAACCTGGAGCTGGGTTTCTAAGTCTTCCACTTTAAAATTCAACTTAGTCCAGGCTTCTTTAGATCTCTTTACTTTAAAATTCAACTTGGGCTACTATTTCCTGTATGTCACGTTATCTTGTATGTTAAGCTAGGTGAAGCAAATTTGGATCAAAATTTGATTTTGTCTTCATTTTTCATACTTGTGGTTTTCAAACTGCATTTTTCTCACTGGGTTTTCTGTAGAACGTGGGTTTCTTTTGACCAGGAAAGTTTACCTTTTAAAAAATAACTCAATTTTTTAGTTAATGCTGAAAAATTTATTTAATTGGATTTGTATGCCGAGGACTCGGGGCAGCTCACAACATATATAAAAGCAACAATAATATAATCCAATTAGTGCTATATTAAAAACAATTAAAAAGAGAAGATTAACCTAAAAAATTAACTTATTAACCAAATGTGGGAGGAAAGTTGCAGAATAATTAACAGAAGCAGAATTAAAAAGCAATTAAAAGTTCCAGAAATAAGTGACATTCAGGAGTTTTCAATTCATATGCAGTCTACCTATTTAATTTACAGGAAGAGGAAGGTTGATAGTTTAATTCAGCTTAAATTGAGTAACTGCAAAGCAGCTGTTAAAGGGGAAAAAAAGCTCCCTGGGCCTTGTAATATTTGAAGCACAAACATGAAGAGAAACAACAGAGCAACATATGCACTGCAACTAAAATGGCTGCCTTCTTGTTTCTAAGGGCCTTTCAACATTTCTAATATTTCCTCTTGAGTGATAACACACACACACAAAGGGGTCGCCTTAATTTTCTAGCCCAGTTTTAATTGACGCATATTTATTTTGCCAAAATAACACTTGGTTCACTGCTTTATTCTATGGACTCTTCTAACCCCCCCCCTCCCATTTTTTCCATTTTAATTTTCCCTTGGTTTTTTGATTTTTAAGTTCATTCTTAAAAGGGCAAGATTTTTCAAATAAATTTATAGCGATGGCTGGGAAATGTGACATAGTACCTATGCTAAAGAAAGGAAATAAACCTTTGAGCTTGAAGCTAAATCAAATTAGGCTTTATACCACCTTTATGTAGATGAGGCAGTAAACTTACTTAATATTCCTTCCTCATGTTTTCCACACAATGAAATAAGTATACATTTGACTGGTAATTTTTAATTCCTATCAAATTACTATTTACTCTGTGTTTCTGCTATCTTTGGAACCATCTGGCCTAAGTTTTCCAACACCGTGCTGTCTGGAAATGGAGATCTTTTCCTATTGAATTTTTTGCTTCTGGAAATTATGACTAATAGTCTAAATGAACATAGTAGTCTAAATGAACATATAAATTCTAAAATGGGTTCTACAATACCTATTATTTTCAACCAATACAGCCAATAGTCATACTGGCTAAAAATGCTGGGATTTTTTATTTGTTTGGTTGACTCTTTTTCATTATATATGTGAAAGGTGAGACAAAATCCTTGATAAAAAAGCAACTAACCAAAAAACTATGTATTCATAAGAAAACATTTTATGCTTGAACAACCACAAATGTCCTCACCTTTACAATCTAAACTAAGTTCTTCTATCAGCATGATAGCTTCCTTATGAATGGAAGAAAGTGATTCAATATCCTCGGTAGTTGAATCTGAAGATGGAGTTCAGATGGACTAGATTATTACTAGTACTCAAGGTTCTATAAAGCTATGAATGAAACAAGTAGAATTAAACATAATTATATTCTAAATGAAAACATCCTTCATTTGTTTTATTAACTTTTAAATCTACTAAGAAACGTTTACAAATGGAAATTGACTTAATTAGATGCCACATCAAATCATGATTTAATAGCTCACAAAGTAGTATTTCTAATAAATCAATTTAATATTAGGAGTTATGACTATCCCTGTATCACACCCAGGAGACATGCACTAACCAATATATCTCAGTCTGCACAAAAGACTACACTTTTAATCGTAAATTATTGTTTAAATCATTTATACTGAAGTATATAAAGCTATTAATATATTTTATGTGGAAACTTCAATATTTGAGCTATCTTATGCAATCTAAATTGTGGTTGAGGATTCTGCCATGATACCTTGGTGTCACGGGATACAGTTACATCAATAGCTGCTGTTCCCAGGTACAGCTTCCTAATCAATCTTCAGACACAGATAGTCCTTGACATAGAACCATTTGTTTAGTGACCATTCAAAGTTATTGACAACACTGAAAAAAGGGAATTACACTTACAACTATTGCAGTGTCCTCATCATCATGGGATCAGAGTTTAGGCACTTGGCAACTGGCATGCATTTATGAGGGTAGCAGTCATGTGATCACCATTTGAGACCTTCCCAGCAGACTTACAACAAACAGTCCATGGGGAAACTTTGTTCACTTAACTACTGCATGATTGCATCCCTTAATGATGTTAAGTTCTGATCCCAACTATGGTTGACAATCAACGATCTGTATGTACATCTCTATTTTTTTTCAAGTGGTGTCAGTTGCAGTATTTTCCCAAGGCACCAATTTCTGTTAAAGCCTCGCTGACCTATAATTCTTTACTTCTATAGAATTATTACCAAAATATGTTCTCTAATTCCATAATTTGCTCCCTAGTTCAACTTTTGATTTTAAATCTGTGAGCAGCAATATGTAGAGAAATAAACAATTGTTACTGTTTTTCAGAATCTTTCATTTCTTCCCTAAAAATTTTATGCTTCTTCATTCTTTATTAACTGCTTACATTCAATGATATATAAGCACAATATGTTTGCATGCAATGCACAAAAGAATTCTGCCTAAGGCTCAGGAGTATAACAAAGAAAATTATTATTATTATTATTATTATTATTATTATTATTAATTATATTTGTATATATTGTATTTGTAGACTCGGGGTGGCTCACAACAATAACAAAGACAATGTAAGAACAAATCTAATAATTTAAAAAACACTAAAAACCCTATTATTAAAAGCAAGCATACACACAAACATACCATGTATAAACTGTATAGGCCCGGGGGAGATGTCTCAGTTCCCCCATGCCTGACGGCAGAGATGGGTCTTAAGAACTTTACGAAAGGCAAGGAGGGTGGGGGCAGTTCTGATCTCCAGGGGGAGCTGGTTCCAGAATGTCGGGGCCACCACAGAGAAGGCTCTTCTGGGTCCTGCCAAAAAACATTGTTTAGTCGACGGGACCCGGAGAAGGCCAACTCTGTGGGACCTAACCGGTCACTGGGATTTGTGCGGCAGAAGGCGGTCCCGGAGATATTCTGGCCTGCTACATTCAATCCTGGACTATAGCTCGCAAACTGGAGAATTTTGATATCATTATTAAAAGAAAGTACAGTATTAGATTTTGATTTCTGATGATACCTAAATTTAAAGCAGGAGACATATGAACATAGCATGTTTTGGGAGTATCTGAATATCTGAAGACAAGGTGATGGAAACAATATCACTCTGATTGGCCAGGGACAAAAGACAGAAGTCGCTTTTTTTAATAATTGAAGAACATTTTAAAATAAATTCTGGTATGAATTCTATTACATTTAGGTTTTAGGAATCAGTTTGACAATCTCTGTTACAAATATTTACCAATAAAAATTGGAAATGAGGCAGCTATTGTGAAAAATAATTTAAAGGGATGAAATTGGCTTATTGTAAAAAAACTAGTGAGAATTTATTCTGTAATTCTATTTTTAGACTTTTTAGTGTTGTGACAGTGGCCATACCACAAATCTTAGCTTACTGATCCTCATTTTGGAGGGTAGTTTAAAGTCAAATTCAAATTGGCTTACTGTGCTTTTCACTTAAAGCTTTAGAAATATGACTTAAATTAATGGCAACGTTTTGGAAGCTAAAATGTTCTATTCGCAGATTTGGCTGGATGTTTGAAAATAAGTATAAAAACTATTAAAATTTTAATTTTACTTTTATCCTGAAATTCTGAAGACTTAGAGCAGAGCATCCATTCTGAATCTAACGAGCATAATTGTGCAGCAGAAGGGTAGCCTAGATATCTATGAATCTCAATGGAACTTCCCACTATCAAGCACACTTCCAGCATGATTCCTTTAAGAAATAAATTAGTCAGTTTTCTCTTTTTGAAATTCTTTGCAGCATATGTGTGATGTGTAGGCTTCTGTTAGGATCAAAAATTTAATTTGCACATTTGAGAGCATAGCTACTCTACAGCGGTACTGAGGATGTGCCTCAAGGGTGCATTCTTATAGAATTTTAATAAGTTTTGGCTACGAGTATCACTGGTCTAATTGCAAATGAGACAGAATTTTACATTCTTAATTAAAAAAAGACCCCCATACCTTTCTTCAAGTGATGCTTCACTCAAACTGCTCTCATCTTGTGGCTGATATTGATTACTATAAAGCTGTTGAGTGACCTTCTGTTTAGAATTCCGCCTTTTCTTTTCACTTTTTCTGTGGCTTTTAAATGGGAGGATTCCCCAAAATAAAAATAAATAAATAATGGAACACTACTTTAAAGATGATTTTATTTATGAAAAAGTTAAAATATAAAAATAAAATGAAGACATATTAAAATTCAACGAATGGCACCATTTCTAATATCTGACGGTATACCGGATTTAGGAATTCAAAGTTATATGAATAAAGTGTTAATTGTATCAATATAATGATATATAGCTGTATACATCTGGGAACAAATCTGTAATGAAGCCCCAAAGCATCTATCGTAATGCTTCTCAGTAAATTGAAGGAATTTTGATCTTCACTTGTGCTTAAACTGAAATATTTCTCTATCAGTACATGAGTATCACATTTAAAATCAAATAAGAGACCTGAAGGACAAATAGTAACTGTTATTATTTTATTATTAGATGTTTATTCCATTTATATATATTTAAAACTCAAGGCACCAAACATACCTAATACACCTGCCTCCTCATTTCCTCATAACAGCAACCTTGTAAAGTGGATTATGGCTGAGGAAGAATGACTGGCCCAAGATCACCCAACTGGGTTTCATATCTGTTCTGTCTGGGTCACTCCGGAAGCCAATACCAACCCAAAAAGAGAAGCCAGACACACCGGTAAAAGGCAAAGGCAGTTTATAAAATGCAAGAAAAACACAAGTAACAGAAAATGTCCTTACAAACAGGAAAACGCTGTATCTTCAAATAGATCCACGAAGGCAAAAGTCCATGCAGCAATACAGGATTCTTGCTGCCAAGACGAGGTTGTAGATAGCAAACCTACACCCCCCACGGGTCTTCCAAACTGCTGGGCCACAAGCCAGGAACAGAGACACCGAGAACAAAGCAGGACACCGTAACTCCAACTGATAACACTCCACATGGCTTCAAGGGCTTGCCTGCCTTTTAAACCCTGCTAAGGAGGACCACACCCAAGCCCAGCTGTTCCTAATTCAGTGCTGATAATACTTCTTTAATTGCTCCTTTCTTTGATCTGAATGTCTCTGTCGCATGTCAATGACGGCTTGTGCTTCATCACCTAATGACTCCAAGCTACTGGCTGGGGAGAGCCCCCCCTCTCATGCTGTTCTCCTTCGTCCCATTCCTGACTTTCCTCTCCCCCGTCCGACTGTTCAGCCCCCTCCTCTTCGCTGTCATCCTCCTCCGGGCATGGAGCCAGCAGAGACACAGCTGGTCCCTGAGTAGCCTCAGGCTGAATCACAACAATATCTAAGGGAGGCATGGAGCTCAGTCTCCTGTTTTTTTTAGGATAGCATTTTAACCATTATTACCATGGTTATATATGACTGTTTTCTCAGTCGTGGGGCTATTGATTGCACTTGCACAGATCAAATTCTCTGAGCTCTGCACCCTTAATAATGTGTCCCAACTACCAAGACTGGAATCTATGGCCACCATCTCTCTCATAACATTCTATAAAGAGTGGGAGATTTATGTCATTAGAAAGCTTTCATTACAGGAAGAGAAAAAGGCAGAATAGCTACTACACATATGATAACCAATTACACTCTCAAGGCTTAGGCCTTTCGTTTTGAAAATATCTCAAGCAGACATCACCAGTGGGGATTTGAACTAATTGGGATCGTGCTAATTTTTTTAAAAAAGTGTTTTTCCCAGTTTGGAAAAAGGAGAATGTATAAAGAAGTTTCTGAAAAGTCTATAGAAGGTGAACAGGATGGAGTCTGTCAACCTTCACAAATCCTAATCTGATCTCCAGTAGAAGTGTCAATTTGCAATAGTTCGTTTAGTGACGGTTGGAGCCACTGAAAAAAGTGACTTATGACCATTTCTACTTACTACAGATGCAATGTCCCAAGGTCATGTGATCACTTTTTGCAACCTTCTGACAAACAAAGTCAATGGGAAAGCCAATTCAGATGGCTTGGCAGATGATGTTACCAACTGAACAGCTGCAGTGATTCACTTAACAACTGTGGCAAGAAAAGTCATAAAATGTCTTGCCTAGCAGTAGAAATTTTTTGGCTCAATTGTGGTCATAAGTCGAGGATTACCCGTACTTAATCTGTTTTATCTATTTTGTTATCATAAGGGAGAGGGTGAATAGATTTACTACATACGATTTCTTTCATCATTGATAACCATCTCAAAATTCAAATGAATCAGCACCCCCAAAGTTTTAAAACTTTGAACAAAGCTTTTGGGTTGGACTGCACCCGCGGGTGTACAGACCCTAAAATGGGCACCACACCTGCTTCTCCTCTACAGGGAAGTTCTGGGCTCTCAAAGTTTTCAAACTTTCAATGAAGCTTCTGTCATGGACTGCTTTTTTAGGGGTCATTGAAACCTCCGGAGACCTGGGAGGGTGAAAAACAGCCAAACTGCCCAATCAGAAGTTTATTTCCGAACTGTTTTTGTTCAACGACATCCCTCCGTCTGGAAGGCCAAAAATCAGCTGGAATCCTACGCATTCCTGGGGGTGGCAGTACGGGGGAGTTTTATTGCCTTGTGGATGTGGGCATACATGCACGCTATCGTGCACACAAACGCCCTTTTGGACCCGATCTATCACTGTTTTATAGGGTCTAACTGCTTGAGCAGGAAGGGGTTGGACTAAAAGACCCCCAAGGTCCCTTCTAACTCTGTTCTTCTGTTCTGAGAAAGATGAGATTCCATAAATCTATTTGACATCTCAGACCAAAAAGCCTATTGTTATGTTTGCAAGTTGTTAGAATAAATGTGATCGCTGATTGGAGCAGGGCGACCAATAAGAAGCCTGCTAGCGCAACCAATGGGAAGCCTGGGCGCGACCAATAAGGAGCCTCCGGGCTCAACCAATAGGAAGCTCCGGCGCGAAGTCTTGAAACATTGTCACCAATCCCTGTGCTAATAGCAATGTATATAAGGTGCGGTTTTGGCCGGTTGTTTTCTAAGTCGCTACCTGCCTGCGACCTGATCACTTTAGATGTTCCTGATTATTAAATAAAGAGCTGTTATCTTTATCGGCCTCCAGCCTCTGATTTAACAGTGGCGACGAGGGGTTCGAGCCTTCGCATTCCAGAGATGGCTTCAGCAATGCCGCACGCATTGCCCTTCTTCAACCCCGACGACATGTGGACAGCATACATGTCCAAATTTCGCATCTTCCTCCAAGCGAGCAACCTAGATGACGCATCGGGGAACAGAAAACGAGCTATATTCCTCCATTACTGCGGTCCAGCAATCTACAACCTAGCCACTACGCTCGGAGATGAAGAATCCATCGAGAGCATCTAAACATTTTGACCCTGGTTTTCAAGTTTCCGTTCTATACCTTCCCTTGATTTCAAGTCTAAGAGGGCAGTAACACTGCCCAGACACTTGCAGAAATCCAGAGCTTTGACGTGAGAACACACAAAACCCTTTTGCTAAAAAACGTTCTCCATTCTTGGCGGAGGGGGGAGGGATAAATTCTGAAATTGTCATCGCTAGCTATCTTTTTCTTGTTTATCTTTTGTAGAGGTGAGTACTTCTATGATTCACGTTAGCTTTATCAGTCTGGCAGGGAATTGGAGAACGCCGTATTTTTCACTGGATGCAAATTGTATTGTATGCAACTCGTACTCAAATGTGTGCACAGTGGCACTTGAGTGCAGTTCCTTTAAATAAAGGCCATAATAAACTCAATCTCTTCAAATAATAATTGCACCACAAAGTATGCCCAAACCATGCATTGATGATACTGCCTTTTCATTTGGCCAAAGGCTGAAAAATCAACAAAGTTCTTCCATTTGGTCAGTGTAGGTCAGAAAAGTCAACATGGCAGCTATTGTATTGCAAGCGAAATAGTGACTGTTTTTAAGGTATATTAGTAAAAGCTTAGCCGGAGTGGGGCAGCAGGTAGAGTGCTGTACTGCAGGCCACTGAAGCTGACTTGTAAATCTGAAGGTCAGCGGTTCAAATCTCACCGGCTCAAGGTTGACTCAGCCTTCCATCCTTCCGAAGTGGGTCAAATGACCCGGATTGGGGGGGCAATAGCCTAGCTCTGTTTAAAAAGTGCTATTGCTAACATGTTGTAAGCCGCCCTGAGTCTAAGGAGAAGGGCGGCATAAAAATCAAATAAATAAATAAATAAATAAATAAATAAATAAATAAATAAATAAATAAATGTGGCATGACTAAATGCCGAAGGCACACGGAGCACTGTTACCTTCTCACCAAAGTAGTCCCTGTTTTTCTATTTTCATTTTTTTATGTGCTTCCAAACTGCTAGGTTGGCAGAAGCTGGGACAAGTAACAGGAGCTCACCCTATTACATGGTGCCAGGGCTTCAAACTGCTGAACTGCCGACCTTTCAAACGACAAGCTCAGCGTCTTAGCTACTGAGCCACCGCATTCCTTTTATGTGTTGTATTTATTTATTATTTAATTGGATTTGTAATGCCGCGCCTCTCCGAGGACTCCGAGGAGTGGTCACTTCCATTACCAATCATTCCACAATCGTACTAAAAACATTTGTTGGTCAGGGGGAAGATCTAGTAACCCCAGGCCTGGCGGCAAAGATGAGTTTTTAGACTCTTTTGGAAGGCAAGGAAGAAGGGTGGGGGCCTTTTTTTGCTTTTGCGCATGTTTAGGACAATCAAACAATTGAATATGATGATTGTTCCTGAGATGTATTTGTTTCCGGTATTGCCAGGTGTTTTACAAGGGGCTAAGTTAAGGGAATTGGGATAGGAAACTTAATTATTGGGTAGAAGAAGATAAAAGACCAAGAATAAGGAAAAAGTGGTTAATAGTTAATGAAAAAGATAAGAGGGTGCCAGCAGCCCTAGTTTGGAGTTGTATAGAGATGCATTGTATGTAATAAATAGACATAAAACAAACTTAAATAGGGCAATAAGAGAATTTAAGGGACAAGGGATAACTAGGATAGAACAATTATACGAGAATGATGGAAGCGTTAGTAGAAACAGCAGAGACAGTTGCAAATAAATACAATATGTACATACTTATGTACTTTGCTTACTATTGTTACATTCATGATTTCAATAATTTCAGTTTGTTTATTTATGACTTCTGAAAATGAAGGAAACTAATTCAGTATGCTATGATACGTGTCTGAAACATTACATTTTTAAAAAAATATAAAAAAGAGTAAAGGAATTAAAAATGAAATCTTATTTCCCCAAAATATTATGGCTGACTTGCAGAAAAACTCACCTGTTGGTCTTTTTGAAGTATCCCAATTCTATCATTTTGATGTTTTGCTGTAGCTTTCAATCTGGCGTTTTCGATCTCAAGTCTTAAAAGAAAAACAATACAATGCCTCTATGCGTGAAACTTCTTGGTAGCAGCAACAATAGCCCGTGACTCTTTATCGGTCTGGCTATATTTCTGCTTTGTGATTGAAAGGGTCCTTGAAAAATAAGGGAGCTGATAAATTAAAATACCCGGATGGGAAAGGGAAAAAGGAAAGAACTTTTTGAGAGAATGTTAAGCAGCGATGTTTTGCTGTAGCTTTCAATCTGGCGTTTCTATCTCAAGTCTTAAAAGAAAAACAATACAATGTCTCTATGTGTGACAATCGTTTGGGCTTCTGCGGTATCTGGGTCAACGGGGAGCTGTTGATAAGCCTGCGCAAGGTCCAATTTTGCAAAAATGGACCCATTACCCAAAGTGTGTAAAAGTTGTTGGACTACCGGAATAGGGTAAGCATTATGTTGCAATGCTTTGTTAATGGTGGCTTTGTAGTCCGCGCAAATTCTTATGGAGCCATCTGGCTTGATGGGGGTGACTATAGGCGTTTCCCACCTGGCATGATCCGTTGGAATCAATATGCCTTGAGCTACCAATTTGTCTATTTGTTCATCTACTCTTGGTAATAAGGGTATCGGAACTCTATGGGGTTTTAAACGAATAGGAGCAACGTTTGGGTCCAAATTAAAGGAAATAGGGCTACCCGTATATTTACCCAGTTCACTGGAAAACACCTCAGGAAATTCACTCAGCATGTTTTTTGGATCATACATATCACACACACTGTGGGCCCCTAAAATTGTGATGCCTAAAGGCTGTAACCATTTAAGCCCTAATAAGGTATGTTTGGGGCCATCCACCACAATGAGAGGTAAGAGACCTCGGAACCTCTTAAATACAACTGGCACATTTAGGCACCCTAGTACAGGAATTTTTCCGACCTTGAAAATCACTTAAGCCCGCATCCCACGGTTTTAAATCGGATTTCTTTACGTGTGGCAAATAGAGTCTAAGTTTTTGCCAGGCGTTATGGAATGTCTCGAGCTCGTGTCCAGTTCCATTTCGCAGGGAAGGTTGTTTAACAATAGGGAAACAAACAATTTGTCCTCAGAAGGGGAAGAGTTTGAGTTGACAGGAGATGGGCAATTACCTCTTTGGTTGAAAGGGCGCGATTCGTCGGCTGGTCGAGAAGGATTGCGGGAAAACGGAGGTCGTCTGTTTCTGGACGAGGAAAACGGTCTAGGGTTCTGTGGAGTAGCCGATACGGGGCAATCAGCGCGGCAGACCTCTGCGATGTGTCCTCGGCGCTGGCAACGGCGACAATAGGCGTCTTTGAAGTGGCATCGGTAGCGGGGATGGTTGCCATTGCAACCGGCACACTTTTCCTGGTGAGGTGGGTCTTTGGCGTCCCGGTCGGACGGTCTGCGGATCTGCAGGCAGGCATCGTCTTGTGTGTCGGGATCCAGATGTTTGTCATCAGACGGGCAGCTGGGCCATTCGGAGTTGTCTGGAATATGGTGGACGGCAGGTGTGGTGTGCTTGATTTCCGTGACAGAAGTTTCGGATATTTCTGAAGCTTTAGCGGCTTTTAGGATGTCTTTGAGGGAAGCTTCTTCGTCCACAAGGTATTTCTTTTGGAGGGTGATGTTGTTCAACCCAAAAATGAGGCGGTCAACCAATTGTTCTTCGGGATCTTTGAATCTGCATTTAGGAAGAACGGCACGGAGGCGGGTGATGAAATCATTAGTGGACTCTCCTTCTGATTGCCGCATCTGGGCGAATTGGTGACGGTGTACATGAACGGGAGTCGTGGGCTGGAAATGCGCAGCAAGCTTAGTTTGTAGGGTTGACCATGCGACGGTTTCTAAGGTATCTGGGTCAACAAGAGTGGAGGCTAAGCTGTAAATTGCTGGTCTGCAATAGCTCAAGAAAATGGCTCTTTTCCTGTCGTCCTCTGCATCCTGCAGGTTGCTTGCCTGGAGGAAGATCCTAAATTTGGACATGTACGATGTCCATGATTCCGAGTCAGAATTGAAGAAAGGTGGTGGTGGAGCCATGGCCGAGCTCATGGTTGCTTTCGCGGGAGTTCGACCTCCTCGTCGCCACTGTTAAGTCACCACACTGAGTCGAGTTGAATCAAACCTTCCTTTATTATAGTACTGAGACAGAGTAACATTCACCAACTGAACAACTTCCCAACAAGGGCAACGGCTACTCCGTTGCCCTATTTATACTGTTACAAAAGCGCGGGCTTTAGCCAACTGACAATTATTTAACTTTCGCGGCTATTTTCCAATAGCCGTGTTTTAACCAATCAACGAATTTCTTACATTTATTTAAACGAACACAACATTTATAATGGGTAAAAATGTTCAATGACATATTTATATGAGTTTGTGCATATATGTATATGTCTCTATGTTCATATATATACCAGGGGTAGGCAAAGTTGTCTCTTCTATGACATGTGGACTTCAACTCCCACAATTCCTTTTTTTTAACAATAAATTTTATTAATTTTCTTAAAATAGACAAAACTGACAAACATACATTTAACATAGAAGTGGGGTTGTATCTTCCCCGCTTATTCTAGAAGTAAAATTTCAATACAGAAAAAAGAATACATTCAAAAAATGTTTTACATCAAACTTATTACATTTAAATGAAAAGAAGAAATGTGTTTAACTTTTAATGATAAATCTTCATACATAAACTAATTCTAACATAACTTTTGAATCTTATCCCTACTAATTCAAACATAACACTTAAATCATATCTCTACTACTACAATTCTATTTATTTATTTATTTGTTTTTACTTTTAATATTTCTTCTTGTTTATCCATATGTACACTTTGTTCCATATCTCATAAAATTCTGTTTCTTCTTGATCTTTTAACCGTCTTGTCATCATATCCATTTCAGCCCAGTCTAATATTTTTTTTAATAACTTCCTCTTCTTTGGGGATATTTTCCCCTTTCCAATTTTGCGCATATATTATCCTGGCCGCGGTCAAAATATGAATAACTAAATGTAAAATTTCTTTCTTATATTTCTGATTGATTATAGCCAGTAAATAGAATTCCGGGGTTATTTCTATCTCCTGTTTTACTATTTCTTTTATTATTCTTTCTATCATTTTCCAGTAAAGCTTAACTTTACTACACGTCCACCATTGATGGTAATAGGACCCTATTTCCTTCTTACACTAGCATGATTGGCTCAGGAATTCTGGGAGTTGAAGTCCACAATTTGCGTTTAAAAGAAGATTATAAGTATACTACTGTTGTATTTCTTGGTATTTTACTCTCCATTTTCTTGCTTTCTTTTTTATTATTTTTATTTCCCTTTCCTTGCTCTCCTTGTTTATTGATATTGGTATTAATTTTTGAAAAGAAAAAATAGTTTGAAACTATTTTCTGTTTTTGGTGTTGGATTGTTATATTCTGGTGCATCTTTTACTCCAAAAGTATGGTATACAAAACTTTACCTTCTTTAGTTTTAGGACGAGCACCAAGTTTAATCCACGGATCTCCGTCTTTTTCTAGACTGCTGACTATATATATATATATATATGTCACATGTTTAAGCTGAATTTGAAAATTAAGGGAGACTAGGATAGATCTATTTCGGCCTTATTTTGGCCTCATCGGCTAGCCATACCCACTGGGACTTGAACCTGCAACCTTTGCCTTGTAAGGCAGAGAATTATCCTCTAGGCTACAGTATCCAATCCCTTCAGCTCTGTACCAGGGAAGGGTTACATTTTATGTCGAATCACCCTGGTATATTGAAGGAACATCACAGCTTCTGTTTTGCCTCTCGGCCCAACCCAGGGCCATTTCCAAGGCAGTTAATTTTATTGATAGCCGACAATTCTATCTGTATGTGTCACATGTTTAAGCTGAATTTGAAAATTAAGGGAGACTAGGATAGATCTATTTCGGCCTTATTTTGGCCTCATCAGCTAGCCATACCCACTGGGACTTGAACCTGCAACCTTTGCCTTGTAAGGCAGAGAATTATCCTCTAGGCTACAGTATCCAATCCCTTCAGCTCTGTACCAGGGAAGGGTTACATTTTGTGTCGAATCACCCTGGTACAGTAGTATCTCGACATGCGAGTTTAATTTGTTCCGGACCTGGGCTCTTAAGTTGATCAACTCGTATCTCGAACGACTTTTCCCCATAGGAATTAATGTAAATAATTTTAATTGGTTCCAGCCCTCAAAAAACTCACAAAGTTAGTCTAAATTATGCAGAAAGACATGTTTTTAATGAAGAAATGTACATGTACATATAAATGAATAATGAAGTTTCTTTCACTTAACTTGTAAACTTTCTTAAACTTTTCAATTTACATATGTACACAGTAGCCTAATCATCTGTTTTTGCCTTTTTGGCTGCACTTTCACTTGGAGCAGCTCTTTTCATAAGAAATTTATCCAATGACATCTGCTTTTGCCTGCTTTTCAAAATGTTGCGAAAGTGAGTCAATGAGGTGTCATTGAAAAGTGCTGCTGAACGACTCGTGGCTACTTTCTCTGGGTGATTTTTTTCGATGAAACTAACAAAGTTCTCCCATTGCGCTAGCATCACTTTTATTTCACTGGTAGGAATGACTTCCTGTGGTTCCTGTACCTCTTCCTCACTGCTGCTCATTTCTTGGGTCATCTCCGTCTGTTGCATCTCATGGAGCGCCTTCAGGTCCTCTGTAGAGAGCGGTTCATGCTCTTCGACAAGCTCATTGATGTCACCCTCGTCTACCTCCAAACCCATACACTTACCGAGTGACACAATCTCCTCCAATGGGGTGTCAGTCTCGGTGACGTCCTCGGTCTCACCCTCAGGCTCAGCAGAGTCCCTTGGTGCAACAGCAGCAGGCCACAACTTCTTCCACGCTGAGTTCAAGTTTTGCCTTGACACTTCTTGCCAGGCAAGGTCAATGATGTTAAGGCAAGAAACGATGTTAAAATGATCCTTCCAAAACTCACGCAGTGTCAAGTTGGTGTTCTCTGTTACATCGAAACATTGGCGGAACAGATGCTTCGTGTACAGCCTCTTGAAGTTAGCTATGACCTGCTGATCCATTGGTTGCAGGATTGAAGTCGTGTTGGGTGGGAGAAAGAAAACCTTTACAAACTGAAATTCTTGAAGGATGTCCTCTTGAAGAGCGGGTGGGTGGCCTGGACCATTGTCGAGCAGCAGTAAGGCATGGAGGGGGAGTTTATTAGTCAAAAGATATTTCTTCACCGTAGGACCAAAAACAAGATTTACCCAGTCCACAAAGAACTGCCTCGTTACCCATGCCCTTGCATTGGAGCGCCACATGACATGGAGTTTTTCCTTTAGGATTTTGTGCGTCTTGAACGCGCGAGGATTCTCTGAATGGTACACGAGAAGTGGCTTTACAGTCACCCGACGCGTTTGCACACAATGCAAGGGTTAGACGGTCCTTCATGGGCTTATGTCCTGGCATGCGCTTTTCCTCGGCAGTAAGGAAAATCCTACAGGGCATTTTCTTCCAAAACAGCCCAGTCTCATCACAGTTAAATATCTGTTGAGAGACATAGCCTTCTTTTTCAACCAGGCTAGCAAAACGCATAACAAACTCCTCCGCTGCCTTGATGTCTGCACTCGCTGCCTCCCCATGCCTAACTACTGAGTGAATGCCACTTCTTTTTCTGAACCTGTCAAACCACCCATGACTTGCCTTGTTTTATCTATAGAGGTGTTCCAAATTTCATTGTGTGGAAAACATGAGGACGGAGTATTCAGTCTATTTACTACCTCCTCTACATGAAGGGGGCATAAAACCTAATTTCATTTAGCTTTGAACTTATTAGCTTATTTCCTTTTATTGCCACAGGTACTGTGTCACACTTCATATTAATGAAAAGCCTGCCATTGCTACAAAATTATTTTATCCTTTTCTACCTACTGAAGAATCAAAAATGAACTTAAAATCAAAGAAATGGGGAGGAAATTAAAATGGAAGAAATGAGTGGGGGAAATCAGATGACTCCATGGAACAAAACAGTGAACCAAGTGTTATTTTGGCCAAATCAACATGAGTCAATACAAACTGGGCTAGAAAATTAAGACAACCACTTTGTGTGTGTATGTTATCTCTCTAGAGAAAATATTGGAAATGTTGAAAGGCCCTTAGACACCAGGCAGCCATTTAAGTTGCAGCGCAAATGTTTATCTTTCTGTTGAAGACCCACCCAAATCCCTTAGTAAATTTTAACAAAGCAACCCCCATATTTTTCATCTCTGAAGTTTTGCAAATATTTGTGCTTCAAAGAAATATTACAAGGCCCAGCTAGGTTTTGTTTTTGGTTTTTGGTTTAACAGCTCCTTTGCAGTTATTACATTTAAGCTGAATTGAACTATCAACCTTTTCCTTCCTGTAAATTAAATAGGTAGGCTGCATATGAAGTGAAAACTTCTAAATGTCACTAATTTCTAGAACCTTGAATTGGTTTTTAATTTAGCTTCTTTTAATTATTCTGCAAAATCAGCATCCCCCGGGTTTTAAAGGGGAAATTCTGCCAGCGCCTCCCAAGCTCCCGCAAAAGTGGAGAGAGGGGGACAGCATCTGCAAAGGCACCACCCATGGCAGAGGGGCTTCCCAGGAGGCATCTGGCACCACTCCACTAGCTTGTTGGACTTCCAGTGAGCCAGATGACGAGGGACCCGGGTGGGGAGTGTAAGGGGCTGTCGCCAAGTTCCAGTAAGGAGAACTCATGTACGGCACAGGCACTAAAGTGCAACAGGGCAGTCTGAAAGAAGATGGCGTGGTGAAAAAGTTTGGCACGGATAAGGGAGCCCTACCTGCTGGAGATGAAATGCCAGGGTGGTGCCACAGAGGCGGTGTCTGGAAATAGTCTGTGCAGCAGGAGGTGAAGGGTGGCTGGGAAGGGCTGGCAGGTGGTGCTCACCAAGAGGACGAGGGTGGAGGTGGCTGACGGAGGGATGGACCGAACTCAAGGACCGGGGTGCACCGTCTGATCTCGAGGACCTGGATTCGGCGCTTCCATATTCACTCAAGGGCTTCAAAAGAGAGTTGATGGTGAAGGACCTCTTGGCCAGAGTCTCTGGGGTCTCCTCTTCTTTGATGAGGACAGATTCAGCCAGGAGGGGTGTCTGGGGATCTGGAGTACCGTCAGGGGGCACAGGTGTGGCCATGCAGAATGAATGGGCTGCGGTCAGGGTGAAGGTCACTTCCCCTTGGGGGGAGACAACCGTGTTCTGCAGCTCCAGGACTTCCGGAGGGGGGGGAATACGGTCCATGTCTATGGTCCAGTAGTGGCCCTTTGGTGTTGGGAGGGTCCACCATTCTCAAAGGGGAGCTCCACCTGGCTAAGTGCCCCCCCCCAAAGCCCTTACCTTCCTGAAGCAATATTTTACCCACAGACTAATAATGATGGGATTCTCCCAGCCCAGGTAGCTCTCTGAAAAGTGGGGAGAAGCAATTTGCTGGATGGTCTGAAAGAGAGGGAGGGAGGGGGGAGAAAAAAGAGGACCCCCACATTAGAATGGCCGAACAGGGAGGGCTCCTCTTCTGCGACCCTGGAGGGGGGTCCAGGCTCCCCCAATTCTTATCCCGGACCAGCTCCCGACATTTTACGTGGTATCTCCTGCTTTGACTATGTATCACCTGCATAGGGACTTTCCCCTTCAAAACTTCTCCTGCAACAGGGCAGTCTGAAAGAAGACGGGGTGGTGAAAAACTTTGGCAAGGGTAAGGGAGCCCACCTGCCAGAGATGAAGTCCCAGAATGGTGCCACAGAGGCGGTGTCTGGAAACAGTCTGTGCAGCAGGAGGTGGAGGGTGACTGGGCAGGGCTGGCAGGTGGCAAGTACCCCTTTGGGCATTCTCACCAATAAGAGGAGGGCGGAGGCAGCTGAAGGAAGGAACAGTCCAAACTTGAGGACCGGGGTGCACCATCTGAATTCGAGGACCCCATTTGGTGCTTCCATCTTCACTTGAGGGCTTCAAAAGAGAGTTGATAGTGAAGGACCTCTTGGCCAGAGGCTCGGGTCTCCTCTTCTTTGATGGGGACGGATTCAGCCGGGAGGGGAGTCTGGGGTTCCGGACCACTGCCAGGGGGCATGTAGGCCTGGCCATGAGGCATGAAGCAACTGAGGTCGGGGGCGAAGGTCACTTCCCTTGGCGTGAGACGACCGTGTTCTGCAGCTTCAGGGCTTCTGGGGGGATGGGATCCCTGTCTCCGGTTCAGTAGTGACCTTTCGGTGTTAGGCCCCATGTTGGGAACCAGAGCCTTATGCTGTCTACTGGTGGCCTCACTCCATTCCTAGGAGGTCTGTAAAGGGCGTGCATCAGCGCACTAATGTGTGTATTGTCTTTATCCTAACAATTTGTAAAAATCTCATATATTCACAATCATTTATAATTTTATTTGTAATCTTATACCTGCTTGACAAGTTAAATAAAAAACAAACATTTTTACAAACAGTAGCAGTAATATCTACTTCCATTTGGGAAAGGGCAGAATTGTACTAACTTACTAGCCATGTTTACTATATAAAACTACCTTCTTTATTTTTAGCAAATGCACCAAGTGTAATTCTGTGCAGAACTTTTTGATCATCAAACGGGCCCTCTTTTCTATTTTTGGTGTTGGATTATTATATTCTGGTGCATCTTATACTCCAAAAGTATGGTATACAAAACTTTACCTTATTTAGTTTTAGGACGAGCACCAAGTTTAATCCACGGATCTGTGCTGTTGTAAAATGGAATGTTTGCAACTGTCATTTCTTCCTAGTATATAGTGTGGGGATGGAGATTTGGTTTGAATGTAGCAAATAGATTGGGTGATTATGTTTTAGTGATCTGATTGGTTGGTGTAATCATAATTATTAGAAGGATTGACATGGTGATTTTTATGAAGTGTTTTTTGTTTAAGGCTGGTTTTCAAATTTCAAAATTCCAAAATCATAATTATTAGAAGGATTGACATGGTGATTTTTATGAAGTGTTTTTTTTTGTTTAAGGCTGGTTTCCAAATTTCTGGTAGGCGGGACGTGTCATCTCTTTTATTTATGCAAAGGGGGCTCCTCTCAATTTCTATGGCTTCCAGAGCAATTCTTCTATATAAATTCTCTGTTTTGTGAAGTAATTTAGTTTTTTCAAAGTCAATTTCGTGCCCTGTTTTTTTAATGTGCTGGACAAGGGAGGAAGTCTTTTCTTCTTTTTTAACTGCATTCACATGTTCTACAATGCGTTGGCTCACTCTTCGGTTGGTTTGTCCAATGTATGTGGCTGCACATGTTTTGCAAGGGATTTCATAGATTCCTTGGTATTCCAATTGGATTTTATCTTTGGGGCTCCTTAGGATATTAGATATTTTTTGCTTAGTGCAAAATGAAGTTTTGATGTTACGTTTGTGCAGAATTTTACTAATTTTGTCTGTGGTGCCCTTGATGTAAGGGAGGATGGTGGTACCATTGTCCTGTTCTTGATCTTGTTTTTTGGGGGGTGTCCCTTTTTTGATTAAGTTTGTGATTGTTTTCCCTTCGAATCCATTAGAAATTAATACATCTTTGAGTTTGTTCAATTCAGTTTTTAAGTGCTCATGGTCAGCTAAGCGTTTGGTTCTGGTGATGAGAGTTTTGGCCACTGAGGTGATTTGTGCGGGGTGGTGGTGTGAGTGTGCATTTAGATAACGGTTGGTATGGGTTTTCTTTTGGTAGATAGTGTGTCCTAGGCTGCCATTGGGTTTTTTATAGACCAGTACATCTAGAAAGGGAAGTTGATCATTGATTTCTGTTTCCATAGTAAACTGTATTTTGGGGTGTAGGCTGTAAAGATGTGTGAGGAAATTGTCTAGTTTTTCCTTACCATGTGGCCAAATTCCAAAGGTATCATCAACATATCTCAGCCAGAGTTTAGGTTTGTATTTGGATTGCTCTAATGCATTATTTTCGAAATATTCCATATAGAGGTTGGCGATGACCGGTGAGAGAGGTGATCCCATGGGGGCTCCCTCTATCTGTTTATATCTTTGTTCGTTATAGATGAAGTATGTATTGGTCAGGCAGTGGTTGGTAAGGTCTAGGATATATTTGGGGGGTTTGTGTTTGTCCTGGATAGCTGTCAAGGCTTCTTTAATAGGTATTTGTGTGAAAAGGGACTCGACATCAAAACTCACAAGTAGGTCATCGGGTTGTAGGTTTTGTTTTTTAATTATTTGTATAAAGTGGAATGAATTTTGAACATATGAGGTAATAGTTTCTGTATATGGTTGAAGGTATTTGGATAAAAATTTGGCAAGGTTTTGTAGAGGGGAGCCTATAGAACTGACTATTGGCCTGAGAGGTATTCCTTCCTTGTGTATTTTTGGAAGGCCATAGAGTTTTGGACATATGGAAGATTTTTCTCTGGGGATGATTTTTTGCTGGATTTCTTCGCTGATGGGAGAGGCCTTGATTTTGGATTTTGTGGTTTTTTCTAGGTAGGTGGTAGGATCTGTGCTTAGGAGTTTGTAGGCTGGGTTTTGTAGTAGAGTTGTCATTTTTTCTTTGTAGTCTGCTGTATTCATCACTATTGTGGAGTTTCCTTTGTCGGCTGGGAGGATGATTATATCATTGTCTTTCTTCAAATTGATAAGTGCATCTGTTTCCTCCTTTTGTATGTTGCTTTTAGGAGGTTTACTAGAGCAGAGAATATTAGTGACTTTAAGTCTGATTTTGTTGGCTGTATCTGGGTTGATTTTATTTAGAGTTGTTTCAATTCCACATATGATGTTTTCAGTTGGGATACGTTTGGGGGTTATTGCAAAATTGAATCCTTTTGAAAGAATATTGGTTTCTGTAGTGGTGAGTATCTTGTCTGATATGTTATGTACTGTTTTGGTCATAAGTTGTTGTGGAGGGCTGGGTTTCTGCTGTATTTCTAGTTTTTGGAGTTTTTTATTATGTGTGTCTGTCTTGTATTGGGTTTCTGTTTCTGCTCTCCAGATTGATATTTGTTTGAATTCATCCCAGAGTATAGGGTGTACTTGGTTGCTGATTTTAAGGTGAAGAGAGAGTAGACTTTTGTTGATTTCATCAAGTATGAATCTTTTTTTGTGGAGTTCATTTCTGATTAGGGCTAATTCAGTTCTTTTTAGGATCCTCTCAATGGTTGGGGTTTTTGGGTGGAATTTTAGTTGGAAGTATTTGGGAATTATTCTTTTGTCCCTGCAGTTGCGTACTGAGGTCTTGTCTTAGCCGGCTGACTTCCGGTCCCACCTTGGTCTGCATGTCTTGTAGCTAAAGTATGCAGGCCCTGTTAAAAAAGGAGGCCGCCGAGGCCGCTCTTAGTGACCAGGATATCATTTGATGCATTTTGTGAATCAAAGTCTCGGCTCTCCTATTGTTGGGCTTTAAGCCCTCAGCAAGCTCTGATGGAACAATTGCGTTTGAGACCAGACCTGCCACTGGTGCGTCTATAGTTGAAAAGGACAGCAGATCCTTGATCTCGGGGTCGAAGGTGTAAAATCGTTGCTCCATTACAGAAGGACCTTGGGCAGCCGCTGGGTGCTGCCATGGGCATTTCACATTTTCCACAAATATTTGAGACGATGGAATGTGAGTTGATTCCTTTTGTGGCTCTGAAAATAAACGGGCCGCTGGCTGTAGTCCGGCCGCTGCTTCCGAAGGTTTGGAAGAGGTACTTATATCAGTAACTTGCTTTGCCTTCCTGAGAAGGACGTCAAACAGAGCCGGTCTAAAAAGAGATATGGATACTGGCTGCTCAGAGGGAGGATTGTCGGCAAAAGTTCGAGTTCAAGAGGCCGCTGGGAAGCCCCGTCGCCCGGCTGTCACTTTTTAAAACAGCCGGGGGGCTTCCCAGCATCCTCCCGAACCCGAACGCCAAACTCAAACTTCTGGGTTCGGTGTTCGGGAGGCCACCGAGAAGCCCCTCGTTGTTTTAAAAGGTGACAGCTGGGAGGCGGGGTTTCCCAGCGGCCTCCCGAACGCCGAACCTGGAGGAAATATTTGGAAGAAATAGAAAGTTTGAAAGAAAAATATAAAGAACTGAAACTAAATGAAGACACTTTGACTCAAACGGGTTTTCAATACAGTGGACAAATAAATGTATCAAAAACTGAGATTCCAATGACAGCATCCAAATTGGAACATTTCAAGAAAAATAAAGAAAGATTGGAAATAGAACTTGGTTCACTACGCTCTCATTTGAGTTCTGTTCTTCAGGAACTTGATCGTTGTCAGGTATCAAAAAGGGATCTTAAACGATTGCTTCAGCGATCGTTCCGCTTAAACGACAAACTGAAGAGTCATCTATGTACTGTACGAGAAACTAGCAGCTTCTCTCAACAGTTAGGAAAAGCTGAAAGTGAAGCTAATAATCTTGAAAAGGAGCTTCACCATGCAATTCACAGTCTATGGAAAAATAACTTGTTGTTAGACAGTATTGAAAGAGAACTAAAGCAGTCACAGTGCCAAGTGAAAGAACTTGAAAATGCACAAGTTGCAAAGGATCAAATAAGCACATATGAAATAAAAGAAATCGACGCAAGAACGTTTAGCACAAGTCCAAAGTGAAAATCTCTTACTCTGACAACAGCTTGGAGATTTTCAGAACGAGGCCATTATCAAATATAAAGCATTGATTGATATTCAAGATAAATTCAGTGATACTGAAAAGCAAGTTCAGATGAATGAAGAGAGAAATGAATTAATTACAAAATGTAATGGTTTAAAGGACCAAGTCATTAAATATGAATCTGAGCAAATAGATAGAGAAGTATGATTTATGTTCTGTCAATTCCATCAATGTAATCATTTTTCAGGATACAGATTTCTAAACTAAGATTAATTTTCCCTTGGAGATACTATATTAACACTTTGAATTGTGACCGGAAACTGATCGGCAACCAATGCAGGCTGTGGAGTGTTGGTGTAACATGGGCATATCTAAGGAAGCCCATGATTGCTCTCGCAGCTACATTCTGCATGATCTGAAGTTTCCGAACATTCTTCAGAGGTAGCCCCATGTAGAGAGCATTACAGTAGTTGAACCTCGGGGTGATGAGGGCATGAGTGACTATGAGAAGTGACTCCCGGTCCAGGTAGGGCCACAATTGGTGCACCAGATAAACCTGGGCAAACGCCCCACTCTCCACAGCTGAAAGATGGTTCTCTAATAATCCCCCCCCCCAGGGTAATGGATGACAGATGGAATTGTCCTTGGGAGGCAAGACCCACAGCCACTCCGTCTTATCAGGGTTGAGTTTGAGTCTGTTGACACCCATCCAGACCCTAACAGCCTCCAGGCACCGGCACTGCTTCATTGACTGGACATGGGGTGGAGATGTAAAGCTGGGTATCATCAGCGTACTGATGATACCTCACCCCATGCCCCTGGATGATCTCACCCAGCGGTTTCATGTAGATATTAAATAGCACCAATCATTCATTCCAAACATATTGCTACACCCACCCTAGTTATCCATCAATTAAAAAAACCCACAGATTAAATTAACTAAAAACAGTAAGCATAAAAATTTATACATTAAAAATATACAAAAATAGGGAATCAATTGTTAGCTAATAGTTCTTAGTCATTAGTCAGCTAAAAGTTCTTAAGAACAGCAGCAGCAAGATGGTGCCAGACTTCAAGCTGGCAAATTCTAGAAAAATCCAATGCAAATGTCCAGGTCTCTGATTATGGTGATAAGATAGTCTCCTCAGTGCTGGCCACTGCCACTGACCAGCACTCTGAGGTCCTGTCTCTTTACCTCAATTGATCTTATCCCTGGTTCTTTTTCTGTGGCAATCCCAGTTCTCGTCGGTCGCCCTGGTCACCCTCCAGTAGTTGCCAATCTTGCTGGGCGACATCTCCTGGCCCCCTCACCTTCCGTAGCCCCGTACGGCCTCTGAACCATCTCTGGACAACCTCCACTCGGTTCTAAAACGGTTCCTTGTGTTCTCCTCCTCCTCCTCCGCATCGGCTTTCCACCCCACGGCAACAGATGGTCCGGACTCTCGCATCGGTCAGCAGTCCCTCCAACGCCAGGCGCCCCCACCATTCGGCGCCCCAGGACTGTCTGTTCCAGCGGGTTATTCCAGTGGGGCAGATCAGGCACAGCTGTCTCAGGTTAATGTTGTTTCCCGGTCCAAGGCGGCAGGCAGGCGGCAAGTGGTTCCGGCGGTACCCGCAGCTCCGGCGGCTCAAATAATAATGGCAGCCGCCATTTTCCGAGTCCCAGTTGATCGGCTGGCCAGTTCTCAGTCTCTCACAGAGCTTTGAAAATTACCTTGAAAAAGCAGTCGACAGGAGCGTTGGGCGCAGCAGCTTCTTATCTCCCTGGGGCTATGAAAATAAGCTGCCAATTTCAACTAAAAGTCCCCTATTTTTGAGATGTTTCTACCGTAGTCTGGCGGAGCGGCGTCTCCTAGCTTCCTCCTGCTGCTCCACCAGAACCGGATCAAATTGTCCACTTAGGAAGCAACACTGATTGACAATCAATTTCACATGCTGTTGTGCACATTCAACTTTGTACAGAACAAAGTATTCAATGAGAATAATTCATTCAATCAGATATAGGATGTGTTCTTTGAGTATCCCCTTTATTTTTTTGAGCAGTATATATTTAATGTATTGCATCTCATAAATGGACTATATACGAACATTTAACGTAGATTAGTAAACACAATAAAATATAAATATTAAACAGATCTATGTTTAACTACCAATGCCTAGGCCCGTGATAGCGAACCTATGACATGCAGAGCCATATCAGAAGGTATGCAATGCGTTGGTTACATTTGTAATACTGTATGTTATAAGTAGCTGAAAACAACACAATAAAGTTTAAAAGGAAGTTAGTACTGTACATTGCAACAGTACATAAAAATTAATCAAATCAGTTCATATAAGAGAATGAATTTAATGTTATTACTATACTCACCCTGGACAGATTGCTTCCTTTTTCTCTGCTGGTGAAACACTTTCTGCTGAAATATACTGGATTTCACTTTTCATTATTCACAGCCAACAGTTCAGCATTAGCAATTTTTTTTCTCTTCTGATTCCAAGTCTTCGGAGAGGGGCGGCATACAAATCTAATAAATTATTATTATTATTATTATTATTATTATTATTATTATTATTATTATTAATTCCTTTTTCATTTTTTCCTCTTCAAGCTAAAACAGCGATATATTCTAATATTGCTTTAAGAACAGCAATAAAAATATCAATAAATTTGCTACATTGCAGATTTTTGCTTAATATTTCAGAACAGCCCAGAGGTGGGTTGCTCCCAGTGGCAGGAGACTCCCCCCACTTACCTGGGACTCACGAGCGCATGAACCGATAGCAAAAATATTTACAACCCACCACTGGAAAAGGCCTAGAAAAGAAAATAATCACTCAACACTATGATTACAAATTAATAATTGGTATGGTCTAATCCGAAATAATAGAAACATCACTTATATTAGGGGTAGGAAAAATACATTAGAAACACACATTTTTATTATAAGCAGAGCAGATGTAATTTTAAAAAGTGATCAACAACAATGTACTACAAAAACTAAACACAAGATAGAAATGTTTCACACAAAGCAAAAAGTGTGATTAAGAAATGGAAAGATCAATTAAGAACCTGTTCAAAAACCAGGTTCACATCTTGGATCAAATTTATAATTAGTGTAACAGTGGTGCACTTTGTTAATGAAATAGCACCTATGTAAACTAAGCTTTTTGAGTCCTTGTTATGGTTTTGTAGCATTCTTCAATTTCTGAGTGTTCTTAAAAAGGAGATGCATGAAAAAGATGTAATTTCTTCCCATATCCACATTAGCATTACTATGTGAAGCCAATGGACAAAGGCTTTTTTATATAGTGCCGAAGAACTGAAATGAACAGAATGGATGAAATGCAAGAAAGATGAAAGAATGAAAAACAGCAGGTACTTCTCTACCTCTTTTTGCAGTTGGTTCCTTTCTTTCTTCAAAGCCAGGAAAGCTGAATTCAGTATTCCTACCTGATTTTTAAATCTTGCAACATCACCTTCTAATTCTTCACCCAGATCTTTTTTGGCTATTTGAGGACATACTTGTTTATGGTTTTTCGCTTTATTTCCACTTTCAAGATCAGTACCTTTAGAACTATTGATACTGTTATTAAAATGGTATTCAGTGTCTTCACTTGGATTTTTTGTTACACTAATATAAGTTGTTGGGGGTAATTGGCTTATTAGCATCTAAAGTTTTAAAAACTGTATCTTTGGTAATGTCTCCATGACTTTGCAATGAATATGCAGGCTACAGCATGCCAAATCATATCAAAAAGGACTGAAATCCCTTTCATTGTCAATCAGTAACCCTTGAGATCAAATTACTAACAATAGTTTCAATCACAACATTTTAGAAAGTGCAGGTATCGAGAATTGAGCCAGATCTTAGTTTTTTATTTTTGCTTCATCTAGCTCTTGTATAATTTTGTGACCTTCTTTTACAAGCTGCAGTAGCTCAATGACTTGGTCATTTCCCTTCATAGGCAAAAGTAAAGGTTCCCCTGCACATGTATGCCAGTTGTTTCCAGCTCTAGGGACAGTGCTCGTGTCCGTTTCTAAGCCAAAGAACCAGCGATGTGTGAAGACGTCTCCGTGGTCATGACTCATGTGGCATGACTAAATGCCAAAGGCACACGGAGCACTGTTACCTTCTCATCAAAGTGGTCCCTATTTTTCTATTTTCATTTTTTATGTGCTTCCGAACTGCTAGGTTGGCAGAAGCTAGGACAAGTAACAGGAGCTCACCCTATTACATGATGCCAGGGCTTCAAACTGCTGAACTGCTGACCTTTCAAACACCAAGCTCAGCGTCTTAACTACTGAGCCACCGCATGTTGGATCTAGAGGGTCCTTACCTTTGCAAGGTGCTCAGCCCGCTGGGACTGAGCCAGGACCTTCCGGAGGTGATGGTTATTAAAGTACAGACAGAGCATGTTCGAATGAACTAAACTTTTATTAGAAAAAGTAGAAAAATAAAGATTGTCTGAAGAGACATAAAATGGCACATCTACATTGCTAATGAAGATAATGCATAATGGAGATTCTCTAAAACCAGAGATCTTCTTCCTGCAAGGAGGAGGATGTGAGCAAACAGGTTACATCACAAAGGAGGAGCTACATTAATAAACAGAGTTAACTATCTAACTACTGGATGTTTCTCAATGTCTTTGGAGGCTGTCAATCACAGCGTGACACCGCATTCCCTTTATGTGATGTATTTATTATTTAATTGGATTTGTAATGCTGCGCCTCTCCGAAGACTCCGAGGAATGGTAACTTCCATTACCATTCATTCAACAATCGTACTAAAAACATTCGTTGGTCAGCGGGAAGATCTAGTAACCCCAGGCCTGGCGGCAAAGATGAGTTTTTAGGCTCTTTTGGAAGGCAAGGAGGGTGGGGGCCTTTTTTTGCTTTTGCGCATGTTTAGGACAATCAAACAATTGAATATGATGATTGTTCCTGAGATGTATTTGTTTCAGGTATTGCCAGGTGTTTTACAAGGGGCTAAGTTAAGGGAATGGGATAGGAAACTTAATTATTGGGTAGAAGAAGATAAAAGACCAAGAATAAGGAAAAAGTGGTTAATAGTTAATGAAAAAGATAGAGGGTGCAGCAGCCCTAGTTTGGAGTTGTATAGAGATGCATTGTATGTAATAAATAGACATAAAACAAACTTAAATAGAGCAATAAGAGAATTTAAGGCAAAAGGGATAACTAGGATAGAACAATTATACGAGAATGATGGAAGGGTTAGTAGAAACCGAATAGAATGGTGATTGGGCCAGCAGAGACAGTTGCAAATAAATACAATATGTACATATTTATGTACCTTGCGTACTATTGTTACATTCATGATTTCAATAATTTCATTGTATTTATTTATGACTTCTGAAAATGAAGGAAACTAATTCAGTATGCTATGATACGTGTCTGAAACATTACACTTTAAAAAAATTATAAAAAAGTAAAGGAATTAAAAATGAAATCTTAATACTCCAAAATATTATGGCTGACTTACAGAAAAACTCACCTGTTGATCTTTTTGAAGTATCTCAATTCTATCACCTCTTGCATGAGGCGTCGCGACCTCATACCCCCCTGATGGTTTAGGTAGGCCTTGGTCGCGACATTGTCCATCAGGACTAGTACATGCTTGCCTTGAACAAGTAGAGTAAAGTGTTGGAGCGCCAGAAAAACTGCCCTGAGCTCCAGAAAATTTATGTTCACCGGGTTGAGATCTCCCTTGGACCATAGTCCCTGTGCGCACTGCTGACCAATATGCGCTCCCCAACCCGATAGACTGGCATCCGTAGTCAGTGTGACCAGATTGTGCATGCGGAACGACAGCCCTCGTTGCAAGGCTGGGGAGACCCACCATGCCAGAGAGTCCTTTATCTCCCTTGGCAGACGAACACGCACACTGGAATGGCTTGTCCGGACCTTCTGGGCTGGAAGCAGAAACCATTGAAGGCTTCAGATGTGGTGTCTGGCCCACGGAATGATCCCTATGCAAGAGACTAAGGTCCCTAGTACCTTGGACAAAAAGGCCAGGGACGTCTTCTTGTCTCTTCGAAGAGATGAAATGTGGGATACTATGTTCTTCCGTCTGTCCGGTGAAAGGTACACCATGCACGAAGTCGTGTCGATGATGGAGCCCAGGTGTAGAAGTGTCGTAGAGGGAAGCAGCTGACTTTTGGGCACATTGATGGTGAATCCATGCTCCGTCAAGGTCCTCATTGTCAAGGCGAGATCCTGTTGAGCCCGTGCCTGTGATTTGGACAAGATTACAATGTCATCCAAATAGGCCATTAGGCGCACCGATTGTGCGCGCAGGCTCGCTGTGAGGACGTCCAGAAGCTTGGTGAACGTTCGTGGCGCCGAAGAAAGGCCGAATGGCATGGCCTTGTACTGGTAGTGGACGCCCTCTACACAAAATTGCAGAAACCTTCGATGAGGTGGATAAATTGGCACATGCAGGTATGCCTCCTTCAGGTCCAGTGATGTTAAAAGGTCCTGGGGGCGAATTGCCGTCAGGTTGGTTTGCAACGAGTGCATCCTGAACTTCCTGTACAGGATATACAGGTTTAGTTGCTTCAAATTCAAGAGCAAACGGCAACCTCCCGATGATTTTGGAACGGTGAAAATCATGGAGTAGAAACCGGTCCCCCTGGCGTGCTGTGGAACCGGTTCTATGGCCTGAATATGCAACAGGTGCATTATCTCCCGAAATAGTTCTTGTTTCTTGGCCGGGTTCCATGGTGTCGGACACTGGAGAAAATGGTTGGGTGGGGGCTGAAGGAACTCCAACTTTAGGCCTCGAGACACCGTGGCTATTGCCCATCTGTCCGAAGATGTGGCACGCCAGGAGGAACTGTAGAGGCGAAGCTTTCCCCCTAATGGCTGTCCGCTGTCGGAGTCATTTGGGGCGTTTGAAGCCCTTCTGGCCTGCGCCTCTAAAAGGGCGTCTAGCCTGCTGATAACCCCTGGTTCTGTCCTGGAAACCAGCCCGGTCATTCCGAAATGATGAAGTCTGGTTGAAACGGCCCTGTGCATACGTTCTCTGGGCCTGGCCTGTTCCAGAAGAAGTGTCCCAGCGAAAGGACTGCCTCCTGTTGTAGGGCGTAGTCCTTCTGTCCTGCCGCCTGTTCGACTTGGGCAGAACCTTCCGCTTATCCTTATCTTCGATAAGGACCTTATCTAGAACCTCCCCAAAGAGGTCGGCACCGCGGAAGGGAGAGGAAGCCAAACGCCACTTTGACTTGGTGTCGGCTTGCCAACTTCTTAGCCACAACAAACGCCTTGATGAAAGGGTGGTGGACATCCCCCTTGCCGAGAATTTGGCAGCGTGGAGAGTGGCATCCGCCGAGAACTCCGCTGACTTACAGAAAAACTCACCTGTTGATCTTTTTGAAGTATCTCAATTCTATCACCTCTTGCATGAGGCAGAACAAAACAGGAAAAGTCATTCCCCATTTGCGGAGATTTCCTCCAACCAGAATGACTTCAATCTAGCCCAAGCAGCAACTCAATAAGCTCAGCATCCTTGATGATGGCAGAAAGAAGATACTTCAATATTATCTGCATAGTGAAGGCATCCAAACCTGTAATCCTAACACACTGATTACATACAGAAGTTGAATAACCGGGGGGGACACCCTAACCCTAATGTTTATGCATCCCACAGTATAAATGCCAGAGAGCTACAGGATATTCTACTTTCTGGAATATATTCTCAACGTAGGAACAGAACCATGGCAAAACTATTTCAAACACTAATGCATCAGAGGGGGGGCTGGCAGGCAGCCCATTAGGAAGCAATGCATCATCCTCTTTATCTTCACTGGACTCTGATGAGGAAACATTTATTGATGTACGTAGACGAAGAGCCTTGAATAGGAAAGAGCAGCTACTTGGTATTACAAGAGATTAGAGAGTTCTCCTGTGGTTGGGTGTGGTTCAACTAATTAGGGCTGCTGTTAAATGGGCAGCTTGCCGGCCTCTCCGTATGAAAAAACATCTGATCTGGGATTTGGCTTGACTCTTCGGATTCTCCAAGGACTATGTGCTTTGATATCAGGACTCTGAACGTAAATCATAGTTAAACGTCTGAGTTTGGACAAGTCTGAAGGAGAGTAGCTGAGACGACTTCACAGCTACTTGTTAATTGCTTTGAGTTTGTTTTTTTTGTTATTTCACTGCATTCAAGTCTGGTTGCTTTGAAAGTGAGCCCTTTTACTACAGAAAGGGGGTTCTGCGTCTATTTTTCTGTGGATAAAGAAAGTATTCTTGACTTTTCACGTGTGTGTGTCTGTTTTGGCTACCTTTGTATTTAATTAGAGGCTCGTACAGAGAGTCGGCAGAACACCGTCTGGCCAAAAAGATGGATCTATGGCCACACATACATAAATCTTTTTCTTAATATTATGAAAATCAGATTCTTCTCGATTTTTTAACCGTCTCGTCATCATATCCATTTCAGCACATTCTGTAATTTTCCTTATTACTTCATCATCTGTAGGGATGTCTTCTCCTTTCCATTTTTGTGCTTATCCTTATCCTTGCTGCTGTCAAAATGTGGGTTATTAGATAAAAAATGTTTTTTTTATAATTTTGGTTTTTTATACCTAACAAAAAATTCTGGAGTTTTCTTAATCTCATGCAGCATAATTTCTTTTATCCATCTTTCTATTCTATTCCAATATAATTTAGCTTTGTGGCAAGTCCACCACTGATGATAGTAGGAACCTATTTCTCGTTTACATTTCCAACAGTTTGGGGACATATTTGGAAACATCTTAGCACCCCGAGTCTTCAGAGAGGGGCGGCATACAAATCTAATAAATTATTATTAATTATTATTATTATTAATTCTATTGGGTGGCAAGTGCCACCTAATAAACATCTTAATCTGTTTTCTTTCAATGAAACTGATCTTCTTATTTTCCAATTATATATCCAAACCTTTTTCCAGGTTTCCAAATCAATTTCTTTTCCTATATTTTTACACCAACTTATCATATTGTCTTTTAATGTCTGATCTATTTTTTATAGCTTATCATGTATTTATATGCTTTCCCTATTAGTTTTCTCTGATTAGTAATTAACAGATTCCCTAAATAGTTTTTACTCTTCCTAAATGTATATGTTTTGATATCTTTTTGATACCTAGACTAGATCTGTGTATATTGCCACCAATCAATTATTATTCCCTCTTCTTGTAATTTTTGTCGTGATTTTAATTTCATTTGTTCATCTATTCATTCTTTGTATTTTGGTATCTTCCTTTCTTGAATTAAGTTAGGGTGACAAACTGCTTCTATTGGAGAAATGCAATCAGGGATAGTTAAAAATGTATCTTTCCTTATATCCTTCCAAACATCTAATAGGGATTTTCTCATTGTGTGTTTTTTGAAGTAAGAATGTGTTTTATCTTTATCATACCAAATAAATACGTGCCAGCCCAGCATAAGATCATAGCCTTCCAAATTTAATAATCTTCTATTTTCTAAGGTTATCCAATCTTTAATCCAAGATAGGGCTGCAGCCTGATAGTATAGTTTGCAATTTGGTAAAGCGAAGCTTCCTCTTTCTTTAATATCTTCTCCGTTCTTTTTGGTCTTTAATTCGTGGTTCTTAGTTCGTCATTCTTCATCTGCCCTCATCCCCTAGATTTCTCTTCAGGAATAAGAAATCGACCATAAGAAATGTTATTTCTTTCTGTTTTTACGATTTATGCTTAAGAGAGAAAAAAACAGTTCCGGCTACTTGTTCCCTTTTTGCCCAAGGATATAAACTTTTGAATGCCTGAAATTGTTCGTTTATTTTTTCCGTTGGCCACCGTTTAAGATCCATTGTTTTACTTTTATTAATATTGGGTCGGCTTTGGTATGAATTGCAATATCAGAAGCAGTTAACAGGCGTGGCTCATTTAACTCAATGAGCAGAGTGCTTGAGACTGGAGTGGGGTCGGTTACCAATTCTTGCTGGGGGCATCTACTTAACGCATCCGCATGTCCTATGTCTTCCCCTCCCACTGTGCTGTAGCGTATAATTGTACCCGGCCAGGAAAAGGGCCCATCGAGTCATGCGAGGGGAAAGGAACGTGGGGGTCTGCTTATCCCCAGCAAGGATGCCTAAAAGGGGCTTGTGATCTGTTATTAGAGTAAAGGAACGGCCGAAAAGGTAGTTGTGAAAACGCTTGACGCTGACTATGGCGGCTAGTGCTTCTTTGTCCAGCTGCGAGTAATTTCGTTCGGCTGAGGATAGGGTTTTAGAATAAAAGGCAATAGGTGCCTCAGATCCGTCAGGAAATGAGTGGCTGAGCACAGCGCCTATGCCAAATGGAGAAGCGTCGCATGTTAGGGTTACCGGCATGGTGATATTATACTGTACAAGAATGCTTTTAGATGACAAAAGTGTTTTAATGGCGTTAAAAGCAGAGTGCTCGGTGGGTCCCCACGTCCAGGCTGTGCCCTTTTTAAGGAGGTGATTCAGAGGCTCTGCCACCGTTGCTTTCTGTTTGAGGAAAACAGAGTAAAAGTTAAGTAATCCCAGGAATGCTTGCAATTCCGTTTTGTTAGTGGGGGTGGGAGTTTTTTTTATAGCCTCTACTTTGTCTTCAGTAGGGTGAATACCTGACTTGTCAATTTTGAATCCTAAAAATTCAACGCTGGGGACAGCTCAAGAACATTTGTCTGGTTTAATGCGAAGGCCGGTTTCTTTAAATTTTGCTAGGACGGCTCTAACTCTTTGCCAAAGTTGAGATTTATACTGAGCTGAGACGAGACGAGCAGGTCATCGAAGTAGGGGACGACCCCCGGAATTTGATGTAGGAGGCGTTCCATAAGGCCCTGAAAAATACCGGGGGCGATGGAGACCCCAAACTGTAACCTGGAACATTTAAATGTGCCCCTATGGGTTACAATGATCTGTGCTTCAGCATTGGCTGGGTCAACAGGGAGTTGCTGATACGCTTGTGCGAGGTCCAGTTTAGCAAAAATGGAACCGGCTCCTAGGGTATGAAGGACCTGCTGGACCACAGGAATGGGGTAAGTGTTATGCTGTAAAGCCCTGTTGATGGTTGCCTTGTAATCTGTGCAAATTCTGACAGCCATCGGGTTTAAGGGGGGTAACGATAGGGGTCTCCCACCTGGCGTGATCAGTTGGAATAAGTATGCCCTGTGCTATGAGTTTTTCTAATTGTTCATCAACTTTTGGTAACAACGGAATGGGGACATGATGAGGTTTTAAACGGATGGGGGCAATTGATGGATCAAGGTTAAACGAGATTGGATTTCCCTTGTAACGTCCCAGACCATTTGCAAAGACCTCAAGAAATTCCCGTATTAAGGCAGCAGAGTCAAATGCACTTTCAGAAACATGTAACCCAGATATACTAATCCCCATAGGTTGCAACCATTTTAGCCCAAGCAGAGGGTGCTTGGGGCCATCTACCACAATGATGAGTAACAGTCCTTTAAAGCATTTAAACGCAACCAGAACATTTATACTGCCCACAACAGGAATAGTTTTTCCTTGAAAGTCGGTTAACCCAGAGTTCCAAGGGGTCAGATTTGACTTTCGAACGTGTGGCATATAAAGTCTTAACTTTTGCCAAGGCATAATGGAATGTTTGGAGACGTTGGCCATTTCCATTTCACATGGTAATTCATTCATGAGCGAAACAAAAGTTTTGTCCTCATGTAGGGAAAAGTTAGAGTTAATGGAAGAGGGGCAGTTACCTCTGCGGTTGAAGGGTCTTGCTCCAGCGGAGGGTCTGGGGTAGGCACGGGAGGATAGCAGGAGATTCACATACCAACTTTTCTTTTGTGATATTTTGCTATAAAGATAATTCAGCAAAGAATGAAATAAGATACCACAATGTAGTAATAAAAATAATTAAATAAAATTCATGTAACTACTAACTTGCAAAGCTTGTAGTTCCTCGAGGCGGAGAAGGGCCAAGGGCTCGGTGCCTGGGAGTCGATGGGTAGAGTTGCGCGGCAAGCCTCAGCAATGTGGCCTTTCTTGTGACAGCGACAGCAGTAGGCCTCTCGGAATTGACAGCAGAAACGGGAATGGTTGCCATTGCAGCCACCGCACTTGACGGGGTGGCACGGTTCACGGGAGTCGTTGGTGGTCCAGCAGATTTAGAAGCAGGAGTCCTCGTTGGGTTGTGGGTCATGTTGTCGGTTATCAGCAGCATCCGATGGCCAATCGATGTCATCTGGTATGAGGTTGACAATTGAGGTGGAGTGTTGGAGAAGGTGGCGAAAAGATCCATAACTGGACTCCCAAACCGCCCGACAATCTCCTGGAAGAGTGTGGGGTCCAGACGCCAGTCCGGCCAAACGTTTTCCACCCCCGAAATGTGCTCCGCAGTCAGGGAGGCTAAATTGGCCTCCGCCCATGTTAGCAAGGACTCTGACTCTGACATTAGTCTCCGCGACCGTGTTCCCCCCTGCCTGTTTATATGGAAACGTATCGATACATTGTCCATCATGATTAAAACATGCTGACCTCTTATCAAGTGGGCGAAGCTCCAAAGAGCCAGCGAGACCGCCCTCAGCTCCAAAAAATTGATGTTGCAATCCTGCAAGTCTCCTGGCTCCCACAGGCCCTGGGCCATCTGAGAGGAAGTGTGGGCTCCCCACCCCGTTAGGCTGGCATCAGTCGTTACCATGAGATGATTCTTCTGTAGGAATGAGGAACCCTTCCCTAACACTGGGGAAACCCACCAGTGAAGGGACCTGCGCACTCTGGTGTTGAGGAGCACTTTCCTGTGAAGATGGCTGGACTTCTCCCTCTGAAAAGGGAGCAGGAACCACTGAAGTGGTCGCAAATGATGCCTTGCCCATGGTAAGATGTCTATGCATGACACCAGAGTCCCTAAGACCTTTGACAAGAAAGAAAGGTGAGGAGATCGCTGCTTGTCCAGGTCTCGTAACAGTTTCCGGATGGAGGACTGTCTCTCTTGGGACAGAAAAACCATACCCAGGGTTGTATCTATGGTGGTTCCAAGGTGGGCAAGACGTGTCGTAGGTATTAGATGGCTCTTGTCCCAATTCACTGTGAACCCGTGAGCCTGGAGAGTCTGGATGGTCAGGGGTAGATCTCGATACGCCTGCTCCGTTGTCCTTGCCAGAATGATGATGTCGAGGTACGCCATCAGGCGTACCGACCATTGTCTTAGATAGGCTGTGAGGACGGCCAACAGCTTCGTGAACGTCCTCGGCGCTGAGGAAAGTCCGAAGGGCATTGCCCTGTATTGGAAGTGAGTCCCCCCCAGACTGAATCGTAGGAACTGTCTGTGTGGTGGAAAAATGGGGACATGGAGATAAGCCTCTTTCAGGTCGATGGAGGTCAAGACATCCTTGTGCCGTATGGAAGCGAGGATAGATCTGAGCGAGTGCATCTTGAACCTCCGGTACTTGACGTAGAGGTTCAGTTGCCAAAGGTTTAAGATCAGTCTGTCCCCTCCAGAGGACTTTGGGACAAGGAAAATCACAGAGTAGAACCCCCTGCCCCGTTGCTCTGGGGGGACCTCCTCTATGGCCCCTATTTCCAAAAGATGCGAGACCTCTGAAGGTCTGAAGGAACAGGGCATGGAAGAAAGCGCTGAGGTGGAGGGCGAAAGAACTCGAGCCTCAGTCCTTGAGCCACTGTTGCAGTCACCCAAGTGTCCGATGACGTGGACTCCCAGCGGCCCGCGAAGTGTGCCAGCCTGCCGCCCAAGGGAAAGGAGATCAGAGAGTCACTTGTTCTTCCTGAACCCACGATTGGCCCCCCTGAATGGGCGACGGCCCTGGTAGGATTTGTTGCAGTCTTGCAGAGAGGCCCTGTCTGATCTGAAAGGCTCCTGGTTGAAGGAGCCCTGGAAATAAGGCCTCGATGCCTGGGTAGAGCTCGAGGCGGGCTCTGCACAAAAGGGCTGGCGTCTTTGATAAGGTGTGAAGCACCTGTCCTGCCTTTTGTTTGACCGTGGCATTACCTTCTTTTTGTCTTTGTCCTCTTAGTACATCATCGAGGACCTCCCCAAAGAGTTTCTTACCCGTAAATGGGGAAGAGGCCAGGCACCACTTTGATTTCACGTCTGCCTGCCAGTGGCGGAGCCATATGAGACGGCGAGAGGACACCGACGAGGCCATGGCCCTGGCCGCGAACTTGGCAGCGTTGGCTGTGGCGTCCGCAGAGAATTCAGTGGCCGCCAGAAGTTTGTTGAGATCTTGATGGAGGCGGCCATCCTCCGGATTCACTCTCGACTGGATCTCCTGAATCCAGAGGATGGTGGCCCTGTTAAAAAACGAGGCTGCAGGGGTGGCCCGAATGGCCCATGCCGCCATCTGGTGGATCTTTCGAACAATGTTCTCAGCCCTTTTATCTTTGGCCTTCAGACCCTCCTGGGATTCGGACGGGACGAGTGCATTAGAGACAAGACTCGTGATAGGCTTGTCCAATGTTGGGAAGACCAGCAGGTCCTCCATTTGTTGATCAAAAGAATAGAACTTACGGTCCAGAACAGATGGATCCTGAGCTGCTGCCGGGTTCTCCCAAGGACGTTGGATAGTCTCAAGGAACATTTGTGAAGAGGGTTTTTGGTAGAACACAAAGGCCTCCCGTGGGAGGGGTCGAAGCTGTGGCATCCGCTTGTTTCCCCTCACCCGCTTGATCAATAGTCAATTTAGCCTTGTTGAGCAAGACCCTAAAAAGGGAAGACTTGAACAGACCAGTGAATGAGGGCTGCTCCGGCGGTTGCTCGTCGCCAGACAGGTCATCATCCTGGTCACTGAAATTGTCCCTGGGGGATCCTTCTTCCTCCATAGACTCAGCCAATGAATGCGTGGCTGGGGCTATCCATGGGTCTCTGAGTCTCAGCGGGGGTTGACTCGCTGGTGGCTGGTGCTGATGTGCCCCAGTTGCAAGGCCCTGGGAGTACGCATTAGCTATCAAGTCCTGAAGGGCCTGAGGCATCTTCTGCCAGGTATCCTGAGAGCTGCGCAGTCCTGCCGCTGTTGGAGTAAAGGTGGCTGACTGAGCTGGGCCATAGAGTGAATGCGCAGAGGCCTGAGGTGGTGGATAAATTCCAGGTCATGCGGAGGGCTATCTGCCATAGCTGTAGGCCTCAAGAGCAGGAGCATGAGCAAGCTGCGAAGGGCGCTCCGGGGACCAGTCCCTTTCTGAGGCCGAGCCTGCTACCCCTGGAGTAATCATGGGGGAGGCCGGCGGTGGTGTGGGCCCAAAGGACAGGGATGATAAGGAGGCCTGTTTCTGCGTTGCCTCCAATTGTTTCTCAAGGGCCTTTATGCGTTTTTCCGCTTCCCTGAGTGAGGCACCTTGCGAGGATTTAGCACTCTGACCTTTCTCTTTGGGGGTACTAGGCTTATTCATGGCAATAGCCTCCTCCCCTGTATGGGCCGGTGTTTCAGCCATAATTTAGCTTTCTTACTGTAACACTCACGATTGACAGAAAAAAACCAGTCAAACCGCTCGGCTAAGCAAGCCAGAAGAAGGAGGCAAAGACCAACTGTTGTTTTCCCTGGCTACTGCTGCGCCTGCATGTCACCAGGGCAGATTACGAGCCTGCGGCGTAAGCGTCGACCCCCAAGGCCTGACGTCACCTGTCAGCCTGCTTATAGACCATCCAACTGGTTAGATGGCGGTTGCCCTGGCAACCGCTGAAGCTACAGCCGAGTGCCTGCGGCCCCCGGCGCACTTAAACAAATGGCTGTTTGTTCCGCTGTCATGGAAACGGGCGGTAACTCCTCCTCCGTTCCCGCCCGATCTCTCCCCCCAAGATGGCCACTCCCGTTGCCGGCGAGCCTGTCAGCCTGAGGAGATTGCTCCATCGGCACTTTACCGTTGCGGTGCGGCTGGAGGAAGGGGAGGGGGGGGTGCTTCCAGCTCCGAATGTCACCTCTGGCATCTCCGCCACGGGGAGCAGGCTCCCCATGGCGTCAGCCGTTTTCGATTTACCGGGCACTACCGCGGAGGTAGGCAACCCGGGGGCTCCCTTCAAACCCACGGAAAACCTCCCGAGAGTGGGTAGAATAAAAGAGGAGCCGCAGCTTAGAGGGTTCAACCCACGGAGGGTATGAACCCTTTGCTGCCCATAGTGGAGCTGCCCCTTGTTGTGCCTGTAAAGGAAAGAAAGAGAAAAAGCATTAAAACAAGTTAATAATTTTATACCACTAAACATGTAAGTTTAACATAAGAGACAAAAACTCTGAGTCCCATTACTGCGACTGAGTTTTTTAGACTGGAGGGCTAAGGGGGCGGTGCCTGGCTAATATTTAAATTAAACTCAGTCCCTACCAATCAGACTGTAGAATTACCCATGTTGGACTCTCCTTGCAAGTGCATTGGAGAATGGCTCGTTTCTATCATCTTCTGCATCATGGCTTGCAAGAATATGCAGAATTTTGACATATACGATGTCCATGGTTCCGTATCAGGATTGTGGAAGGCGGGTGCCTGAGCCATAACCGAGTTCATGTTGGTCAGCGGGAGTTCGACCTCCTTGTCGCCACTGTAAAATCAGTGAACTGGAGGCAGCTTCAGTTTTGAATCATTTATTTGTAACAGGAGTATAGCAATCAACAACAGTTCACGAACTCGGAATCCCAACAACGGCAACGGCTAGTCCGTTGCCCTATTGCTTAACGCAGGAACTGTTTAGACGGCCGTTTAGTTTTGGCGGCATTTTGGCTTAGTCGCGTCTGAGCCAATCAGCGGCTCGCTTACTTTTCTCGGTCAGACCTAACACCCTGCACTTAAATTTCATTGAAATTATTTCAAATATAAATATTTTGCCTCCAGATTTTAGCTGTGCAATCAGATGGGTGCTGGGTTATCCACTATGGAATGAAGAAACAAATGACTGGGCCCACTGTAGAATTCTACCCAGGGCAGGAAACAGGGCTTTATCTGTTTTTCCTTCGAGTACTGGTGCTTATGGATTAATTAATGGAATATAAAAAGGATTTTTTTTTAAAAAAAATGTCATCCTCTATGAAGCCAATGATAGGCTTTATTAGATTTCAATCTTCTACAGGAAAAAAATCCAGTACTATCAAATTAGATCAAGATATAAAGAGGACAAAGAAAGACAGGGATTTCAAAAAATAGGAACATTCGATAAAATTCTATTAGGCCCAGACGAGAAACAAATTTCAAAAATATATAAACATTTGCTATATCAAGAATTAGTGGAGGAAGAAGGAAGTATGATAGCCTGGGGGCAAAATTTTGGATACACAATAAATTTATCAGAATGGGAAAAAATATGGAACTATAAAATAATGCTCTCAATCCCATACAGAGAGAATATTTATAAGATGTTCTACAGGTGGCATCTTTCCCCAGCTCGCCTGTCCAAAATGTACCCTAAACTTTCCCCCATCTGCTGGAAGTGCCGGAAAAAAACGGGCACCTATTATCACATGTGGTGGATGTGTCCATCAGCTAAACAATTCTGGGGGGAAATTAGAAATATGATAGAAGGAATTATAGGAAAGGAAATATTCACAAAGCCAGAACTTGGAATATTTAGGCAAAATTTCTCAAAGAACGACAGACATGTAATACTGCATACTACAACAGCTGCAAGAATTACATATGCTCAATGCTGGAAAGAGGAACTCACTCCAACGATATATAATGTGATAACTAAAATATACCAGGTAGTGGAAATGACTAAATTGACTTACGAACTACAGGATAAGGATATGGAGGAATTTCACAAAAGCTGGGACAGATGGTATATCTGGGTTGCAAAAAATAAATTAAAATAAAATAAAATGAAAAGAAAAGAAATTAGGAACCCCAAATCCAAATTTAGAGACAATAAATTTAATTAATATCAACAAATATTAATAAAACATAGCACCATTATACCATTGAAGAAAAAAGGATGTATGACTGATAATAGTGACAAGGAAATTATAAGATTGTATTTATGTATTAAATATATAACAATTGTTAAAAGGAAGATATTCCTTTGTAAATTAGACGTAAGCTGCATATAAATTACACTACTCTTTGAGTAGTGCAAATTGTAAATAATACCAAATATGTTATGTATAAAGCAGGATGCTTTATTTCTTTTCTTTTTCTTATTTTCTTTTATCTTCTTTTCTCTTTTCCTTCTTTTCATATCTGTCTTATGTGTACATATTGTCATTATGTTGTCCCTTGTTGTGTATTTTTAATGTAGATATTTAATAAAACTTTTTTCAAAAAAGAAGAAACAATTGGCTGGGCCCACTGTAGAATTCTACCCAGGGCAGGAAACAGGGCTGTATCTGCTTTTCCTTCAAGTACTGGTGCTTATGGATTAATTAATGGAATAAAAGAAGGATTTTTTTTTAAAAAAAGTCATCCTCTATGAAGCCAATGATAGGCTTTATTAGATTTCAATCTTCTACAGGAAAAACAAAACAAAAACAGCCATGCCTTTTAATTAACAGCCTTTTAATTAACAAAGCTGTATAATTGTTGTGATTCCATCTGAGGCCCCTCAGGGAACGGCTGATCCTCTGCCGGCTTCCTGCTCAGAGGGGGAGGATGAGGAACAGGAGGTTCAGGCAGACGGGGAGGAGGAATCTCAGGCTGAGGGAGAGGGAGGACAGCCAGAGTTCCCCGAGAGGGAGCTCTCCCCAGCAAGCAGCCTGGATTCCTTAGATGAAAATTCACAAGCAATAATCGATCTCCGGTGAGCAACACAACGAAGGGGACAATTAGCCAGGTACTTTCAGCACTAAAGAGGCAACAGCTGGGTTTGGGTGTGGTGCTCTCTGGAAAGGCTGAAAAGGCAGACCCACCCTTCCTGGCTTGTGGAGTACAGTGGAACCTCGACATACGAGCAGCTCTACTTACGAGCTACTCGAGATAAGAGCTGGGAGGGGAGCGACATTTTTGTTCACCTCCCGAGCTCACATTCGGGATACGAGCGCCAAGGAGCTGTCTCCTGAAGCCGAACGCTAACTTCCGCGTTCGGCTTCAGGAGACAGCTCCTTGGCGCTCGTATCCCGCGTGTTTTAAAAGGTTGCAGCCAGCCTGGGGGGCTCGGGGGGGTGCTGGCAAGCCCCCCAGGCCGGCTGCAACCTTTTAAAACACGCGCGCCGCTTCGCAGCTGTCTCCTGAAGCCGAACGCTAACTTCCGCGTTCGGCTTCAGGAGACAGCTGCAAAGCGGCGCGGGTGTTTTAAAACGTCACAGCCGGCCTGGGGGGGTTTGGGGGCTTCCCCCCGAGCCCCCCAGGCCGGCTGCCACGTTTTAAAACACGTGCGCCGCTTCGCAGCTGTCTCCTGAAGCTGAACGCTAACTTCCGCGTTCGGCTTCAGGAGACAGCTCCTTGGCGCTCGTATCCCGCGTGTTTTAAAAGGTTGCAGCCAGCCTGGGGGGCTCGGGGGGGTGCTGGCAAGCCCCCCAGGCCGGCTGCAACCTTTTAAAACACGCGCGCCGCTTCGCAGCTGTCTCCTGAAGCCGAACGCTAACTTCCGCGTTCGGCTTCAGGAGACAGCTCCTTGGCGCTCGTATCCCGCGTGTTTTAAAAGGTTGCAGCCAGCCTGGGGGGCTCGGGGGGGTGCTGGCAAGCCCCCCAGGCCGGCTGCAACCTTTTAAAACACGCGCGCCGCTTCGCAGCTGTCTCCTGAAGCCGAACGCTAACTTCCGCGTTCGGCTTCAGGAGACAGCTGCGAAGCGGCGCGGGTGTTTTAAAACGTCGCAGCCGGCCTGGGGGGTTCGGGGGCTTCCCCCCGAGCCCCCCAGGCCGGCTGCCACGTTTTAAAACACGCTACTCGAGATAAGAGCTGGGAGGGGAGTGACATTCGGGGGCTTCCCCCCGAGCCCCCCAGGCCGGCTGCCACGTTTTAAAACACGCGCGCCGCTTCGCGGCTGTCTCCTGAAGCCGAACGCTAACTTCCGCGTTCGGCGGCAGCGGGTTTTTTTGTTGTTGCACGGATTAATTGACTTTACATTGTTTCCTATGGGAAACAATGTTTCATCATACGAGCGTTCCGACTTACGAGCCTCCTTCCGGAACCAATTAGTCTCGTAAGTCGGGGTTCTACTGTATTATCTTTGGGAGTCCTGGGACCTGGCTGTGATCTTTGGCGTCTTGGAATTCTGGTTTGTGACTTTGAATACTGAAACCTTGGGGGGAAAAGGCGTGGGGGCTTATTCTCTACAGTGGTGGGTGTGCCAGCAAGAAGTCTGCTGTATTGTCTGGCCATCAGGACTCTGCTGTGAAGTCTCATAGCCTGCCTGTTGGGAAGAACAGGTTTTTCTCTGTGTTTATTTTTCAAACTATAAAGTGCTTTTGCTTTTACCAGCGTGTCTGGCTGCTTTTTCCAGTTGGTGTTGAAGTCTGGGGGCACCCAGACAGAACAATAATAAACTATCATTTTGAGTCATTTTGGGATGTCAGAATGTTTCTAGCAGAAGAGTGGAAGAAACAATGAATTATTTGTTTTGTGGTTATCTCAATTGGGATCAGAATTATTCTCCCCTTTCCTGTAGAAAACTTTGGTTTTATTAAAAATGACACCAGCTACCTTTTGAAGAAATTAGGCTTTGAGTACCTTTACAATAGGAGCAGGAGATTCACATACCAATTTTTCTTCTGTGATCTTTTGCTATAAAGATAATTCAGCAAAGAATGAAATAAGATACCACAATGTAGTAATAAAAATGATTAAATAAAGTTCATGTAACTACTAACCTGCAAACCTTTTTTTCTTAATGGGAAAAAAGGGGGGGAAAGTTGCTTAGATAATATATTGCCACTTTTAAATCTGTGTGAATCCCACTCTTTCATTATAAATGTATGCCAGCGGCTGGATAGGTCTCACAGAGTCGGCCTTCTCCAGATCTCGTCTGCCAGACAATGTTGTCTGGCAAGACCTAAGGGAAGAGCCTTCTCTGTGGCGGCCCTGGCCCTCTGGAACGAACTCTCTCCAGAGATACATACAGCCCCCTCCCTCCTGGTCTTTCGTAAAGCTCTGAAGAGCCACCTCTGCTGGCGGGCATGAGGGCCATGAGGTATGAGATTGTCTCCGGCCGATATTACGAATGATTGAATTTGATGAATGTGTATGTCTGCGTATGGGGTTTTTAACACTTTTAGCAATTTGTATCATTCATTTAAAGTAAATTAGTTCCTGATGCATTTGCCTTGGGCCCTGTTCCACTGCCCACCACAGAATCCAGCTTTTTACCCAATGTTGGTGGGGAGCAAGAGGGGAGACTGAGTTTACAAACTCAGGTGATTCAAATCTTTCTATAAAGAGCCTTTTGTCAAGGTTGCACAGCCCTAGACTGACATCGGGAAGAGAAGAAACTTTCCCCGTTTGTCGATCAGGATGGATTTACAAAGCTGTCCAAAACAGTACTGGTAACACGGAGCCATATCAGAGGGCACGCAAAGCGTTGCCCTATGTCAGCTCCAGCATGCATGCGTGCGCTTGCCATCCGATCTTCGGCAATTGGAAATATTTATTTATTTATTTGATTTTTATGCCACCCTTCTCCTTAGACTCAGGGCAGCTTACAACATGTTAGCAATAGCACTTTTTAACAGAGCCAGCCTATTGCCGCCATAGCCCAAGTCCTCATTTTATCCACCTCGGAGGGATGGAAGGCTGAGTCAACCTTGAGCCAGTGATGAGATCTGAACCGCTGACCTACAGATCTATAATCAGCTTCAGTACCCTGCAGTACAGCACTCTACCTGCTGCGCCACTCCGTCTCTCTCTCTCTCTGTGCAGGCAGCAGCATGTTTTAAAACGCTGCTACAGCAGCCAAGAATAGCGTCCCAGTCCGCGGGGGGTGCACGTAACAACCTCTTGCTTACTTTCTGTCTCCAGGCCAAAAGAGTGCCCGCTAGAGAAGGACCAGCTCCTGGCCAGGAGAGAAAGAACAAGCCACCTTGCCTCTGTCTCCTACGCTCGGCTCCCTCCCCTCGCTTTAAAATGGAGGCAGGGAGCCGCTTTTTCTGTGATTCTCAGCTCCGGGATCTTTGTGGGCTGGGAAGTGTCAGGGCAGGAACCTATGGAGCTGTGCCAGCCTGTGGGCTGGTGGGGGCTGGGGGGGGGCTGTTGCGGCCCTACCTGGACCGGGAGTCACTGCTCACAGTCACTCATGCCCTCATCACCTCGCGGTTCGAGTACTGTAACACTCTCTACATGGGGGCTACCTTTGAAGAGTGTTTGGAAAATTCAGATCATGCAAAATGCAGTTGCGAGAGCAATCATGGACTTCCCCAGGTATGCCCAAGTTATACCAACACTCCGCAGTCTGCTTTGATTGCTGATCAGTTTCCGGTCACAATTCAAAGTGTTGGTTGTGACCTATAAAGCCCTTCATGGCATCGGACCAGAATATCTCCAAGACCGCCTTCTGCCGCACGAATCCCAGTGACCGGTTAGGTCCCACAGAGTTGGCCTTCTCTGGGTCCCGTCGACGAAACAATGTCGTCTGGTGGTATCCAGAGGAAGGGCCTTCTCTGTTGCGGCCCCGACCCTCTGGAACCAGCTCCCCCCAGAGATTAGGATTGCCCCCACTCTCCTTGCCTTTCGCAAACTCCTAAAAACCCACCTCTGCCGTCAGGCATGGGGAAATTGATTCCCTTGGCCCACTTCGGCTGTACGTATGGTTTGTATGATTGTTTTTTATATTAAGGGTTTTAAATTGTTTTTAACTATTGGATTTGTATTGTTCTGTTGTTGTGAGTCGCTCGAGTCTCCGGGGAGGGGCGGTATACAAATCTAATAAACAAACAAACAAACAAACAAATAAATAAATAAAGAGAAAAAGTGAAGCGGCTGGCTGCGAACCTGCCAGCTTCAGGAAGCAGTCCAATCTTCTTTCTTTCTCTTTCTTCTTGAAGGAAGAAGGGGCCTCACTGGATCTTTAGGCAGGGGCACTTTCTCCCTCCCCCCCCACAGCCCCCCCCATCCTGGAGGCTGGTGCAGCTCCACAGATTCTCGCTTCCCAGCCCACAAAGGTCCAGGATGTGGTTTGTGCATTGGGCTTTTTTTTCCACCTACCAGGTTTCAGAATGCGTGTGCGCATGCACAGGGGGCTGCGTGTGGGGGGGGTTTGCATGAACGGGGGAGGGAAGGGGTGTGGGCACATCACTCATGCTAGCATTCCCCCACCTACCCCCTTTTTGGCACGCGAACCAAAAAAGGTTCGCCACCACTGAACCCGGCTATTTGCTCCAGAGAATCAGAGCTTCACCCATCAGAAGCTGCTCACTCAGAGAGACCAATAAAGGACAAAGCATTCCAGAAACCATGACTCGGTGTCTGTGACTCTACACTATGCTCTAACGGTACAGTGATACCTCATTTTACAAGCCCCTCGTCATACAAACTTTTCAAGATACAAACCCGGGGTTTAAGATTTTTTTTGCCTCTTCTTCCAAACTATTTTCACCTTACAAACCCAAGCCACAACCACTGGGATGCCCCACCTCCGGACTTCTGTTGCCAGCGAAGCATCTGTTTTTTGCTGCTGGGATTCTCCTGAGGCTCCCCTCCATGGGAAACACCACCTCTGGACTTCCGTGTTTTTGCGATGCTTCAGGGGAATCCCAGCAGTGCAAAAATGGGCGCTTCGCTGGCAGCAGAAGTCCGGAGGTGGGGTTTCCCAGCGAGGGGAGCCTCAGCGAAATCGCAGCATCACAAAAACACGGAAGTCTGGAGGTGGGGTTTCGAGGACTTCTGTGTTTTTGCAATGCTGTATTCTCCAATGCACTTGCAAGGAGAGTCCAAGATGGGTTATTCTTCAGTCTGATTGGTAGGGACTGAGTTTAATTTAAATATTAGGCAGGCGCCGCCCCCTTAGCCCTCCAGTCTAAAAAACTCAGTCGCAGTAAAGGGACTTTGAGTTGTTCTCTATCCTTAAACTTTGTTAAGTTTATATTGTTGTGACTGTAGTTTTTACTAATAAATTTCTTCTCCTTTTTTTCACAGGTGCAGCTGGGGGAATATGTTTCCTCGTGCAGCCAGGGTTCCAGGTTTCCAGTGAGCCTAACCCTGTGGACTGCTGCTCCTCTGGGCCATTTCCCACACGTGAGGGAGTCCTTGTGGGTGACAGAGAGAGCTCCCGGGTAGCCTGCCTCCGTGGTAGCACCCGGCAGACGAGGAGGTGTCTGACGCCGTGGGGGGGGGGGTCCGCCCCCCCCCCCCCCCCGTGGTGGATATGGCACAAGGCTGATTTGCAGGAGCAATTAAGGCCTGAAGAAAGGGAGGATCGCCAGCCATTTGGCTCCGAAATTGGCAAGCGGATGTCAAATCCAAATGGGCGCTTGCCTCTTCCCCTTTCCACGGTAAGAAACTTTTCGGAGAAGTCCTAGACGATGTCTTGATAGAAGACAAGGATAAGAAAAAAATCATGCCCAGATCAAACAAAAGGCAAGACAAATGCTTTACTCCATATCAAAGACGGCAGCCCTTTCGAGCAGACCCCCCCTCGACCAACACTCAGGGGTCGAGGCCATACTCTCAGGGGTCCTTTGGACAGGGGTCCTTTAGATCAGACAGGTCCTCACAGTCCGACCGTAACAAATCCTTTCAGGGCCGTTGCCCCTTCAGAGGATCCAATAGGGGTTTTAGGAAAACTAAGTGACTCTCTAGACAATATCCCCTTAGGTGGCACACTGATGCATTTCCAGAGAATCTGGGAAGCCACCTCCTCGGACACTTGGGCGGCCGCTACGGTAACACAAGGCCTGAGGATCGAGTTCGTTCGCCCTCCACCTCAACGTTTTATCCCTTGTCGCGTTCCAGTGGACATTCAAAAGAAGGAATTACTGTACCGAGAGGTGTCCCACCTATTGGAGATTGGGGCCATAGAGGAGGTTCCCCCACTACAACGGGGTGCCGGGTTTTACTCGATAATCTTCCTTGTCCCAAAGTCGTCGGGAGGAGTCCATCTTATTCTAAACCTTCGCCAACTGAACCTCTACGTCAAAAACCGGAGGTTCAGAATGCATTCTCTCAAATCCATATTAGCAGTCATCAGATACAAAGATCTCATGACCTCCATAGATCTCAAGAAGGCCTATCTCCATTTCCAATTTTTCCACCACACAGTTTCTAAGGTTCAGTCTGGATGGGGCCCATTTCCAGTACAGAGCCATGCCATTCGGGCTCTCCTCAGCCCCAAGGATGTTCACGAAGCTACTGGACATCCTCACGACCAATCTCAGGCAACAAGCAGTACGCCTGATGGCCTACCTAGACGACATCGTGATACTTTCCAAGACAAGGGAACTTGCGCACCGAGACTTGCAGCTGACTATACAGACACTTCAGAATCATGGCTTTATAGTAAATTGGGACAAAAGCCATTTGTCCCCCACGACACGCCTTGCCCATTTGGGGACGATTATAGATTCCAGAGTGGGCATGGTTTTCCTATCCAAGAGCGGGCACTTATTCGGGACTTAGCCTCGCAACACTGCCCCAGACTCTCCTTTCTGTCAAAATTGCTGGGCACTCTAGTCTCATGCATCGACATCCTTCCATGGGCCAGGTACCACTTACGTCCACTGCAGTGGTTCCTTTTACCCTTTCAGAGGAGAAAGTCCAGCCATTCTCATCAGAGAGTACTCCTCAACGCCAAAATATGAGGGTCCCTACAGTGGGTGGGTGTCCCCTGCGTTGAAAAAGGGTTCCCTATTCTTGGAAAGGAACTGTCTTACAGTAACGACAGATGTGAGCTTGACCGGATGGGGAGTGCACCTCTCCTCACAGATGGTCCAGGGCCTTTGGGAGCCGTCAGACCTGCGGGACGTCAATATCAATTACCTCGAGTTGAAGGCGGTTTCCTTGGCACTTTGCAGCTTCGCACACTTAGTCAAAGGTCATCATATACTCATTCTGACCGACAATGTCTCTACCCGTTCCCATATCAACAGGCAGGGGGAAACGAGATCACAGAGACTGATGAAGGAGTCGGACTCCCTACTCAGGTGGGCGGAGGCCAATCTGGCCTCCCTGTCTGCAGAGCACATCTCGGGAGTGGAGAACGTGTGTGCGGACTGGTTGAGCAGGGAGATTCTAGATCCTGGAGAATGGCACCTGGATCCCGAGATCTTCCAGGACATTGTACACATGTTTGGGAGACCAGTGGTAGATCTGTTCGCAACCCAAAGCAACACGCAACTTCCCCGCTTCTTCTCACGCTTCCCTGCCCCAGGGGCGGAAGGGGTAAACGCACTAAGGCTCCAGTGGCCACGGGGTCTGCTGTACGCGTTCCCACCGGTTTCCATCATCCCCAAGGTGCTGCGGAAGATCTTGAAAGAGAGAGCAGAGGTGCTGCTGCTGGCCCCATACTGGCCTCGTCGCATCTGGTTTGCGGATCTCGTGGAGCTCTCAGTGTCGCCCCACTGGAGAATCCCGGACCACCGGATTTCCCTCACCCAGGGTTCGATGTCACACCCAGAACCACAGTGGTGGCAACTGACTGTGTGGCGCTTGAGCGGGAACATCTAAAACGCCAAAGTTTGCCAGACACTATTCAAGCGGCTCGCAGACCTTCTACCAGGAGGATTTATCAGGCGACTTGGGTCGCTTTCTGTAGCTTCTGTGAGCAAAGGGAGGTAGATCCTCAGACAGCATCTCCTCTAATTGTCTTAAGTTTTCTGCAGGTGGGTCTGGAAAAGGGTCTTGCACCAAATACATTGCGTCGCCCTGTTGCTGCCTTATCTACGATTATAGTAACAGACAGTTACCACCCCCTCACCAGGCATCCTTGGATCAGGGACTTCCTAAAAGGGGCTGCCAATATCAAGCCACCGACTGTACATAGGTTCCCGTCCTGGGATTTGTCCTTGGTGTTACACGCCTTGACAGGTCCTCCTTTCGAGCCTTTTCGACAAGTACCGCTCAGATTATTGACTCTCAAGACCGTATTCTTGGTTGCTATTACATCAGCCAGAAGAGTTTCCGAAATTTCAGCTTTACCACGCGACAGGACCTGTGCAGGTTTTATCCAGATAGGGTAGTCTTGAGACTTGATCTGGCGTTTATCCCCAAAGTCAACTCCACCTTTCACAGAGCACAGGAGATCGTTCTTCCGGACTTCTGTGTTCATGGGACTCACCCCTCTGAATTGAGGTGGCATAAACTGGACGTGAGACGAGCCCTAAAGATTTATATTCGAAGGACTCAAGACTTTTAGAGCCTCAGAGGCCTTATTTGTGTCCTTTTCAACTAAGGCCATGGGCACTAAGGTCTCTTCTCAGACTATCAGCCGCTGGTTGCGTGAATGCATTTCAGAGGCTTACAAGACTAAGGGATCCCCCATTCCACCAGGGATTACAGGACATTCTACTCGCAGTGCGGCAATGTCTGCGGCCTGGAGAACCCAGGCATCATTGGAAGACATTTGTAGGGCGGCCACCTGGGCAGTTCCGTCCACTTTTGTCCAACACTACCGGATTGACTCTTTTGCTTCCGCGGAAGCAGCTTTCGGGAGGAGGGTTCTGCAGGGTGTGTGTTCGTTTTCAGAGCCCTTGGTCCAGCCTTCTCCCTCCCTATGACTATATCTTGGGTATATCCCATCTTGGACTCTCCTCGCAAGTGCATTGGAGAAGGACCGTTGAACTTACCTGAACGGTCTTCTCGATGCACTGCAAGGAGAGTCCAAACCCTCCCGGCTCTGGGACCAGGGCCACTGTTGGGGAGTTTGGTTTTTATCTGCTTTAAAATGCGTTGCATTGAATGGTTTAATAAACTGTGTTTAGCTTTACTGCTCTTTCGCTTCATTTAGACTGGAGGGCTAAGGGGGCGGCGCCTGCCTAATATTTAAATTAAACTCAGTCCCTACCAATCAGACTGAAGAATAACCCATCTTGGACTCTCCTTGCAGTGCATTGAGAAGACCGTTCAGGTAAGTTCAACGGTCCATTTCGCTGAGGCTCCACTCGCTGGGAAACTCCACCTCTGAACTTCCGTTGCCAGCGAAGCACCCGTTTTTGCGCTAGTAGGATTACCCTGCTGGGGTTCCCCTGCAGCATCACAGAAATACAGAAGTCCGGAGGTGGGGTTTCCCATAGAGCGGAGCCTCAGGGGAATCCCAGCAGCGCAAAAACGGGTGCTTCAGCTGGCAAAAGGGGTGAGTTTTGGGCTTGCCCGCAGGACCACTAGCGGGACAATCATTCCTCATTGTGGTTGATGCATACTCCAAGTGGCTAGGGGTTGTTTTAATGACCTCAACTACAACGGCAGCTACAATAAAAGCGCTGCGGAGACTCTTTTCAACACATGGACTGCCGGATGTGCTCGTATCTGACAACGGCCCACAACTAACCTCCAGGCAAAGGGAGGTCTTCCTGGCCGAAAGGGGGATCCGACACGCGTTGATATCACCCCACTTTCCGGCCTCTAATAGCCGGGTTGAACGCATGGTAAGGTTCACAAAACAAGCCCTGCACCGGTCAGCACCGGGAGACTGGCAACAGCGGTTGGACATCACCCCGTCGGCCAGCACAAACAAAAGTCCAGCGGAACTTCTTATGGGAAGGAAACTCCGTTCCCAGCTGGACAGGATTCACCCAGAGTATTCCGAAAGGAAAGACAAGCCTACAACAGAACCAGAACGGAATTTTAAAACGGGCGACCCAGTCTATGCAAAAGACTTTGACTCAAATCTCCGCTGGAGAGAAGGGACAATTGAATCTAAAACTGGCCCCAAATCATACACGATACAGCCAGCCAATGGGAAAATTTGGCGGAGATATATAGACCAAATCAGAAAACGACACCCAAGTGAGTTAACACAAAGTAACAATGACATTTTCCCCATAGATCACACGCAAAGGAATTACCAGGAACAACCGTGCTACTCACCGCATCCTCTTCAGGCATCCAGCGGCGGCTGTCCTGGAATCCTGGCGGCTGGCGTTGGTGAGGCTGCATCGACGTCCATAGGCCAGGACAATCTTTACCAGGACGGAGCAGAACAGGAGCCAGCCAACCAAGAGGACAACTCCCTGCAAACTGAACTGCGCAGGTCTGGGCGAGTCAGCAAGCCACCAATCAAGTTACAGGATTATGTTACGTATTTAAATGATTGACAGTATGTTCAACCTATGGGGGGAGGGGTGTTATGTTTGTACTTTTAAATAAAGGCGACCGCTGATTGGCTTAGACGCAGCCAAGGGAAACCTTGGCACGAAAGTTTAAAAAAGGTGAACACACCGTTTTCCTGCGCTAAGCAAAGGTATATAAGGCGCGGCTTTAGCCGTTAGCCAGCAGTCACTTCCTACTTGCGAGCTGGTCATTTCTACTGTTCCTGTTGCCAAATAAAGAGCTGTTAACCTTTGTCTGCATCCAGCTTCTGATTTAACAACCTTGATGGTCCAAAATGAACGTTGGTGGCTGCAAACTTCACGGGGCATATTTGCCAGTGCCTTTGGGAAAGTGATTCTTGGCCATGAATTGCATATAACTATCCTAACTATCCTGGGTCTTGAAAGCTTAGAACTGCGGCGCCTAAAACACGATTTAATTATTGCCCACAAGATCATATGCTGCAACGTCCTTCCGGTCAACGACTACTTCAGCTTCAACCGCAACAACACAAGAGCACACAACAGATTCAAACTTAATATTAACCGCTTCAAACTTGACTGTAAAAAATATAACTTTAACAATCGAGTTGTCGAAGCGTGGAACTCATTTCCGGACTCAATAGTGTCAACTCCCAACATTTCTCCCTTAGACTCTCCACGATTGACCTCTCCAGGTTCCTAAGAGGCCAGTAAGTGGCGTATATAAGTGCACTGATGTGCCTATCGTCCCCTGTCCAATTGTCTTCCCTTATCTTATATATCATATATATTCTCTCCTTATCTATCTATCTATCTATCTATCTAATATAATATATATATATATATATATATGTAGATTGTTCTGAGTTCGGGTTTTGCCCTGTGTAATGTTTTGCATGTCTATATATATATATATATATGTCACATGTATTTTTGCTGAATATGAAAATTAAGGGAGACTAGGATAGATCTATTTCGGCCTTATTTTGGCCTCATCAGCTAGCCATACCCACTGGGACTTGAACCTGCAACCTTTCCCTTGTAAGGCAGAGAATTATCCTCTAGGCTACAGTATCCAATCCCTTCAGCTTTGAACCAGGGAAGGGTTACATATTTTTGTGTCGAGTCACCCTGGTGTATTGAAGGAACATCACAAGCTCCTTATTTGCCTCTCGGCCCAACCCAGGGCCATTTCCAAGGCAGTTAATTTTATTGATAGCCGACAATTCTATCTATATGTGTCACATGTATTTTTGCTGAATATGAAAATTAAGGGAGACTAGGATAGATCTATTTCGGCCATATTTTGGCCTCATCAGCTAGCCATACCCACTGGGACTTGAACCTGCAACCTTTCCCTTGTAAGGCAGAGAATTATCCTCTAGGCCAGTGTTTTTCAACCAGTGTGCCGTGGCACACTAGTGTGCCGCGAGACATGGTCAGGTGTGCCGCGAAGCTCAGCAAGAGAAAGAAAGAAAGCAAGAGAGAGAGAGAGAGAGAAAGCAAGAGAGAGAGAGAGAAAGAAAGCAAGAGAGAAAGAGAGAGAGAAAGAAAGCAAGAGAAAGAGAGGCAGGGAAGGAGGGAGAGATAGAAAGAGAGCAAAAAAGAGGAAGGAAGGGAGAAAGAAAGAGGGATGGACAGATAGGGGAAGAAAGGAAGAGAGAGAAAGGGAGAGAAATAGAGTGAAAGAGAGGAAGAGAGATATATAATTTTTTTGTCCAAACTTTTTTTAGCCCCCCCACTCTCCCCCCCCCCCCCGCTCAATGTGCCCCATGATTTTGTATATGTAAAAAATGTGCCACAGCTCAAAAAAGGTTGAAAATCACTGCTCTAGGCTACAGTATCCAATCCCTTCAGCTTTGCACCAGGGAAGGGTTACATATTATTGTGTCGAATCACCCTGGTGTATTGAAGGAACATCACAAGCTCCTTATTTGCCTCTCGGCAAATATATATATCATAGACTCTCCTTATCTCTTATATCATATATATTCTCTCCCTCCCATCTACTTCTCTTCTTTTTTGCTTTCTATCTTTATATATATTACTTAATGTCTATTCTCTTCCATATGTATTGTATATTGGACAAAGAATAAATAAAATAATAAATAAATAAATAAATAATAAAATATGTAACTATTATCTCAACAGTAGTAACTGTGAGAGGGATTTTGGAGTCCTAGTGGACAACCATTTAAATATGAGCCAGCAGTGTGCAGCAGCTGCCAAAAAAGCCAACACAGATCTAGGCTGCATTAACAAAGGGATAGAATCAAGATCACACGAAGTGTTAATACCACATTATATGGCCTTGATAAGGCCACACATGGAATATTGCATTCGGTTTTGGTTGCCACAATGCAGAAAGGATATTGAGGCTCTAGAAAAAGTGCAGAGAAGAGTGACATAAATGATTAGGGGACTCAAGGCTAAAACATATGAAGGTTTCAGGAACCGGGCATGGCTAGTTTAATGAAAAGAAGGACCAGGGAAGACAGTATAGCAGTGTTACAATATCTCAGGGTTTGCCACAAAGAAGAGGGAGTCAATATATTCTATAAAGCACCTGAGGGTAGGACCAGAAGGCGTACGCAAAGATGGCTCTTCAATGACTTGTGGACTTCAACTCCCAGAATGCCTGAGCCAATCATGCCAGCTCAGGAATTCTGGGAGTTGAAGTCCACATGTCACAGAAGAGACAACTTTGCCTATCCCTGCATTAGGGGAATGTAATAACAGGTTGCATGCTGGGTAATGTAGTCTATGACATGTGACCTCATCGGTGTGTTCTTATTGGCCATTAAGATATGCCTAGGCTGCTGAGTAATTGTGCCAAGCCTCCAACAATCATTTTTGGATGGGGACTGGAGGCCAATATGAAGAACCATTGCAGGAACTGGGCATGGCTAGTTTAATGAAAAGAAGGACCAGGGGAGACACCATAGCAGTGTTCCAATATCTCAGGGGTTGCCACAAAGAAGAGGGAGTCAATCTATTCTATAAAGCATCTGAGGGTAGGACAAGAAGCAATGGGTGGAAACTAAATAAGGGGAGAAGCAACTTAGAACTAAAAAGAAATTTCCTGAGTCCGAACAATTAATCAGTGGAACAGTCTGCCTCCAGAAGTTGTGAATGCCCCAACACTGGAAGTTAATAAAACTTGAACTTAAAACTTAAACTTTTTAGCAGATGTTGGAAGCAGCTTAGTTTCGTGCCTAGGCAGGGGGCTGGATTGGAAGACCTCCAACTCATCATCATCATTATTGTTATTGTTGTTATTATTGTTATTTATTATTTATTATTTATTATTTATTATTATTATTATTATTTATTATATTTATTTTTATTACTACTACTATTATTATTGTTATTATTGTTACTATTATTATTTATTATTATTATTTATTATTATTAATTATTATTATTATTATGTTTATTACTATTATTACTATTACTATTATTACTATTACTATTATTACTACTACTATTATTATTATAATATTATTATTATTATTTAGTTTCGTTTATGACTCCTAATGTAAAATGTATATAGTATAGCCTGTAATACCAGATTTAATCCACTGAGCTTCAGTGAGAATGCGGACCGCAATCAGAAACGAAACGCCTATCCCTCAATCACCGAATCCGCGTTCAACTGACAAATGGGCCACGCCCACGGACTATAGGACGTCACCTCTAACAATCACCAAAGCATTCGGACTCCCGCGGTCCCGTCCCACCCCTCCCACTGCCTCCCCCCGCCTATACTATCGCGAGAAAGAGCGAGACTATCCGGCCACCATAGACTCGCCCGATTTCCAAGCCTTTTATGAACTCTATACCTCTGCGTGGCCGCCGATAGACTGGTATTACTGGGAGTGGCATCACGGGCCCGGCCAAATTGAATAATGGGGGGGCCCCCGGCGCCCGCCAAAAACTCTGCCTCTGCGGAGCTTCTCCTCCGACAGCAGCCCGCACCTTCTCCCCCCCGCGAGGAAAGAAGGCAGGGAGGCCGGCAGACAGGCAGGGAGCCCCGATGGCAGCTGCGGAAGGAGGAGTCACCGCGGGGGGTGTCGGCCCTCTGGAAGCCAAGCCGCGCTGCTGGGGAAGCGGAATTGGGGAAGCCGGGAGAGGGCTGAGCCCGGCCGGCTTCTCTGCCGGTCTTGTGTCCCCCTGAGGATTGCGAGGGCAAGAGAGCCGCGCCTTTCGGCCTCCGGAGGTGCTGGGCCGGGGTTTCGGGGGGCCGTGAACACCGCCCGCCGCCCGGAGCCAATGGCTTCTTTTGGGCGGGCGCCGGCTTACTCGCTTGCATTCCTGCTGCTGGCGCTGGGAGCAGGTAAGCGCGAGGGGGAGGCAGGTGGAGATCCAGGTCCCTCTTTTCATGCATCCGCTCAGTGAGCCTTTCTTTGGAGTTGCGTTTCTCTTTCTTTCTTTCGTTCTCTCATTCTCTCTTTCCCTCTTGCTCTTTTATTCTTTTATTCTCTTTCTTTCTTTATTTCTCTCCTTCCTTCCCTCCTTCCATTTCTTTCATTCCCCCTCTCTATTTTTATTTCTTTCCTTTCTTTCATTTCTTTTTCTTTCTTTCTCTCTTGCTCTTTCATTCTTTTTTCTTTCTTTTGCTTTTTTTCTTTCTCTTGCTTTCTCTCCTTCCTTCCCTCCTTCCATTTCTTCCATTCCCCCTCTCTATTTTTATTTCTCTTTCATTTTCTTTCCTTCTTTCTTTCATTTCTTTTTCTTTCTCTCTTTCTCCAATGCACTTGCAAGGAGAGTCCAGGATGGGTTATTCTCAGCCTGATTGGCTGGGACTGAGTTTAATTTAAATATTTAATATTAGCCAGGCACCACCCCCTTAGCCCTCCAGTCTAAAAAACTCAGTCGCAGTAATGGGACATTGAGTTTATTGCTCCTGTTAAACACGGTTTAATAGGGTATAATTTGAGTTTTAATAAATGTTATGTATGTTTATATTGTGCTTTTAACACTTTTCTTCTTTTTCCTTTATTTTTCAGGCATCAAGGGGCGGCTTCTCGTTGGCAGCGAGGGTTAATTCCCCCAGTGGGACTAACCCCCTAGGCTGCAGCTCCTCTCCTGACTAGCCCACAAGCCTGGAGGCTCATGGAGGGCTTTGAGAGGAGCGCCCGGGTTGCCTGTCTCCGCGACAGCGCCCGGTGGATAGGCGGTCGGCTGACGCCATGGGGGGCCTGCTCCCCATGACGGATATGCCGCTTGAAGACAGAAGGAAGCCTCGCGCCCCGACGGAGCCCCCTCACCTTCCCCCCCCGGCGCGCTGAGCACCAAGCCAGTCGGAGGACCCACTATGTACCCGGCTACGAGCGTCGCCATCTTGGGGGGGGATAAAGGCGGGAACGGAGAAGAGTTCCCGCCTGAATAAAGCGGCCATTCCTTTGCCTGCTCCGTCATGACCGCAGGGGCGGTTGTCATGACAACGACAGGCTAGTAACAGGCACGGGCGGAGGTAGAATCCCCGCCCACCTCCTGTTTACTCCTTTGTGGTCGGACCGTTGCCCTCCATAAGGCTAAGGTAGCTGTCACTCCGGATCGAAGGTTGCCATGGCAACGTCTGAGTGACATTCCGGCGAACCAATAGGAGAGCGCGAAGGCCGGAAAGGCCGAGGAAGAGCTTTTCCTTGTATTCTTGGTTTGCCGGGAGCTACGCAGCCGCAATAGAGCCTCAGAAATCCAACTTCGTCATTGTTTTAATACAACGAGAGAGATTTCTTGCTCACCCTCCGAGTATTCTTCCTGGCTGACCGTGAGTTTATCTCAGTTTTCTGTCATGGCTGAAACACCATCTCACGCAGGGGAGGAGGCCAACACCAGTGCTAGGCCCAGTACCCCTAAGGAAAAAAGCCAAAAATCCAAATCTTCTCAGAGTTCACTCAGAGAGGCTGAGAAGCGAATAAGGGCCCTGGAAAGGCAATTGGAAGCCTCTCAAAAACAGGCTTTCCTACCTGCTAAAGGATTTGCTCCCACACCCACGCCAGCCTCCCCCGCGATCCCAACAGGGGTAGCAGGCTCGGCCTTGGAGCAGGACTGGTCCCCTGAAAGGCCCATACTGCCTTCTCCTGCAGAAGGGTTTCCTTGGGGCAGACAAGCGACCATGTGGCCTGGCAACCTGGGTCCTCAATCTTACGCTCCTTTTCAACATGCCCCAGCACCATCCTCCACATTTACTCCAACAGCTGCAGGACTGCGCAACGCCCAGGACTCCTGGCAGAGCATGCCACAGGCCCTACAGGATTTAATCTCCAATGTATTTTCCCAAGGAGTTGAGACAGGGGCTCTGCAGCAGCAAAATGTGATGGGTCACCCCCCACAAAAACACAGGAGTCCCTGGACTGCTCCAGCCTCACATTCCATGTCTGAATCTATGGAAGAGGAGGACTCTGTTAGGGATGACTACAGTGACCACGAAGATGACCTTTCAGGGGATGAACACCCTCCAGAACCACCTGTCTTCGCAGGTCTCTTTAAGTCATCATTATTCCGGCTCTTACTCAATAAGGCCAAACTCACCATTGAGCAGGCAGGAGAGAGCAGCCAGCCGGATGATCCCAACTCATCCCAGCCCAAGGCGGGCCTCTTCGTACTACCAAAGCAAGAAACAGTGGACATTCCCTCTTCCCATCTGTTCTTGGAGACTGTGCGGAGACCCTGGGAAAATCCAGCAGCGGCTCAGGGCCCATCCAACCTGGACCGCAAATTTTATACATTTGACCAGCAAATGGAGGACCTGTTAACGTTCCCAACAGTGGACAAACCGGTCACCAGCCTAGTCTCCAATGCCCTGGTCCCCTCGGAGTCTCAAGAGGGGCTCAGGGCTGAGGACAAGAGGGCCGAAAATGTCGTGCGTAAAACCCACCAGATGGCGGCCTGGGCCATTCGGGCCTCATCTGCGGCCTCATTTTTTAACAGGGCAACCCTCCTTTGGATCAAGGACCTCCAATCACGGGTGGACCCTGAAGACGGCCGCCTTCGACAGGACCTGAACAAAATTTTAGCCGCCACCGAATTCTCGGCAGATGCGACGGTCAATGCGGCCAAGTTCGCGGCCAGGGCCATGGCTTCATCAGTGTCCTCCCGCCGGCTCATATGGCTACGCAGCTGGCAGGCGGACGTTAAGTCCAAATGGAGCTTGGCCTCAGCTCCATTTAAGGCCGGAAAATTATTTGGGGAAGTCCTTGACGACGTTTTGGTCGAGGACAAGGATAAAAAGAAAGTCATGCCGAGGTCCAAAAAGACGGAAAGACGGTTCACTCCTTACCAAAGGCGCCAGCCCTTTCGGTCAGAGCCCTCCTCGAGCTCTACCCAGGCATCGAGGCCTTACTTCCAGGGCTCTTTCAACCAGGGGTCGTTCCGATCGGATAGGTCAGCTACTAACGACCGCGGCAGATCCTATCAGGGACGCCGACCCTTCAGAGGGGCTGGGAGGGGATTTAGGAAAAACAAATGACTCCTTCATCTCCGTTCCACTGGGGGGCAGGCTCATCCACTTCGCAGAACAATGGGCCCTGCTATCTTCAGACACTTGGGCGGCAACTACTGTGGCAGAGGGCCTGAGGCTCGAATTCCTTCAACTTCCCCCTCACCGCTTCGTCACATGCCCCATCCCTTTGGATATCCAAAGGAAGGGCCTCCTTTACAAAGAGGTCTCCCATCTACTGGAAATAGGGGCCATAGAGGAGGTGCCCTTGGAAGAGCAGGGGAAGGGGTTTTATTCCCCAGTTTTCCTCGTTCCCAAGACCTCTGGGGGGGTCAGACTAATTCTGAACCTGCGTCAGTTGAACATTTATATAAAGTACAGACGTTTCAAAATGTACTCACTGCGGACTATTCTCGCCTCTATCAGGCACAAGGACTTCTTGACGTCAATAGATCTCAAAGAGGCTTACTTACACGTCCCCATTTTTCCACCGCACAGGCGGTTCCTCCGGTTCTGCCTAGAAGGGACCCACTTTCAATACAAGTCAATGCCCTTTGGACTTTCGTCCGCCCCAAGGACCTTTACGAAGCTTTTAGACGTTCTCACAGCTTCCCTGAGACAGCAGTCGGTGCGCCTCATGGCGTACCTAGACGACATTGTGATACTGGCCAAGACAAACGACCAGGCGCTTCGGGATCTACACTTGACCATCACTACGCTCGAACGCCATGGCTTCACAGTGAACTGGGACAAGAGCCACCTGACACCAACAAGGAGGCTGGCTCATTTGGGGACTACCATCGATACCACCCAGGGCATGGTGTTTCTTTCCCCAGAGAGGAGAGCCTCCATCAGGAAACTCGTAAGAGATCTGAACAGCCAGCGGTTCCCAAGACTCTCCTTCCTGTCAAAGATCTTGGGGACCCTGGTATCCTGCATAGAGGTTGTCCCTTGGGCCAGGCATCACTTGAGAGCGCTACAATGGTTCCTGCTGCCCTTCCAAAAGACAAAATCCAGCCACCTACACAGGAGGATTCTGCTCCCGCGCGGGGTTCGCAATTCTCTTCGTTGGTGGACTTCTCCGGCCTTGGACAAGGGTTCCTCCTTCCTGCCAAAACACCATCTTACGCTGACGACAGACGCCAGTTTGTTTGGTTGGGGGGCCCACCTTGCTTCCCAGTTGGCCCAGGGCGTATGGGACCATCGGGATTTACGACAGGTCAACATCAACTTCCTGGAGTTGAAGGCGGTTTCGTTGGCCCTCCGGAGCTTCACCCCCTGGGTTCGAGGGCGACACATTCTGGTCCTCACGGACAATGTGGCTACCCGGGCACATATCAACAGACAAGGCGGGACACGTTCTCGCCGCCTGATGGAGGAGGCCGAGTCCCTATTACGGTGGGCAGAGGCCAACTTAGCCTCTATTTCAGCGGAACATATCTCGGGGATACACAATGTATACGCGGACTGGCTGAGTCGGGAGACTCTAGACCCCGGGGAGTGGCGACTGGACCCCGCGATCTTCCAGGAGCTGGTGAGGAGGTTCGACCTACCGATATTGGACCTTTTTGCGACGGCCCACAACACCCAGCTCCCCCGTTTCTTCTCCCGCTTTCCTTCCCCAGGAGCGGAAGCAGTGAACGCGTTACATCAACAATGGCCGTCGGGCCTTCTTTATGCATTTCCACCGATCCCTCTAATACCGCAAGTAATCCGGAAACTATTGGAAGAACAGGCGGAGGTTCTCCTACTGGCCCCGTTCTGGCCGAGGCGCATCTGGTTTGCCGATCTGGTGGAACTATCAATTGCGGCACACTGGAGAATTCCGGATCACCAATTGCACCTCACACAGGGAGCAATGAGTCACCCAGATCCCCAGTGGTGGCAGTTGACCGTCTGGCACTTGAGCGGGAACATCTGAGGAGTCAGCTCGTGCCAGACGCGGTCATAGATACTATGCAGGCGGCTCGCCGGCCGTCTACAAGGCGAATTTACCAGGCGACCTGGGCGGCGTTCGCCGACTTCTGCATACAACGTCAGGTGGACCCACAGGGAGCCACTCCCTTGATGGTGCTTTCCTTCTTGCAAGCGGGAATGGACAAGGGTCTCGCTCCTAATACACTTAGACGACAGGTCGCGGCCCTATCGACGGTCCTTGCCAAAGACCACGGTCGGTCCCTCTCAAGGCACCAGTGGATCAGAGATTTCCTGCGCGGAGCAAACAACTTGAAGCCTTCGGTGGTTCACAGATTTCCTTCCTGGGACTTGTCCTTGGTCCTTCATGCCTTGACGGGTCCTCCCTTTGAACCGTTAAGGCTCATCTCCTTGAGGTTTCTGTCCATCAAAACTGCCTTTCTGGTAGCCATCACATCTGCCAGGAGAGTGTCTGAAATTGCGGCACTGTCAATACGGCAGGACCTCTGTAGATTTTACCCGGACAGAGTTGTCTTGAGATTGGACCCGGCCTTTATTCCGAAAGTGAACACTTCCTTTCATAGAGCACAGGACATTGTGGTACCAGACTTTTGCTCCCGTGGTAGCCATCCTTCTGAACTGAGATGGCACAAATTAGACGTTAGACGTGCCTTAAAAATTTATATTCGTCGGACCCAAGATCTACGGTCTTCTGAGGGTCTCTTCGTATCCTTCTCCACCAGAACGATGGGGAAGAAAGTGTCACCTCCTACGATCAGTCGTTGGTTGAAGGATTGCATTTCTGAGGCCTACGCTGCTAAAAACACCACAGCTCCACCAGGGATAACTGCTCACTCTACCCGGAGTGCGGCCACGTCATCGGCCTGGAGGACCCAAGCATCTCTTGAGGACATTTGTCGAGCAGCCACGTGGGCAGCTCCATCCACTTTTATAAGACACTACAAGATTGATTCGTTCGCTTCATCAGAAGCAGCCTTTGGACGGAGGGTCTTGCAAGGGGTGTGCTCTTTTTCAGCGCCCCTGGTCCAACCTTCTCCCTCCCTTTGACTAAACTTGGGTATATCCCATCCTGGACTCTCCTTGCAAGTGCATTGGAGAAGGACCGTTGACTTACCTGAACGGTCTTCTCGATGCACTGCAAGGAGAGTCCAGACCCACCCGGTTCTCGGGACCAGGGTCACAGTTACAATTTGGTTGTTGACACTTGGGAATGTTTTTTTCTGATGAATAAATCGTTAGTTTTTTGCATTACTGCCCCTTCGTAATTATTAGACTGGAGGGCTAAGGGGGCGGTGCCTGGCTAATATTAAATATTTAAATTAAACTCAGTCCCAGCCAATCAGGCTGAGAATAACCCATCCTGGACTCTCCTTGCAGTGCATCGAGAAGACCGTTCAGGTAAGTCAACGGTCCTTCTCTCTTGCTCTTTCATGCTTTTTTTTCTTTCTTTCTCTTGCTTTCTCTCCTTCATTCCCTCCTTCCATTTCTTTCATTCACTCTCTTTTTCTTTCTCTTTCATTCTCTTTCTTTCTTTTTCTTTCTCTTTTACCTTCCCTTCCTCTATTTCTTCTTTTTTTCCTCTTTCCTACCTTCTTCCCTCCCTCCCTTCCTTCAGTCCTTCCTCTCTTACTCTCCCCTTTCATAAGTTTCCTTGCTTCCTAAACATAGAGGTCTGTCCCCAGCCGTATTGTTTGGGCGGGGAAACCCCAATTTCCCTTAAGAAAAATGGACCCAGAAGAGCCCTTTCCTACCCAAGATGTGACTCCTCTAACCTTTTTCTACATCTTAAGAACCTACAGAACGCACGCTCGGCAGAGCTCGGCGTCTCTCGCGCGCGTCCTCGTGTGTCCATTTAATTCTGGACGTGAAATTGCTCATAACAGTTTTTATGAATTCATAAAAGCATTAATTTATATAAGTGATTTTATTTATTAAAATAAATATTGAAAAAATAAATATTGTATACATAGTTCACGTTCCTACAAAGTGATTTAGTTATGAATCTTTTATAACTAGACAGCCAATTGTCTCAAACAATGTTCCCTCTAATTTTTTTTCGGTGTGGGCGGAAAAGTGTAGTGTCTGAGCAGCAGTCCCTTCGAGACTGGGCGGCATAGAAGTATAGATAGATAGATAGATAGATAGATAGATGATAGATAAGGGGGAAATCCCTTCTTTTTATTAAAAGAAATTAATAATAAAACAAAACCAAAATCTATTACTATTAAAACTAAACATTTCTCTTTTTTCTCCCCTTTTTTCTATCATTTCTCTTTCTCCCCTCCTCTAGTCTCTCGCTTTCTCTCTCTCTCACTTTCTCTTGTTTTCTTTCTCTCTTGCTTTCTTTCCCTCTCTTGTTCTCTCTCTCTTTTTCTCTCCCCCTCTTTCTCTCTCTCTCTTTTTATCACTTTCTCTCTCCCTCTCTCTTCCTTTCTATCTCGCTTTGTCTGTTGCTCTCTCTCTTTCTCTGTCTGTCAGCGAAGCGGCTGTGAGAGTGCTTTCTCGGAGTGCTTCAGGAATGCCTGCCCAGCCTCTCCTGCAGCCTCTTCACGGACAGCCTGGGACGAAAATGCTCCCAGCGAAGGGGCTGCGGGTGTGTGTGTGTGTCATTCCTGAAGAGCTCCGAGAAAGCGCTCTCACAGCCCCCTCGCAGGGTGGCTGTAGCTTCTCCTCCTCCTCACCCACGGGCCCAGGGGCGAGAGGCGCCTGGGGGGGGGGGGGGTTGGACACGGCTGCAGGAGGTGGTGGCGGGAGAGGAGGCGAAGCTCATGCTTCAGCCACACCGGGGCCGGGTAGGCCGAGGTCGGGCCCATCGCCCCTGGCTCTAGGGGGCAACCCCACCGCGGCAGCGGGGGAGGAGGAGGCGAAGCCGGCTACTCAGGGAAAAGCGTACCGCTTTCCTGGGCGCAGGCCTTGACGTCAGCCGCCGCCACCTCCCGCCTTCCGTCCTAGCATAGGCTGAGCCTCAGGGAAAGGGCGGAAGTGCCTGATGGGCACCGCCATCTTTTCCCGAATGGGCAGGGCGAAAGTGGAGTGTGCTGGCAGGGGGATGTGGGGACTGCGCGCCCATGAAAAAGGGCGCGCGGGGCGGTATTTTGGGGTGCGCGCGGTGGTCTCAAATGGTATATGTAATGGTATATGTAAGGGTAGCAAGAGCGAGCGCATCTTCGGAGCAGCGGCCGGGAAAACCTTAGACAGCTTTATTGCACACGCGGACTTCAACTCCCAGAATTCCCTTTTCACGGACACACCCACCTCTCCCCCCTCCCGAGTCTTTTGCGCAGGCGTAGTACATGACTAAGGGATTCCCTGAGCGCCACCGACCGCTAGATGAGTTCATTTCTCTGCGCGGGCGCTGCGGTTACGTCACCATCGGAAAAGATGGCGCTGGCCTGGCGGGGATGTTTTGTGCTCTGGCGGCGGCGACCGAGCTCGGCCGGATACGCGAGCTTGAGAGGTAGGCCCCAAAGAAAGACAGGGGCTGATTTCCCTGCTCCTTCTCCTCCCGGCGTTACTAGGAAGGAAGCCCAGTCGCCGCATACGATTCTGTTTGTCTTTCAGGAGCCGCGCAGCCGCAGAGGAGAGGCAGCCTGAAAGAGACCCTGGCTGAGCGCAGAGCCCAGAAGGACTTGATCTACGTAAGTATCGGAGGGGAGGGGGGTTTCTCCGTGGTTGATACTCACGTTGCAAAGGGCTGGGGCTGGCTGTTCTCGGTATCACTCACCCCCCCTGCCTTTAAAAACGTGTTTTCTTTTTTAAAAAACCATTTAAATGCAGAAAAAGTGGACTGAATAGAGCTTTGCATCGTCTATGGAGAGTCTCAGTCCTCCAGGTTGTCCTAAAGGTGCTTTTTTTCCCAAGAGACAACTGTATGTTGTTCCTTGAAAACGTTAAGTTTCACATCCAAGAAGGTTCTGACAGGAGAGTGAGGAATGGGAGGATTTTTATTCCTTGAAGACAGCTGGTCGTTTGCATCCTTTTAAAGCAGGGGTCTCCAACCTTGGGAACTTTAAGACTTGTGGACTTCAAGTCCCAGTGTTCCTCAGCCAGCTTTGCCATTATCCTCTTAGAAGTTTTGTTGGCTGAGGAACTCTGGGAGTTGAAGTCTTTGCCGGCTGAGGAACTCTGGGAGTTGAAGTCTACAAATCTTAAAGTTGCCAAGGCTGGAGAGCCCTGTTTTACAGGATATATTGAAGCAACGGGAGGTTAATCTGTGTCCTCAGGGTCACCTGAGTAGTCCGCCTGACTCCTGTAGTCTGAATTTTACAATCGTGATTGTAAGTGGAGGACTTCCTGTACATTCTTTCCATTCTTAAGAAGCTTTCTTATGTTTGGAAGTTTTAAATAAAATCATCAGAGGGGGTTCTTTTTCCCCCTGTTGAGTGCTTATATCGCACTTGACAAAAATAAGTACCAATTTTTGCAGGCTTCGTTAGCCAGACCAAATCCCTGGGTTGCCCTTTCTTGTAGCTTTGCCTCTTTGGCAGAGTTTACTGTTCATTACAAAAAGGGAAAAAAAGTGGCCCGTGTAACTTTTATCACAACAAGACAAGAGCATAGTTGGAGTGTGCACAATATTAACATTTTAGTCGCAAAATTCTTGTGCTGCAGCCGGATAATCAGGAGAAATTGCTTTTCCTTCTGGGATGTGCTAGCGATGTGAGTCCTTTGTACACTGATTAATGATCCCAAAATTAAAGTTTTGTGTAGTTCAAAAAAAAATCCTCTGGAAAAGAGAAGACAGTTCTGAAAGCACAACTATATTTTACTGGTTCCTAATATAATATTTAGTAAGATTTGTTTTGATTTGTTTTGGAGATATCGTATTGCATCCTTAAGTTTGTTCTTGCGCAATGCACAAACTGCCTCAAAACAAATAAATTTACCAAGAAATAAAGGCATTTATTTAATATTTCAAACCCTCCTTCCAAATTGGCTATTATGATAGTGTGATGTTCTATCTATATTGGGTTTACTCTGGCCCTCCTTCATACATTCCCTTGCTTAGAAAGAAGGAAGGGAACAGGGAAATGGGAGAGGAGAAGAGAAGAGAGGACAGAGAAAGGGAATAGAGTGCTGTACTGCAGGCCACTGAAGCTGACTGTAGATCTGAAAGTCAGCGGTTCAAATCTCATCACTGGCTCAAGGTTGACTCAGCCTTCCATCCTTCCGAGGTGGGTAAAATGAGGACCCGGATTGTGGGGGCAATAGGCTGGCTCTGTTTAAAAAAAAAGTGCTATTGCTAACCTGTTGTAAACCGCCCTGAGTCTAAGGAGAAGGGCGGCATAAAAATTGAATGAATGAATGAAAGAAAGAAAGAAAGAAAGAAGAAAGAAAGAAAGAAAAATAATGCCAGGGGTCAGCAACCTGTGACTCTGGAGCCACATATGGCTCTTTTATCCGTTCTGCTGCGGTTCCCTGTCGCTGGTTGACTCCACAATTGATAGGGCTTTCGGTTAGGACAGGAAAAAGAATGCCAGTGTATGGTGGGGGAACCAGTCTTCCGGTCGGCTACAGAATTGAACAGGGGCTTCCGGTTAGGGCCTTTGTGGCTCTTTGAGTGTTTTAACCTTGCCGACCCCTGGCCTATGCAAATAGTTGAGGCAGATGTTTGAATCAGTGTCTTATTGAGATTTTTGTTTTGCAATGTCCGCTAGGGTAATACTCAGAGGTCTGAAAAGATGGAGCCCGATCAGGATTGGACAAGCGTCTATCCAACTGCAGCTTCTTTTAAACCTTCTGCCGTGCCGCTTCCCATTCGGATGGGCTACCCAGTCAAAGGAGGTGTACCTCTTGCAAAAGAAGGCAACTTGGAACTTTTGAAGGTGAGTTCCAGGACTGATTATATCAACGTCCATCACTTGGGTCTTTTAGGAAGCATACTGGGACCTTGGACAGGTCCTTTCAACAAAGTACAGTGGTACCGCTACTTACAAACTTAATTTGTTCAGTGACCAGGTTCTTAAGTAGAAAAGCTTGTAAGAAGAAGCAATTTTCCCATAGGAATCAATGTAAAAGCAAATAATGCGTGCGATTGGGGAGACCACAGGGAGGGTGGAGGCCCTGTTTCCTCCCAGGAGATTTCTACAGAGGCCCCACGGAGGCTTCTCACCACCTTTTCTTGCCCTGTTTCCTCCCTGGAGATTCCTAGAGAGGCCCCACAGAGGCTTCTCCCCGCCTTTTCCGGCCCTGTTTTCTCCCAGGAAGTTCTGTGCTACAGAATGAGATTGATAGTCACGGAAGCCGACACATATTAAATTGGCTGAGGCTGAGAAAAATTGCTGTAGCTGAAACCAGAGCTGAGCAAAGAGGCGTGCGCTTGAGCCATTCAGTTTTATACCGTATTTTTCGCTCCATAAGACGCAGTTTTTTTCCTCCCAAAGTAGGATGAAAAATCAGCCCCGTCTTATGGAGCGAAGATGCAGGCAGGGAGGGGGGGGGAGGCGCTGGAGCAGAGGGGGGGCGGCGATATACAGTAGAACCTCGACATACGAATTTAATTGGTGCCGGAAGGAGGCTCGTGAGTCGAAAAGCTCGTATGTCGAAACATTGTTTCCCATAGGAAACAATGGAAAAGCAATTAATGCGTGCAAGCTGGATACTACAGTACTGGCAGCGAACTGGAGCAGCAGCTCCGCCTGCGTCCCGGGAAAGCGGCCGCCCGGGCCGAGTGGATGGAAGGAGCCTGGCGGCGGGCGGGGCTTGGCGGCGGGCGGGACGCGCGAGGGAGCGAGCGATCCGGCGTGTCGGGCTGCCCGGGAAGGCGAGCGGTGCGCGGTAGGCGCGGGGACGGGGACAGGGGGGAATCGTCTGAACGTGGTTCCGAGTTGGGGGTTCGGGGGGGGGGTGCTGGGAAGCCCCCCAGGCCGGCTGCGATCTTTTAAAACAGCTGCGCCGCTTCCCAGCTGACTCCTGAAGCCAAAAGCCAAAGGCGAACTTCCGCGCTTCAGGAGTCAGCTGAGAAGCGGCGCGGCTGTTTTAAAAGATCGCAGCCGGCCTGGGGGGCTTCCCAGCACCCCCCCGAACCTCTAAAATCTAGGTGCGTCTTATCAGCAGGTGCGTCTTATAGAGCGAAAAATACAGTAATCAGAATAGGAGGTGGCAGGGAAGAAGTTATGGATGACACTAGATGCTGTGCTTGCAGCTGGAAGGAGGTAACCCCCCCCCACCCCCCAATTTACACTTCTGATGGTGAGCTCATTGACTGATTTTAATGAGACATGCTTGTTTCAGATCCCCAATTTCTTGCATCTGACACCAGTTGCCATCAAGAAACACTGTGCTGCTCTGAAAGGTCAGTCTTAAACATTTTTCCCCCAACAATGAAGCTTAGAGAGACCAGGAAACAGCTACCTATTTAAGATCAGACTTATGTTAAATAAAATGCAGCAGGATTCCCAGGATTATAATAGGTTTTGTTGTATACTGCTTTAAAAAATTAAAGGGAACACTCCAATAATGCATCTTAGATCTGAATGAATAAAATATTCTCATTGAATATTTCATTTGCACAACTATTCCATTTGCACAACAGCTTGTGAAATTGACTGTCAATCAGTGTTGCTTCCTAAGTGGACAGTTTGATTTACTTGAAGTTATATTCTGGTGTGATTGTGTAGAATCGAATGGTTTTTTTTTTTTTTTAGTAATAATGGGTTTTTAAATTAGTTCTAATATTGGATTTGTATGATACTGTATTTTGTTGCTGTTGTGAGTTGCTCGGAGTGGGACGGCATACAAATCTAATATTATTATTATTTTTAAGTGTTCCCTTTAGTTTTTTGAGCAGTGTACAAAGGATGTGAAGAAAAAACAGGAACCTTTAATAAATCATTTCTATTTAAACAATGGGACTTTTGGGATAAAAATATGAAGTGCTCTTTGTCAGAACGGAGATCATGCATAGCTCAGGATTGAGACATGTGCCATATGGTTATGCTGCTATTTAGATAGATGGGAGAGAGATGAGGGATAAGATAATGGATGCATAGAAAGGACGGATGGATGGTTAGATGATAGAGAAAAGAGATATTGAGAGATGAGTATGGATAGATAGGATGGATGGATAGATAGATAGATTGAAAGAGGAGATTATGGATAGGTAGGTAGATAGATGTAGATAGATAGATAGATAGATAGATAGATAGATAGATAGATAGATAGATGATAGATACATATATACATAGATAGAGACAGATGATGGATAGATAGATAGATAGATAGATGATAGATGATAGATACATAGATAGAGATAGATGATGGATAGATAGATAGATAGATAGATAGATAGATAGATAGATAGATAGATAGATAGATAGATAGATAGATGATAGATAGGTGAAAGACAAGTATATCACTGGGCAAAGAGCATCCTTGAACAAGACCTAAAGCAAGATGGATATATGTGTGTGTATACACACACAGACCCACACACACATACAACATAGATATACATGCACAAACTCTTTAAAGTAAGAGTTAGAAGACACTTTGCAAATGTGTGTATATTTGACATAATGTCATTTGGACATTTATTTATTTTCTTTTCAGTTTCTTTTTATAAACCCCCGAACAAGTTGTAATGTTGCCTTAGGGTTTATTGGGAATGACATTAGCCCTCAATGCAGCTTGTTTTGTGGTTTTGTGTAAATAATAACCTTGGCTAAATTATGTCCATTCTTTCCTTCCATAAATGGGCACTTCAGACTTCTGCACAGAGTGGCCGTCTGCCTTGGATAGCGACGAGAAATGTTTGCAGCACTTCCCCATTGAAATCGGCACAAGCGACTACGTTTCAGCAGGGCCATCTCTTCGCAATCCTAAAGCAAGAGTGGTGACCCTGAAAGTAAGTGAGTGGGGGGGTGGGGGAGGGACAGGATCAGGTTTCCTGAAATGGGTTTGTTTGCAAGACGCATAAAACGTGATAGTGTTAATCATGGAGGAGCGATATACGGAATAAATATTTCGGGAAGAGAGGAATCATCATTATTATTATTATTATTATTATTATTATTATTATTATTTATTAGATTTGTATGCCGCCCCTCTCCGTAGACTCGGGGCGGCTCACAACAATAATGAAACAATATACAACAAATCTAATATTTAAAAGTAGCTAAAACCCCTTATTAAAAACAAGACATACACACAAACATACCATGCATAAACTGTATAGGCCTTGGGGAGATGTCTCAATTCATAGAAACATAGAAGTGTGACGGCAGAAAAGACCTCATGGTCCATCTAGTCTGCCCTTATACTATTTTCTGTATTTTATCTTAGGATGAATATATGTTTATCCCAGGCATGTTTAAATTCAGTTACTGTGGATTTATCTACCACGTCTGCTGGAAGTTTGTTCCAAGGATCTACTACTCTTTCAGTAAAATAATATTTTCTCATGTTGCTTTTGATCTTACCCCCAACTAACTTCAGATTGTGTCCCCTTGTTCTTGTGTTCACTTTCCTATTAAACACACTTCCCTCCTGGACCTTATTTAACCCTTTAATATATTTAAATGTTTCGATCATGACCCCCCTTTTCCTTCTGTCCTCCAGGACTATACAGAGGTGGGTTTTAAGTTTACGGAGTTCCCCAGGTATGCCCATGTCACACCAACACTCTGCAGTCTGCATTGGTTGCCGATCAGTTTCCGGTCACAATTCAAGTGTTGGTTGTAACCTATAAAGCCCTTCATGGCATCGGACCAGAATATCTCCGAAACCGCCTTCTGCCACACGAATCCCCAGTGACCGGTTAGGTCCCACAGAGTTGGCCTTCCTCCGGGTCCCGTCGACTAAACAATGCCGTTTGGCGGGACCCCAGGAGAAGAGCCTTCTCTGTGGCAGCCCCGACCCTCTGGAACCAGCTCCCCCCGGAGATTAGAATTGCCCCCACCCTCCTTGTTTTTCGTAAACTTCTAAAACCCACCTCTGCCGCCAGGCATGGGGGGAACTGAGACATCTCCCCCGGGCCTATACAGTTTATGCATGCTATGTTTATGTGTAGATAAATCCACAGCAACTGAATTTAAACATGCCTGGATAAACATACAGTGGAACCCCGACATAAGAGCTGCTCTACTTAAGAGCAACTCGAGATAAGAGCTGGGAGGGGAGAGATATTTTTGTTCTACTTACAAGCCCAAATTCGAGATACAAGCGCCAAGGAGCTGTCTCCTGAAGCCAAACGCTAACTTCCGCGTTCGGCTTCAGGAGACAGCTGCGAAGTGGCGCGCGTGTTTTAAAAGGTTGCAGCCGGCCTGGGGGGCTCGGGGGGGGGGGGCTTGCAGTTTTCTTTCTTGCTCTTTTTCTTTCTCTCTTTTACCTTCCCTTCCTCTATTTCTTCTTTTCTTTCTCCTTCCCACCTTCTCCCTCCCTCCCTCCCTTCACTCATTCCTCTCTTACTCTCCCCTTTCATAAGTTTCCTTGCTTCCTTCCTCTGTTCCTGTCCCTTCCCCCTTTCTTTCTTTCTTTCTTTCTTTCTTGCTCTTTTTCTTTCTCTCTTTACCTTCCCTTCCTCTATTTCTTCTTTTCTTTCTCCTTCCCACCTTCTTCCCTCCCTCCCTCCCTTCACTCATTCCTCTCTTACTCTCCCCTTTCATAAGTTTCCTTGCTTCCTTCCTCTGTTCCTGTCCCTTCCCTCTTTCCTTCCTTCCTTCCCACCCTCCGTCCATTCATTCACCCATTCCTCTCTTGATCGCTTAAAGCCGGTCCCTGGTGCAAAAAGGGTTGGGGACCTCTGTCCTACAGGATTGGGTGGCAGAGAAGTTGAACATATGTAAATTTAAAAGTTTAAGAAAGTTTACAAGTTAAGTGAAAGAAACTTCATTATTCGTTTATATGTACATGTACATTTCTTCATTAAAAACATGTCTTTCTGCATAATTTAGACTAACTTTGTGAGTTTTTTGAGGGCTGGAACCAATTAAAATTATTTACATTAATTCCTATGGGGAAAAGTCGTTCGAGATAAGAGCTGCTCGACTTAAGAGCCCAGGTCCGGAACGAATTAAACTCGTATCTCGAGGTACCACTGTATATCCATCCTAAGATAAAATACAGAAAATAGTATAAGGGCAGACTAGATGGACCATGGGGTCTTTTTCTGCCGTCAGACTTCTATGTTTCTGTGTGTATGTTTTCTTTTTAATAAGGGGTTTTTAGTGACTTTTAACTATTAGATTTGTTATATATTGTGTTATTACTCTTGTGAGCCGCCCCGAGTCTACGGAGAGGGGCGGCATACAAATCTAAATAATAATAATAATAATAATAATAATAATAATAATAATAATAATAATAATAATAATGCACACAATCTCCCACACACAAGCGCACATGTGCACAGGCCTCATTGAAGCCTGGGATGGTGAAAAATTGGCCCAACGGGCGAATTTTGGAAATTTAGGAAAACAGACCTCTGGTTTGCCCGTTGTGCTGTTTTTTACCCTCTGTCGGGTGAAAGGGCCTTCTGTGAAGCTGAAAATCAGCTGGCTAGCGCACGCACGCATGCTTAAGCTGACATAGGGCAAAGCCTCGCCTGTAGATTTTGCATCACTGATCCAGCACCTACTTGATTTGTAAACAGATACTTTATGTGTTTCTCTCCCACTCAAGGAAACAATGGCACAAAAACATAGAAACATAGAAGACTGACGGCAGAAAAAGACCTCATGGTCCATCTAATCTGCCCTTATACTATTTCCTGTATTTTATCTTACAATGGATCTATGTTTACCCCAGGCATGTTTAAATTCGGTTACGGTGGATTTACCGACCACGTCTGCTGGAAGTTTGTTCCAAGGATCTACTACTCTTTCAGTAAAATAATATTTTCTCATGTTGCCTTTGATCTTTCCCCCAACTAACTTCAGATTGTGTCCCCTTGTTCTTGTGTTCACTTTCCTCTTAAAAACACTTCCCTCCTGAACCCTATTTAACCCTTTGACATATTTAAATGTTAAATGAGGAAGGGAAGTTTCCACAGCAGACATTCCCAACTAGTTATACATGAATATATACAGTGGTACCTCTACCTAAGAATGTCTCTACTTGCAAACTTTTATAGATAAGAACCGGGTGTTCAAGATTTTTTTGTCTCTTCTCAAGAACCATTTTCCACTTACAAACCTATAGTTATTGTTTTGGCTTTCTACCAGCAAAGTTGCTTATAGCTTGATTCCCTTCTCCCTCCTCCCTCCCAGGTCAAACTGTCAAGTCTCAACTTGGATGACCATGCAAAGAAGAAGTTCATCAAACTTGTAGGAGAGCGGTACTGTGGGAATACAGATTCCATGACTATCACAACAGACAGGTAACGTAATGGGAGAACTTCTCTCTTGGCTCAAACTGGCAATATTCAAACTAACCAGAATGCAGCTGCGAGAGCAGTCATGGGCTTACCCAGGTATGCCCATGTCACACCATCACTCCGCAGTCTGCATTGGTTGCCGATCAATTTCCGGTCACAATTCAAAGTGTTGGTTATGACCTTTAAAGCCCTTCATGGCATTGGACCAGAATATCTCCGAGACCGCCTTCTGCTGCACGAATCCCAGCGACCGATTAGGTCCCACAGAGTGGGCCTTCTCCGGGTCCCGTCAACTAAACAATGTCGGTTGGCGGGCCCCAGGGGAAGAGCCTTCTTTGTGGCGGCACCGGCTCTCTGGAACCAACTCCCCTCGGAGATTAGAACTGCCCCTACTCTTCCTGCCTTCCGTAAACTCCTTAAAACCCACCTTTGCCGTCAGGCATGGGGGAATTAAAACATCTCCCCCTGGGCATGTTTAATTTATACATGGTATGCTTGTGTGTGTGTCTGTTAGTATATGGGTTTTTAAAAAATCTTTAAATATTTTAAACTCAGTCGGATTATTTATGATTTGTTCTACTCTGTTGTGAGCCGCCCCGAGTCTTCGGAGAGGGGCGCCATACAAATCTAAATAATAAATAAATAAATAATAAATAAATAACCGCCTAGTCAAACTGTTTTCCTAGCATTTAAAAACTTTATGGTTTGTAACCTAGCTAAGCCTGTTGTAGGTGCACAAAGTGTGACTTCAGTTCACCGTCCTCGGATTCAAATTTATTTTAAGACTGATATAGTTAACGTGTTCTTCATATGCTGTAACATGAGATTGCTCAATTTGGTGCTGGTTGGGAATGCTGGAATTTGGTGTAGTCATATTTTTTCTTCTTTACGAGCTGTGGTGCCACAGTCGTTAGAGTGCAGTATTTGCAAGCTAGTTCGCTACCCACTGCCGGCAGTTGGATCCTGTTTGGATCAAGGTTAATACAGTCTTCCATCTTTCTGAGGTTGGTAAAATGAGGAACCCAGATTGTTGGGGGAAATATGTTAACTCAGTGAACTGCTTAGAGAGGGCTGTAAAGGACTGTGATGTAATACATCTATCTATCTATCTATCTATCTATCTATCTATCTATCTATCTATCTATCTATCTACCTACCTACCTACCTACCTACCTACCTACCTACCTACCTACCTATTTATTGGATTTGTATGCCGCCCCTCTGTGGACTGTTGCTATTGCTACATTTTTCTTGTTTTTCAGATGCCCACTAAGGAAACAAAACTATGATTATGCAATGTACCTTCTAACTGTTTTATTCCATGAATCATGGGTAAGAATATTTGCTTATTGATTATGTATTATATGAGTATTTGTTAGTTTTAGTAGATTCCACACATATTGACATGGAAAAGTCAGAACAATCTCATTCTTACAAGTTTCCTTTTTGGCCAGATAGAATAGTAATACATTCATATAGTAAAATCTTTCTAAAATGCCCAGATCAGAAATTACAGGCATTATCTACATTCTTAGAGATCACAATGATTTGTTAGTGTGCATGCAATAAGTACACAACTTTTTCTGTACCAGGTGCAGCCACCCCGAGTCTACGGAGAGGGGTGGCATAGAAATCTAATAAATAAACAAACCCACTACTGGTGTCTTGGTTCCTAAGACCATTGGAAATATGTGTTTTCCGATGGTCTTAGGCGACTCCTGTGAAAGGGTCGTTTCCCCCACCCCAAAGGGGTTGCGACCCACAAGTTGCAAACCACTGGTTTAGAACATTATGCGGGTTGGGGACACAGGATTTTCCATTCATGGGCCAAATCAACTTCCAAAGCAGGTTTATCACCCTTTAGAATAGAGTAGAGTAGAGTAACATTTTTTATTGGCCAAGTGTGATTGGACACACAAGGAATTTGTCTTTGGTGCATATGCTCTCAGTTTACATAAAGGAAAATATAGATTTGTCCAGAATCATGTGGTACAACACTTGCTGATTGTCATAGGGGTCAAATAAGCAATGAAGAAACAATCAATATTAATAAAAATCTTAGGATACAAGCAACAAGTTACAGTCATACAGTCCTAAGTGGAAGGAAAAGGATGATAGGAATGATGAGAAAAAACTAGTAGCAATAGTAGTGCAGACTTAGTAAATAGTTTGTCAGTGTTGAGGGAATTATTTGTTTAGTTAGAAGAGGGGAAAAAACCTGTTCTTGTGTCTAGTTGTCTTGTGCAGTGCTCTGTAGCGACGTTTTGAGGGTAGGAGTTGAAATAGTTTGTGTCCAGGATGTGAGGGGTCAGTAAATATTTTCACTGCCCTCTTTTGGGCTCGTGTAGTATATAGGTCCTCAATGGAAGGCAGGTTGGCAGCAATTGTTTTTTCTGCAGTTCTGATTCTCCTCTGAAGTCTGTATCGGTCTTGTTGGGTTGCAGAACCAAACCAGACAGTTATAGAGGTGCAGATGACAGGCTCAATGATTCCTCAGTTTATTGACCTTCTGTTTAGCTTCAGAGGAGCCCTTGGGGTTTTGGAAGGTGGCACCCTAAACCAGTGTTTCCCAACCTTGGCAACTTGAAGATATTTGGACTTCAATTCCCAGAATTCCCCAGCCAGCATTTGTTGAGTACATGGTGGATCACATTCATTTTGAAATCATGGAAATAAGATTAAACAATTTTGATTCAAATAAATTGGAGAAGCTGATGGTACGATGGGATAAGGCGAAAGATTATATGCTGAGTAGAATTTGTGACGAAAATGTGAAAAATAAACTCCAATCACTCTTTCAATAGTAAACAAATGCAAAGTAGAGCTAAGGAAATAAAAGAATATAAATTAGTAAATATTTGAACCCCCCCGCAATTGGTGGGGGGTGGGTGGGTGGGTATTGTCAGTCGGGTGATGGGCACATGCACTGTGCACCGTTTTATGTTTCTTTTATGTTAATTCCAATGTGCAAAACCAATAAAAATATATATTTTTTAAAAAAAGTTGCCAAGGTTGGGAAACACTGCCCTAAACCACTGGAGTTTACCTGTTCTGTTGGGCTCTCTGGTAGACTCCTCCCAAAAATTCACAGGTACAAATTTCAGACACACACACACGTTTGAAAATTCAAAACAATGTTCTTTATAATGAAAATTCACTTAACCTAAGCCCTCTTTTGGTATAGCAAAGAGCCCTCGTCTCCAAACAAACTGGTAATTTGTACAAGTCCCTTATCAGTTCTGTGATACTTATCTTGCAGCTGTGAGGCAATTCACAGTCCTTCTTCTTTCACAAAGTGAAACACACTTTGCTCTGGTTTAGTTTCAAAGCAGGGGAAAAATCAGCACACAAAAGGTCAAAGTCAGTAAAGCAGTCACGAAACACAACGATCAGATAATCCTCCACAATGGCCAAACCCACAGGCTGCTATTTATAGCAGCCTCACTAATGAGCACAGCCCCACCCAACCACAGGTGGCCTCATTTTCTTTGATAATAATCTCTCAGTTGTTGTTGCCTATGCATCGCTCTCCTCATGCATGACTGTATCATTAACTCTTGTTCTGAATCCAAGGAGGAGCTGGATAATTGATCTCCTTCTGAGCTGTCTGCCACACTCTCCTCCTCCCTGTCACTCATGTCTTCTTGGTCAGAGGAGCCTTCATCAGCAGATTCCACCAGGGGCAAAACAGGCCTGCAGCATGTGGATGTCTCCCCCACATCCACAGTCCTTGGGGCAGGAGCTGGGCCAGAGCTAACCACAACATTACCCGGACTGCATTTCTAACTTTTCAGGTTTTCTCACTGATATTGTTTTTGTTATTTCCCCCCCCAGAAAACGGAACCATGGGAAAAAGAAATCACAGAAGCAGATATGCTGGAGTACGTCTGGGAGAACAGCGTCTCCGAAAAAACCGCTTTAAAGACTTTGCTTCAAATAAGAGCAGCAGAAAAAGCTGAAGAAAGGAGCAAAGAGGAACTACTTACCTCTGAGCTGGTGCAGGATTACAAAAAGGCCGTGGTTCTCTTGAAGAACGAAGGGGAAACAGAGAAGAATCTCTTGGAGTATAAAAACTCAGTTAAAAGACTGTTAAACATCCAGGGCTTGTAATGTAAGCAGTTGTTTTGTGGGATGCTGTATATGTACTGATGGACATAATCCTAATAAATATTTTTTTTAAAAAAAAATAATAATATCCAGTTGCAAAATGAAAGCGACCCTCTTCCCCTGTTTCCTAATATGAGGGTCGCACAGAAAGTAGCGCACTACATTTTTTACTCAGCCTGCAGTAATGGTACAAATGCGAAACTTTAGATATACAGTGATACCTCGTCTTACGAACTTAATTGGTTCCGGGACGAGGTTCTTAAGGTAAAAAGTTTGTAAGACGAAACAATGTTTTCCATAGGAATCAGTGGAAAAGTGATTAATGCGTGCAAGCTCAAAATTCACCCCTTTTGCCAGCCAAAGCGCCCGTTTTTGCGCTGCTGGGATTCCCCCGAGGTTCCCCTCCATGGGAAGCCCCACCTTCGGACTTCCGTTGCCAGTGAAGCACCTGTTTTTGCGCTGCTGGGATACCCCTGCTGGGATTCCCCTGCAGCATCACAAAAACAAAGAAGTCTGGAGGTGGGGTTTCCCATAGAGGGGAGCCTCAGGGAAATCCCAGCAGCACAAAAACGGATGCTTCGCTGGCAACGGAAGTCTGGAGGCGGGGCATCCCAGAGGCGGCGGTGGGGTTTTAAGGTGAAAATAGTTTGTAAGAAGAGGCAAAAAAATCTTAAACTCGAAAAGTTTGTATGACGAGGCATTTGTAAGATGAGGTATCACTGTACATTATTTGAATTGTCAGGAGTGCAGGTGTAAATTTTGCATTTCTTCAGACAGATAGCGTAGCTGCAGCGGTGTTTCGAAATGGCATCTATAAGTGATGTACACTACAAGCATCGTGTTGTCATTGAATTTCATTGAGAAAGAAACTGTTGGGAACATTCACAAAAGTTTGTGTACTGTTTATGGAGAATCTAAAGTCAACAGAAGTACGGTTAGTCTCTAGGCAGAGAGGGTGAGGCCATTAGAGGTGATTCGCACAGTGCAGAAATGGCTTCGTGACCAGAACAAGGAGTGGTACCGACATGGCATGTACTTTGCATGATTTGTATGCCGCCCCTCTCTGAGAACTCGGAGAGGCTCACAACAGTGATAACAATATAACAAATCCAATACATTAGAACAGCATCTAAAACCCATAACATTAAAACCATACAGCTCAGTCATACCAAACACAAAACTATAATGGCCTAGGGATAAGTCAGTTACCCCATGCCTGGCGATAAAGGTGGGTTTTGAGTAACTTATGAAAGGCAAGGCGGGTGGGGGTGGTTCTGATCTCTGGGGGGGGAGTTGATTCCAGAGGTTAGGGGCTGTGACAGAGAAGGCTCTTCCATTGGGGCCTGCCAGACGACATCGACGGGACCTGGAGAAGGCCAACACTGGGACCTTATCGGCCGCTGGGATTTGTGCGGCAGAAGACGGTCCCAAAGGTATTCTGACCCAATGCCATGTAGGGCTTTATAGGTCATTACCAACACTTTGAATTGTGACTGGAAACTGATTGGCAACCAGTGCACCATATTTAGTTCCGGGCGTGGGCAGGCGGACTCCTCCAGCATACCGACACCCAAAAAGCCCAGAATCTATGGCATAGCGCAAATCTTTTTTCCCTTGGTTGCCAAAAGAGCGTGCACGCGTGCTATCGTGCATGCGTGAGTGCCCACACCCATAATTCAATGCCTGGGGAAGGCGAAAACAGGTTCCCCTACCCTCCAGAGGTCCTCTGGAGGCTGGAAATGGCCTGCTTCTCAACTTCTAGTGGGCCCACTAGGCTCATGTTTCATCCTACCCAGACACCAAAGCAGACCTGGGCAAAGTGCGGCCTGGGGGCCGGATGTGGCCCGCCTGCTGTCTGTGACCAGCACGCGAAAGTAGGAAGGAAGGAAGGAATGAGGAAGGAAGGAAGGAGAAATGGAGGAAGGAAGGAGAAATGGAGGGAGGAAGGAAAGGAAGGAAGGAAGGAGAAATGGAGGGAGGAAGGAAAGGAAGGAAGGAAGGAGAAATGGAGGGAGGAAGGAAAGGAAGGAAGGAAGGAGAAATGGAGGAAGAAAGGAGAAATGGAGGGAGGGAGGAAGGAAGGAGAAATGGAGGGAGGGTGGAAGGAGAAATGGAGGGAGGGAGGAAGGAAGGAAGGAGAAATGGAGGGAGGAAGGAAGGAAGGAAGGAGAAATGGAGGAAGGAAGGAGAAATGGAGGGAGGAAGGAAGGAAGGAGAAATGGAGGAAGGAAGGAGAAATGGAGGGAGGAAGGAAAGGAAGGGAGGAAGGAAGGAGAAATGGAGGGAGGGTGGAAGGAGAAATGGAGGGAGGAAGGAAGGAAGGAGAAATGGAGGGAGGAAGGAAGGAAGGGTTGGGCAATTAATTTATAATTATATAATTATATAATATAATATAATATAATATAAAATTATAATTTATAAATATAATTTATAATTATAATATAATTAACTCAGTTCTACCCAATAATATACAGTATTGGGTAGAACTGAGTTAATTATATTAATCCGACCCTCTAAAACCATCCCAATTTATCATGCGGCCCCATGGCAAAATTAATTGCCCACCCCTGCATCAAAGGCTTCCCTGGAACTAGGGAAGGGTAAAAATGCCCTCCCCCATCCCCCCCACAAGGCTCTCTGAAAGCAAAAAATGCCCTCCCAGAGCCTCTGTGCAGGCCAAAAATCAGCTGGCCAGCACACACATGAACGTTGGAGCTGAGCTATTTATTTATTTATTTATTTATTATTTAGATTTGTATGCCGCCCCTCTCCGCGGACAGCCATAGGTTTGCCCTCACTGGTATAGTGCAATATCAAATTTTTCATTTCAATTACAGTGATCCCTCGAGTTTCGCGATCTCGATCTTCGCGAAACGCTATATCGCGATTTTTCCACCGATGACGTCACTCTCTTCCTTCCTTTCTCATCTTTCTTTCTCTCTCTCTTTCTCTATCTTGCTTCTTCCTCTCTCACACTCTCTTCCTCCCTCTCTCATCTCTTTCTTTCCTTCTCTCTCTTTCTCTATCTCTCCCCCTCTTGCTGGCGGGCGGCGGGCGGCGGGCGGGCGAGCGGGGGCATCAGCGAGGAGCCGGGGTTTCCCCTTTGCGTGGGCAGCCGGGAAGACCCAGGGAAGGTTCCTTCGGCCGCCCAGCAGCTGATCTGCTCAGTAGCGCAGCAGCAGCGAGGAGCCGAATCGGGGTTTCCCCGCACGCAAAGGGGAAACCCGATTCGGCTCCTCGCTGCTGCTGCGCTACCGAGCAGATCAGCTGCTGGGCGGCCGAAGGAACCTTCCCTGGGTCTTCCCGGCCGCCCACGCAAAGGGGAAACCTCGGCTCCTCGCTGATGCCCGCCGCTCGCCCGCCCCGCCAGCAAGAGGGGGAAGACCCAGGGAAGGTTCCTTCGGCCGCCCAGCAGCTGATCTGCTCGGTAGCGCAGCAGCAGCGAGGAGCCGAATCGGGTTTCCCCTTTGCGTGGGCGGCGGGGAACGCAAACTCCACCATCTACGCATGCGCGGCCATAGAAAAAAGGGCGCGCATGCGCAGATGGTGTTTTTACTTCCGCAACCCTACATCGCGAAAAATCGATTATCGCGAGGGGTCTTGGAACGGAACCCTTGCGATAATAGAGGGATCACTGTATACCGAATGTAAAGGATGTAGGCTTGTGTTTATATTTTTCTAGTTGTAATGTACCCTGAAAACAGCATTTAATTTCATTGTACCATGTGCAATGACAATAAGTTTAAAACAAACTAAACTAACTTCACAGCCACAGTGATCTACAATAGTGGCAAGAAAGGTAGAAAAAAGGGGGCAAAACTCACTTAACTCACTTGCTTAGCAACAGAGAATCTGGGCTCAATTGGGGGTCATAGGTCTACTTGCATTTATCTACAATGTACTTTACATTGAAATGTAATGCATTGCATAGTACTGACCACCAGGTGGCAGTACATGATTAGTTTCATCCTCTTTGGAAGTTGTCAGATGGTTTGAGCCAGATCTTATTCTGGGAGATCATGCAAAAGATTTATTTATTTATTTATTTTATTAGATTTGTATGCTGCCCCTCTCCGAAGACTCATGCCACATGAATCCCAGCAATGGGTCAGGTCCCACAGAGTTGGCCTACTCCAGGTTCTGTCAACCAGACAATGTTGATAAGCGAGGCCTAGGGGGAGAGCCTTTTCTGTGGGGGCCCCGGCCCTCTGGAATCAGCTCCCCCTGGAGATTCGTATGGCCCCCACCCTCCTTGCCTTCCGTAAGAGCTTGAAGTCACCAGATCTTTGCCCCCTGCCCAATTAATGTGTAAGAGAATGTGGAGTGAATGGAATGATTGTTTTTAATGGGGTTTTTTTTGGGGGGCGGGTTTCTAGATTTTTAATTAGTTAATTGGATTATATTATGTGTTGTATATTTTATATGTTGTGAGCTGCCCCGAGTCCTCGGAGAGGGGCGGCATAGAAATCAAATATATATACTTACGAACTTAATTGGTTCTGTGACCAGGCTCTTAAGTAGAAAAGCTTATAAGTAGGAGCAATTTTTCCCATAGGAATCAACGTAAAAGCAAATAATGCAGGCAAACACATTAGGAAAGAAATAAAAGCTTGGAATTTGGGTGGGAGGAGGAGTAGGAAGAAGAGGAGGAGGACAGTCGCTGCCCAGAGCGAAGGGAGCGTTTCTTTTCTCTGGACGCTGGCAGAGGTTTATTCCCTCTCCAAACGCCCAGAGAAAGGAAAATGCTGCCTTTGTTCTGGACTGCCAAAGCCTCCTTAAGCATCACTGAAAGGCTCCTCTGGCAGTCCAGAAAAGTATCTAAAAACCCGTCATTTAAAAAAGCATATAACACAAGCATACCATACATAAACACTATAAGCCTGGGGGAGATGTCTCAATTCCCCCATGCCTGGCGATATAGGTGGGTCTTAAGCCATTTACGAAAGGCAAGGAGGGTGGCGGCAGTTCTAATCTCTGGGGGGAGTTGATTCCGAGGATAAACAATCCAATGAATGTTGCCGGAAGAATGGCGCGACTACATTGCCGCTGTGGCCGCCAATTCATAACTTAGATAACTCCTCTTTCACAATTCAAAGTGTTGGTTATGACGTATAAAGCCCTTCATGGCACCGGGACCAGACTATCTCTGGGACCGCCTTCTGCCGCACCAATCCCAGCGACCAGTTAGGTCCCACAGAGTGGGTCTTCTCCGGGTGCCGTCAACTAAACAATGTCGCTTGGCGGGACCCAGGGGAAGAGCCTTCTCTGTGGTGGCCCCGACCCTCTGGAACCAACTCCCCCGAGAGATTAGAATTGCTCCCACCCTCCTTGCCTTTCGTAAGCTTCTTAAAACCCACCTCTGCCGCCAGGCATGGGGGAATTGAGATACTCTTTCCCCCTAGGCCTTTACAATTTTATACATGGTATGTCTGTATGTATGTTTGGTTTTACAATAGGGGTTTTTAACTGTTTATATTGGATTGTCATTTACTGTTTACTACTGTTGTTAGCTGCCCCGAGTCTACGGAGAGGGGTGGCATACAAATCCAATCCAATCAAATCTTTCAAATTGCCGCTGACTCACTGCGTGATGATGCTTGAGAACTGAAGCAACGCATCATGAAATCAGTTCGTTCCTTTTGAATTTTGGAAGTAAGCAGATAATCCAAATAAAGGCTGAAGACTTTGAGTTCGACAACAATTGCTCGCTTTAATGGAGGTCGAAGCATCTTGATCTGCTTCACTGAGTGAAGCAGGGCCTTGCTTTCAGCTACTGTTGGCCCTTCTAGAAAAGAACTATGATTAGGCTCACATTACACTACATCGTGCCACCATCCTGGCCAAAATTCAGAAGTGGAAAAAAAACCGAAAGAGGCCAAGAAAGGATTAACATACTCTGTTGGCATAAAGTCCTGAGCTGTTGGAGGAATAAAAAAAAAAACATAACCACAGGAAAACTGGGTGGAAGCAAAGTGAATTAACTGGTCCATGATATAACACCCTCAACATTGCAATGTTTTTGTTTATTTTATTTTATTTTATTTTATTATTTTATTTTATTTTATTTTTTTAGTTAGTTAGTTAGTTAGTTAGTTAGTTAGTTAGTTAGTTAGTTAGTTAGTTAGTCCAATACACAATGAGGGTTTTAGTGGGTATATATCTATATACACATAGTAAAATACATGATGAAGGTTATAGAGGAGATACTTATAGTAAAATATATCTAGGAAAGAATAGAAAAGAAGGTATAGTAATAGAACATATCAATGAAAGAATAGAAGAAGAGATATAGGAATGGAAGAAAGGTATAGGAGATATAGGAGAGCGATAGGACAGGAGACGGAAGGCACTCTAGTGCACTTGTACTCGCCCCTTGCTGACCTCTTAGGAATCTGGATAGGTCAACCGTAGATTGTTGTTGCTTCATTTTCCACTATGTCTTTTTTTTGTCACTGTGTTTTGACACCTACACACTTAATTTGGGCAGAAGGACAGAAGGAAGCAGACAGAATTGCAGGAAAGTGAGTGTGGAGAGGCCCTAGCAAATTATCCTTGCAGGTCAGAGGAGAAGGAGGAAGGACAAGGAGAAAGAAGGAGGAGAAGGAAGAAAGGAAGAGGAAGAAGTCGAGGAGGAAGTAGAGAAGGAAGAAGAAGAAGAAGAAGGAAGAAAGAAGGAGGAGGAGGGGGATGGGGAAGAGAAAGAGGAGGTGGAGGAGGAGAAGAAAGAAAGAGAAAGAAAGAAAGAAGTAGTTTACACCAAACCATCAAGTGCAGTTAGGAGAAATAAAAAGAGGACACATTTTCTTGTGGGTGACTCGACTGTTAGAGGTGTTGATTTGGGACAGAGGAAGAATGTGGTGAAGCTGATGAGGTGTCTCCCAGGGGCCACTACCAGCAGGGACAGAAGGCGGATTACAAATATTTATTTATTTATTTATTTATTTATTTATTTATTGATTCATTCATTCATTCATTCATTCATTTATTTTTTTATTTTATTTGATTTGATTTGTATGCCGCCCCTCTCCGTAGACTCTCCATAGATATTATCAAGGCTGCGAGTAAAGGTAATAACGATGTGGTGGTGCATCTTGGCACAAATGATTTGTCCCAGAGAAATGTTAATGTAGTAAAAAGAGATTTCCAATGTCTAAGCATGGAGCTGGGCAGAATAACTGATTCAGCGTCTTTCTCAGAGGTGTTACCAGTTTGTGGTCAGGAGGATAAAACAACTTGTATCAGAGAGTTTAATGTGTGGTTAAGGCAGTGGTGTAAAGCTGAAGGTTTGGGCTATGTAATTACAAGCGGTGTGCCGCAAGGGTCTGTTCTGGGTCCTATTCTTTTTAATATATTTGTGAGTGACATAGGGGAAAGTTTGGTAGGGAAGGTTTGCCTTTTTGCCGATGACTCTAAAGTGTGCAATAGGGTTGATATTCCTGGAGGTGTCTTTAGTATGGTAAATGATTTAGCTTTACTAGATAAATGGTCAAAGCAATGGAAACTGCAGTTTAATGTCTCCAAATGTAAAATAATGCAATTGGGGAAAAGGAATCCTCAATCTGAGTATTGTATTGGCAGTTCTGTGTTAGCAAAAACTTCAGAAGAGAAGGATTTAGGGGTAGTGATTTCTGACAGTCTCAAAATGGGTGAGCAGTGTGGTCGGGCAGTAGGAAAAGCAAGTAGGATGCTTGGCTGCATAGCTAGAGGTATAACAAGCAGAAAGAGGGAGATTGTGATCCCGCTATATAGAATGCTGGTGAGACCACATTTGGAATACTGTGTTCAGTTCTGGAGACCTCACCTACAGAAAGGTATTGACAAAATTGAATGGGTCCAAAGATGGGTACAAGAATGGTGGAAGATCTTAAGCATAAAATGTATCAGGAAAGACTTAATGAACTCAACCTGTATAGTCTGGAGGACAGAAGGAAAAGGGGGGACATGATTGAAACATTTAAATATGTTAAAGGGTTAAATAAGGTTCAGGAAGGAAGACTGACGGCAGAAAAAGACCTCACGGGTCCATCTAGTTTGCCCTTATACTATTTCCTGTATTTTATCTTAGGATGGATCTATGTTTATCCCAGGCATGTTTAAATTCAGTTACTGTGGATTTACCAGCCACGTCTGCTGGAAGTTTGTTCCAAGGATCTACTACTCTTTCAGTAAAATAATATTTTCTCATGTTGCTTTTGCTCTTTCCCCCAACTAACTTCAGATTGTGTCCCCTTGTTCTTGTGTTCACTTTCCTATTAAAAACACTTCCCTCCTGGACCTTATTTAACCCTTTCACATATTTAAATGTTTCGATCATGTCCCCCCTTTTCCTTCTGTCCTCCAGACCATACAGATTGAGTTCATTAAGTCTTTCCTGATACATTTTATGCTTAAGACCTTCCACCATTCTTGTAGCCCGTCTTTGGACCCGTTCAATTTTGTCAATATCTTTTTGTAGGTGAGGTCTCCAGAACTGAACACAGTATTCCAAATGTGGTCTCACCAGCGCTCTATACAGCGGGATCACAATCTCCCTCTTCCTGCTTGTTATACCTCTAGCTATGCAGCCAAGCATTCTACTTGCTTTTCCTACCGCCCGACCACACTGCTCACCCATTTTGAGACTGTCAGAAATCACGACCCCTAAATCCTTCTCTTCTGAAGTTTTTGCTAACACAAAACTGCCAATACAATACTCTTCTGTAGAGGAGATTCCTTCTGGAGATGTTCTGCTCCAATCTGCTTCGTCACAGTCCAACAAGGGTCTCTTGATGTGTATGTAGATAAAGTCTTCTACACAATGTTCTTCACTCAGCACCAAAGTGTGCTCTGAGAATGGCTAACTTAGTACAATAAGCTGCCTGGTCAAGAGAGAGAGAGAGAACAACCATTACACCAGCACGTTTGTGACCCAGATAGCCTTATCTGTCCAAGGTTCCTATCATTTGCACTGAGGTCAAGAGAGATAGAATTGCAGCAATGCTGATTAGGAGCCTAATATTTTACATAATACTGGAGAATAAAGCTATGTGCACCAGGACTAGAGCTCTTTGTCCTTAGAATGGCTCCATCAGCAGTTTGCAAAAAGCACACATAAATCAAAACAAACTGAAGTACTGAATGTGGCATTGGCAAATCACCGTCTCACCCAGTGGTGCAAAGGGCAGTTGTAGGTTCGTTGAAGACTCAACACACTCATTGTCCCTAGACTGTTGAGGATGTGGAAGGCCAAGTTGATTATGGGCCTGGAGGCTAAAACATGCGAAGAAACCGTTGTAAGAACTGGGCATGGCTACTCTAATGAAGAGAAGGACTGGGCGTGACATAATAGCACTCTTCCAGTATTTGAGGGGCTGGCACAGAAAGATATTTTCGGACAAGGAACAACGAATTTATAGAAACATAGAAGACTGACGGCAGAAAAAGACCTCATGGTCCATCTAGTCTGCCCTTATACTATTTATTTATTTATTTATTTATTTATTTATTTACTCACTCACTCACTCACTCACTCACTCACTCACTCACTCACTCACTCACTTACTTACTTACTTACTTATTAGTTTTGTATGCCGCCCCTTTCCATAGACTCGGGGCGGCTCACAACACAATAAAAACAGTTCATGACAAATCTAATAATTCACAATCTAAAATTTAAAATAGTTAACCCCCCCCCCCCCATTTTTAAGCAGACATACCTACAAACATACCATACATAAATTATATAGGCCCGGGGGAGATATCTCAATTCCCCCATGCCTGACGACAAAGGTGGGTTTTGAGGAGTTTACGAAAGGCTAGGGGCAGTTCTAATCTCTGGGGGGAGCTGGTTCCAGAGAGTCGGGGCCGCCACAGAGAAGGCTCTTCCCCTGGGGCCCGCCAACCGACATTGTTTATCCCAGGCATGTTTAAATTCAGTTACTGTGGATTTACCAACCACGTCTGCTGTTTGTTCCAAGGATCTACTACTCTTTCAGTCAAATAATATTTTCTCATGCTGCTTTTGATCTTTCCCCCAACTAACTTCAGATTGTGTCCCCCTTGTTCGGACTTCTGTGTTTTTGCGATGATGTGATTTTGCTGAGGCTTCCCTCGCTGGGAAACCCCACCTCCGGACTTCCATTGCCAGCGGAGCGCCCGTTTTTGCGATCCTGGGAATCCCCTGAAGCTCCCCTGCATGGGAAACTCCACCTCCTGACTTCCGCATTTTTGCGAATCCCAGGATCGCAAAAACGGGCGCTCCACTGGCAACGGAAGTCTGGAGGTGGGGTTTCCTACGAGGGAAGCCTCAGCGAAATCACACCATCGCAAAAACACAGAAGTCCGGAGGTGGGGTTTCGAGGACTTCCGTGGTTTTGCGATGGTGCGATTTCGCTGAGGTGACACAGGCGGGTTTTGAGTAGCAAGGAGAGTGGGGGAGGTTCTAATCTCCAGGGGGAGTTGATTCCTGAGGGCCGGGGCCGCCACAGAGAAGACTCTTCCCCTGGGTCCTGCCAGACGACATTGTTTAGTCGACGGGACTCAGAGAAGGCCGACTCGATGGGACCTTATCGGTCGCTGGTATTCGTGCGGAAGAAGATATATGATGTACAAGGACAAGAAAGACTATGCTATACTCTGACCAGGGGTGGGCTACTGCCCAGACGGGTGGCACGGGGACGCAGTGGGTTAGCGAAAATGGAGCTGCACCCCAGAGCACCCAATTTGCACCGCAAGATGTTGAAAGAAAATGCATAAGCCATGCCCGCAATGTGGAAGTAAAAAATTTGGTAGCCCTTCACTGACTATGACCCACAAGATCCTTTCCAATTCTGTTATTCTAATATTCCGTTAAGGCCGGGAAATGAATGCAAAATAGCTGGCTGGTATGTTCCTGCACAAGTCCTATCCTCCTCTTACTTAAGTCTGTTGAGGGAGAATAGCATATGCACAAAATTGGAAGCTGAATAAAATTCCTGACAAAAGAGAAATATTAGTTAAGATTTTAGACTGTGCTGAAACGAATAGGCTTACTTTAAAACTTAAAGATAAAGAGGAGTGTGATTACTATAAGATCTGGTGAAAGTTTTATGAATGGTTGGAAATTAAAAATAATTGAGAAGTATTTTCTTTTACTTATTTTTGAGGAAATACATGATGATGTAATTTTAATCTATTAAAGACCCAGATGACGAAATAAGGATTGGTGGCAGCATTGGATAAGGAGTCAACACAGAGATGAAAGGATTAAATTGGATATTGAGTTAAGACGTTAAGATGTTTATGTTTTATTATAAATAGAAAAAGGCAATATAAGGGACTGGATTTTATAATATTGTTATTTGTAGATGTTGTGGTTGGCTCTGGCTCAGCTCCTGCCCCAAGGAGTGTGGAGGTGGATGTGGAGGAAACATCCACATGCCACAGGCTTGTTTTGCTCCCGATAGAATCTCCCGACGAAGTCTCCTCTGACGAAGGAAGTGTGAGTGGCAGGGAAGGGGGGAGTTTGGCAGACAGCCCAGGAGGAGATCAATCATCCTTATCATCCCTGGATTCTGAACAAGAATCCATGCATGCGTAGAGTGATGCATAGGAGAGAACAACTGAAGGATTATTACAGGAGATAAGTGAGGCCACCTGTGGTTGGGTGGGGCTGCTGTAATTAGTGCTACAGATAAAAAGAGCAGCGTGCTGGTTTAGCCTCGTGGAAGTTCATCGGATTCATAGTTCGTCAAGATCGTGGTTTGTTGTTTCCCTGTTCAAGACTGTGTGTGGAATTTCTGGACTTTTGGAATTGGACTCAATTTCCCAGTTACTGGGTGAGAAATTGGATTGCATTTAACCTGTGCCTTGTGTGTACCAGAAAATCCCTTTGACATTTAAAAAGGGAGTTTTTTCTGCTTTTCTGTTGATAAAGACTTTTGGTTTTCCTTCTATTGCGTGGTGTGTGTCTTTTTGGACTAATTACCCTGTAATTATGGGCGGTTGAAACATGCCGGCAGAACATTTAGATGAAATATATCTCATGTGTGGTTAATTTTAATTAACTTAGCAAAGAAGAGGATAAAAAGTACATATTGAAAGTATTATTAATGCTTTTTTCTCTCTCCAAATGTTTAACATATCTAAGAAATATTATTAAATATTATTTTAAGCATTGGCTCTGTGTTTTTTATTGCTTATGTTATTTTATTGTATGTTGAAAGAAAAATAAATAAAAATTTTATACCCCCCCTCCAAAAAAAAATTGGTAGCCCTTCACCCACAAGATCCTTTCCAATTCTGTTATTCTAATATTCCGTTAAGGCAGGGAAATGTATGCAAAATAGCTGGCTGGTATGTTCCTGCACAAGTCCTATCCTCCTCTTAGTTAAGACTAGTGATGGGTGAACCCAATGGTGTTCAGGTTCGGCAAGTTCGGACGAACTTTACGCAAAATTCGGCCGAACCCGAACTCGAACCCGAACAGGGAATCCCTCCCACGAAGAGATTCCAGGGGCGGAGCTTTGACATCACCGGCAGGTTGCTAAGGACGCCAAGGTGATCACTTCCTGGATTCCATGGAATCCAGGAAGTGATCACCTTGGCGTCCTTAGCAACCTGCCGGTGACGTCAAGGCTCTGCCCCCAGAATCTCTTCGTGGGAGGGATTCCCCAGCTCCTTCAAAGGGAGGTCTTCACGTAAAAATAAACATTGTTATCTTTACGAAAAAGGACTTCCATGGAATCCAGGAAGTGATCACCTCGGCGTCCTTAGCAACCTGCCGGTGACGTCAAGGCTCCGCCCCCAGAATCTCTTCGTGGGAGGGATTCCCCAGCTCCTTCAAAGGGAGGTCTTCACGTAAAAATAAACATTGTTATCTTTACGAAAAAGGACTTCCATGGAATCCAGGAAGTGATCACCTCGGCGTCCTTAGCAACCTGCCGGTGACGTCAAGGCTCCGCCCCCAGAATCTCTTCGTGGGAGGGATTCCCCAGCTCCTTCAAAGGGAGGTCTTCACGTAAAAATAAACATTGTTATCTTTACGAAAAAGGACTTCCATGGAATCCAGGAAGTGATCACCTTGGTGTCCTTAGCAACCTGCCGGTGACATCAAAGCTCCGAACGCCGAACACGACCCCGAACTTTGCCTGAAGTTTGAAAAAAATTTAGTGTTCGGCATACCGAACACTGCAAAATTCAGTACGGACCCGAATTGTGCGGGTTCGGTTCGCGCATCACTAGTTAAGACTCTTGAGAGAACAGAACTCGGAACCTTCTCAAGAAGATGGGTCAGTCCTAAAGGCCACTGCCTTCAGCCCCTGATGAAAGAGGGCAGCTGATGTTCCTTGTGGCTCGAAGGAAAAAAAATAAATGAACAGCCATTCCATTCACCCAGGAGATCCATTCGGAAAACCCTCCTCCATCCACTTTCCATCACTGCTTAATTTGAAAAGATTGTTCTCTCTCTCTCTCAAAATAACATTTTAAACCAATGTCTCTGCTGTGTTTTGTCTGCTGTCGGAGGGCACGGCCCAAGGGCTTCCTCGGACTCCACACTGATGCCTCTTGTAACTTGTCTATTTTAAGGAGTCCTAAATCACACACACACAAAGAGGAGGACTTTCGTTCCAGTACTGCAACTTTCCAGATGACACCAACTGCTCCTTTGAGGCCAAGCTCTACCGTTGCACACATTCTTGTGGGTTTTGAACTTAAAATCCTGTCGGAAAAATATTTCTAGCAATTTGATTTACTCCGAAGCCAGGCACCTACACGAAGTTGCTTTCCACACCCCTGCACTCCTAGTTGTACGCAGCTGTGAGCAAAATGGAAAAGGTGTCGACGAAGGAAGGAAACGTCACTACAATCTGATCTGGCAGATGGACGTTGAAGTGGTGATTGTATGATGTCGACTCAAAAAAAATTTGCTAAGATTAGTTCAGTTTGCTTATTTTTAATCGCACCAACATTTAATGAAATCTGGCTTGCGTAGGGTTCTTGAATCAAAGGAGGGTTTTAAACAATGTGCCAAATGACAAAGTTGGTTTCATTAAAAGAAATCCAAATCAAGATGTTCTACAGGTGGCATCTCCCGCCGAGCAGAATAGCAAAAATGTCCCCCAATATGTCCCCATTATGTTGGAAATGTAAGAAAGAAATAGGTTCCTATTATTATCAATGGTGGATGTGCAGTAAAGTTAAACTTTATTGGAAAATGATAGAATTTTTTAAAAAAGAAATAGTAATGCTGGAGATAGAAAAAACCCCGGCATTTTACTTATTGGGAATAACTAGTCAGAAATATAAGAAAGAAAATTTATATTTAATTATACATATTTTGACAGCGGCCAGGATTGTATATGCGCAAAACTGGAAAGGGGAAAATATCCCCAAAGAAGAAGAGGTTATTAAGAAAATATTAGATTGCGCTGAAATGGATATGATGGCAAGACGGTTAAAAGACCAAGAAGAATCAGAATTTTATACAGTATGGAATAAAGTGTATATTTGGATAAATAAGAAAAAGAAGAATGTATGACTTATATTTGTGTTTTATTTAGTCTATAATTGAAAGTGGTTTTTTTACATAAGATCAAATAGATTTTCTTCTTTTCACTTAAAGTATTAAGTTGACTTAAAGTACTAATAAGGTATTCTTTTTCGGTATGGAAACTTAACTTCTAGAATAAGTAGGGGTATTGCAACCCCAAATTTATGTTAAATGTATGTTTGTTGGTTTTGTCTTTTTATGAAAAATGTAATAAAGTTTATTTAAAAAAACAACAACAATGTGCCAATATTTTCCCAGCATAATGTGTCTGGGAGCCTCTAGATCGGGGTTCCCGATGTGGGGTCCACACCCCACAAGGTGGCAATTTGATTTTTAATGGGGGCAATTGGAACCTTGTTTAAACCACGTTAATGGTCTTTTAGGCTTTCTCTGCATTTGTAAGAGTTCACTTTTTGAATTGTAAGAATTCTACATCACAGGGAGGGGGGAGCATCAAGATTTTAGATGCTTAAGTGGGGCATGGCCAAAAAAAGGTTGGGAACCACTACTCTAGATCAAAGAGTAATTTCAGAACTGCCATCATAGGCTTGAGTTTCCCATAGACTATATTCCTACCAGGGAGAACATGCCTACCAGGTCCGAGTGTCATGAAAGAGAGAGAGAGAATGAGAGAGAGAGAGAGAAGAAGAGAGAGAGAGAAAGAGCAAGAGGGAGGGAAGGAGGGAGAGAAAGAAAGAGAAATAGAAAGGGAGAAAGAGAAAAAAAGAGGAAGGAAGGGAGAGAAACGGAGAGAAAGAGAAAGAGAGAAAGGGACGGAGGAAGAGAAAGAAAGAGAGCAAGAGGGGAGAAGGAGGGAAGGAAAGAAAGAAAGGGAGGGAGGAAGAGAGAGAGAAAGAGAGAGAAAAAAGAGAGGAAGGAAGGAAAAGAGAGAAAGAAAGAGGGAGGGGGAGAGAGAAAGAGAGGGAGGAAGAGAGAGAGAAAAAGAAAGAGAATTTTTTCCCTCCATATACACCAAATTTTTAATCAAGAGGACTCCCGTCCCCCCATCCCCCCCGTCAATGGTGTCCCTCTTTAGCAATGTTAAAATCTAGTCACCTTGAGTATGTATGTATGTATGTATGTATGTATGTATGTATGTATGTATGTATGTAGAGACCTTCTAGGTTCTCATTTCTAGGTTCCATCATATCTCAAGATCTAAAATGGTCACCTAACATCAAAAATGTCATCAAAAAAACACAACAAATAATGTTCTTTCTGCACCAACTCAGGAAGCTCAAACTGCCCAAGGAGCTGCTGATAGAGTTCTACAGAGGAATCATTGAGTCTGTCATCTGCACCTCTATAACTGTCTGGTTTGGTTCTGCAACCCAGCAAGACCAGCATGGACTTCAGAGGAGAATCAGAACTGCAGAAAAAACAATTGCTGCCAACCTGACTTCCATTGAGGACCTGTATACTGCACAAGTCAAAAAGAGGGCGGGGAAAATATTTACTGACCCCTCACATCCTGGAAACAAATTGTTTCAACTCCTACCCTCAAAACGTCGCTACAGAGCACTGCACACCAAGACAACTAGATACAAGAACAGTTTTTCCCCAAACGCCATCACTCTGCTAAACAAATAATTCCCTGAACACTGTCAAACTTTTTACTAAGTCTGCACTTCTATTTCTACTAGATTTTTCTCATCATTTCTATCACCCATTTCCTCCCACTTAGGACTGTATGACTGTAACTTGTTGTTTGTATCCTAAGATTTTTATTAATATTGATTGTTTCTTCATTGCTTATTTGATTTCTATGACAATCATTAAGTGTTGTGCCTCCTGATTCTTGACAAATGTATCTTTTTCTTTTATGTACACTGAGAGCATATGCACCAAAGACAAATCCCTTGTGTGTCCAATCAGACTTGGCCAATAAAGAATTATATTCTATTCTAGAGGTTTTGCACAACCGGTTCCTTTTCTCACCCTCTCCGTGACCCCTTCCTCCCATCTCCAACATCGGGCCAAGCGAAGCCCCAAAAATCTTCTCTCCAAAGTATCTTGCAGACCTCATTTCTGCAAATGATAGGTTGCTTCCATGGGCAAAACACGTTCCTCCTTAAAGGGGATGTTTGTATAGTAAATGTAGAAACCACGCTGAGGTTATGTTACGAGCCTTGGTATTAGTGGGCGTCTCGTGGGCAACTATAGGTTTGTGGTGTGGAGTTGGGCTGATGTCTGAATTATGAATTAACTTCCTTCTGGTTCCACTGGGGTAAACCTCAGAGTAGCTTATACACTTAGTGCTAAGTATTCCTAAAGTACGCAGTATTTATTTAAAACATGCCTATAGAGTGTAATACCCCAAAGGAAAGGTCTGCTTAGCAAAACTTTGGGTAAGCAATTTTAAGCATTATAAACGAGGGGGGAAAAAAACAATAATATGGAGTCTCACTTCTTCCTTTGGGCACATCCAAGAATTATTTTAGCCAAAGCTTTAAATTGTATTCCTTTAGAGATTTTCCTCTCTTTTTTTCCCCAGTGGAGCGACCATTTTTTCGTAGAGCGGGGTGAGTTCAGCCGTATCGGATGGAGAAGAGAAGAATGTTCCAAGAGAGGCTATATTTATTAAAACATTCAAACAAATAACAGCATCAAACCAAAGCAGCCAATTGTAATCCCAAGGAAAGTCAATGAACCAAGCCTTTACAGTAAATCAGCCTTCATTTCCCAAAAACGAGGGGTTTTTTTCGAAGAATGCCGAGAGGAGAGAAATACTTTTCAGTCCTAAAATAAAATTATTTGCGTTTGTTTTGTACACGTCGGTTTGGGAAAATTCATCTGTAGCTTTTGCTGGAGCCTGAATTCCATGAATCCCTTAGCAAATTTTGAGCCTGTTTTTCCAATCTTTTGCAAATCACTCTTTCTTTTTTTTAGCTAACTTGGGTGGTTGGGAACAGATCGGGTTTTCTTAACCATTTGATTTTCTGTGAAAGAGCAAACATTGGGTCCATCTGCCTTGTTTTTGCCTTGATGCCTTTTGACAGCTGGACATATTTCATTATCGTTATCTCATGAAAGTAGCTTGAGGAATAACAGACAAGGAAGTCAGTGGTGGGGCCTGCTTTGTTATTGGTATTACAGAATATCAGCTAAGACAAACGACATTGGGTATGAAGAGAGGAAACAGAAATGTTGATAGTTGCAATATAAATAAGTGGTTTGATATGGGAATTGTAAGCAATAATGACCAGAAAATGTTTTCAGATACACATTTTACACTTATTATTATTATTTATTATTTATTGGATTTGTATGCCGCCCCTCTCCACAGACTCGGGGCGGCTAACAACAGTAACAAAACAGTATAATCCAATACTAAAAACAGTTAAAACCCATTATATAAAAACCAATCATACATACAGACATACCATGGATAAAACTTTAAAGGCCTAGGGGGAAAGTGTATCTCAATTCCCCCATGCCTGGCGGCAGAGGTGGGTTTTAAGCAGCTTACGAAAGGCAAGGAGGGTGGGGGCAATTCTAATCTCTGGGGGGAGTTGGTTCCAGAGGGCCGGGGCCGCCACAGAGAAGGCTCTTCCCCTGGGTCTTGCCAAACTACATTGTTTAGTTGACGGGACCCGGAGAAGATCCACTCTGTGGGACCTAACTGGTCGCTGGGATTCGTGCAGCAGAAGGCGGTCCCGGAGATATTCTGGTCCGGTGCCATGAAGGGCTTTATAGGTCATAATCAACACTTTGAATTGTGACCGGAAACTTGGTGAGGTTGCTGTTTGAAATTTAGAGCCAGGAGTTATGAAGTTTGCACTACTTTCAGAGGCAGTATTCAACCGGTTCAGACTAGTAATGGCTATTTAATGAATGGTTTAATGAAACCAGTTTAATGGGGGGAAGGTCCAGAGGAGACACGATAGCAGCCTTCCAATATCTCAGGGGTTGCCACAAAGAAGAAGGAGTCAACCTATTCTCCAAAGCACCTCAGGGTAGAACGAGAAGCAATGGGTGGAAACTAAACAAGGAGAGAAGCAACTTAGAACTCAGGAGAAATTTCCTGACAGTTAGTTCCTCCCAGTTCGGACTAGTTTGTTTGTGGTGAATGATGGGAGAGTTAAAAGCAGTGTTCCCAAGGTAGTGTACTGGGACCAACGCTCTTCATTCTCTACATCAATGACCTTTGCGATTACATCACAAGCAACTGTGTCCTCTTCGCCGATGATGTAAAACTCTTCAACACCACCGATAACACAACTACTCTCCAAAAAGACCTTGACACTGTTTCTGAGTGGTCTAACACATGGCAACTCCAAATCTCAACTAGCAAATGCTCTGTCCTACACATTGGGAAGAAGAATCTGAACTCCAAATACGAACTGAATAATCAAATTATCACAGATAATCCCCATTCGGTTAAAGACCTTGGTATACTAATAACAAAAGATTTAAGTGCCAAAGCCCACTGCAACAATATAGCCAAGAAGGCTTCAAGAGTTGTAAACCTAATCCTACGTAGCTTCTGCTCTGGCAATCTCACACTACTTACCAGAGCTTACAAATCTTTTGCCAGACCCATCCTCGAATACAGCTCATCTGTTTGGAACCCATATCGCATCTCAGACATTAACACCCTTGAAAATGTCCAAAGATACTTCACCAGAAGAGCCCTTCACTCCTCCACTCGAAATAGAATACCCTATGAGACTAGACTTTCAATCCTGGGCCTAGAAAGTTTAGAACTAAGACACCTTAAACAAGATCTAAGTATTGCCCACAAGATCATATGCTGTAACGTCCTGCCTGTCGGCGACTACTTCAGCTTCAACCACAACAACACAAGAGCACACAACAGATTTAAACTTAATATTAACTGCTCCAAACTTGACTGTAAAAAATATGACTTCAGTAATCGAGTTGTCGAAGCGTGAACTCATTACCGGACTCCATAGTGTCATCCACAAACCCCCAACACTTTACCCTTAGATTATCTACGGTTGACCTCTCCAGATTCCTAAGAGGTCAGTAAGGGGTGAGTACAAGTGCACTAGAGTGCCTTCCGTCCCCTGTCCTATCGCTCTCCTATATCTCCTATACCTTTCTTCTATTCCTATATCTCTTCTTCTATTCTTTCATTGATATGTTCTATTACTATACCTTCTTTTCTATTCTTTCTTAGATATATTTTACTATGAGTAAGTATCTCCTCTATAATCTTCATCATGTATTTTACTATGTGTATATTGATATATACCCACTAAAACCCTCATTGTGTATTGGACAAAATAAATAAATAAAATAAAATAATCTACATAATGGAACTGCTAAAATTTTTGGTCAGAGCATAGCATTGAACTGAGGAGGTCTGTGGGGAGTAGAAAGCAAATTTCTGATATACAACATACACATCTTAGGTTTGTGCACTGCAGAAAGTGAGCCTGTTGCTGACACCGGGCCTCTTCAGCCACTCAGAATAAAGTCAGAACGAAGGCTGGCTCCTAAAGACTGTGGCTTCAATTTCCTCTACCCTCAGACTCAATACTGTTTAAGGAGAAATAAACAAAAGAAACTTGAGAGAGTGGAAATGTGACTTAGGAAGTATAAGGAAGACTTGGTGGTTGTTTGGAATACAGCAGTTGAAGGTTATCCTTTGTTTTACTGCTAAGGTCTTTTAGTGAGCTTACAAAATGATGCAATGAAACAACATAAATGATTTTGTTCAAAGGTAATGAAGTAATAAAAAGAAAGAAGAGTGACGTTGTGGTAAAAGTATCTAAAACTGCTCAGAAACCCATAGGAACGAAAGTGGCTAAGAATAGACAGCCTCTGGATTAAAATAAGCAGAAGTAATAAAAGCCAGTCATTGGCACCTACTTTTGGCATTAATGTACAAAAACTGCAGATCTTGCAGAAAGATGGGATGAATACCTTTTTGAAAGGTTCCAGTGATGGAGAAATGCGTGGGAGGAGGAGGAAGGGAAGAAGAAGAAGAAGAAGAAGAGGAAGAGGAAGAAGAAGAAGAAGAAGAAGAAGAAGAAGAAGAAGAAGAAGAAGAAGAAGAAGAAGAAGAAGAGATTAAGGTTAAGATTTAAGATTTATTAGATTTGTATGCCGCCCCTCTCCGAAGACTTGGGGCGGCTCACAACAACAACAATACAATACACAGAATACAAATCCAATAGAGATTTAAAACCCATAGATATTTAGAGCAATCATTACTGCACAATCACACCATTCTGTCTGGAACCCACACCACATTTCAGACATCAACACTATCGAAAACGTCCAAAGATATTTCACCAGAAGAGCCCTTCACTCCTCCACTTGAAACAGAATACCCTACGAAAACAGACTAACTATCCTAGGTCTTGAAAGCTTAGAATTGCGGCGCCTAAAACACGATTTAAGTATTGCCCACAAGATCATATGTTGCAATGTCCTTCCGGTCAACGACTACTTCACCTTCAACCGCAACAACACAAGAGCATGCAACAGTTTCAAACTTAATATTAACCGCTCCAAACTTGACTGTAAAAAATATGACTTTAACAATCGAGTCGTCGACGCGTGGAACTCATTACCGGACTCTATAGTGTCTACTCCCAACCCCCAACATTTCTCCCTTAGACTCTCCACGATTGACCTCTCCAGGTTCCTAAGAGGCCAGTAAGGGGCGTACATAGGTGCACTGATGTGCCTAACGTCCCCTGTCCAATTACCTTTCCTTTTCTCATATATCGTATATATTCTCTCCCTCTCATCCACTCCTCTTCTTTTTTACTTACTATCCCTATATATACTACTTAATGTCTATTCCATTCCATATGTATTGTATATTGGACAAAGAATCAATCAATAAATAAATAACAATTCTTATATATTACAGTCAGGAAAAAAGGTGGTGGTGGTGGGGGAAGAGATAGTTATTCACCCTAGGCCTGGCGACATAGATAGGTCTTCAACATCTTGCAGAAGAAGAAGAGGAAGAGGAAGAAGAAGAAGAAGAAGAAGAAGAAGAAGAAGAAGAAGAAGGAAGAAAAGGAGGACGAGAAGAAGAAATAAGTAAGAAAGAAAGAAAGAAAGAAAAGAAAGAAAGAAAAAGAGGAGGAGGAATCATAGTAGTTATGGAGTCCTGGCGTTCTCTAGAAGTTTTCAGTCTAAAATTCCACCACTATCTGAAAAATGGACTGTCCATTTGTTTCCTGGAGGCAAAATAAGAAGCAGGGAAAGGAGACAATCCCCGAGGCTTCCAGTTTTACCTCTCCTTGAACAGCCTCCAGCTGGTCATGATTTTGGAGCTAGTCTTTAATTTTAAGATTTGGTGCCTGAACTTGCTTTCCCCTTCCATCTCCTTCCCCATCTAATTTTCATTTTGCCTTGTGTCTTTTTGGTTACCAGCCTAGGGCAAGGGTTGGTCTTGCTGCATGAAAGTCAGACTGAACATTTTGAGGGCTAAAGAGCAGAATAAAAGTGTCAGCAAAGAAAAATGAAAAAGGCAAGAAATAGTTCAGTAAAAGGAAGAATCCTGAAGAATTCCAATGGTGAAAAACGAGACTCAGTGGGTTAAACCCTTATAGAAAATTTGGATTTCAGCTGTCATGGGTTTCTTTTTCCATTTGGCAGCCTAGAAAAACGGAAATGTTTTCAACTTGTAATATATTTAAAACAATGGTCCACTCCCAGCTTTTCTGGAATGCTTTCGGTCGGCTCTCATAATTGTTGCATGCTACAGAAATGTGTTTGAACTTGTAAGGTAATAAAAAAAATGCTTATTGCTTAAATATCTTTTAGAATTCCATCCATTTGTTTGAATAAAAGCAATGCAAGGCCTTAATCCTATCCTCCAATGGATGAAGTCCTGTCAGAGTTCCTTGTTCGGTAAAATGTCTTTCTTTCTTTCTTTCTTTCTTTCTTTCTTTCTTTCTTTCTTTCTTTCCTTCCTTCCTTCCCTTCTTCTTCTTCTGCTTCTTCTTCTTCTCCTCCTCCTCTTCTCCTCCTCCTCTCCTCCTCCTCCTCCTCTTCTTCTTCCTCCTCTTCTTCTTCTCCCTCTTCTTCTCCCTCCTCCTCCTCCTCCTCTTCTTCTTCCTCTTCCTCTTCTTCTTCTGCTTCTGTCTTCTGGAAATACTGACATGAAATTATGCTGGCCTATGATCATAAGGAAGATTACTTTGACCTGACATAAATCTGGCAGTGTCTTCCCTGGTGGGAGGCCTCTCACAAGGAGCAGTGTTGAGTGCCAATTGAAGCTGAAAATCTGATTTATGACTAGTTAGCTAGAAAAGCTTTCCTGAATACATCCAGCCACCTCATTCTCTGTCGTTCCCTTCTTTTCCCCTCAGTCTTTCCCAGCATAAGACTCTTCTCCAGTGAGTCCTTCCTTCTCATTAGATGCCCAAAGTATTTGAGTTTCATCTTCAGCTGGGGTAGGCAAAGTTGGCTCTTCTACGTATAACTTGTGGACTTCAACTCCCAGAATTCCTGAGCTAATCATGCTAGCTCAGGAATTCTGGGAGTTGAAGTCCACAAGTCATAACAGGGCCAACGTTCCCTACGTTACGAGCCCCCAATTAAGTCCAAAGTAGAAATTCAAACAGTCCTTGGAGCAGGAGCTGGTCCAGAACCAACCACAACACCTCTGATCTTCAGTTTAAAGTAATATAAACACACCTATACAGTAAGAATAATTTTTTTAAATAAAATTCTTTCTGATTTGAGTTTGTAGTATAAATTACTATTAGGACTATTTCTTTGGTTCCTATTCTGATCTTTACACTTAATATTCTTCCTTCCTTATCTGCGTAGATTTTTTCAGGTTGAGGTTTTTCCCTAATATATACAGCTATGCCCCTTCTTTTTGAGTCTGTTAATGCTGTAAATAATTTACCTAATTTTTTGTTTTCTAACAATTTATGGTCTTGATTTCTTATATGGACTTCTTGTAGGCATATGTCTATGTTTTGTTTTAATAGTTTGGTCATTGTCTGTTTTCTTTTTATCGGTGAGTTCAATCCGTTGATATTTACTGAAAATAGATTAAGTGTTTTTGCCATATTTACTTCTTTCTCTTCCCTGCTTACCCCCCCTCCTCTCCTCCCCTCCCTCCTCTACTGTCGCTTTGTCAATGCTCTTGTTATAATTCTTTCCTCCTGAGCAGAAGGGGAGGTGGGATCATTTTTTAACCTATCAAACACCTCCATTGGACCTCCTCCCCAAACCAACTGGAAGAACCAGGACATTAAGCTCTTGGGGGAAGGAGTGTGGGAGCTGATCTCACTCGGAGATGGTACAAGATGTTCCAAAGGTCAGGAACAACAGCAGAGAAGGCTCTTCTCATGGGTCCATTGGCCAGAATTCCCCGGCCAATGGGATCTGCAGCATCCTGCTTCTGTTGACACAGTTGGCATAGACCAATCCCCATGAGATGAGATAGCTATGGTTTCTTCTCTTCTACATTTCCCAACATTGGATCCTTCTCCAAAGAGCTGGGAATTTCCATAATAGAATAGAATAGAATTTTATTGTCCAAGTATGATTGGACACACAAGGAATTTGTCTTGGTGCAGATGCTCTCAGCGTACATAAAAGAAAAAGATACATTTGTCAAGAATCATGTGGTACAACACTTAATGATTGCCATAGGGGTCAAGTAGGATCAATTGAACCTGATAGTTTGTGCCTTGAATGAGGACTCTGGGTTGATTTGTTCAATGATCCCTGGGTTAATTTTCTTGGCCATCTGCAATATTCTTTGGAATCTCCTCCATCCCCAATATTATTACCAAGTCCAACTTTCATCTCCCTAGAACGTCAAAGGGAAGACTTCGCTTTGCCCTATTGTGATCTTTGTGAACATACACACATCATGGCGTTCCCCCCTCCCAATAACTTCATTATAGTACAGTAGAAATTTTTTTGTGGTGCATTTTTATCCATCACTTTTAGTTGGGTGGTTCCTCATCTTCCACAGAAAACTTTTGCTACCTAATTAACCTCTGGCCAACTGAACTAAATGGAGGAGAGAATTCAGAAAAGGCCCATCAGAGTGTCCCGAGGGGAATAAAGAGTTCAAGGTGGTGATTACATGTTTAAAACTGCACCTCCCTTTTAATAAGTGTTGCACATGGGGCATGTTTTAAAGAGGATGTCTAAAACGAGTCAGTTTTGGTCATCTTCCGGATATATATTTTTTACTCTCCTTTCTCACAGATGCCCCTGAAACACACTTGGGGAAATATATACTTTCATTTACTTCATTAGAAATATCCTTCTTTCCTTCCTTCCTTCCTTCCTTCCCTCCTCCTCCCTCCCTACCTTTTCTTTCCTTTCCCATACTTCTCCTTCTGATACCTTTCCTTCCTTCCTTCCCTCCTCCCTCCCTACCTTTTCTTTCCCTTCCCATACTTCTGATATTCCTCTTCCTTCCCTCTTTCCCTTCCCATACGTCTCCTTCTGATACCCTTCCTTCTGTTCTGTACGATCAGATAATCTTCCACACTGCGAGGCCGGCATGCTGCCCATTTAACAGCAGCCCTAATTACTTGAACCCCACCCAACCACAAGTGGACTCTCTTATCGCCTGTAATACTTTTGAAGCTGTTTTCTCCTATGCATAGCTCTACGCATGTGTGGGTCTATCATTGTTTCCTCATCAGAATCTATCGAAGATAATGAGGATTGGCTTCTTCCTGGGCTGTCTGCCAGGGCCCCTTCTTCCATCTCACTGACACTTCCTTCTTCAGATGATGATTCACTGGCCGACTCTGTCGGCAGCAAAACAGGCCTGTGACATTTGGATGTTTCCCCCACATCTACCTCCACAGTCCTTGGGCCACAGCTAACCACAACACCTACATTCCTTCCTTCCTTCCTCCCTTCCTCCCTCCCTCCCTCCTTCCCTCTTCTTTCCCTTTCCATACTTCTCCTTCTGATGTTCCTCTCTCCCTCCATCCTTCATTCATTCACTCACTCATCTTTCCCTTCCCATATTTTTCTTTCTAATATTCCTTCCTGCCTTCTTTTTTCCTCCCTCCCTCTTCTTCCTTCACCTTCCTTCCTTCCTTCCTTCCTTCCTTCCTTCCTTCCTCCCTCATTCTTCTTTTTATACCCATACTTCTTCTGATCTTCCTTCCTTCCTTCCTTTTTCCTCCCTCCCTCCCTTCTTTCCTTCTTTTTTCCTCGCTCCCTCTTCTTCTTTCCCTTCTCTTCCTTCACCTTCTCATATTATTCTATCCCTCCCTCCTTCCCTCCCTGCCTCCCTGCCAATCTTATTTTGCTATGTTAAGTGCCCCAGAGTGCCTATTGTCCCCTGTCCTATTGTCTCTCCTATATCTTCTCTTCTATACCTATATCCTTTTGTGCTATTCTCTCATAGTTATATTTCACTCCTTTATTTTCTCCTCTATTCCCCCTTTAATACCTGATTATATCCTCTATAACCCTCATTGGGTATTATTGTGTATTGGACAAAACAAATAAATAAATTAACAACTTCCAAAAAAAGAGGGTGGGAGGAATCACTGCCATGGCAAGCACAGAGACAGTGATGGATCAAGAACAATTTCCAGGCATGCTGAGAGTAGCTAAGGTGGTGTAAAAACAAGAGCCACAACAGGGCAAGTCAAAGTTAGCTCCTTGTGACGTCTAATAATAATTTTCCTGGCAACATGACTGACGTGGATGGCCACTGCCATCTTCCAGGATGTTTGTCAACTTTCCAGTCTTGGGATTTCTGGAAAGTCTTGGGATTTCCATTTAAGTATGAGGCACACCTGACTCATTGATTTTTCTAAGAGATAAGCCAAAGGTGCCAGGTGCAATATACCCTACAGGCTTAACATATAGGGGACAGGAGATGTCAGTAGCTCTGTTTCAAAACCTGCAGAACCATGGTAAATTAACTGAGCTAATGTTTGTTTGTTTGTTTGTTTGTTTGTTTGTTTCTTTCTTTCTTTCTTTCTTTCTTTCTTTCTTTCTTTCTTTCTTTCTTTCTTTCTGTATTTATTTATTTCTGTATTTATTTCTGTATTTATTTCTGTATTTATTTCTGTATTTATTTCTGTATTTCTGTATTTCTGTATTTCTGTATTTCTGTATTTCTGTATTTCTGTATTTCTGTATTTCTGTATTTCTGTATTTCTGTATTTCTGTATTTCTGTATTTCTGTATTTCTGTATTTCTGTATTTCTGTATTTCTGTATTTCTGTATTTCTGTATTTATTTCGGTATGTATTTCTGTATTTATTTCTGTATTTATTTCTGTATTTATTTCTGTATTTATTCCTGTATTTATTTCTGTATTTCTGTATTTATTTCTGTATTTATTTCTGTATTTATTTCTGTATTTATTTCTGTATTTATTTCTGTATTTCTGTATTTCTGTATTTCTGTATTTCTGTATTTCTGTATTTATTTCTGTATTTATTTCTGTATTTATTTCTGTATTTATTTCTGTATTTATTTCTGTATTTCTGTATTTCTGTATTTCTGTATTTCTGTATTTCTGTATTTCTGTATTTCTGTATTTCTGTATTTCTGTATTTCTGTATTTCTGTATTTCTGTATTTCTGTATTTCTGTATTTCTGTATTTCTGTATTTCTGTATTTCTGTATTTCTGTATTTCTGTATTTCTGTATTTCTGTATTTCTGTATATATTTCTGTATTTCTGTATTTCTGTATTTCTGTATTTCTGTATTTCTGTATATATTTCTGTATTTCTGTATTTATTTATTTATTTATTTATTTATTCATTCATTCATTCATTCATTCATTCATTCATTCATTCATTCATTCATTGGATTTGTATGCCGCCCCTCTCCGTAGACTCGGGGCGGCTAACAACAGTAATAAAAAAACATCCTATAAATCCAATACTAAAACAACTAAAAAAACCCTTATTGTAAAATCAAACATCCCTACAAACAAACACAGCATGCATAAATTGTAGAAGCCTAGGGGGAAAGAATATCTCAGTTCCCCCATGCCTGATGGCAGAGGTGGGTTTTAAGGAGCTTACGAAAGGAAAGGGAGGGTGGGGGCAATTCTAATCTCCAGGGGGAGTTGGTTCCAGAGGGCCGGGGCCACCACAGAGAAGGCTTTTCCCCTGGGCCCCATCAAACGACATTGTTTTGTTGACGGGACCCGGAGAAGGCCCACTCTGTGGGACCTAAGCGGTCGCTGGGATTCGTGCTGTTGGACATGATGATTCACAATGTTGGGCAAAGCCAGGTTTAATCTTCTAATCTTGGCTTCCAGGGGCCCAAATCATGCAGCGTTTTTCAAAGGTAACTCCAGAGATGGTGGAACACACCTGAAGGCGCCCGTTTGGGGTAGCCTGACTAACACGTTCTCCTTGACATAGCACTTAATCAGCCTCTGGAATTTACTGCTGCAGGCAGTGAGCACTTGAGTTAAGATCCTCTGATTGGGAAGCCTCTCTTCCCAGGCCTTGGAAAATGCCTTTGATTGAAATGTTGCCTTCAAGGCACAAACCGATTACAAGCTCAACTTGGTATAAACCTCACCGAGCTTCGCTTCTTGTAATAAGCCAGGAATGCAGTAAGGTGGGAGTGGCATCTACTACCGGTTGAGTTGAGATGGGAGAAATTGGGCCGCCATTCCAGGCTAAGAGCAATCTGTCCTTACAGCAAAATCAGACTCTGTTTCATGCAGTGGGACGCAGCTGTGGCTTTTTGTCCACGTGTTAGTGGACAATTTCTTGTGACTGGCTTCCAGTGGCTTGGAGGTTTGTGCTTGTACAGAAGCATCTGCCATTAACATTAAAGTTCATAGGTGTTTTGTTGAGATCGGCGGTTGCAGGAATTGGGTATGTCTACTTTAATGAAAATAAGAACTGGGGTTGACAAAATAACTGTCTTCCAGTATTTGAGGGGCTGCCACTAATAATAATAATAATAATAATAATAATAATAATAATAACAACAATAATAATAACAACAACTAACTAGGTGGAAATGCACTATACTGAAGGTGTATTATTATTATTATTATTATTATTATTATTATTATTATTATTATTATGTGACTTTGTGAAGGAGAGCACAGAGTCAGCGTTGATGGAGGTCAACAATAGGAAGCTTCTCAAGGTGAAGCAAACTAAGGACCAGTACAGAAAAACTGTAACTCAATGCCGTATGGACAGTTGGCGGAACAAAGCATTGCATGGCCAGTTCTTGGAGAAGATTGAAGGCAAATTGGATAAGGAAAAGACCTGGTCATGGCTTACAAGTGGAACACTCAAAAAGGAGACAGAAGGACTAATACTGGCGGCACAAGAACAGGCCATTAGAACAAATGCTGTCAAAGCCAGAATTGAAAAATCAACAGACAATCCAAAGTGCAGACTCTGTAAAGAAACAGATGAAACAATCGATCACATGCTTAGCTGCTGCAAAAACATCGCACAGACTGACTACAAGCATAGACACGATGCTGTGGCACAGATGATCCACTGGAACTTGTGCCGGAACTACCATTTACCAGTGGCAAAGAACTGGTGGGATCATAAGCCCGAAAAAGTGGTCAAAAATGAGCAAGCAAAACTACTGTGGGATTTCTGACTTCAGACTGACCGAATTCTGAAGCATAACACACCAGACATTGTGATCGTGGAAAAAAAGAAAGTATGGATCATCGACATCGCAATCCCAGGAGACAGCAGAATTGAGGAGACGCAGCTACAGAAATTAGTGAAATACGAAGATCTAAAGGATCTCAGCGGACATTTGAAAACCATTGGAATTGACAAAATCTCCACCTGTCAATTGTAAAAGGCCGCTTTACTGGGATCGGCAAACATAATTCGCCGCTACATCACGCAGTCCTAGGTGCTTGGGAAACGCCTGACTAGTGATGAAATACGAAATCCAGCATAGTGATCTCGTTTGCTGTGTTGTACTGACATAACAATAATAATAATAATAATAATAATAATAATAATAATAATAATAATAATAATAATAATAATAATAATAATACAGTAATCCCTTGCTCCTTCACGGTTCACTTTCACGGATTCGCTATTTCATGGGTTTTCAAAGGGGGCTTAAATCCATTAAGTCCATTAAAAATGTTAAATCCATTAAAAATCCATAAAATTCTTCTACAGTACTACTGCACTCTATTAAAGAAACTGGTAGGATATCACATATAGTTCCAGCTGAGAAACATTATAGAATGACTGTTTAATGCAAAGGGTGGGTTTTAAAAGTCCAAATACTCGTTAAATAGATAAAAAAATATCTTTCCTCTACTTCACGGAAATTCGTTTTTCACGGGTGGTCTTGGAATGCACCCCCTGTGAAAAATGAGGGATCACTGTAATAATAATGATGATGATGATGATGATGATCATCATCATCATTGTACAAACTAAAATGATCTGACTACAAGCATAGACATGATGCTGTGGCACAGATGATCCATGGGAACTTGGGCCGGAACTACCATCTACCAGTGGCAAAGAACTGGTGAGATCATAAGTCTGAAAACGTGGTCGAAATGAGCAAGCAAAACTACTGTGGGACTTCCGACTGACCAAATTTTGGAACATAACACACCAGACATCCTGATTGTGGAGAAAAAGAAAGTATGGATCATCGACATTGCAATCCTAGGAGACAACAGAATTAAGGAGAAGCAGCTAGAGAAATTTGTGAAATACAAAGATCTGAAAACTGAGCTGCAACGACTCTGACATAAGCCAGTGAAAGTGGTCCCAGTGGTCCTTGGCACACTGGGCTCAGTGCCAAAGGATCTCAGCGGACATTTGAAAACCATCGGAATTGACAAAATCTCCATCGGCCGCTAATTCACCACTACACCATGCAGTCCTAGGTGCTTGGGAAGCACCCAACTGGTGATGAAGTACGAAATCCAGTATAGTGATCTCCTTTGCTTGTTGTATTGATAATAATAATAATAACAAGAAGGAGGGGGAGGGGGGGAGGAGGAGGAGGAGAAGGAGAAGAAGGAGAAGAAGAAGAAGAAGAAGAAGAAGAAGAAGAAGAAGAAGAAGAAGAAGAAGAAGAAGAAGAAGAAGAGTTGGAAGGGGCCTTGGAAGTCTTCTAGTCCAACCCCCTGCTTAGGCAAGAAACTCTACACTACTTCAGACTGATGGTCATCCAACATCTTCTTAAAAACTCCCAGTGTTGGAGAATTCACAACTTCTGGAGGCAAGCTGTTTCACGCATTAATTGTTCTAACTGTCAGGAAATTTCTCCTTCGTTCTAAATTACTTCTCTCCTTGTTTAGTTTCCATCCATTGCTTCTTGTTCTACCCTCAGGTGCTTTGGAGAACATTTTGATGACTCCCTTTTCTTTGTGGCAGCCCCTGAGATATTGGAACACTGCTATCATGTCTCCCCTGGTCCTTCTTTTCATCACACTAGCCATGCCCAGTTCTTGCAACTGTTCTTCATATGTTCTAGTTTCCAGTCTCCTAATCATCTTCTCTGCACCCTTTCCAGAGTCTCAACATCCTTTTTGCTTCGTGCTGACCAAGAAGAGTCGAATGAAACTATTCTTCAAAGCACCTGAAGGCAGGAAGAGAAACAATGGATGGAAACTAAAAGTTAATTTTTTAATTCTTAGACTGCCTACTGTTGACCTCACCCCATTCCTAAGAGGTCTGTAAGGAGCGTGCATAAGCGCACCAGCATGCCTACCTTTCATGTCTTAATGTTCCCTTTTTATTCACATTCATTTCATGTATTCAAATCATGTTTATACCTGTATATGTTATCTAATACGTGCTTCACAAATAAATAATAATAAATAAATAAATAAATAAAAGGAAAGAAGAAACCTAGAAGCAACCGGTAGCGGAAAAGGAGCTGCACGCAGTAATGGGTCCAAAATTGAACGGGTCCAAAGACGGACTACAAGAATGGTGGAAGGTCTTAAGCATAAAACGTATCAGGAAAGACTTAATGAACTCAATCTGTATAGTCTGGAGGACAGAAGGGAAAGGGGGGACATGATCGAAACATTTAAATATGTTAAAGGGTTAAATAAGGTCCAGGAGGGAAGTGTTTTTAATAGGAAAGTGAACACAAGAACAAGGGGACACAATCTGAAGATAGTTGGGGGAAAGATCAAAAGTAACGTGAGAAAATATTATTTTACTGAAAGAGTAGTAGATCCTTGGAACAAACTTCCAGTAGACGTGGTTGGTAAATCCACAGTCACTGAATTTAAACATGCCTGGGATAAACATATATCCATCCTAAGATAAAATACAGAAAATAGTATAAGGGCAGACTAGATGGACCATGAGGTCTTTCTCTGCCGTCAGACTTCTATGTTTCTATGTTTTTTGTTTCTATGTTTCTATGTTTCTATGTTTCTATGTTTCTATGTTTCTATGTTTCTATGTTTCTATGTTTCTATGTTTGTTTCTATGTTTCTATGTTTCTATGTTTCTATGTTTCTATGTTTCTATGTTTCTATGTTTCTATGTTTCTATGTTTCTATGTTTCTATCTATCTATCTTTCTATCTATCTATCTATCTATCTATCTATCTATCTATCTATCTATCTATCCATCCATCCATCTATCATCTATCTATCATCTGTGGCTTATTTTGTGGGTGTGGCTTAATGGTCATGTGACCGGGTGGGAGTGGCTTGCTGGCCATGTGATCGGGTGGGAGTGGCTTGAACGATCATCATCGTTCAAGTGAACTGTTAAGTCCTCGACTTACAACCTTACCAGTGTCGCTCGCTGGGGTGACAATTTGCTTCGTGTTTCCCGCGCTCTCCTTCCTGGGTCGCCCCCCTGCCTCAGGCTGGGTAGTTAGACGAACGGGTGCTGCCAGAAGCATAAATGCTGCAGCACCGCTTCCACCCACGCCTTCTGCTTGCACTTCTGGCGGGAGGTGGCCATGTGAGCCTGGAGGGGAGTCAGGCAGGAGAGAGGGAAGCTCATCCGAGGCCAGGAAGGAGGAAAGAGGAAAAAAGCAAGGAGCGCAGGCGCAGCAGCAGCAGCAGCAGGGGAAAAAAGGAGAGACGGGCTGAGACCAGTAATCCAGGAAGTGACAGCCGCCGATCAGCCGGAGCTGCGCACGCATCTTCATTTCCACCGGTGGAACTGCGTTCAGGTGACTGGTGTGCGTGCACATTGGAATGAGATTTGACTTCTGTGCATGCGCAGGAAGAGCAAATCTTTGAGAGAAGGCGCACAGGCAGACAAGATTTTGGCGATTTTTGCAGAAGCGGAAACCAAAAAAATATCACTGAAATATCGCGTGCCCACGCTTATTCTCAGAAGATTTGCTTCCTGCGCATGTGCGCCTGCCAGTTACCCAGAATTGCACAAATCAGTACCGATAGCGGCGGTAAGTCGGAACCCCTTTCTGACTGTATGCATCCAGTTTTCAGAGTCGACAAGAGTCTTTGGACAGAGCCTGGGAACAGCGTGTGGGAAGCAGGAGGTAGGGAGGAATGAAAGAATGTACACCAGTAGGAAATTGTTTGAAGCTCTACTTTAAATTCAAGTTTCCAAAAATTCCCCAGACTAGGGATCATTTATTTTTTATTTTATTTATTTATTTATTTTGTCCAGTACACAATGAGGGTTTTAGTGGGTATATATATATGAGACCCAAAAGATAAAATCCGACTTGAAAACCAAGGAATCTATGAAATCCCTTGCAAAACATGTGCAGCCACATACATTGGACAAACTAATCGAAGAATAAACGCACGCATTGCAGAACATAAGAATGCAGTCAAAAAAGAAGAAAAAACTTCCTCCCTTGTCCAGCACATTAAAAAAGCAGGGCATGAAATTGACTTTGAAAAAAGTAAATTACTTTCCAAAACAGAAAATGTATACAGAAGAATAATTATGGAGGCCATAGAGATAGAAAAACACCCCCTCAGCATGAACAAACGAGATGACACATCCCGCCTACCAGAGATTTGGAAACCAGCCTTAAACAAAAAAACATATCATAATCATCACCATGTCAATCCTTCAACTAAATGTGATTCCACCAACCAATCAAATCATTAAAACATAGTCACCCAATCTATTTGCTACATTCAAGCCAAATCTCCACCCCCACCAAAGGAACAAATGGCAGTTGCAAACATTCTATATTTACAGCAGCACCAAGCTTATAACTTCAGCCTGATGATGGTGAATGTGATTTCACCAAAACGTCGCATAGACACTCAAAATATTACACGGGGCAAAACCCGAACTCAGAACAATCTACATATATATAGAACATATCAATGAAAGAATAGAAGAAGAGAGATAGGAATAGAAGAAAGGTATAGGAGATATAGGAGAGCAATAGGACAGGGGACGGAAGGCACTCTAGTGCACTTGTACTCGCCCCTTACTGCCCTCTTAGGAATCTGGAGAGGTCAACTGTAGATAATCTAAGGGTAAAGTGTTGGGGGTTTGGGGATGACACTATGGAGTCCGGTAATGAGTTCCACGCTTCGACAACTCGGTTACTGAAGTCATATTTTTTACAGTCAAGTTTGGAGCGGTTAATATTAAGTTTAAATCTGTTGTGTGCTCTTGTGTTGTTGTGGTTGAAGCTGAAGTAGTCGCCGACAGGCAGGACGTTGCAGCATATGATCTTGTGGGCAATACTTAGATCTTGTTTAAGGCGTCTTAGTTCTAGGCTTTCTAGGCCCAGGATTGAAAGTCTAGTCTCATAGGGTATTCTGTTTCAATCATTCCTCCGTTTTGGACCCAGCTGGATTCTGGCTTCCTTCTCTGACAGAGAGAGACGCTCTCTCCCAGTCTGCTTGGTGCAAAGTTCATAGAATTCGGCTTTTAAGATCCGAGAAGGAAATGGTAATGAAAGTTGTGGGGCTGGTGCCTTGTGGCAATCTCACCAGTTGACATCTGTCATTTACGCCTGGAGACAGGAAGTTTCTAATTACCCGCATCCCGGAGAGAAGTGAGGTTTGTCCATTGTTGCTTTTTTTTTTTATGATTATGATTTATGATTGTTTCAGCGGCCTTGAAAGAATTTCTACGCTCCTCTTTTGTAGTGTTTTGGGCGTGTTACGTGCGCTGGAATGAGGTCATGCGAAATTTGTTTTTTTGCTTTTTTGATTCGAGTGGTCAGCATTGGAACCGGTCTTTTGGAGTAGTGAACTTTGACGGTCCTGAATAGGGAATGCATTTTTCTTTTTCTTTTTTAAATAGATTTCAATTAAAACATTTTAATGAGGGTTTTTTAAAATGAGATAAGCCAATGGTACCAGGTTGATTCATTTATTTAGCGTATGGCAAATGCATGCATTTATAGTAGTTCCAATGTTAATGTCCAGTCTACCCAGCCACTCAAGGATAGGGTGGTCTATGTTGAAAAGACATTGGGCTATCTATCTATCTATCTATCTATCTATCTATCTATCTATCTATCTATCTATCTATCTATCTATCTATCTATCTACCTATCTATCATCTATCTATCTATCTATCTATCTATCATCTATCTATCTATCTATCTATCTATCTTATCTATCTATCTATCTATCTATCTATCTATCTATCTATCTATCTATCTATCTCTCATCTATCTCTCATCTATCTCTCATCTATCTCTCATCTCTCTCTCTCTCTCATCTATCTATCTATCTATCTATCTATCTATCTATCTATCTATCTATCTATCTATCTATCAATCATCTATCCATCCATCCATCCATCCATCCATCCATCCATCCATGTATGTTCTATCCAGTCATAGAATTTCACCCAAACATTATAATATTCTGTATCTTCCTTATCTTTGAGCCGCTCCAAGTCCTCGGAGAGGGGCGGCAGACAAATGTAATAAATTATCATTAAATTATTATTATTTAATTTTCATTGCCAGTCTATTCATCTCTGCACAGTCTGGTGTAAGTTCTTGATGGACCATTCGGACACAATGTGGTGGATATTTTGTCAAGGAGCCCCAAAGTCACATTGAGAGGCAGAGACAAGATCCCACTTAAACAATGTCCTGTCGAGACATCATGCTGGGTATGGATCCTGTTCAGAGTTGATCAAGGCTGCCGAAGAAATCATAACCTGGCAACTTTTGTGTAGGGTCATCTACGTAACCGCCTGTATCTGGGCGTTGAGCAGTCCATTTGGCTTTCCACTGTGGGTTGACGTCAAAGTTGTTAGACAGCTGTTGAGTGAGTGCCAGAAAGGACTTCCTGGATTTAAGCCCGCCTGTTGATAGATGAGAAAGACCAGAGTGCACAGGAAGAAGTGGGTTTCTCATTACTTTGTTGTATTCCTTCACTGAGGCTTCCTGCCTTTGTAGAGCTGGTGCTGCAATGTGGATCAAGATGGGGAGCTAGCAAGTAGGAGTAGATTTTATGCAACCACTTATTTAATTTAATTTATTAGATTTGTATGCCGCCCCTCTCCAAAGACTCGGAGCGGCTCACAACAACAATAAATACAGTAAACAATAAATACAAATCCAATTAACAAAAATAGAATTAAAACCCCTTAACATCCATCACTTGGGTCTTTTAGGAAGCATACTGGAACCTTGGACAAGTCCTTTCAACAAAGTACAGTGGTACCGCTACTTACGAACTTAATTTGTTCAGTGCCCAGGTTCTTAAGTAGAAAAGCTTGTAAGAAGAAGCAATTTTCCCATAGGAATCAATGTAAAAGCAACTGATGTATGTGATTGGGGAAACCACAGGGAGGGTGGAGGCCCTGTTTCCTCCCAGGAGATTCCTAGAGAAGCCCCACAAAGGCTTCTCCCCACCTTTTCTGGCCATGTTTCCTCCCAGGAAATTCCTAGGGAGGCCCCACAGAGGTTTCTCCCTGCCTTTTCTAGCCCTGTTTCCTCCCAGGAGATTCCTAGAGAGGCCCCACGGAGGCTTCTCCCCACCTTTTCTGGCCCTGTTTCCTCCCAGGAGATTCCTAGACAGGCCCCACAAAGGCTTCTCCCTGCCTTTCTGGCCTGTTTCCTCCAAGGAGATTCCTAGAGAAGCCCCACAAAGGCTTCTCCCCACCTTTTCTGGCCATGTTTCCTCCCAGGAAATTCCTAGAGAGGCCCCACGGAGGTTTCTCCCTGCCTTTTCTAGCCCTGTTTCCTCCCAGGAGATTCCTAGAGAGGCCCCACGGAGGCTTCTCCCCACCTTTTCCGGCCCTGTTTCGTCCCAGGATATTCCTAGAGAGGCCCCACAAAGGCTTCTCCCTGCCTTTTCTGGCCTGTTTCCTCCCAGGAGGTTCCTAGAGAGGCCCCACAGAGGCTTCTCCCCACCTTTTCTGGCCCTGTTTCCTCACAGGAGATTCCTAGAGAGGCCCCACGGAGGCTTCTCCCTGCCTTTTCCAGCCCTGTTTCCTCCCAGGATTTTCCTAGAGAGGCCCCACGGAGGCTTCTCCCTGCCTTTTCTGATTACAGTTTCGGAGGCTCGGCTTTGTAAGTGGAAAATTGTTCTTGAGAAGAGGCAAAAAAAGTCTTGAAAAGTTTACAAGTAGAGGCGTTTGTTGGTAGAGGTACCACTGTATCCCCAAATATCAATTTCCCCCCTACTCTACCCTGGACACCTGGCTCACGAAACTGGCATTGAATCAGTGCCTCTGCTGTGGGCATAAGGAAAATCAGGTGCCCACACCAATTCTTTGCTCCTCGCTGCCTGCTTTAGAGATCGCATGACCTCTGCAGAAGCCGTATGCTAAATAAATCAATAAACTCCCTGCTTTGAGGAGTATCTGAAAGAGACAGTGTGTTCAGGAGAATCTAGACATGCAAATGACTATTTTATATACTGCCCGGAGGGTAGCCAAAGTGGGTTGGTTTATTTTATTTGTGGTGGCGAATGTTGACCTGAAACGGACTGAAGGATAGATTGATAGCCCATTTGGGAGCAGTTTGAGATGTTTTCCCTACTGGAAGGAAGCCATGACTGGCCACTAACCCCCATCATCTCTCCTGCCAAAGCCAGTTAGATCTTATCTAGACCCTCACTGTGGAATGGAGCCCCCCCCCCAATGGGGGTGAGGGTAATAGTCTGACATTTTGGGTGCTGCGGACAGGTGCCAACAAGTTCCTGCCATTAAAAGTTTGTCTCTCCCAATTCTACGAAGCACTTTGCAAGAAGTAAGATGACCAGTACACCATTCTCCGTATTTTAACTGCGGCAAGAATTTTGTACGCCCGATTTTGGAAACAAGAAAAAAACCCAACTGCTCTAAACCTTACAATTAAAATCGTGGAATGAGCAGAAATGTCGAAATTGACAATGGAAATTCAAAACAGAGATGAATCGGACTTTTACAAAGCCTGGGAAGAATGATACTATTGGCTCAACCCAAAAAAACACCCGTAAACATCATTAAAAAAGAAAAAAAACCCCTAATAATAACCTTGCTTTTTATCCGTCATATTTTTTTTTTCTCCAACATAAGGTAAAAAACAATACATAGTTTCCAACACAAAATCAAACTTATTACCAAACATATATAAAAAAGATATTTTAACTTTGTAATCGGGCTCTTACATCTTTCTTTCACAAAAGGACTGTGGAAACATATAATATCTTATCTGGCTCTTTATCAACACAACAGACGAAATGAAAATAATTCATATTTTAAACTACATAAGTCATCGATCGAGACCTGTGCTGAACTCTCTTTAAACCTTGCAAACCAAATTTCAAATGTCTCTTCATCAATATAAACACATAACAACTGTTAAAGATCGTATACAGGCAATTAAACCTAATTAAAACTTCACTGTAAATAATCAAAACTGAGGGGTAGTATACATCCACTATAGAAATGGAAACCATAGGTCATTTGTTTCTTTTTCCTCTCTAATCTTTACTTTTTCCCTCTACTTTTTGACTTTACCGTTATTTTCATTTTTTCCTATTTATATTATTATTATTATTATTATTATTATTATTATTATTATTATTATTATTACCACTACTACTACTACTATTACTATTATTATTATTATTATTGTTGTTGTTGTTGTTATTATTATTATGTCAGTACAACACAGCAAACGAGATCACTATGCTGGATTTCGTATTTCATCACCAGTCGGGCGCTTCCCAAGCACCTAGGACTGCGTGATGTAGCGGCGAATTATGTTTGCCAATCCCAGTAAAGCGGCCTTTTGCAATTGACAGATGGAGATTTTGTCAATTCCGATGGTTTTCAAATGTCCGCTGAGATCCTTTGGCACTGCGCCCAGCGTGCCAAGGACCACTGGGGCCACTTTCACTGGCTTATGCCAGAGTCGATGCAGCTCGATTTTTAGATCTTCGTATTTCACTATTTTCTCTAGCTGCTTCTCCTCAATTCTGCTGTCTTCTGGGATTGCGATGTTGATTATCCATTATTATTATTATTATTATTATTATTATTATTATTATTATTAATTACATTTATATGCCACCCCTCTCCAAAGACTCGGAGCGGCTCACAACAGGAATGATTGCATGAGTGATTATGAGAAGTGACTCCCTGTCAGTGAAGGGCTACCAAATTTTTTATTACCACACTGTGGGGGGTGGCTTATGCAGGACGCCCTGCATTTTCTTTCAACATCTTTCAGTGCAAATTGGGTGCTCTGGGGTGGAGCTCCATTTTCGCTACCCCACTGCGTTCCCTTCCATCCAGCCAGCAGCCCACCCCTGCTCCCTGTCCAAATAGAGCCGCAACTGGCACACTAGGCGCACCAGTGCGAATGCCCCCCTCGCCGAAGCCGAGAGATGGTCTTTTAAGCTCAGCTGTGGATCGAGAAGGACGCCCAGGTTGCAGACCCTCTCTGAGGGGGACAAAGGATGGACAGATGGGATTGTCCTTGGGAGGAAAGACCCACAGCCACTCCGTCTTGTTAGAACTGAGTCTGAGCCTACCAACACCCATCCAAACCTTGACAGCCTCCAGACACCGACACATAGGGGTAGGCAGCAGGCAGGATGGGGTGGAACGCAGTTCCACTGGCAAAAATGAAGATGCGTGCGCAGCTCCGGCTGATTGGCAGCTGTCACTTCCTGGATTACTGGTTTCGGCATGGCTCTCCTTTTCTTCCCTGCTGCTGCTGCTGTGTCTGTACTCCTTGCTTTTTTCCTCTTTCCTCCTTCCTGGCCTCGGACGAGCTTCCCTCTCTCCTGCCCGGCTCCCCTCCAGCCTCACGCACCCACCTCCCACCTGAGATGCAAGCAGAAGGGTGGGTGGAAGTGGCTCTGGAAGCATTTATGCTTCTGGCAGCACCTGTTCGCCTAGCTACCCAGCCTGGGGCAGTGGGGGGCAACCCAGGAAGGGGAGCACACAAAACGCAAAGCAAATTGTCACCCCAGTGAGCGACACTGGTAAGGTTGTAAGTCGAGGACTTAACAGTTCCCTTGAACCATGATGATCGTTCAAGCCACTCCCACATGATCACATGGCCAGCAAGGTACTCCTACCCAGTCCCATGACCATTAAGCCACACCCACAAAATAAGCTACACCCACAGTGTGGCAGTAAAAAGTTTGGCTGCCCATTACTGCCGACACATTACTTCTACTGTTTCACAGGGTGGAAATGTATAGCCGCCCCGAGACTTCGTAGAGGGGCAGCATACAAATCTAATAAATAATAATAATAATAATAATAATAATAATAATAATAATAATAATAATAATAATAATAATAATAATAATTGTTTTTGTTGTTTTTGTTGTTGTTGTTGTTGTTGTTGTTATTATTATTATTATTATTATTAATTAGATTTCTATGCCGCCCCTCTCCGAAGACTTGGGGCGGCTCACAACAATAATACAAACAATATAACAGTGAAACAAATCTAATATAAAACCCCAGAAATGAAAACCATACAACACATACATACCAAACATAAAATATAAAAGCCTGGGGGAGGATGTCTCAGTTCCCCCATGCCTGGCGATATAGGTGGGTCTTAAGTAATTTGCGAAAGACAAGGAGGGTGGGGGCTGTTCTAATCTCCGGTGGGAGTTGATTCCAGAGGGCCAGGGCCACCACAGAGAAGGCTCTTCCCCTGGGGCCCGCCAAATGACATTGTTTGGTCGACGGGACCCGGAGAAGGCCAACTCTGTTGGACCTTATCGGCCGCTGTGATTCGTGCAGTTATTGCCATGTTTTTGAGGCTGGCTACATACGCAAAGGGCCGACACATGAGTAAAATACATACACAAGGTGCTATGCACATATTTAGTGGTGGCGCAGGTGAACGTAGTGAGTATGCTCGCGCGCACGCTCACATTTGTGAACCGGCTAGGGAAGGTACAATCTGAAGTTAGTTGGGGGAAAGATCAAAAGCAACATGAGAAAATATTATTTTACTGAAAGAGTAGTAGATCCTTGGAACAAACTTCCAGCAGATGTGGTAGATAAATCCACAGTAACTGAAATTAAACATGCCTGGGATAAACATATATCCATCCTAAGATAAAATACAGAAAATAGTATAAGGGCAGACTAGATGGACCATGAGGTCTTTTTCTGCCGTCAGACTTCTATGTTTCTATGTAAGTGATACACACACACACACGCACACACGCCATGGCGCAGGAGGCAGATTAGGCCCCGCCCACCATGGCCACACCCACCCAGCAGAGAACCCCTTCAATAAAATTATTGAAGCCCACCCCAGAGATAGAGTGAGCATCTGTGTGCATATGAGTGTGTGTGAGAGACAGAAATCCATAGACAGTTGTGTTTTGGCCTATTTTTGTTTACTTTGGATTTAGCTTGCGTTCTGCTGGGAATCACTGAAATTGCTTTTTAATTCAGGCTCTCTGGTGGATCGGCTTCTACTTTTTGGAATCGGTTTCCCAGGGGGCTTGAGGCTTGGCGTTTCCCAGTCGAGCTCAGCGAGGAGACTGAAGGCAATTTCTTTGAAAACAGACCAAAAAAAGGGAATCCAAGCCAGAGAAGAATTTTGCACCTTCCGCCACCATCCCAAATGCCACTCTGCTGCAGGTAAAGAATTTAACAGCTTGTGCGAGGTACATCTTGAGCCAATAATAATTTGACTGACATGGTTTGGCACCAAAGTGTCTATTTAAGCTTGCTTACAAGACAGGCTCTTTTAAAAAAAATGAAATAAAATACCGAACTTCTAAGCGGCGTCTGGTATTTCTGTATGTTCGTTCTTGCAAAGATTAACATGCATCTAGACAAACTCAGGTTCAAAAACAAAAAAAGAGAAAACATTTATGTCTGGTGTAATTTGGTGCTTCGAGAATTACTGCTAATAGCAGAGAAAGCAAAGCTTGTGATGAACGTTGCATTGTGTACTCGGTTTGTTTGAGCGTCAGCAGGTCCCTGATCAAAATAGGACAGATTAGAAGACAAAGACAGAACAATAGTTAATATCTTTTTTTTTTTTGTAGGTGAGGTCTCCAGAACTGAACACAGTATTCCAAATGTGATCTCACCAGCGCTTTATACAGCGGGATCACAATCTCCCTCTTCCTGCTTGTTATACCTCTAGCTATGCAACCAAGCATCCTACTTGCTTTCCCTACCGCCTGATTGCACTGTTCACCCATTTTGAGACTGTCAGAAATCACTACCCCTAAATCCTTCTCTTCTGAAGTTTTTGCTAACACAGAACTGCCAATGCAATACTCAGATTGAGGATTCCTTTTCCCCAAGTGCATTATTTTACATTTGGAAACATTAAACTGCAGTTTCCATTGCTTTGACCATTTATCTAGTAAAGCTAAATCATTTACCATATTACAGATGCCTCCAGGAATATCAACCCTATTGCACACTTTAGAGTCATCGGCAAATAGGCAAACCTTCCCTACCAAACCTTCCCCTATGTCACTCACAAACATATTAAAAATAATAGGACCCAGAACAGACCCTTGTGGCACACCGCTTGTAACCTGTCTCTGCTCAGTTGGAGATTTTCCTCTTCTCTACCTTTAGACCGTTCCCTCTCTAGAAAGTTAGCACCCGCCCCTCTCCTGGAAGAATGAAATACGTTGAGAAATATTAAAAAGACAGAATATTATATTTCCCAGGATGAGAAATAGAGAAATGCTCTTGGAAAGCAGATGACAGCACTTAACGAGAGAAAGAGATTCAGTGGTACCTCTACTTATGAACTTAACTTGTTCCTTGACCAGGTTCTTAAGTAGAAATGTTTGTAAGAAGAAGCAATTTTCCCATAGGAATCAATGTAAAAGCAACTAATGTGTGCAATTGGGAAAACCACAGGAAGAGTGGAGCCCCTGTTTCTTCCCAGGAGATTCCTAGAGAGGCCCCACGGAGGCTTCTCCCCGCGTTTTCCGGCCCTGTTTCGTCCCATGACATTCCCAGAGAGGCCCCACGGAGGCTTCTCCCTGCCTTTTCTGGCCCTGTTTCCTCCCAGGAGATTCCCAGAGAGGCCCCATGGAGGCTTCTCCCTGCCTTTTCTGGTTACAATTTCGGAGGTTCGGGTTTATAAGTGGAAAATGTTTCTTGAGAAGAGGCAAAAAAATCTTGAACACCTGGTTCTTATCTAGAAAAGTTCATAAGTAGAGGCATTCTTAGGTAGAGGTATCACTGTAGATAGCTCTATTCATAAGCAATTTTCCTGTAGCAAGATCTGAACGTAAGTAGGATTAGCCCTCAGTCATAATAGGAATTGCCCAACAAGCCCCTTCATTGCACCAGCAGCCCAAACTTCAACCAAGCGTAGCCCAGACAAACTCCTAGGACAATGATGATGAACCTATGGCATAGGTAGCATGTGGAGCCATGTCAGATGGCCCATGAGGCTTTGTCGTATGTCAGCTCCGGCATGCGCTAGCTGATTTTCAGCCTTGGAGAAGGCTGTTTCACCCTCCAAAGGCTTCAGAGAAGCTTCCTGAAGCCCTGGAGTGCAAAAAAGAGCCCAATGGGCAAACCGGAAGTTCAGAAAAATGGACCTCTAGTTTGCCCATTGTGCTATTGGGGAAGGCTGTAACTCAAGGGCAACCGTATGAACAGTTTGTATGACTTTTGAGGGTATCCTGTAGCTACGAAAATAGCTACGAAAATAGACTAACAATCCTGGGCCTAGAAAGCCTAGAACTACGGCGCCTAAAACACGATCTGAGTATTGCCCACAAGATCATATGCTGCAACGTCCTACCGGTCAATGACTGCTTCAGCTTCAACCGCAACAACACAAGAGCACGCAACAGATTCAACCTTAATACGAACCACTCCAAACTTGACTGTAAAAAATATGACTTCAGTAACCGAGTTGTCGAAGCGTGGAACTCATTACCGGACTCCATAGTGTCATCCCCAAAGCCCCAACACATTACCCTTAGATTATCTACGGTTGACCTATCCAGATTCCTAAGAGGTCAGTAAGGGGCGAGTACAAGTGCACTAGAATGCCTTCCGTCCCCTGTCCTATTGCTCTCCTATATCTCCTATACCTTTCTTCTATTCCTATATCTCTTCTTCTATTCTTTCATTGATATGTTCTATTACTTTATCTTCTTTTCTATTATTTCATAGATATATTTTACTATGAGTATCTCCGCTATAACCTTCATCATGTATTTTACTATGTATATATAGATATATACCCACTAAAATCGAGTTATCGAAACGTGGAACTTATTACCGGACTCAATTGTGTCAACCCCTAACCCCCAACATTTCTCCCTTAGACTCTCCACGATTGACCTCTCCAGGTTCCTAAGAGGCCAGTAAGGGGCGTACATAAGTGCACTGGTGTGCCTTTCGCCCCCTGTCCAATTGTCTTTCCTTTCTTTCACCTATCATATATATTCTCTTCCTTTCATATATCCTCTCCTCTAAGTTCACTTTTACCCTTATATATATTACCACATGTCTATTTTTCTTCCTATGTATTTGTGTATTGGACAAATGAATAAATAAATAAAATAAAATAAATAAAATAAAATAAATAAAAAGCTGATGTGATAGACAAAAACTGTGGCTATGTTAGGATCCAAAGGCCAAAACATAGTTGAAAACAAGTCACAGCTTTAAGGCAGCGAAATTTGCTGTTCCCCAGTGAGATGCAATCAAAGCTTGCCAATTTGTTATGCTTTGGTTCACAATCTTGTGTCCCCATCCTGATTGTTTTGACCATATTCCATGGATCCCTCATGTCTGGGCTCAGTGCTCTGGGAAAGGAATAGATCAAACGTTGCAGAGCATGGGAGCTTTTCATCATAAATTAGGATGATCATAAATTAGCATAATCTGTCCCCTTGCGCTGCTCGGAAGATCAAAAGAGAGAGCGAGGTATTGGGATAAATCCAGCTTCTGGTTGGAAAACAAAAAATATATCAAAGCAAATTGTTTGGATGGGGTAGTTAGTCACTTGCTAATCGTTAGAAAGATGCTGGGTTTAAGCCTGCCATGTCATTAACATACATAGCACGTTATGTAAAGAGCTAAATTGGGCAAACATTTAAAGAATGAAAGAAGGAGAGGGTGGAAAGAATGAAATGAATAAAGCAGGTATAGAAAGACCCACCAGAATATAAGGAAAGAGGGAGAAGGAGTTGGAAATACAGTAGGTCCTTTCAGCTGTTTGAATCATGCAAAAATGCTCAAGCTTTAAAAGTATTTATTTTGTGAAAAAGAAGATTCAATGGTACCTCTACCTAAGAACGCCTCTACTTATGAACTTTTCTAGAGAAGAACTGGGTGTTCAAGATTTTTTTTTGCCTCTTCTCAAGAACCATTTTCCACTTACAAACCTGAGCCTCCAAAACTGTAAACGGAAAAGGCAGGGAGAAGCCTCCATGGGGCCTCTCTAGGAATTCCCTGGGAGGAAACAGGGCCTGAAAAGGCAGGGAGAAGCCACCATGGGGCCTCTCTAGGAATTCCCTGGGAGGAAACAGGGCCTGAAAAGGCAGGGAGAAGCCACCATGGGGCCTCTCTAGGAATTTCCTGGGAGGAAACAGGGCCTGAAAAGGCAGGGAGAAGCCTCTGTGGGACCTCTCTAGGAATCTCCGGGGAGGAAACAGGGCCTGAAAAGGCAGGGAGAAGCCTCTGTGGGGCCTCTCTAGGAATCTCCGGGGAGGAAACAGGGCCTGAAAAGGCAGGGAGAAGCTTCTGTGGGGCCTCTCTAGGAATCTCCTGGGAGGAAACAGGGCCTGAAAAGGCAGGGAGAAGCCTCCATGGAGCCTCTCTAGGAATTTCCTGGGAGGAAACAGGGCCGGAAATGGTGGGGCTTCTGGCTTTTCCGGCCCTGTTTTCTCCCAGGAGATTGCTAGAGAGGCTCCACGGAGGCTTCTCCCTGCCTTTTCCGGTTACAGTTTTGGAGGCTCGGGTTTGTAAGTGGAAAATGGTTCTTGAGAAGAGGCAAAAAAATCTTGAACACCCAGTTCTTATCTAGAAAAGTTCGTAAGCAGAGGCGTTGTTAGGTAGAGGTACCATTGCATATGGTTTATTTCACAACTTTATATTATTGGTAGTTTTGCCATAATCCATTCTTCTCCTCCCCCCAAGTCAAAAGCTGAGATTAAATTTATTCCTGAGAGAATCCTGTAAGAAATTGCAGAAAGCAAATCTAATCTTACATTTTTGGAAGAATTCTTGTATCTGTTTTTATTAGAAGAGACATTACTCTTAGAAGCCTTACTATGGGTGGATAAAAATAAATGAGCCATGAGATACCTTGGTGAGGCAGGGAAAAAAATCATAACATATTTTGATTTATGGGCATATGAATTTATCAAAGTGATACTCATTGATTATAAATAGCACCTAAAAACAATGCTTGTAGATATATATGAAATCGGGGTGGGGGTGGGGTGGGTATCAGGAGTGATGTTATAAATTAGGCACCACAGTTCCCCAAGACATTCAAGGGACACTCTCTTGAATTCATGCACAGGATTTGGTTCTACCTGCATCACCCAATAGAAGATACATTCCTGTAGGGAAATTTCAGAGGAACTTAAGCCTCCTGGCTGTTCTGTCTGGGTCCCCCCAGACGCCAACACCAACCAAAAAGAGTATCCAGACACACTGGTAAAAAGCAAAGGCAGTTTATATAATTCAAAGCAAACACAGGTAACAAAAACTGTTCTTACAGACAGGAACACTATGAAGCTTCACAGAGGTTTCACGAAGGCCAGGCAATAAAACAGGATTCTTGCTGGCAAAAACAACGCTGGAGATAATAAAACCCACGCCTCCCCCAAGTCTTTCAGCCTTCTAGGCCACAAGCCAAGATCAGAGACGCCGAGAATCGAAGCAAGGTCACAGGACTCCCAATTGATAACTCTCCACAAGACTGTAAGGGCGGGCCTGCCTTTTCAACCCTGCTGAGGAGAACCACACCCAAACCCAGCTGTTGCCAATTCAGGGATGGAAATACCTTTCTAATTGGCCCCTTCTTTGAGCTGCTCGTCGCTGCCTCATGTCTATTATAGCCTGTGCGTCTTCATCCAATGAATCCAGGCTACTAGCTGGGGAGAGCCCCCCCCCAGGGGTCTCAGGCTGCTCTCCCTCCTCCTCTTCCTGACTCCACCCTCCCCCGTCTGCCTGGTCCTCCCCCTCCTGTTCACTGTCCTCCTCCTCTGGGCATGGATCCGGCAGAGATCCAGCCGGTCCTTGAGGAGCCTCAGGCTGAATCACAACACTGGCCATGTCTTATAGAATCATAGAAACATAGAAGATTGACGGCAGAAAAAGACCTCATGGTCCATCTAGTCTTCCCTTATACTATTCCCTGTATTTTATCTTAGGATGGATATATGTTTATCCAAGGCATGTTTAAATTCAGTTACTGCGGATGTCTGCTGGAAGTTTGTTCCAAGCATCTACTACTCTTTCAGTAAAATAACATTTTCTCATGTTGTTTCTGATCTTTTCCTCAACTAACCTCAGATTGGGCCCCTTTGTTCTTGTGTTCACTTTCCTATTAAAAACACTTCCCTCCTGAACTTTATTTAACCCTCCATGTCCCCCTTTTCCCTTCTGTCCTCCAGACTCTACAGATTGATTATAGGCTGGAAGGGACCTCAAAAGGTCTTTTAGTCCAACCCCTAGTGAAGGCAGGAGACCTTCTTATACTGTGTCTAACCTGATGAAAAGAAGGACCAAGGAGACATGAGAGCGGTGTTCCAATATCTCAGGGGATGCCACAAAGAAGAGGGAGCCAAACTATTCTCCAAAGCATCCGAAGGCAAGACAAGAAGCAATAGGTGAAAATTAATCACGGATAGGAGCAACCTGGAACTAAGGAGAAATTTCCCGACAGTTAGAACAATTAATCAGTGGAACGACTTGCCTCCAGAAACTGTAAATGTTCTAACACTAGAAGTTTTAAAGAATATGTTGGATAACTATTTGTGGTGTTGGGTATCCAGCCTAAGAAGGGGGTTGGACTAGAAGACTTCCAAAACAGAACAATACAGCAAAAGAATAATCATGGAAGCCATCGAGATAGAAAAAAATTCCAAAACAGAACACTACAGCAAAAGAATAATCATGGAAGCCATCGAGATAGAAAAACATCCGCAAAATATGAACAAGCGTGATGATACCTCCCGCCTACCAGACATCTGGAAACCAGCCCTCATTAACAAACGTATCCTAGCCATACAAACTGAAACCAGACTCAGAACACACATTGCAAAACAACTAAGTAGCCTGCAAGCTCCAACTACTCAGGATATCACCCCCGACCAACAAGCATCAACTAATCAGCATGCCTCAGTTACATCAGCGACCCCAGGTATTACCCCACTGACTCATCAGGAAGTTTCAACACAGCATGCCGCTGCTGAGCCATCAAACCACACCAAGCCACCAGTATTTATAGAGGGAAGGCAGCTCAGGTCTCGCTGTGTTCGCCCTAGAACAAGGACAGAAGCACCAGCCTGAAGATGACGAGTGGGACCTCGTCGAAATGTCGCCAGAAATCTCTGAATCCTACATGGGAAGAAACCCGAATATGCCAAGACCGTTATATATATATATGTAGCCTAGAGGATAATTATCTGCCTTACTAGGCAAAGGTTGCAGGTTCAAGTCCCAGTGGGTATGGCCAGCTGATGAAGCCAAAATAAGGCTGAAATAGATCTATCCTAGTCTCCCTTAATTTTCAAATTCAACAAAAAAAAACATGTGACACATACAGATAGAATGGTCAGCCATCAATAAAATTAACTGCCTTGGAAATGGCCCTGGGTTGGGCGGAGAGGCAAATAAGGAGCTGTGATGTTCCTTCAATACACCAAGGTGATTTGACACAAAAATATGTAACCCTTCCCTGGTGCAGAGCTGAAGGGATTGGATACTGTAGCCTAGAGGATAATTCTCTGCCTTACAAGGCAAAGGTTGCAGGTTCAAGTCCCAGTGGGTATGGCTAGCTGATGAGGCCAAAATAAGGCTGAAATAGATCTATCCTAGTCTCCCTTAATTTTCAAATTCAGCAAAAAAACATGTGACACACACACATATATATTCAGACAAATCCAAAATCTTCTTTAAAACTTCTACTGTTTGAATATTCACAACTTCTGGAGGCAAACTGTTCCACTGGCTAATTGTTGTCACTGTCAGAAAATTTCTCCTTAGTTCTAAGTTGCTTCTTTCCTTGTTTAGTTTCCACCCATTGCTTCTCGTTCTACCCTCAGGTGTTTTGGAGAATAGGTTGACTCCCTCTTCTTTGTGGCAATCCCTAAAATATTGGAACGTTACTAACAACTCTCCCCTAGTCCTTTTCAATGGAGTGGCGTGGCGTGGCGTGCCGTGCCGTGGCGTAGAGTAGAGTAGAGTAGAGTAGAATAGAATAGAACAGAACAGAGGGAGAGTTATAAATTGAAAGGCATGTTTAAACTAACAATGAAAATGAAATGTAATAACTATGAGCAATAATATTATGTCTATTTGTATCAAAATGTATGATACCCTATTCACTCACTGATATGTATAAAAAATACAAAATTAAGAAAAAACTTGATGGCAATAAAAAAAAGAAAGAAAGAAATATAACAAGCTGTTAGAAAAATTACACATGCTGCAATTCTATGCACAGTTCCAAAGGTGCAGATTTTCACGGAAAATCGCATTTCATTTATCTACATATGTTTTTCATTGCTTCTAACAGGTCCTGGAAGACCAAAGGCGTCTTTTTCACGGAGGTGGGGTAATAGGTAAAATGTGGGGCGGAGGGAGGAGAGGAGAGGAGAAACCACACTGGACCTTCTGATTTCCACACCAAAAGGCCTTTGTCCCAAACCACACATGTAGATTTTAAACAGAAAATAATATTAAAGCACAGTGCTTGCTTTATAACACTGGCCGTGTGTGCCCGGTGCAGCTTCCTTGAGTTCCTGTATCCATAGATTTATGATGGGCTCCACACATTCTCCCAACTCCTTTCGCCATTTGAAACAGGAACGATTATAACTGGCTTATGTTGAAGTTTGCATTTATTCTGCCTCAGCTGTGTACGGGTTCCAAATTCACCACAGCATGGAAAAATGTATGCCTGCGAAGCATCTTGGGCCCTTCCCAGATGTCGGACACACCGTGGCTTCTGTGAAGAAGTCCACTAATTCCAAATTAGTAGGTTCTCACAGAAGTTTTTTTGCACGCTCGGAAGGCCGAGCCTTAAATGAAAACTTTTGTACCAACGAATGGATCCAAAGAAGAAATGACGTCTAATACCAGATTATAGGAGTATTGAAATATGTGACAAATAGAAACATAGAAACATAGAAGACTGACGGCAGAAAAAGACCTCATGGTCCATCTAGTCTGCCCTTATACTATTTCCTGTATTTTATATCTTACAATGGATATATGTTTATCCCAGGCATGTTTAAATTCAGTTACTGTGGATTTACCAACCACGTCTGCTGGAAGTTTGTTCCAAGGATCTACTACTCTTTCAGTGAAATAAACGTTGCTTTTGATCTTTCCCCCAACTAACTTCAGATTGTGTCCCCTTGTTCTTGTGTTCACTTTCCTATTAAAAACACTTCCCTCCTGAGCCTTATTTAACCCCTTAACATATTTAAATGTTTCGATCATGTCCCCCCTTTTCCTTCTGTCCTCCAGACTATACAGATTGAGTTCATGAAGTCTTTCCTGATACGTTTTATGCTTAAGACCTTCCACCATTCTTGTAGCCCGTCTTTGGACCCGTTCAATTTTGTCAATATCTTTTTGTAGGTGAGGTCTCCAGAACTGAACACAGTACTCCAAATGTGGTCTCACCAGCACTCTATATAAGGGGATCACAATCTCCCTCTTCCTGCTTGTTATACCTCTAGCTCTGCAGCCAAGCATCCTACTTGCTTTTCCTACCGCCCGACCACACTGCTCAGATAGGAAACCTTTAAAATATTGATATTTATATTTATATGACATTTTTCTTTTCTTAATTACCTCAGGGACCGCCTTCTGCGGCACGAATCTCAGCGACCAGTTAGGTCCCACAGAGTGGGTCTTCTCCGTGTCCCGTCAACTAAACAATGCCACTTGGCGGGACCCAGGGGAAGAGCCTTCTCTGTGGCGGCCCCAGCCCTCTGGAACCAACTGCCCCCAGAAATTAGAATTGCCCCCACCCTCCTTGCCTTTCGTAAGCTCCTTAAAACCCACCTCTGCCGCCAGGCATGGGGGAACTAAGATTCCTTTTCCCCCCAGGCCTTTACAATTGTATGCATGATATGTTGTATGTATGTTTGGTTTTTTATATTAAGGGGTTTTTAATTCGCTTTTAGTATTGGATTATTATTGTACACTGTTCATGATTGCTGTTAGCTGCCCTGAGTTTTCGGAGAGGGGCGGCATATAAATCCAATAAATAAATAAAAAAGTAAGTAAGTAAGTAAGTAAGTAAGTAAATATGAATATATGTACATATTTATCATTTTACCTATCCTTTATTCTTTCAATCTCTTTTAGATGGAAGTAAGTTTCCTTTCTTATTCTTTTTTCAATGAAGCAAATTACAAATGTATATAAAATGGGAAATGATCTGTATGGGATTTTTTGAGACGTTTTTCTCTTTGTATCTGACAACAATAAATAAACTTTTTTTTTTTTAAGAAAACTTCACAATTTTTGGAGGCAAGCTGTTCTCAGAGGGAGTTAAACTATTCTGCAAAGCACCTGAAGGTAGGACAAGGAGCAATGGCTGGAAACTAAACAAGGAGAGAAGCAACTTAGAACTAAGGAGAAATTTCCTGACAGTTAGAACAATTAATTCAGTGGAACAGCTTGCCTCCAAAAGTTGTGAATTTATTATTTATTTATTTTATTTTATTCATTATTTAGATTTGTATGCCGCCCCTCTCCGTGAACTCGGGGCGAATGCTCCAACACTGGAAGTTTTTAAGAAGATGTTGGATAACCATTGCTCTGAAGTGGTTTATTATTATTATTATTATTATTATTATTATTATTATTATTATTATTATTATTATTATTATTATTAATTAGATTTGTATGCCGCCCCTCTCCGTAGACTCGGGGCTGCTAACAACAATAACAAGAACAATGTAAGAACAAATCTAATAATTTAAAAAACGCTAAAAACCCCATTATTAAAAGCAAACATACACACAAACATACCATGTATAAACTGTATAGGCCCGGGGGAGATGTCTCAGTTCCCCCATGCCTGACGGCAGAGATGGGTCTTAAGAGCTTTATGAAAGGCAAGGAGGGTGGGGGCAGTTCTAATCTCCGGGGGGAGCTGGTTCCAAGGTTTAGGGTTTCCTGCCTAAGCAGGAGGTTGGACTAGAAGACCTCTATGGTCCCTTCCAACTCTGTTAATCTATATCCCACATTTAAATGATTCTACTGGAACTCCAATGGCATATTTTCAGTAAAACAAATTCCTGGCTTATTTTCATTAAATTAACCATCGCCTATTAGTACCCACTCATGAATTGAACGGCCAATATCATTTTCAAAAGAATCTCTTACAAGAAATAACAATAATCATAAAAAAAATGGAATTTAGAGGCAGGAAATGCAATCATACTCAGTGTTCACCTTTAAAGAAGGAGTTCCATTTGGCCTATTATGACACAAATTTGAAAGTAATTTTATAAGTCCAGTCCAATTAATTTGGATTTGGATATATCTGAAGGTATTTAGTTTTGGCAAGGCTCTAATAAAACCCTCTCAAACGATTGTTCATACATTTTCAGATAAGAAATGACCGCAATGAGTATTTTTGCCAATTGCAGTCGGGCGGTCAACCATCAAATGCACTGGCTAAATATAGAGATACCGAATAGCAGAAAATATTCCCCAGATATCTGTATACTTAGATGCCCCACCCAAAGCAAAAATCCCAGCAGATTATTTTTTTAAAAAAAATACTTTCCGAGGTGAATAAAGACAGAACCATTGTGCAAAATATTTTGGGAGGTGGACGTAGGAAAGGTGAAGGGTGGAGGCAAAAAATGCTAAGATGGAAGGCAAGCCACACAATGGAATTGCCAAAGAACAGTTTGCCATTGCTTTTCAGAAGTAAGTTTGGCCAGAGTTACGGGTGGTGAGTTGAGCGGCTATATAAATTTATCTAATAAATACCGTATCTTTTAGAGCAGTGTTTTTCAACCAGTGTGCCATGGTCAGGTGTGCCACAAAGCTCAGAGAGAGAAAGAAAGCAAGAGAGAAAGAAAGCAAGAGAGAGAAAGAGCGAGAGAGAGAAAGAACAAGAGAGAGAGAAAGAGAACAAGAGAAAGAAAGCAAGAGAGAGAGAAAGAGAGAGAAAGAAAGCAATAGAGAGAGAGAGAAAGAGAGGGAGGGAAGGAGAGAGAGAGAAAGACATAGAGGGAGGGAGGGAGGGAGAGAGAAAGAGAGCAAAAAAGAGAGGAAGGAAGGAAGAGAAAGAAAGAGGGATGGAGAGAGAAAGAAGGAAGGGAGAGACAGAGGGAGGGAGAGAGAGAGAGAATTATTTTGTCCAAACTTGTTTTAGCCCCCACCCTCCCCCCGCTCAATGTGCCCTAGGGTTTCGTAAATGTAAAAAATGTGCCGCGGCTCAAGAAAGGTTGAAAATCACTGTTTTAGAGTATAAGACACACCTTTTCCTCTCTAAAAGAACCTGAAAATTTGGGTGTGTCTTATACTCTGAATGTAGCTTTTTTAAGCCTTTTTTGTTCAGCCCTAACAAGATTTGCAGTCTTTTTCATTGCTACTCTCATTGAAGAAGGTTTTTTTTTGCAGCCCTAAGTGTTTGCAGGCTTTTTTTTTCATTGCTACTCACTCCAAATAAGTCCTAACCTGTGTTGTGGTTGGCTCTGGCCCAGCTCCTGCCCCAGGTAATGGGGAGGTGGATGCAGGGGAAACATAAACATGCCATAGGCCTGTTTTATTGCTGATGGAGTCAGGTAGTGCAGTTTTCTTGGACAAAGAAGAAGGTGGAAGTGACTTGGCATAGGAGGGCTTGGCATACAGCCCAGGCAGTCAATCTCCCTTATCTTCCATTGATTCTGATAATGACGTTTTGGACCCACGCAAGCGCAGAATTATGCGTAGAAGAGACCAAGTAAGGACATATTTATTTATTTATCTATCTATTTATTTATTTATTTATTTACTTACTTACTTACTTACTTACTTACTTACTTACTTACTTACTTACTTACCTACCTACCTACCTACCTACCTACCTTCTTACTTACTTACTTACTTACTTTTATTCAATTTTTATGCCGCCCTTCTCCTTAGACTCAGGGCGGCTTACAACATGTTAGCAATAGCACTTTTTAAACAGAGCTAGGCTATTGCCCCCACAATCCGGGTCCTCATTTTACCCACCTCGGAAGGATGGAAGGCTGAGTCAACCTTGAGCCGGTGATGAGATTTGGACCGCTGACCTTCAGATCTACAAGTCAGCTTCAGTGGCCTGCAGTACAGCACTCTACCTGCTGCGCCACTCCGGCTCATTACAGGAAATAAGGGAGGCCACCTGTGTTTGGGTGGGACTCCAGTAATTAGGGCTGCTGCTATAAATAGCAGCATGTGGGTTTGGCCATCTCAAATAAGACAAATTCACAGGCAGAAAAGCTGACACCCCCAAAGAAAGTGTACCGTATGGTACACTGATTACGGTACGGTACCTGTCAGTATGGCACCCACACACACAAACGACGGCACTTATATGGTACAACAGTATAGTCCCGCTATTGCAGCTTCCGGCTACCAGAGAAACTACAGTCTACACACTGTAGTGGAGACTGTAATGGCGGTGAGACAGCAGCAGACTGTGTCTGCTGTACTGGACGGTACAAAGCGATGGAAGGGGCCAGCAGGGGACGCCACATTATTACGGTACCGCTATGAACAGCTTTGAATGGTACCGTATGTTTTTCCACCGTACTGTATGTAAACTTGACTATGCCTTATTTTCGGGGGGTGCCTTATATTAGCAAATTCTGCAAAACTTCTGACATGCCTTACTTTCAGGGTACGTCTTATTTTCGGGGAAAACAGGGTATTCATCTATATCTATCTATATCTATGACCTATAAAGCCCTACATGGCACCGGACCAGAGTATCTCCGGGACCGCCTTCTGCCGCACGAATCCCAGTGACCGGTTAGGTCCCACAGAGTTGGCCTTCTCCAGGTCCCGTCGACTAAACAATGTCTAAACAACAGCCTTCTCTGTGGCAGCCCCAACCCTCTGGAACCAGCTCCCCCCAGATATCAGAGTTGCCCCCACCCTCCTTGCCTTTCTCAAGCTCCTAAAAACCCACCTCTGTCGTCAGGCATGGGGGAATTGAAATTTTTTTTCTCCCTCCCCCTAGGCTTATAGAATTTATACATGGTATGTTTGTTGGTATGATTGGTCTCTTAAATTGGGGGTTTTTAGATTACTTTTTAATATTAGATTTGTTACATTGTTTTTTATTGGTGTTAGCCGCCCCGAGTCTTCGGAGAGGGGCGACATACAAATCTAAATAAACTAAACTAAACTAAACTAAACTATCGTTTTGATTTGATGCGGGAAATAATGATCCAACAATTAGGCGCAGAAGGAAATTCTATTTGCGACAGTATGGAGACAAAGAGATTAACATGGCACATCACAGTCCTGCCCTGGTTGCAGAAGCTCCAATTTATGGTTTTCTCATTTATGTCAAGTTTGGCTCTTTCATTTTCCAATTTCTTATTGGCTGTATTTCCTCTGTATTGAACCAGCTCTTCTAATCATTTCGCTCTCCCTTCTTGGAGGGGAAGAAAACTGAAATTCGACCACTTCCGTCAGCTTTTGATGTACAACTTCAATGGATTCCACCCGTCTCTCCCTTTCTCCCTTTTTTCCATGCAGATTGTCATTGCTCCTGGAAAACAGATTAGTGCAGCTGGCACTGGACATGTTGGAAAGCCATAAACAAACTGGGGAATTTGAAAAGAGGAATAAAAAGAGAAATAACCAGTGATGGATTTAACACAAATGCCTCGAAAGTATTCCTTCAGGCAGGAATGGATACCCTGTTTCCCCGAAAATAGGACGTACCCCGAAAGTAAGGCATGTCAGAGGTTTTGCAGAATTTGCTAATATAAGGCACCCCCCGAAAATAAGGCGTAGTCAAGTTTACATACGGTACGGTGGAAAAACATACGGTACCACTCAAAGCTGTTCATAGATTAGATTAGATTAGATTTATTGGATTTATATGCCGCCCCTCTCCGAAAACTCGGGGCGGCTCACAACAAGATAAAAACAATACATAATAACATATCCAATACCCACCAATCCAATTACAATTTTAAGCTAAAAATTCATAAAAACAACCCCAGAATATTAAAACACGCATACAATCAATCTAACACCAAAACAACATGGGCAAGGGGGAGATGTTTCAGTTCCCCCATGCCTGACAGCAGAGGTGGGTTTTAAGGAGTTTGCGAAAGGCAAGGAGAGTGGGGGCAATCCTAATCTCAGGGGGGAGCTGGTTCCAGAGGGTCGGAGCCAGCACAGAGAAGGCTCTTCCCCTGGGTCCCGCCAGATGACATTGTTTAGTCGACGGGACCCGGAGAAGGCCAACTCTGTGGGACCGAACTGGTCGCTGGGATTCGTGCGGCAGAAGGCGGTCCCGGAGATATTCTGGTCCGGTGCCATGAAGGGCTTTATAGGTCATAACCAACACTTTGAATTGTGACCGGAAACTGATCGGCAACCAATGCAGACTGCGGAGTGTTGGAGTGATATGGGCATACTTAGAGACGCCCATAATTGCTCTCGCAGCTGCATTCTGCACGATGTGAAGTTTCCGAACACTTTTCAAAGGTAGCCCCATGTAGAGAGTGTTACAGTAGTTGAGCCTCAAGGTGATGAGGGCATGAGTGACTGTGAGCAATGACTCCCGGTCCAAGTAGGGCCGCAACTGGCGCACCAGGCGAACCTGGGCAAACGCCCCCCCCCATAGCGGTACCGTAATAACGTGGCGTTCCCTGCTGGCCCCTTCCCTCGCTTTGTACCGTCCAGTACAGCAGACACAGTCTGCTGCTGTCTCACTGCCATTACAGTCTCCACTACAGTGCGTAGACTGTAGTTCCTCTGGTGGCCGGAAGCTGCAATAGCGGGAGTATACTGTTGTACCATATAAGTGCCGTCATTTGTGTGTGTGGGTGCCATACTGACAGGTACCGTACCGTAATCAGTGTACCGTACGGTACACTTTCTTTGAGGGTGTCAGCTTTTCTGCCTGTGAATTTGTCTTATTTGAGAAATATAAGGCACCCCCCGAAAATAAGACGTAGCACAACTTTTGGAGCAAAAATTAATATAAGACAGTGTCTTATTTTCAGGGAAATATGGTAGCATCAGTTTCACTGAGCACGCCAAAGCAACCTTGCCTTCTCTTAGGAGCCCAGTGCCTTAAAAATGGTTAACTAGCTATACTTTGGAGAGAATATTAACTCGTTCCTTCTTTGTTTAAGGAGGCCTTAATGTGTTTTCTTAAAAAAAAAAAAAGGCAGTTTTAAAAACAGAAAACAACAAACAGTTTAAAAACCCAGAAAAAATATAGAAAAAGAATGAAAGAAAAAGAAAAAAAGAAAGAAAGATATATACAAACCTACAGAATATACATATATATATAATCTAATACAACCACATCCACATTACAGTGTTACAAACAGAAAACCCCACTCTAACACCACATATAGTCGCAGTCTTGTGTATTGTTTTATCCTTTATCCTTCGATCTCTCATTGTTCATTGTGTTGTGGTTGGATTCTAGCCAGGTCCTTTGATAACAGATGAACCAGGTCCAACTGGGTCAGCCTGTGTGGCTGTCAGAGGAGTCAGACAGTGAAATGGAGGGAGAGATAATGAGTGAGGGTCCTGCAGAGATTATAGAAACCCCAAATGGGGCTTTGCCTGAGTCTGACAAGGAAGAGGAGATGAGGGATCCTATCCTGGATGAAAGAGTGAGAAGGATGCGGGGGAGGCAAGAGCAGTTACACAGGCTCAGAAGGGGGACTTGAGCACAGTTGTGTGCAGTCTACAATCCCAGGGTGTATAAAAGGGGAGGAGATTGGGAGGTTCTCTTTGCAGAAAATCAATGTTTGATTCTTCGAAGGAAAAGAGTTTTTGTCTTTCGTACAAACATATCTTTCTGCAGTCTGAACAATATAGTGCTAAGTGTGTGAGTAATTTTGTTTTGAAAACCTTGCTTATCAGTTCTCCCACTCGCTTTGAATTTTGGCAGCTGAAGGACATTCCTTTGTTCTAATTTGTGTTTTTCAACAAACCTGATTGTACAATAGACTATTTCATTTCAAGACCCTGTGTCTGAGCCTTAATTGGAAGTTAATTGCTGCTTATTTGTTGTGTGAGACAGAACACATTGTAGTTAGTCTAACTTATCTACTTTCCCCCTTTCTAATTTTGAATTCTTACTTTTACATCTGCTACATCTGATTTTGTTTTCTAGCCAATTATACCATTTCGACCATATTTTGTAAAACTCAGTATCCTCTGTGTCTTGAATTTCAAGTATTAGTTTGGACATCTCTGCAAATTCTAAAAAATTTATTATTATTGATTGGCTTGATGGGACTTTGTCTGCTTTCCAAAATTGTGCATATACTATTCTGGCTGCAGTAATGATGTGTAAAATGAGGTATCTGCTATTTTTATTTATTTTTGCACTCATAATTCCTAATAAAAATAATTCCGGTAATAATTGTATTTTTTCTTGTAAGATTTTATTTATCCACATCTAAATTTTTTCCAGTACCTCTTAGCTTGGGGCACAACCACTTTAATGTAGTTTTCTTGCTCAGTGGCAAGAGGGACTTGAATATGTAGGCATTCAAGTCAAGGAATTATTGACTTGAAAATTAAAGTCCACACACCTTAAAGCTGTCAAAGTTGAGAAGGACAAGTCTAAGCCATTTAAAGCAATGGAGCATACATGACTTGGGCAAGGTAAAGTTATTCCACTTATTCTCCAGAACGTCCTTTGTGTCTTTCATCCTGGGTAGATAAGTGTTGGAGAGGATATCTTGCAATATTGTCTCTGCTCTTGAAAGGATGAGATTTAAAAAGGACTTCTCCTTTAGACATTTATTTATTTATTTGTTTGTTTGTTTGTTGTATTTGTATGCCACCCCTCTCCGAGGACTCGGGGTGGCTCACGACATATATAAAAACATAGTAGATCTACATCAATGACCTTTGCGATTACATCACAAGCAACTCTGTCCTCTTCGCCGACGATGTAAAACTCTTCAACACCACCGATAACACAACTACTCTCCAAAAAGACCTTGACGCTGTTTCTGAGCAGTCTAACACATGGCAACTCCAAATCTCAACTAGCAAATGTTCTGTCCTACACATTGGGAAGAAGAATCTGAACTCCAAATACGAACTGAATAATCAAATTATCACAGATAATCCCCACTCGGTTAAAGACCTTGGTATACTAATAACGAAAGATTTAAGTGCCAAAGCCCACTGCAACAATATAGCCAAGAAGGCTTCAAGAGTTGTAAACCTAATCCTACGTAGCTTCTGCTCTGGCAATCTCACACTACTTACCAGAGCTTACAAAACTTTTGCCAGACCCATCCTCGAATACAGCCCATCTGTTTGGAACCCATATCGCATCTCAGACATTAACACCCTCTAAAATGTCCAAAGATACTTCACCAGAAGAGCCCTTCACTCCTCCACTCGAAATAGAATACCCTACGAGACTAGACTTACAATCCTGGGCCTAGAAAGCTTAGAACTAAAATGCCTTAAACATGATCTAAGTATTGCCCGCAAGATCATATGCTGCAACATCCTGCCTGTCGGCGACTACTTCAGCTTCAACCACAACAACACAAGAGCACACAACAGATTTAAACTTAATATTATCCGCTCCAAACTTGACTGTAAAAAATATGACTTCAGTAACCGAGTTGTCGAAGCATGGAACTCATTACCGGACTCCATAGTGTCATCCCCAAACCCCCAACACTTTACCCTTAGATTATCTACGGTTGACCTATCCAGATTCCTAAGAGGTCAGTAAGGGGCGAGTACAAGTGCACTAGAGTGCCTTCCATCCCCTGCCCTATCGCTCTCCTATATCTCCTATACCTTTCTTCTATTCCTATATCTCCTCTTCTATTCTTTCATTGATATGTTCTATTACTATACCTTCTTTTCTATTCTTTCTTAGATATATTTTACTATGAGTATCTCCTCTATAACCTTCATCATGTATTTTACTATGTGTATATAGATATATACCCACTAAAACCCTCATTGTGTATTGGACAAAATAAAAATAAAAATAAAAATAAACCTTCCAACTTTTATGAGCAATCTCTTTTGGAGATTGCAAATCATTACCTTATTGCTTTATTTTCTTGAAGCTTGAAGTTGTATCAACTCTGCAATTATCAGTTGTGAAAGATCAGGTCCATAAGTGACGGTCCAATTAAATTGATCTATTGCTACATATATCTATGATCTTCTCAAGTAACACTCAGCACCTGCTATGAGTTTAAATAAGTGTCCACGGAATTCAAGGGAAATTGTATTCAGATTTGTGGCTATTTAGGGATTCTAGGCTCATCCCTCTCTTAACTCCACCTCCACATTCTGCCACTCCTCCACCCACAACCTAGGAAATCTTCATACTTGATGTACTGTACTGTTTTGTCTTTCATCCTGGGTAGATAAGCGTTGGAGAGGGTAGCTTGCAATATTGTCTCTGCTTTTGAAAGGATTTATAAAGGACTTTATTTATTTATTTTTATTTATTTATTCATTTGTCCAATACACAAATACATAGGAAGAAAAATAGACATGTAGTAATATATATAAGGGTAAAAGTGAACTTAGAGGAGAGGATATATGAAAGAAAGAAAATATATATGATAAGTGAGAGAAAGGAAAGACAATTGGACAGGGGACGAAAGGCACACCAGTGCACTTATGTACGCCCCTTACTGGCCTCTTAGGAACCTGGAGAGGTCAAACGTGGAGAGTCTAAGGGATAAATGTTGGGGGTTAGGGGTTGACACAATTGAGTCCGGTAATGAGTTCCACGTTTCGATAACTTGATTGTTGAAATCATATTTTTTACAGTCAAGTTTGGAGCGGTTCATATTAAGTTTGAATCTGTTGCATGCTCTTGTGTTGTTGCGGTTGAAGCTGAAGTAGTCATTGACCGGTAGGACGTTGCAGCATATGATCTTGTGGGCAATACTCAAATTGTGTTTTAGGTGTCGTAGTTCTAGGCTTTCTAGGCCCAGGATTGTTAGTCTATTTTCGTAGGAGATTCTGTTTCGAGTGGAGGAGTGAAGGGCTCTTCAGGTGAAATATCTTTGGACGTTTTCAAGGGTGTTGATGTCTGAGATGTGGTATGGGTTCCAGACAGATGAGCAGTAGTCTCTTCTCCTTTAGACCTTCCAACCTTTATGAGCAATCTCTTTTGGGGATTGCAAATCATTATCTTATTACGGCTTTGAGGCAACCACTCTTTCCGATTGAGATACAGGATGCTGCTCATATTCCAGAGGTGCATCAGTGGAGGTGAACTGCTTCGAATGATGGCTGAAAGATTAGTGTAGGAGGACTCACACAGGATGTGGCTTAGACTCATCGGAAAGCCTCCAGGCCTTTCCTAGCAGCAAAAAAACCCAATCAAGGTTACGAAAGAACCACGGCTGGCTTGTTTGCTTGTCCATAGAAGGCAAAATTCAGGTCCACCCAAACAACCATAACCTCTTATTTATTTATTTTATTTATTCATTTGTCCAATACACAAATACATATGGAAGAGAATAGACATGAAGTAATATATATATAAAGATAATATGTAAAAATAGAGGAGAAGATATATGAAAGGAAGAAAATATATATGATATATGAGATAAAGGAAAGACAATTGGACAGAGGACGAAAGGCACACTAGTGCACTTATGTACACCCCTTAATGACCTCTTAGGAACCTGGAGAGGTCAATAGTGGACAGTCTAAGGGAGAAATGTTGGGGGTTAGGGGTTGACACTACTGAGTCCAGTAATGAGTTCCACGCTTCGACAACTCGATTGTTGAAATCATATTTTTTACAGTCAAGTTTGGAGCAGTTAATATTAAGTTTGAATCTCTTGCGTGCTCTTGTGTTGTTGCGGTTGAAGCTGAAGTAGTCATTGACCAGTAGGACGTTGCAGCATATAATCTTGTGTAAAGGTGTTCTGGAAGCCCAAACTGATGCAAAATATAGGAACCCAAATGTCAATAACTTCAAGATAGTTTGGATAACAGTTCCCATACTTGGGCCACCAAATTAGAAAAAAGTATTAACTGGGGAAGGCCCTGATGTTGGGAAAGATGACGGCAATAGATGAGATGATTAACTAGTGTCATTGACTCAATGAACATGCTTTTGGGCCAACTCCTGAAGACAGTGGAGGATGGTGGTGGTGCTGGGTTGGTGTGCTATGGCCCAGGTGGTTACAAATAGTGATGGGAGAACTGAACCCGCACAATTCGGGTCCGTACCATACCGTATACCGAACATGAACCCAAAATTTTTCCAAACTTCGGGCAAAGTTCAGGGTCGTGTTTGGCGTTCGGAGCTTTGACGTCACCGGCAGGTTGCTAAGGACGCCAAGGTGATCACTTCCTGGATTCCATGGAATCCAGGAAGTGATCACCTTGGCGTCCTTAGCAACCTGCCGGTGACATCAAAGCTCCTCCCCTGGAATCTCTTCATGGGAGGGATTCCCCGGCTCCTTCAAAGGCAATTCTTCACCTAAAAATAAACATTGTTATTTTTACGTGAAAGGACACCGCAGCAGCGCTGCAAGCAAAGGGCGGTCCTTTCATGTAAAAAATATTTACTGACCCCTCGCATTCTGGACACAAACTGTTTCAATTCCTGCCCTCGCTACAGAGCACTGCACACCAAGACAACTAAACACAAGAACATTTTTTATCACTCTACTAAACAAATAATTCCCTCAACACTGTCAGACTTTTTACTAAATCTGCATATCTATTCTACTAGTTTTTCTCATCATTCCTATCACCCATCTCCTCCCACTTAGGACTGTATGGCTGTAACTTGTTGATTTTTATTAATATTGAGTGTTTCTTCATTGCTTATTTGACCCCTATGACAATCATTACATGTTGTACCACATGATTCTTGACAAATGTATCTTTATCTTTTATGTACGTTGAAAGCATATGCGCCAAGACAAATTCCTTGTGTGTCCAATCACACTTGGCCAATAAAATTCTATTCTATTCTATATGACCAAACTGCCACACGCCCTCCAAACGAAAGCGGTCTGAAGAATGGTTGACGAATTTACATGCAGATGTCAGATGTCCTCTGAAGCAGCAGAGAGAATCCGAACTCAAGGGCATAGGGTTAAGATGGCACCCATTCTTATACATTTTTATGTTTCCCGCCCTTTTAATTAGTTTTCCACAGGGAAGTCTCCCTTTGTAGCCTCCACACAATCCAGCCGTTTGTAATGTGATGGTTTTCTATCTTTCTCAGCCTGGAAAAGCTGACAAAGAACTCTCTTTGAGGGAAGCTATGCAAAGAACTTCCCACACAATGTGTTGGGGTGTGTGACCTCCCTTCTGTGAGCCTCTTTTGATCTATTTCCTGGACTCTCTCTTTTTTTTTTTCATCCCTAACACAATTCAGCTAATCTTTTCCTCATCCTAATTGTCTGTGGAAAAAATCCATTCATGAAGGCTCTCCGGGGCCAGCCCTCCAAACAAACAGACACCCACCTAAGTTATCTGGGAACATTTGACACAAATCATCAGTTTAAAGTCCGGATTCATGTCCTGCCATGGATAGGTACCTATCGCAGCTGAGGGTGTGTCTACATTTCAAGCTGGAGCTTTTACCACATGGGTGGGTACCCACATCCTATGCTATCGGTCCTGGCAGAACCGGAAAATCATTTTCTTCGCACTGACCGCTGAGAAAGATCATCTCACCGATGTTGCCATTGTCTTCCAGTGAGCTGGGAGACCTTAATCAAACAGTAGAGAGTTTTATGAGTGTTTCCCTCCTTTCCCCAAATATAATTTCGTTGAATCACGGCCATTTTTAATTCAAAAAGAAATCCCCCTCAGTTCAAGGCAATCAGGAAGCAAACCCAGTCAGTTCATAAATACTCTTTGCTATTGAACCAATCTCTCTTATGGCTTGCAATCAGTGCCAAGAGCGAAGAAGATGGACATAGATAAGGCAAAAATAAAATAAAATAAAATAAAATAAAATAAAAAAATAAAATAAAATAAAATAAAATAAAATAAAATAAAATAAAATAAAATAAAATAAAATAAATAAAATAAAATAAAATAAAATAAAATAAAATAAAATAAAATAAAATAAAACAAAACAAAACAAAACAAAACAAAACAAAACAAAATAAAATAAAATAAAATAAAATAATAAAAAAACATTAAATTATAAACTGAGAGCATGTCCACTCTTACAGATCGATGGTGAGACTACCTTTGGAGTACTGTGTACTTGCTTATTTGACCCCTATGACAATCATTAAGTGTTGTACCACATGATTCTTGACAAATGTATATTTTATTTTATGTACGCTGAGAGCATATGCACCAAGACAAATTCCTTGTGTGTCCAATCACACTTGGCCAATAAAAATTCTATTCTATTCTATTCTATTCTATTCTATTCTATTCTATTCTACAGTTCTGGTCACCGCACCTCAAGAAGGATATAATGGGGAAAAATGGGTCTATTGGGCCCATCCAAAGTTGGGAAATCGGAAAGCGGAGGGATCGTGCATGGGGGGGGGGACAGCACAGGGGGTATCACACGCCCATGCGCAGGGGAGCACAGGGCATTGAATTATGGGTGTGGGCACTTCCATGTGTGCAATTGCATGTGGCATATGCGTTTGGCACCCGAGGAAAAAAAAAGGTTTGCCATCACTGCCCTAGGCCTAGACCATTTCAGACAAGTGGCTGCCCAGTATCTTCTTAAAAGCCTCCATTGGTGAAACACCTATTTCTAAAGGCAAGCCATTCCACTGGTTAGTTATTTTAAGAAGAATCCATAATTTCTAATGTACAGTTCCAAATCATAAATTGAGAAGAAAGAATTACAATTTATTTTACCGATGCTTCTTTGGAGACAGTTTTTTTTAAAACCAATTAAAAACAAATTTCCATGATGCATCTGGATTTATAAAAACAGTTGTGCCTGCAATGCTGTCCTCGGCTCACTTCAGGGCTGAAAGAAATACATATTCCTTTTCTTTGCCATAGAATATCAAAGTAGCCAGTGATTTTGGAACGCTGTTCAAATCTCCTGCAAGACTTCTGCAGCTCTCTGAGCAGATGGTGGGTGTGAATGGGAAGAAATTTCATAGAAAAGCAATGTTTGAAATAAACTTGGACCCAAGCGAGTATGCTCAGTGGGTTTTCAATAATTTAATCTTGTTTAGCCATTGTTTTTTTAAGGCAACACCCATCATGTTTAAACATCTGCCACTTTCCTTTTGTACGAAAAGAAAAATTCAATTCTGAGCGAAAGGAAATGTTTAAAGCTTCCCAAATATGTCAAGTGAGTCAAGTATCCTGTCTGGAAAATGACCAACCTAAAGAAGTATAACAAGAAAGAAAGGAAGAAAGAAAAAAGAAAGAGAGAGAGAGAGAGAAGAAAGAAAATTTAAAGAAGAAAGAAAGAAAGAAAAGAAAGAAAGAAAGAGAAAGAGAGTGCTGGAAAGAAGACAGAAAGTAAACAATAAGGAAGGAAGGAAGGAAGGAAGGAACAAAAAGGAAAAAGAGAAAGGGAGAAGGAATAATTTATAATAACTATAATTTATTAGATTTTTTGCCGCCCCTCTCCGAGGACCCGGAGCAACTCACAGCAAAAATTAAAAGAAAGGAAAAAGAAAAAAAGGAAGTGCAATAAAAGAAGAAAGAAAAAAGAAAGGAAGGAAGAAAGAAAGAAAGAAAGAAAGAAAGAGAAAGAGTGATGGGAAGTTGAAAGAAGAAAGAGTAAACAGGAAAGGGAGGAAGAAAGAAAAAGAAAGAAAGAGTGATGGAAAGATGGAAAGCTTTTAACATTTCATTTTGAATTTTTCTTTCCATACAAAATAAACAAGGAAGGAAAAACAAAAAAAGAGAAAGAAAGAAATTAGAAGAAAGAGAAAGCAATTAAAAGAAGACAGTCAGACAGACAGACAGATAGACAGAAAGAAAGAAAGAAAGAAAGAAAGAAAGAAAGAAATGCCATCATAACTTCAAATGGTTTTAAGTTGAGTCCTATCTATAACTACACACAGTTCTGAACAAGAAAGAATTATTCCATTTTCAGATGCAGAATTGCATATATCTGAATTGTATGTATGTTGACTCAGGGCTGGATCCATTCTAAACTCAAGTTCTGTCTCTCAAGAACCCCCAGCTAGGACCTTGTTTGGGTCAAATGAAGAGGGGGGGGTTAATGATCCAATCCTGAATGTGCGTGTGTGAAGGATTAGGGGGAGACAAAAACAGTTGCGCAGACACAGGAGGAGATCTTGATCACAGCTGAGAGTAATAGGGAATTCTGCAGCATGCATAAAAGGGGAGGTTTGTGGGAGTGTTCTTTGCAGGAGTTATCGTTCGTGGTTTAACAGAGAAAGAGAAACAGATCCAGACTTTTCTCTAAACCAACATCCCTGCTTCCTTGGAGAAACCCAGCCTTTGGACAATTGTTTTATGAAAGACTGTAACTATTGCAAAAAAGAGTGAGTACCCTTGCTTCAGTCCAGTTCAGAGACATTATTTACAAAACTTGGAGGTTCTGAACATTTGTTATCGGCCTTGAAGATAACTCAGACTCTTTGGCAGTAAACGGACATTCATTTGCCATAATTGTGGCTCTCAGCCATTGTTAAAGAATTATATTTGGTGTTTCTGAAACTCCAGTTTGTGTGTTTGATTTTGACCTTAATCACTGCTCAGCTGTCACGCCAGGCAGAACATCCAAGAAGTAGAACAGCTTGCTATTTTCACCCAATAAATGTGGCTGAAGTGGGGAGATCCTCCCAAGTGTGAGAAGACCTTTGAGCTATGGCAGTGATGGAGAACCTATGGCACGGGTGCCACAGGTGGCACGTAGAGCCCTATTTGCTGGCAAGTGAGCCATTGCCCTAGCTCAGTTCTAACATGCATGACTGTGCCAGCCAGCTGATTTTTGGTTCGCACAGAGGCTCTGGGAGGGTGTTTTTGGCTTCCAGAGAGCCTCCAGGGGGATGGAAGAGGACACTTTTATCCTCTGCTGGCTCCAGGGAAGCCTTCGGAGCCTGGTGAGAGTGAAACACGAGCTTACTGGGCCCACTAGAAGTTTGGAAACAGGCTGTTTGCAGCCTCTAGAGGGCCTCCAGGGGGGAGCTGTTTTTGCCCTCCCGGACATTAAATTATGGGTGTGGGCACTCAGGCATATGTAATAGCGTGCACACACTCTCTTTCGGCACCCAAAGGAAAATAGGTTCGCCATCATTGAGCTACAGCATCTACAAGACAGGGACATCATTGTGTGATCATCAGTAACAGAGACAAGAGGTGGAATATGAATATTTGCCTAAACCACAGTTCCTAACTCCTCCAGCTTGAAGGCAATTACAGGAATGTCCTCAGGGGAAGGTCAAAGAAGTCACAATGGCAGCTGCGACTGGGCAATCGCGCACTTGTGGCTACCTTCTTCATATTTTGGACTGTCTTCTGCAGAAACCCCTCTGTGTTGACCAATTTATTGTAATTCTTACGCGTCTAATGCCAGCGGGGTTAGGGTTAGGTCCAACAAGAAGTATCTTCAGGAACCTCAGTCTAAAACGAACCATTTATTATTATTATTATTATTATTATTATTATTATTATTATTATTTATTGGATTTGTATGCCGCCCCTCTCCGCAGACTCGGGGCGGTTAACAACAGTGGTAAAACAACATGAAAAATCCAATTAATAAAAACAACTAAAAAAACCTTATTATAAAAAACCAAACATACACACAAACATACCATGCATAACTTGTAATAGCCTAGGGGGAAAGGATAACTTAACTCCCCCATGCCTGGTGACAAAGGTGGGTCTTAAGTAATTTGCAAAAGACAAGGAGGGTGGAGGCCATTCTGATCTCTGGGGGGAGTTGGTTCAAGAGGGCCGGGGCCGCCACAGAGAAGGCTCTTCCCCAGGGGCCCGCCAAACGACATTGTTTGGTCGACAGGACCCGGAGAAGGCCAACTCTGTGGGACCTTACCGGCCGCTGGGATTCGTGATTATTCCACCATCCAGGTCGCAAATGTCTCATGGCATCTTTAAAGGTCTTTTTTTATATTCCACCAGTTGTAAACCTTCTACCAAGTTTTATAAAATTCTGTTTCTACTTGGTTATTCAACCGTCTTGTCATCATATCTAATTCTGCAAATTCCACAATCTTCCTAAAGACCTCTTCGTCTTTTGGTATTTCCTTTTCTTTCCATTTTTGTGCAAAAGCAATCCTTGCAGCTACTAAAATATGAATGATTAAATAATATGTTTCTTTTTTTGTACCTAGTATCTGTAAAACCTAATAAAAAAAATTCTGGGGTCTTCCCAATTTCTTTGTTTGTAATTTCTCTTAACCATCTTTCCACCTTATTCCAATAGATCTTTGCTTTTTAACATATCCACCATGTATGAAAGTATGTACCAATTTCTTTTTTACATTTCCAACAGTTGGGTGAAGTGCTTGGAAACATCTTTGAAATTCTATTAGGTGGCAAGTGCCATCTATAAAACATCTTGATTTGATTTTCTTTAAAAGAGACTGATTTAGTTATTTTCCAATTATGTATCCAAAAATCCAAAATTTTAAAGATATCAAAATAAAGTGTTCAATAGTTAAATTTACTAGACAGAATATATCAAATAGAGATATTTTATAGATAAGTTTACTTTTCTGAATTGGTTTAAACCACAATTATATAGTTGGTGGAAAGTATTGAAAAGTTAAAATTTTTATGATAGCATATACCAGTGTTTTTCAACCAGTGTGCCGTGGCACACTAGTGTGCCGCGAAACATGGTCAGGTGTGCCGCGAAGAAGGAAGCTCAGGTTACGGTCTTGCAACTTTTTGCTGAGAGAGTGAGAGTGAGAAAGAAAGAGAGAGAAAGAAAGAGAGAAAGAGAGTGAGAGAGAGAAAGCAAGATAGAGAAAGAAAAGAGAGAAAGAGAGAAAGCAAGAGTAAGAGAGAAAGAAGGCAAGAGAGAGAGAAAGAGAAAGAAAGTAAGAGAGAGAAAAGGAGAGGAAGGGAGAGAGAGAGAAATGAGAAAAAAGGGGAGGAAAAAAGAGAAATGAGAAAATGATTGAGGCAGAGAATGAGAGGAAAGAGAAACAAAAGAGAGAGAGAAGTGACTCTTGATTTAAAGCATATGATAAAAAGCACCCAAAGAATAAGAGAGAAAAAAACCCAGCCCTCACCTGTTTTTGGAAATGGTTCAAGAGTGTGTATACACACCCACACACACCCAGAAGGGTGGGGAGGAGACAGGGATGGAAAAAGAGAGGAGAGTGTCTTAGGGTGTCATTTTGTGTCATTTTGGTTGGTGGTGTGCCCCAGGATTTTGTAAATGTAAAAAATGTGCCGCGGCTCAAAAAAGGTAGAAAATCACTGGCATATACTATATAGAGATATTTTACTGAGATATTTACTTTTCTGTATTGATCTAAACTATAATTAGTTTTTTTCTTTCTGTATTAAGAAGACTTCTATACTGAGCGGAGCAATTGTAGCTCCTTTTTGTGTTAAATGTAGTGTCTTGTTAATTTAATGTCCGTTCGTTTTGTTACGTCTTTTACTTTGAAAACCAATAAAAATATTTTTTTTAAAAAAAGCAAACCTCTCGTGGCACAGACGTGTTTGTGCAAGTGGGAGAACAATTTGCAACTGTCTTGAAATACGGCAAATAGCCCTTGACAACATGTTGAAAATGTAGCATTAAATGCACAAGAACCTCTGAAGTGCAACACCGCAATTGCACTTTTCACTGTACTTTTTACTGCAATTGCTACGACCACAATTGAGTCCAAGATTGATGTTGCTATGTGAAACATTTGTTAAGTGGGTTTTGCCCCATTTTACAACCTTTTTGGACATGGTTGTTAAGTGACAGTGGCACGGTCACTAAGTGAATCTGACTTCCCCATTGACGTTGCTGGCCAGAGGTCGCGAAAGGGGATCATGTGACCTCGGGACACTACAAAAGTCCTAAAGATGAGTCAGTTGTCATGGTTGCTTGCTCAAAATTTGGACGCTTGGCAACTGGCTCACATTTATGACCGTTGCAGTGTCCTGGGGTCATGGTGATCCCTTTCGCTGCCTCCTGACCAGTAAAGTCGATGGGGAACCCAGATTCACTTAACAATTGTGTCATCAGTGTCAAAAATGGCCATAAGTCACTTTTTCAGTGCCATTGTAACTTTGAACGGTCCCTAAACAAACCCTTGTAAATCAAGGACTACCTGTATATACCTGGCTACACTCCTCCATTTTATCTATCTATCTATCTATCTATCTATCTATCTATCTATCTATCTATCTATCTATCTATCTATCTATCTATCTATCTATTAGATTTGTATGCCGCCCCTCTCCGTAGACTCGGGGCGGCTCACAGCAACAATAAAACAATGTACGACTGTTATTGGCTGTTATTTGCAGGGAAAGAGAGATTTTTACCTCTATCTCTGTGTAACACAGTGTTTCTCAATTATTTTCTGTTATGCCCCCCCCCCTAAGAAGAAGTAAACTTTTCGCGCGCCCCCAACTCTCCACCAGGACGTTTGTTTGCAATATTCGGCACGTTTTTGCTGAAAAAACTCAAGCGGCTTATCGGGGTGTAATGTGTTTAAGTAACGCCTTAATTTATTTGGCTTCATGCTGTTCTCTGCCAACATTTTTAGGCACCGTAAACATAGCGGTCTTTCCTCGTCTCCCACCATAGTCACAGTGAAGCCAAGCGCTACATAAACTTCGTCATATTTCCTTGTCTTAGTTTTCGGGAGACTTATGTTTGTCTCATTAACTCTGTCTCTCTCCTCCTTTCTTTTCATTTCTGTTAAATATTTTTCCATGGTGTCTCTTAAGGGTTTGTTATATGCACTTCATATCTCCTACTCTGTACTGTGTCAACTCCCCTCTGGAATCAACTCCCCCTGGAGATTAGAACCACCCACATCCTCCTTGCCTTTCGTAAGCTACTCAAAACCCACCTATGTCCCCAGGCATGGGATAACTGAATTGCTAAATTATGCTATGCTAAAGCTATGGTAGAATTGTGTATGGTTTGTCTGAGTTGTATGGTGGTTTTCAATGTGCTTTTAATATATTGGATTTGTGACATTGTATTCTGTTATGAGCTGCTCCAAGTCCTTGGAGAGGGGTAAATAATAATAATAATAAAAAATAACATATTCACTGCGGCAAAAAAGCATGTTTTCTGGAGTCACGCCCCCTGGCATTGCTCAGCACCCCCTATTTGAGAAACACTGGTGTAACAGAAGTAGCAGAAATTGCAAACAACCTTAGAATGAGGAGGAGATATTTTTTTTCTCTAATGGGAGGACCTTCAAAAGCTCATTTCATAAGTTACAAGATACTCTGGGTTCCTGGCTTAGAGGGAAGCCCACTTGACCCCTCTATTTCAACACACAACAGTGTTGCTAGACCTTCTCAATTATTTTCTGTTATGCTCCCCCCTGGAAGAAATAAACATTTTGCGCCCCCCCCCCCCCCCAACTCTCTGCTGGGACGAATGTTTGCAATATTCCGCAAGGTTTGTTTTATTTTATTTTGCTTTATTAAGTATGTATTGGTAGTATAGAAAGATATAACAATGTTTATATACATGATATTGATACTAATAATAGAGAAACATTAGGACAGGGACGGTAGGCACACTGGTTCACTTATGCACGCTCCTTACTGACCTCTTAGGAATCAGGTGAGTCAAGAGTGGATAATCTAAGGGTAAAGTTTTTGGGGTTAGGTGATGATACTACAGAGTCAGGTAGTGAGTTCCATGGATTAACAACTCCGTTGCTAAAGTCGTGTTTCCTACAGTCGAGTTTGCAGTGGTTTACTTTGAGTTTGTATCTGGTGTGTGCCCATGTATTGTTGTGGTTGAAGCTGAAGTAGTCGTCGACAGGAAGAACGTTGTAGCAGAGGATTTTATGGGCTATGCCTAGCTCGTGTTTAAGGCGACGTAGTTCTAAGCTTTCTAAGCCTAGAATTTCAAGTCTGATTGCATATCTGCTAGCGCACGAGCCGTTGTCCTGCCTCTGCTCCAACATGCATGTATGTGCTGGTCAGCTGATTTTTGGCTCACACAGAGGCTCTAGGAGGGCATTTTTGGCTTCCAGAAAGCTTCAGGGGGATGGGGGAGGGCGTTTTTACCCTCCCCCAGATCCAGGGAAGCCTTTAGGGGGGCAAAACACGAGGCTACTGGTCCCACCAGAAGTTGGGAGACAAGCTATTTCCAGCCTTCAGAGGGCCTCCAGGAGGCAGGGAAAGTTGTTTTCATCCTCCCCAGGCTTTGGATTATGGGTGTGGGCACTCGTGCTCTTTCGGCACCTGATGAAAAAAAGGTTTGCCCTCATTGGCATAAGGTATTCTGTTGCGTGTGGAGGAGTGGAGGGCTCTTCTCGTAAAGTATTTCTGGACTTTTTCTAATTTATTTATGTCCGAAATGCGGTGTGGATTCCAGACAGATGAGCTATATTTGAAGATTGGTCTGGCGAATGTTTTGTATGCTCTGCTTAGTAGAGTGTTATTACCAGAGAAGAAGCTACGAAAGATTCACTGAAAAAGCTCAGATGTCTTATCAGCCTGATTGGGGTGTAATGTGTTTAAAAGTGATGCCTTAATTTATTTGGCTTCATGCTGTCCACTGCCAACATTTTTAGACACAGTAAACATACCGGTCTTTCCTCGTCTCCCACCGTAGTCACAGTGAAGCCAAGCGCTACATACACTTTGTCATATTTTCTCATCTTAGCTTTCGGGAGACTTACTTTTGTCTCGTTATCTCCGTCTCTCTCCTCCTTTCTTTTCATCCCTGTGAAATAGTTTTCTGTGGTGTCTCTTACTCTGTACTTCATATCTCCTGCTCTGTGCTGTGTGCTATTGTTTGGTGCAAAAAAGCCCTACTCCCTCTGGCAAAAAATAAAGCACATTCCCTGGGGTCACGCCCTGTGAAAAGCTGCCCATCGCCAGCGCTACCGGTGCACTCCTGGTGCACTCCTGGCAACGGGCAAGGGCGTGCACATGTCGGGCATGAGATTAGGCTTCTGTGCATGTTTCTTTGCTTCTGTGCATGTGCAAAAAGCAATCCCCTCCCAAATGGGTGAAATATCATGCACACGAGCATCCTTGCACAAGATTTAACTCCCTGTGCATGCGCAGAAACTGAATCTCATGTGGGCGCACGCATTCACATGTCGGGAATGCAGAGATGCATATACATCTCCGGTTTTCCAACTGGGACTGCGCACCGCACTACTTGTCACGCCCACTCCTGGCATCGCTCTGCACCCCCCCGGGGGGGCACCCCACTATTTGAGAACCACTTTGCTAGACAAAAGTAGAAGAAATCTTATCTTCTTCTAGCCCAGTGATGGCGAACCTATGGCACGGATGCCACAAGTCACACTCAGATCTATATCTGCTGGCCCGCGAGCTGATGCCCTAGCTCTGCTCAAAAGTACATGTGTGTTCCGGTCAGCTGATTTTTGGTTCACACAGAGGCTCTGGGAGGGCGTTTTTGGCTTCTGGAGAGCATCCAGGAGGGTTGGGGAGGACGTTTTTACCCTCTTCCGGTTCCAGGGAAAGCTTTGGAGCCTGGGGAGGGTGAAACATGAGCCTACTGGGCCCACCAGAAGTTTCTGATATCTATAGGGCCTCTGGGTGGCGGGGGAAGCTGTTTTTGTCCTCCGTAGGCATTGAATTATGTGTCAGGCTCAAAGTCATTATGTCAAGTCAAAGGTTGGCTTGACTCATAATTCAATGCCTGGAGAGGGCAAAAACAGCTTCCCCACCACCCAGAGGCCCTATAGAGGTCAGAAACAGACTGTTTCCCAACTTCTGGTGGGCCCAGTAGGCTCATGTTTATTTCTCAGATGATATTTGGTTCGCTGGCTGTGGGCACTCATGCATGTGCCCATGTTCTTTTGGCACCCAAGGGAAAAAAGGTTCGCCATCCCTGTTCTAGCCCCATTCCCTGCCTTGCTTTCAGCCTTCAAAACTTCCAATCGGTTCCTTATGCTTCCAAAGTAGTCTACAGCCTTTTTCCCCCTGCGGAGAGAGCTTCTTCGCTTGGCCAAACTACCAGAGCGAAAGAATTGTAAATGATTTTTAACTAGAAGCTAATGGGGAAAATGGAACCGAAACCAACGTAAACATGTTAAGTTTTTAAAGACTATTTTCAGATGTTGTAGAGGGAAAAATTATTGTTCCTTGTCATTAAATCCTAGAGGACACATTTTTCCTTCTGAGTCACGGTGTTATTTTAATTAGATTACATTTTATTGGAGGCTTTCATGTTTCTTTTTTTAAACAATCTGTAAAAAATACAGCCCTTTTTTTTAATGCATGCACAGAAGGAAAAAAAAATCATTTTTTGTATAATTGTCCTTGGCAACTCATTCAATCCAATCCAAAACCAGGAGTAGTTTATTTATGTCTTACCAACATAAGACATAATGTATATCTAAAGTGCATTATGTTACAAAATATATAGATATATATAGAGAGAAAGTCAGCAGCACCAAGATAAAAGTTCATGAAAATAAATACATTACTCAACGCAATAAATTAGGGTAAATGTGACAACAGGAATTGTCTAAGTACAAAATTTCCCTCCCAGTATTCACAATGTTCAAAATGTGCAGCTTTGTGGAGCGTCTGCAGCCAAGGTTTTATTTTGAATCATTTACAATATTTACAGATAATAAATACTTTCCATATGTTCACAATTACAGAACACTTGAGTAAGTTTTCCAAAAAAAGAAATCTTTGCGGAGGATGTCAACGCCTCCTGCGAAGGAAAGAAAAAAAAGGAGAGAATTATTTTCCCATACAAATAACTGGACAGATCAAAAAGTTCTGAGTCTCTTGGAAGAGTTGACGGACAACATACGATCAGTCCAAGGACTTCAGGCCAACGAGTCTCTTGTGTACATAGTTGTCAGTACAAGGAAATTAATAAAGTACAGTGTGATGGAAAATATCTTCCAAGAAGTGGTTTCTTTGTGGGTGAGTGCACAGACAGACAGACGGACAGACAGATGGACATAGATGATTAGGGGACTGGAGGCTAAAACATATTAAGAACGGTTGTGGAAACTGGGTAAGCACAATTTAATAAAGAGAAGGACTGCAGGTGACATGATATCAGTCTTCCAATATTTGAGTGGCTGCCATAAAAAAGGACAACCTATTTTCCAAAGCACCAGAAGGCAAGACAAGAAATCATGGGTAAAAACTAATCAAGGAGAGATCCAATCCAGAACGAAGGAGAAATTTCCTGATGGAACAGTTAATCAGTGATATGGCTTCCCTTCGTAACTTGTGAATGCTCCATCACTAGAGGTTTTTAAGAAGAGATTAGATAGCCATTTGCCCAGTATAGTATAGGATCTCTTGCTTGAGCAAGGGACTGGATTAGAAGACCTCCAAGGTTCTGTTCTATTCTATTCTGTTCTATTCTGTTCTATTCTATTCTATTCTATTTCATTTCATTCCATTCCATTCCATTCTATCCTATTTTATTCTATTCTGCCCTGCCCTGCCCTATCCTGCCCTACCCTACCCTACTCTACCCTACCCTACCCTACCCTGTCCTGCCCTACCCTACCCTACCCTACCCTATTCTACCCTACCCTACCCTACTCTACTCAGATTAACATGCTTAACCTGGTTACTGAAGTCACTCAGTTTTTGGCCACATTACATTAAAACATAAATTAATAGCACTTATAGCAAGAGCACTTAGATTTATATTATTATTATTATTATTATTATTATTATTATTGTTGTTGTTGTTGTTGTTGTTGTTTTGTTTTTGTTTTTGTTGTTCATTTGTTGTTGTTGTTGTTGTTATTATTATTATTATTATTATTATTATTATTATTATTATTATTAATGGGATTTGTATGCCGCCCCTCTCCGCGGACTCGGGGCAGCTCACAGCAAATATAGAAAACATAGTAATACAATTGATCCAATTAATACAATTGAAAAACTTTTAAAATGCTAAAACACTTAAAAACATTCGATTGTCACTCACTCCACAGATCACGCTCTACCACCCTATAGTGTTTCACATAGCATTTTAGAGAGCCAGCACTATTTGCATATTGCTCCCAACAACCTGGGTCCTCATTTTACCAACCTCAAAAGGAGAGGAAGCCATCTTTCCAAACTTCTAATAAATACTTTCTTGTTGTGTGTCTTTTGAAATATGTCTGTATTTTATCTGTGGATGGTATATGTGCAAAATTGGAAAGGGGAAGGTATTCCCAAAGAGGAAGAGGTTATTAAGAAAATATTAGATTGCGCTGAAATGGATATGATGAGAAGACGGTTAAATAATCAAGAAGAATCGGAATTATACGTGATTTGGAATAAAGTGTATATATGGATAGAGAAAAAAAAAGAAGTAAAAATGAATACTAGGTGTGAACAATAGAAGTACTGTTAGGATTTAAATTTTGAGTTTGTATTTTGCTCATATACGAAGTTTTTTTTTCTCTTTATAAGGTTACATAAAATTTCTTCTTTTCATTTAAATTAACATGTTGATTTAAGATATTAATAATGTATTCTTTTCCTGTATCGCAATTTGACTTCTAGAATAAGAGGGGTATCTGCAACCCCAACTTTATGTTAAGTGTGTGTTTGTATGTATGTCAATTTTAAGAAAATCAATAAAGTTTATTTTTTTAAAAAAGGAGAGAAAGCTGAGTCGACTTTGAGTCCCATCGGGATCGAACTTCAGGATGTGAACAGAGTGAGCCTCAGTGGTGCAGTGGTTAGAGTGCAGTACTGCAGGCTACTTCTGCTGATCCCCGGCTGCCAGCAGTTTGACAGATTGAATCTCACCAGGCTCAAGGTGGACTCAGCCTTCCATCCTTCCAAGGTCGGTAAAATGAGGACCCAGATTGTTGGGGGCAATATGCTTATTCTTTGTAAACCGCTTAGAGAGGGCTATAAAGCACTGTGAAGTGGTATATAAGTCTAAATTTATTTATTCATTCATTCATTCATTCATTCATTCATTTATTTATTCACTCACTCACTCACTCACTCACTCACTCACTCACTCACTCATTTATTTATTTATTTATCTATTTATTGGATTTATATGCCGCCCCTCTCTGCAGACTCGGAGCGGCTAGCAACAGCAATAAAACAGCATATAATAATAATCCAATACTAAAAACAGTTAAAAACCCATTATTATAAAAACCAAACATACATACAGATATACCATGCATAAAATTGTAGAGGCCTAGGGGGAAAGCGTATCTCAATTCCCCCATGCCTGGCGGCAGAGGTGGGTTTTAAGCAGCTTACGAAAGGCAAGGAGGGTGGGGGCAATTCTAATCTCTGGGGGGGAGTTGGTTCCAGAGGGCCGGGGCCGCCACAGAGAAGGCTCTTCCCCTGGGTCCTGCCAAGCGACATTGTTTAGTTGACGGGACCCGGAGAAGACCCACTCTGTGGGAGTTAACTGGTCGCTGGGATTCGTGCAGCAGAAGGCGGTCCCTGAGGTAATCTGGTCCGGTGCCATGAAGGGCTTTATAGGTCATAACCAACACTTTGAATTGTGACCGGAAACTGATCGGCAACCAATGCAGACTGCGGAGTGTTGCTGTAACATGGGCATACCTTGGGAAGCCCATGATTGCTCTCGCAGCTGCATTCTGCACGATCTGAAGTTTCCGAACACTTTTCAAAGGTAGCCCCATGTAGAGAGCGTTACAGTAGTCGAGCCTCGAGGTGATGAGGGTATGAGTGACTGTGAGCAGTGACTCCCGGTCCAAATAAATAAATGCTAAATGTTATGGTGCATTCTAACCCCGTGTGACACCAGGCATCCTAATGGAATGGCCTTGGTTTGTATCGCAATCAATGAACCAACAAACAAAACCAGTCCCAAACTTAACATGGTTGCAGCCACTAGATCTTTCACCAATCAGGTTCAACATGTTGCACAAACATGGTCCTTTCCAAACAGTAATTAAAAACCGTATGGGTCACATTTTAGATCCCACGTTAATAATGCTCCGTGGATGATAGCCTAGAATTAGATGTGGACCAAACGATTAAGAACATCTGGAAAAAGAAACCTGATAATTTAAAAGTGTACTCTTAACTCTACCGGCCAAGCAAGAATAGCTACAAAGCTTAAAAAATCTAAAAATATATAAACCAGGCTGCTAAAGTTCTCTGTATATTTGTTGGAGTTTTGTTTTCTGTGCCTGAGAAAGATACTATGTCCAAAGTCTGTCTCATCTTGTGTTCTAGACTTGTCATTGTCAGAATACCTTCGGAACCACCTTCTACCGCACGAATCCCAGTGGCCAATAAGGTCCCACAGAGTTGGCCTTCTCTGGGTCCCGTCGACCAAAGAATGTCGTTTGGCGGGCCCAAGGGGAAGAGCCTTCTCTGTGGCGGCCCCAGCCCTCTGGAACCAACTCCCCCCGGAGATTAGAACAGCCCCCACCCTCCTTGTCTTTTGCAAGTTACTCAAGACCCACCTATATCGCCAGGCATGGGGGAACTAAGATATCTCCCCCAGGCTCTCTTATATTTTATGTTTGGTATGTATGTGTTGTATGGTTTTTTAACAGTTGGGGTTTTTTATTTAATTCTTATTATTAGATTTGTTCCATTGTCTATACTGTTTTTTATTGTTGTTGTGAGCCGCCCCGGGTCTTCGGAGAGGGGCAGCATACAAATCTAATCAAATCAAATCAAATCAAATCAAATCAGAATAAATCCGACAAGAGTCTTGGAGCAGGGGTACATTGCATTTACTGCTGCTAATGGTGCGTTGCGCACACAGCTTCAGGTCTATGGCACATGTGCACATGCGCCCCCGTGTGATTTTGCTTCTGCGCATTTGCAGGAAGATCTTGCAAGCGGACACACATGTGCATGAGAGTTCTGTATTTGTTTTGCTTCAGTGCATGCGTAGAAGCAAAAAAATAGCTAAAATCTCTCTCGTGCGTATATCCCCTGCACATGTGCAGAAGCAAAAACAGCTCAACTTTTACTACAAGTACGGCATACTTTACCGTTTTGGTAGGATTCCATTACTGCTTTGGAGGCTGAATTCTACAGGGTGCAATCCAAAAGTAATGCAATTTTTTTTTTTAAAAAAAACTAATTTATTGAACAGATTTGCACAAACACTTAAAATTCTTCAAAGTACTGTCCTTGGGTCTCTACACATTTTTTCCAGCAACTCTGCCATGACCGGTACGTGCCCTGGAAGGTGTCTTCAGGGACCTCACGCAAGGTCTTCATCACGGCTGATTGGATCTCTTTTATGGATGAAAAACGGGTTCCTTTCAGAGCTGGGAACAAAAAGAAGTCTGCTGGAGCGACGTCAGGACTAGGGGGGGGGCAGCGTTGGCACCTGGTGTTTGGCCAGGAACTCACAGACTCGTAGCGTATTATGGCAAGGCGCGCTTTTCGTCCATAGAAGAGATCCAATCAGCCATGACGAAGACCTTGCGAGAGATCCCCAAAGATGCCTTCCAGGGTCCGTACCGGTCATGGCAGAGTCGCTGGAAAAAATGTGTAGAGGCCCAAGGACAGTACTTTGAAAAATTTTAAGTGCTTGTGAAAATCTGTTCAATAAATTACTTTTTTAAAAAATGCATTACTTTTGGAACGCACTAGTTAAAGAAATCGGTCTGCTTAGCATACAGAAGATTAAGGCTTTGGGCCTTTGACTGCAACTGAGAATATGGTCTGGCTTTATTCTCATAGTGTCCAGGTATAAAAAGCAACAGGTGAGAGCTCTGCAGGGGGAATTCCAATCAGGATGACCGTGGAAGCTATTAAGCAGTGGAACAGTCACCCTTATAGCATCAGGATGCCTTCATCTCCAAAGGTTTTCCAACCAATAGGATAAACATTAAAACTAAAATGGAAGAAACTGAAGAAACAGAAATGTAAATGCAAACTGATTTTAAGTTTAATGTCTTTATCGCTTTGTGTTTTGTTTTTGTTTTTAAAATTGAATAATAATAATTAAAAAATAGCTACCAGCCTGAGGCCTAGGTTTATTTATTTATTTATTTATTTATTTATTCATTCATTCATCTATTCATTCATTTATTTATTTATTTATTATTTATTTATTTATTATTTATTTTGTCCAATACACAATGAGGGTTTTAGTGTGTGTGTGTGTGTGTGTGTGTGTGTGTGTGTATACATACATACACACATACATACACATAGTAAAATACACGATGAAGGTTATAGAGGAGATACTCTTAGTAAAATATATCTAACAAAGAATAGAAGAGAAGTTATAGGAATAGAACATATCAATGAAAGAATAGAAGAAGAGATATAGGAATAGAAGAAAGGTATAGGAGATATAGGAGAGCAATAGGACAGGGGGCAGAAGGCACTCTAGTGCACTTGTACTCATATCTTCAAACGCGGGTTAATATGAAGAACTAAGAACTAAGCAAAAATTTTCTTTCTTTCTTTCTTTCTTTCTTTCTTTCTATCTATCTATCTATCTATCTATCTATCTATCTATCTATCTATCTATCTATCTATCTATCTATCTATCTATCTATCTATTTTGTCCAATACACAATAATATACAATGTAGCTTATAGAGATATAGTAGAGAAGATATATGAGATATAGGACAGGGGACGGAAGGCACTTCTAGTGCACTTATGTATGCCCCTTACTGACCTCTTAGGAATCTGGATAAGTCAACCTTGGATAGTCTAAAGGTAAAGTGTTGAGGGTTAGGGGATGATACTACGGAGTCCGGTAATGAGTTCCACGCTTCGACAACTCGATTACTAAAGTCGTATTTTTTACAGTCAAATTTGGAGCGGTTAATATTAAGCTTGAATCTGTTGTGTGCTCTTGTGTTGTTGTGGGTGAAGCTGAAATAGTCTTTGACAGGCAGGACATTGCAGCATATGATCTTGTGGACAATACTTAGATCATGTTTAAGGCGTCGTAGTTCTAAGCTTTCAAGACCCAGGATTGTAAGTCTAGTTTCGCAGGGAATTCTGTTTCGGGTAGAGGAGTGAAGGGCTCTTCTGGGGAAGTATCTTTGGACATTTTCAAGGGTGTTCATGTCAGAAATGTGGTATGGGTTCCAAACAGATGAGCTGTATTCTAGGATGGGTCTGGTGAAAGTTTTGTAAGCTCTGGTAAGTAGTGTGAGATTTCCAGAGCAGAAGCTATGCAGGATTAAATTAATCCCATTGCATCCCAGTTATGGGCTCCTATGGGTAAGGTATGGTATGCAGAACCGGTAGAAAAAAATTGAATTTATTTTCTTTTTTTCCCTTCTGGACTCTGAGTATGTTTTTCCTATCGCAGTAAAAGAGGTTGAATGTGTATAATTTCAGAAGAGCTGTGCAAGTGTGTGTTTGTGTGTGTACACTTCAGCTTCAACCACTACAACACAAGAGCACACAACAGATTCAAGCTTAATACTAACTGCTCCAAACTTGACTGTAAAAAATACGACTTTAGTAATCGAGTTGTTGATCGCCTCAATGTCACTTGTGTCTGCCAACAGGCCCCGTTTTTGGCCACAATAGCCCTCTGCAACCCTCTACCAGTGAAAACAGTTTGGAAGGGTGCAAGAGGCCCCCTCCAGGGCCACAGCTCACATTACAGAAACATCTTTCAGCTGTGGCGAGGGGGGCATTTGCCCAGGTTTGCCTGGTGCACCAGTTGCGACCCTACTTGGACCGGGAATCACTGCTCACAGTCACTCATGCCCTCATCACCTCGAAACTCGACTACTGTAATGCTATCTACATGGGGCTACCTTTGAAAAATGTTCGGAAACTTCAGATCGTGCAGAACGCAGCTGTGAGAGCAATCCCAAGGTATGCCCATGTTGCACCAACACTCCGCAGTCTGCACTGGTTGCCGATCAGTTTCCGATCACAATTCAAAGTGTTAGTTATGACCTATAAAGCCCTTCATGGCACCGGACCAGATTATCTCAGGAACCACTTTCTGCTGCACGAATCCCAGCGACCAGTTAGGTCCCACAGAGTGGATCTTCTCCGCGTCCTGTCAACTAAAGAATGTCGCTTGGCGGGACCCAGGGGAAGAGCCTTCTCTGTGGCAGCCCGGGCCCTCTGGAACCAACTCCCCCCAAAGATTAGAATTGCCCCCACCCTCCTTGCCTTTCGTAAGCTGCTTAAAACCCACCTCTGCAGTCAGGCATGGGGGAATTGAGACCCTCTTCCCCCTAGGCCTTTACAATTCTATGCATTATATGTGTATGTTTGGTTTTTTTATTTTAATGGGCTTTTAATTATTTCTAACATCAGACTACTATTGTACACTGCTTTATTGTTGCTGTTAGCCGCCCCGAGTCTCCGGAGAGGGGCGGCATACAAATCCAATAAATAAATAAAATAAATAAATAAATTTCTTCAGCGGTGAAGGCCTCCTGCAACCCACTGCCTGCTGGGGGGAACTGAATGAGGTCACCATCAGCTTTGTTTTCCCTGGCAGAGGGCTGCAGGAGGCTGTTGCAGCTTAAAATTGAGTTCAGGAAGGCTGCAAACTGCCCTCCCGAGCTCCATTTTTGCTGGCAGAAGCACTGCAGGATGTTTTCAGGATGCCTCCCTCAAGTGAGATCGAAGCAGCCCTGTGGCCTTGAATTTAACACCCCTGTGTTGGAAGGTTCATGGTCACCTTTCAACACCATCAGCTGCGCATGAAATCAGTTCAACTCTGTTTCCAGTTCCTCCTGCTGAATAGTTTTGGAAGGTTATTTTGAATCTCTTAAGGGTGAAAAAGAGTCAGCGTGTACCCAAACCACAGCTCAGTGTGTGAGAACTTCACGCAACCGGAAGAGTCCAAGCTGTACAGGCCGACCCTATATATAATTTTATTCTAAACAACACTTTTATGAAAAGCTCTAGATAAAACTGCAGCTCCCAAGGTCTTATTTCCTTAAAAACTTTTCGTCCTACAGGATGGAAACTATTTTGTCTACCCTTGAAATAGGGTATTATTTCTACCGCCGCTACCGGTGCGGTGTGCGCGCAGCTTCAATTGTGTTATGTGCGCGCGCACTGTATGTGCATTTCCCCAACATGTTTTTGCTCCTGCGTATGTGCAGAAAGCAAAAATGTGGTGAAATCTTGTGAGGAGACACACGCGCCGGAGATTTTGGCAGGTTTTTGCTTCCGCGGTTGCGCGGAAGCAAAATAAAGGTTGGAATCTGTCTTGCGCGCATGTCCCCTCACAAGATTTTGCTTCTGTACATGCACACGAAGGAAAAAAATACAGAAAAAGATGGCGGCTCCCATAGGAATGCCACAGGAGCGGTCGCGCACAAATTGCACAATCTGGCAACCGCTAACGGTGCTCAGTCTGCTACCCCATCGGTAAGAATCCACTACTGCCTTGAAGTAAAAAAAATTCAGATTTTTTCAGCAACTAGAACGGATCTAAGAAGTCCTTATGGCACAGATGGAGTACTTGAAGGCCTGTGAACTCCAACTCCCAGAATTCTCTCCACTAGCCCTGCTGGCTGAGGGAATTCTGGGAATTGAAGTTCACAAACCTTAAAATGGCCGACGTTGGACATCCCTGCCTCATGGCTTCAGTGGACATGACAGAGAGAGGCTGTCCATGTTCTCTCCTGAGATTTTAAAAGCAACCTAAGATTTTATTGTATTTCATTTCATTTCATTTCATTTCATTTCATTTCATTTCATTTCATTATTTTATTTTATTTTATTTTATTTTATTTTATTTATTTTATCTTATCTTATCTTATTTTATCTTATTTATTTTATTTTATTTTATTTTATTATTTTATTTATTTTATTTTATTTTATCTTATCTTATCTTATCTTATTATTTTATTTTATTTTATTATTTTATTTATTTTATTTTATTTATTTTGTTTTTGTCAATCAAGTATAGGATAGTAGTTTATATAAACATAACATAGAAAGTAATGATAAAAGAAGACAATAGGACAATAGGACAGGGATGGTAGACACAGTGGTGCGCTTATGCACGCCCCTTACAGACCTCTTAGAAAAGAGGAGAGGTCAACTGTAGACAATCTAAGGTTGAAGATTTTGGGGCTGGGGGAAGAAACCACAGAGTCAGGAAGTGCATTCCACGCATTGATCACTGTTGCTGAAGTGGTATTTTCTGCAGTCTAGTTTGGAGCAGTTTAAATTTAGTTTGAATCTGTTACGTGCTCGTGTGTTGTTGCGGTTGAAGGAGAAGTATTCATTAACAGGAAGGATGTATGATTGTTTTTTATATTAATGGGTTTTAAACTGTTTTTTAATCATTAGATTTGTACTGTATTTTGTTGTTGTGAGCTGCTCCGAGTCTCCGGAGAGGGGCAGCATACAAATCTAATTAATGATAATGATAATGATAATGATAATGATAATGATAATGATAATGATAATGATAATGATAATGATAATGATAATGATAATGATAATGATAATGATAATGATAATGATAATGACAATGACAATAACAACAACAACAACAACAACAACAATAATAATAATAACAATAACGACTCTGGCATAAGCCAGTGAAAGTGGTCCCAGTGGTACTTGGCACGCTGGGCGCAGTGCCAAAGGATCTCAGCGGACATTTGAAAACCATCGGAATTGACAAAACCTCCATCTGTCAATTACAAAAGGCCACTTTACTGGGATCGGCAAACATAATTCGCCGCTACATCACGCAGTCATAGGTGCTTGGGAATCGCCCGACTGGTGATGAAATACGAAATCCAGCATAGTGATCTCGTTTGCTGTGTTGTATTGACATAATAATAATAATAATAATAATAATAATAATAATAATAATAATAATTTTGGTATAGGATTTTCCATGGCTTTCCATCATTGAGGACATAAGACCATCTAACCTTGCAGCTACATTATAACAACAGAATAATTTCATTCTTAATTTTGTTTGTGGGCAGACACACTTGGAACATGGGTCCTTTCTTACCTTGTCTTAATGGGTGCAACACCCAAGATGTCCATCCCACTGCCGGACCCTTTTAAGCTGAGCCAGGCTGAACGGATTCGCCTCTTCTTCTTCTCCTGGTCCTTGCGTTTCCCGGGCTTTCCTTTTTTCTTCTTCCCGGGGGTCTTCAGGGGCTGCTCCTTGTACGGCTGGGTCTTGTTGGTCTCCTGGGTCAGGTTTTTGCCTTCATCATCAATGCCAAAACGGAGAGTGTAGCTTTTGGCTGGAACCACGACGAGTTTCGGGTTGGGCGACACTTCTGGGACGCCTCGAATCTCAGCCGTGTTCACCCCTTCGATGAGGTTCTGCAGGAAGTGACGCCTTCGGGTGTCTTGCATGGACTTCCCTTTGTCGTGCAGGAGTTGGTATTCGGCGACTGTCCTTTTGCTGTCCAAAAAAATGGGGGTGGGGGGGGAGAGAAGCAAATCCAGACATTAATGGACATGAAATGACGTCCATTAATTAATTCATTAATTCTAGACTCTGTGATATATGTATTTATGTATGTATGTATGTATGTGTGTGTGTATATATAAATATATCACATGTTTTTGCTGAATTTTTAAAATTAAGGGAGACTAGGATAGCACTATTTCGGCCTTGTTCTGGCCTCATCTAGCCATACCCTTACTGGGATTTGAGCAGTATATATATATATATGTTGTGGTTAGCTCTGGCCCAGCTCCTGCCCCAAGGAATGTGCAGGTGGATGTGGGGGAGACATCCACATGCCGCAGGCCTGTTTTGCTCCCGATGGAATCTGCCGACGAAGCCTCCTCTGACCAAGGAAGTGTGAGTGACAGGGAAGAGGGGAGTTTGGCAGACAGCCCAGGAGGAGATCAATCATCTGTATCATCCTTGTATTCTAAACAAGAATTAATGACACATCCATGCATGCGTAGAGTGATGCATAGGCGACAACAACTGAAGGATTATTACAAGAGAAAATGAGGCCACCTGTGGTTGGGTGGGGCTGCTGTATTTAGTGCTACAGATAAAAGTGCAGCCTGGTGTTTTAGCCTCATGGCAGTTTATCTGATTCATTGTTTCGTCAAGATCGTGGTTTTTGTGCTGTTCAAGATTGTGTGTGGACTCTCTGGACTTTAGAATTGGACTCAATTTCCCAGTTATTGGGTGGGCAATTGGATTGCATTTAACCTGTGCCTTGTATGTACCAGAAAATCCCTTTGACATTTAAAAAGGGATCTGTTTCTGTTTTTCTGTTTATAAAAACTTTTGGGTTTTCCTTTTATCGTGTGGTGTGTGTCTTCCTGGACTAATTACCCTGTAATTACGGGCAGTTGAAACACGCCGGCAGAACAGAATAGAAAATGGAATAGAATTTTATGGGCCAAGTGTGATTGGACACACAAGGAATTTCTCTTGATCATACGCTCTCAATGTACATAAAAGAAAATATACATTCATCAAGAATCATGAGGTACAACACTTAATGATAGTCCAGGAACAAATAACCAATCAAATCATATTAGGACCCAGTCAATATAAATTGTAAGGATGCTAGCAACAAAGTTACAGTCATACAGTCATTTGTGGGAGGAGATGGGTGATGGGAAAGATGAGAAGATTAATAGTAATAGTAACGCAGCCTTAGTGTAATTGTAGTCCAAGATCACATTGATGCACCTGGCAACCTGGCTGTTTCTTATGTCAACACTCTCCACTTGTCAAAAAACAAACAAACAAACAACCCTAGTTTCCCAACATGTCAAGCCATCACAAAACCTGGAACAGAAGTTTCAAAGTTACACCAGAACAGGCCTGTACGATAGATAACACTGATCCTTGAAGTTTTTTCACAAAGGAGCTGTTTCAGAAATTAGCTCTGAAAAACCTCTGTCTTGTTACATCTCAATTCTCCAAAGAAATGCATAGAGATTATATGGAAGCGAAACAATGAAAATGATTAGAGGTGTTTGGATAAATATGGACAACCTTTATGTTCACAGTTGTTCTGTCGGGCTTTCTGGTAGAATCCTCCCAAAAATGCACAGATACAATTTCAGACACACACACGTTTGAAAATTCCAAACAATGTTCTTTATCATGAAAATTCACTTAAACCAAGCCCTCTTTTGGTATAGCAAAGAGCACTGGTCTCCAAACAAACTGGTAATTTGTACAAGTCCCTTATCAGTTCTGTGATATTTAGCTTGCAGCTGTGAGGCAATTCACAGTCCTTCTGCTTTCAGAAAGTGAAGCACACTTTGCTCTGGTTTAGTTTCAAAGCGGGGGAAAATCAGCACACAAAACGTCAAAGTCAGTAAAGCAGTCACGAAACACAATGATCAGATAATCCTCCACAATGGCCAAACCCACAGGCTGCTATTTATAGCAGCTTCACTAATGACCACAGCCCCACTCAACCACAGGTGGCCTCATTTTCTTTGATAATAATCTCTCAGTTGTTGTTGCCTATGCATCGCTCTCCGCATGCGTGGCTGTATCATTAACTCTTGTTCTGAATCCAAGGAGGAGCTAGATAATTGATCTCCTTCTGAGCTGTCTGCCACACTCTCCTCCTCCCTGTCACTCATGTCTTCTTGGTCAGAGGAGCCTTCATCAGCAGATTCCACCGGGGGCAAAACAGGCCTGCAGCATGTGGATGTCTCCCCCACACCCACAGTCCTTGGGGCAGGAGCTGGGCCAGACCTAACCACAACAACGGTGGACCACCATGTTCTGAAACATGAAACGAGTTTCCAAATTTTGCTAAATGAACTGTTTAGTGTGGTTTCCCAGAAGACAATGCTCAATCTCAATATGTTAGTTGCTTCTGCTCTGGAAATCTCACACTACTTACCAGAGCTTACAAAACATTCGTCAGACCCATCCTAGAATACAGCTCATCTGTTTGGAACCCATACCACATTTCTGACATCAACACCCTCGAAAATGTCCAGAGATACTTCACCAGAAGAGCCCTTCACTCCTCCACTCGAAACAGAATACCCTACAAAACTAGACTTACAATCCTGGGTCTTGAAAGCTTAGAACTACGACGCCTTAAACACGATCTAAGTATTGCCCACAAGATCATATGCTGCAATGACCTGCCTGTCAAAGACTATTTCAGCTTCACCCACAACAACACAAGAGCACACAACAGATTCAAGCTTAATATTAACCGCTCCAAACTTGACTGTAAAAAATACGACTTTAGTAATCGAGTTGTTGAAGCGTGGAACTCATTACCGGACTCTGTAGTATCATCCCCTAACCCCCAACACTTTACCTTGAGACTATCCATGGTTGACCTCTCCAGATTCCTAAGAGGTCAGTAAGGGACGTACATAAGCGCACTAGAGTGCCTTCCGTCCCCTGTCATATAGTCTCTCCTATATCTTGTATTTCTTCTCTACTATATTACTGGACTCCATAGTATCATCCCCTAGCCCCAAACACTTTACCCTTAGACTATCCACGGTTGACCTCTCCAGATTCCTAAGAGGTCAGTAAGGGGCGTACATAAGTGCACTAGAGTGCCTTCCGTCCCCTGTCCTATAGTCTCTCCTCTATCTCGTATTTCTTCTCTACTATATCCTCTATAACCTTCATTGTGTATTATTGTGTATTGGACAAAATAAATAAATAAAATGGAGAATATCCATCCCTTTGTTTTTTCCACCAGCAAGCAAATTCTTGATGCGCCTAGCTTTGGATGACTCTGTGATTGACTGCTCCTGGACACACTGTTTGGACAAATGGGTTCTAGATTGCGAAATGGAAAGACTCCTTTCAAATTGGACTCAACTCCATGTGTCTCCTTAGTGTTCTTTTATAGAGAAGATCGTTGCTATTGCCTCTTCTTTTCCAATCTAAGCTAAACTTTGGATGTTCCTAGTGGTCTTCTCCTGAGTTCTCACCAGGCTGAACCCTGCTTGGCTTTCTGAGATCGGTCATTTGCTGTAGAACAAGATTACGTCACTCTGCTAAATAACTAATTCCTATAACACGGTCAAACTGTTGACTAAGACTGTATTACTGTTCTTCTTCTCATCCTTCCTATGCCTTTTCTACATAATTACTATAACCTTGTTCTCTTGCTTGTACTGTATCTTTATGATTCATATTGCTTTATTCAGTTTCCAAGTATGATTTTGATTGCTTATTTAGCATCCCATGACTATCACTAGGTGTTGTATCTTATGATTCACGATGAATGTATTTATGAGGACTATGATCATTATTTATCACTTATACCTTTTATGCCAAAGACACATTCCTTGTGTGTCCAATCATACTTGGCCAATAAAGAATTCTGTTCTGTTCTGTTTTGTTCTGTTCTAGTCTATTTCTACTTCTAATACTAATACTAATTAATTCTTACTTCTATTCCATTCCATTCCATTCCATTCCAGTCTAGTCAAATTCTAATTCTAATAATTCTAATAATTCTAATAATTCTAATAATTCTAATAATTCTAATAATTCTAATAATTCTAATAATTCTAATAATTCTAATAATTCTAATAATTCTAATAATTCTAATAATTCTAAAATAATTCAGAATATCTCCGGGACCGCCTTCTGCCACACGAATCCCAGCGACCAGTTAGGTCCCACAGAGTTGGCCTTCTCCGGGTCCCGTCGACAAAACAATGCTGTCTGGCGGGTCCCAGGGGAAGAGCCTTCTCTGTGGCAGCCTCGACCCTCTGGAACCAGCTCCCCCCAGAGATCAGAGTTGCCCCCACCCTCCTTGCCTTTCGTAAGCTCCTTAAAACCCACCTCTGTCATCAGGCATGGGGGAACTGAGATATTCCCTTCCCCCTAGGCTTATAAAATTTATGCTTGGCATGTCTGTATGTATGATTGGTTTCTTAAATTAGGGTTTTTTAATTAAACTTAAATATTAGATTTGTTTATATTGTCTTATTATTGTTGTTAGCCGCCCCGAGTCTACGGAGAGCGGCGGCATACAAATCTAATAAATAAATAAACAAATAAACAAACAAACAAACAAATTCTAATTACAGTGTTCCCTCGATTTTCGCGGGTTCGAACTTCGCGAAAAGTCTATACCACAGTTTTTCTCGCCCGATGACGTCATATGTCATCACCAAACTTTCGTCCGCCTTTAATAAATATTTTTTAAAAATAAACTTTAATAAATAAACATGGTGAGTAATAATCTAAATGGTTGCTGAGGGAATGGAAAATTGCAATTTAGGGGTTTAAAGTGTTAAGGGAAGGCTTGTGATACTGTTCATAGCCAAAAATAGTGTATTTACTTCCGCATCTCTACTTCGCGGAAATTCGACTTTCACGGGCGGTCTCGGAACGCATCCCCTGCAAAAATCGAGGGAACACTGTATTCTATTCTATTCTATTCCATTCCATTCTTTCTATTCTATTCTTGCATAATTTTTATTCTAACTCTTATTCATTCTTACTTCTCTTCTCTCTTCTATTCTAAATCCATTATTAGGGTTTCTAAACAATGACAGGGCTAACAAGACCCACGCCTTCAGTATCTTCTAAAGACAAACTTTAATGCCTTCTTGATGTTTACATCATTGGCAGGTATCATCTGCTTGAGCTTTCTCAATTTCAGGGTAGTTAAGCAATGGGCATTTTGCAATCCGTCCATACTGGAAGAACAAGGATGACAGGGAGCCATCGTCCGGAAAACAAAAAACAAGAAAAGCAAAACATTGTGGTCCATCCGTCAATCCTGGGAAATAATCACTGATGGGAAGATGCATGCTTAGCCCTCAGGGTAAGGTGGAGGCATTGTCAGTTGCAGGAATAAAAATAAAAGGTGGGTTTGTAGATTAGTCCAGTCCAGTAGCGGAATATGCCAAGGCATTTGTAGAGCCGAGTTCTCTGCTTACGTTTAGTACACAAGGGAATACCTCCGGGACCGCCTTCTGCCGCACAAATCCCAGCGACCGGTTAGGTCCCACAGAGTTGGCCTTCTCCGGGTCCCGTCGACTAAACAATGTCGTTTGGCGGGACCCAGGAGAAGAGCCTTCTCTGTGGCGGCCCCAACCCTCTGGAACTAGCTCCCCCCGGAGATTAGAACTGCCCCCACCCTCCTTGCCTTTCGTAAAGTTCTTAAGACCCATCTCTGCCGTCAGGCATGGGGGAACTGAGACATCTCCCCCGGGCCTATACAGTTTATACATGGTATGTTTGTGTGTATGTTTGCTTTTAATAATGGGGTTTTTTAGCGTTTTTTAAATTATTAGATTTGTTCTTACATTGTTCTTGTTATTGTTGTGAGCCGCCCCGAGTCTACGGAGAGGGGCGGCATACAAATCTAATAAATAATAATAATAATAATAATAAAATAATAATAATAATTGTTTGCAGCTAATTGATAATAGAGATCGTCCTTGACCTACGACAACAACTGAGCTGGAAATTTCTGTTGCTAAACGAGACATTTGTTCAAGGAATATTGTCCCATTGTGCAGCCTTTCGTGTCCCCTGTTGTTTAAACAAATCTTTGTAGCTATTAAAGTTAGTGACACGTCCGTTAAGGCAAACTGGCTCCCCCATTGACTTCACTCGTCCGAAGGTGGCAAAAGGCGATCGTGTGATCCTGAAACACTGTAATTATCATAAAGGTGAACCAATGGACAAGCGTCCGAATTTCGAATAAATGACGTGGGGAAAAAATGGTCATGGCTCACTTTTTTCAGTGCCTTTGTAACTTTGACAGGTCACTAAATGAACTGTTGTAAGTTGAGGACTTATCTGTAGGGTCCAGGATACCCTTAATATCTTGGATATGTTGAAGGACACCAGACCCTTACAGGTCAGTAAAATGAGGACCCAGATTGCTGGGGGAAGTATGTTGATTCTGTAAAACACTTAGAGAAGGCTGTAAAGTCCTGTGAAGTGGTATATATTGCTATTACTATTCCTTCCTTCCTTCCTTCCTTCCCTCCTTCTTATCTTCCTTCTTTCCTTCTTTCTTTCCTTCCTTCCTTCCTTCTTTCTTTCCTTCCTTCCTTCCTTCTTTCCTTCTTTCCTTCCTTCCTTCTTCCCTTCCTTCCTGCTTTCTTTCTTTCTTTTTTTCTTTCCTTCCTTCTTTCCTTCTTCCCATCCTTCCTGCTTTCTTTCTTTCTTTTTTCTTTCTTTCCTTCCTTCTTTCCTTCCTTCTTTCCTTCCTTCTTTCCTTCTTTCCTTCCTTCCTTCTTTCTTTCCTTCCTTCCTTCCTTCTTCCCTTTCTCATTCTCCTTCCTCATGACACAAGTGGTTGAATGCAGTATTGCAGGGCGACTTTGCCCACTGCCATCAGTTTGATCCCAATCAGCTCAAGGTTTGCAGCCTTCCATCCCTCAGAGGTCAGTAAAATGAGGACCCCGATTGCTGGGGGAAGTATGTAGATTCTGTAAAACACTTTGAGAAGGCTGTAAAGTTCTGTGAAGTGGTATATAAGTCTAAGTGCTATTCCTTCCTTCCTTCCTTCCTTCCTTCTTCCCTTCTCCTTCTCCTTTCTCGTGGCACATGAGCTATACAAACCAGCTAGCTAGAAAGAGGATTGATATTTTTCAATGAAAAAGCTTGCAGAAGTTTCGGGGTGAAAATAAAAAGTGCTATTGTAAAAAGTAGCAGGAATACGTTCATATTCATGGATGCTGAGTAAACCACTGGATATATTCTCCATCTTAAAAAAAAACATCAGCAGTTATTCTGGGAGAATATCTTCATTTCTGCATTCTGGTTCATCTTACATATCCACCTGACCAGCCTTTCTCAACTTCGACCACTTTCAGATATGTGGACTACGACTCCCAGAATTCTGGGAGTTGCAGTTATGTTTGTTTGTTTGTTTGTTTGTTTGTTTATCAGATTTGTATGCCGCCCCTCTCCGCAGACTCGGAGCGGCTCACAGCAATAATAATACAATGTAAACAAATCTAATATTTAAGTTACTTTAAAACCCCAATTTAGAAACCAATCATACATACTAGCATACCATGCATAAATTTTATAAGCCTAGGGGGAGGGAAAGTGTCAATTCCCCCATGCCTGACGACAGAGGTGGGTTTTAAGGAGCTTACGAAAGGCTAGGAGGGTGGGGGCAACTCTGATATCTGGGGGGGAGTTGGTTCCAAAGGGTCGGGGCCGCCAGAGAGAAGGCTCTTCCCCTGGGTCCCGCCAAACGACATTGTTAACATGACTTGAGAGTTGAACATAAAATTTAAAGTTCAGTCCGTCCAAATAAGTGATACCCAAGCAAGGTTATTACCATCTTAAAGTTCCTAAGGTTGAGAATATACATGGCATGCTTGGTATGCTTGTATGTATGATTGGTTCTTTAAATTGGGGTTTTTTAGATTATTTTTAATATTAGATTTGTTTACATTGTCTTTTTTATTGTTGTTAGCCGCCCCGAGTCTTCGGAGAGGGGCAGCATACAAATCTAATAAATACAAATACAAATATTATCCTAGACCGGTCCTTCTTAAATAATGGGGCACCCCCCCTGAGGGGGGTATGTGGAGCGATGCCAGGGGGCACATGTGACCCCAGGAAACATGTGTGGTCCCTCTTGATAGATTCCTCCAGATGGGGAGTGTTTTCCCCAGTTGCACACTGCTTCGAACCCGGAAGAGAAGGTGGTAAGATGGGGCGGGGCAATTATGTAGGTTCTTGTTATTCTCAATAGGCGTCGTGGTAGCCATGAACGGTGTGACGAACCTGCTTGTGGTCAAGGAGGCACATCCTCTGCAGCTGGGTGAACGCTTCGAACGGCACCCTAAAGCCTCCTTCTCCACCACTCTCTCCGAGTGCCCAGACCAGGGTCAGGCTGGTGACCCCAAAACATCGGCTTCATTAAGCTGGCCTAGCCCCCTGCTCAAAAGAGGGCCCTAACCATGGTAGCCTATGCCTGCCTACCCGAAAACAGGCTCCACTGTGTAACTTACTCCCAGGTAAGTGGGCAGAGCAGCCTTCCCCAGCCAATAGTTTGCTTGCAACTTATAGTAACTAAAATAGTAAATATTAATACAGTGATACCTCATCTTACAAACGCCTCGTCATACAAACTTTTCAAGATACAAACCCGGGGTTTAAGATTTTTTTGCCTCTTCTTACAAACTATTTTCACCTTACAAACCCAAGCTGCCACCACTGGGATGCCCTGCCTCCGGACTCCCGTTGCCAGCCAAGCACCCGTTTTGTGCTGCTGGGATTCCCCTGAGGCTCCCCTCCATGGGAAACCCCACCTCCAGACTTGCGTGTTTTTGTGATGCTGCAGGGGAATCCCAGCAGGATAATCCAGCAGCGCAAAAACGGGCACTTTGCTGGCAACGGAAATCCGGAGGTGGGGTTTCCCAGCGAGGGGAGCCTCAGTGAAATCGCAGCATCGCAAAAACACAGCGGTCCGGAGGTGGGGTTTCCCATGGAGGGGAGCCTCAGGGGAATCCCAGAAGCACAAGGACAGGTGCTTTGGCTGGCAAAAGGGGTGAATTTTGGGCTTGCACGCATTAATCGCTTTTCCATTGATTCCTATGGGAAACATTATTTCATCTTAAAAACTTTTCACCTTAAGAACCTTGTCCCGGAACCAATTAAGTTTGTAAGACAAGGTATCACTGTACTAAAATTCCATTGGGGCCCAGATCGGAAAGTTGGGTGGTGATGGTGGGAGGCACGAAATATTTACTTCTTCCTAGGGTGGACGCAACAGAAAATAATTGAGAAGCACTTGCCCTAGACCAGGGGTAGGCAAAGCTGACTCTTCTTTGACCTGTGGACTTCAACTCCCAGAATTCCTGAGCCAAACATGCTAGCTCAGGAATTCTGGGAGTTGAAGTCCACAAGTCATAGAAGGGCCAACTTTGCCTACCCCTGCCCTAAGTTGCACATGTAATTTGAAAGGTGATGACCTTTCAAATTACATGTGCAACTTATGCCCATGCTGGATCTGCAGAATTTTTCTCTCCCGTTGAGTTCCAAATCTTCAATGCCACCCTTTAACAATTTGACTTAAGCTCACCCGTTTCTGTGACACTCACCCTACCCTTGCCCTTTGCACATTTGATTAAGATGGACACTCTCTTCTTTAAATGGATCAAAGTTCAAATTTATTATTACAGTCATAGCTGAGCGTTTTGACAGGCGTGCTGAATAATCTTCTTTTAATGACTCCATAATCCCTTGCAGGGTGGAGTGTGAGCAACGGAATGGAGCTCACAGAGTGTTTAGTTGCTGGATGCCCTTCCTATCGCCTATGTGGAGTTTTGTTCGGCAGATATGTTTTCATCATCATTGCCCATAGGGAGAGAAATATCTACCTCTGCCTAGGATTGAACTGATTGTAAGGCTCCACATCTAAGCCACCGCACCACTTCTATTTTGGTGCTGTAAGACTTTAGGTTATTTTTATGTTCATGGTGATCAAAAGTTTTATAGAGAGTCTCATTCATTTTTTCTCAAAATGTATTCATAATATGAATGGCTCCTTTCTTCACCTGTTGAATTCTCAGCTATCTTGAACTCTGAATAAATTAGTAAACCTCCATGCTACCCCAACTCTCATTCCCTGCCCTCTCTTTCTTACCCAGATAGCAATTAAAACCCACTTGATATTTTTAAAAAAATTGTGACGAGTGGACTTTTTTCATCCTTCAGTCTCTCATTCTACCAAATAATAATAATAATAATAATAATAATAATAATA